>NC_141695.1:302077608-302711180 GCF_964263255.1 Lissotriton vulgaris
CCCCCTAGGCCTGGTCAGTGGGTCCAGTAAGCCCCACACAGTGGGATTGCTGGGAGGTGGTCCGTGGCCAAACCCCTTTTTATACCATTCTGGAAACGCGCCTCTTGGTGCATTGCTGGTGGGGCAAAGAGGTCCTCTTGTGTCCAGAGGACCTCAGGAGTAAAGTGGACTTCATCCCCAGAGCAGCAGTGCACCAGGAGGCGCGTTTGCAGAGTGGTGTGAAAACGGGGCATGGCTTTGGACCACTCTTAGCAATTCAGCTGTCTAGGGCTTACTGGAGGTACCCCAGGGACTATCAGGATTCAAGGGCACTTAATCTCCCAACCCAGAACTCACCAGGAGGCATGTTTTCAGAGTGGTGGAGAAAGGGGGCATGGCCTGTGTTCACCTGTCAGCAATCCCACTATTTTGGGCATACTGGAGGTATCAGTTAGGCTATTTGGCCCCTAAGGACCTCCAGCAGTAAAGGGGACTTTAAAACTCATCCTAGAGCATGCCAGGAAGTGTGTTTGCAGAGAGGTGGGGAAAGGGGGCATGGCCTGCTATGAGAACTTAGCAATCATGCTGTGTGGGGCATCTGGAGATAATAGGAGGGGTAGTTGGCCTCCAAGGTCAACCTTGGGGTACAACTACCACTCCTGTTACCCCCAGTAAGTCCCACACATTGGGATTGCTAAGAGGTCTTTGGAGGCCATGTTCACCTTTCTCTACCACTCTGCAAATGCGCCTCCTGGCACAGTACTGGTTGGGGGATGAAGTCCACTTTACTTCTGAGGGACTTTGGCGGCCAAGTAGCCCTCCTGGTACCTCCTTTAAGTCCTATGCAGTGAAATTCCTCAGCGCTGGTCGGAAGCCCAGGCCCCTTTCTCCACCACTCTGCAAACACAACTGCTGCGTTATAGTTAGAAATTAGCATTTAAAAAAAATTACAGACATAAGCACGCACTCATACATACAGCCACTCTCACAATAACTCACTCTAACATATGGTCGCTTATATACTCCAACACTCACATATACTGCCTTTCACATATGTAGTTACTCACATATGGACCACTGAGACATCCATCCACTCACTCACCAGCACAGCCATACACACACTCACTTACCCATACAGCCCTTTACAGATTCACTCATACACCCAGTGAATCAGCCACTCACACACCCATGCAGGGAGTCACACACGCCACACTCACCCACACAGAGACTCAGGAACCCATACAGGCAACCAATCATTAACCCATATAGACAGTCATGTATCTACTCAACAACCCATGCAGCCACTTACACACCAACTGAAAGACTGATACAGACATTCACACAGATTAGTCACTAACCCATGCATTCACTAAGACATGTTTAATAACTCACTTATACAGTCAATCATGCACCAACTAGATCAAGCCATTATTAAGACACTCATACACCCACTCATACTTCAATACACCTTGGTATATATATATATATATATATATATATATATATATATATATATATATATATATATATATATATATATATATATATATATATGTATATATATATATATATATATATATATATATATATATATATATATATATATATATATATATAACATATTTAAACTTTTGTGACCAGGCCGGCCCATATGAAGACATGAAGGACTGATGGACTGTCTTACCTCCGTCTCCCTCTCTCTCTCATCCCCAACAGGAAAACTGGTCCTGGGACATGGATCAGGATACATACTGAGAAAAGGAACAGGGTGCCTTTAACTGGGCTTTCTTCTGTGATGAGGCTCCGCCCCCTGAGAACATCACCGGACAACCACTGGATATAATCCTGGAAACACACCACAAGGCATGCGACATCACCGACGCTGAGGAGGAGAGCAGAGGAGCCGCGGCAGAGTCGAGAACCAGAGTGTTACTTCCCGAGAGCAGCGAGGAGCAACATACGGCAGGAGAGCCATCGCCGACGGAGGCAGAGCCAGGAGGCCAACGGCTCTTCTCATCCACGAGCCACGCTCACGGGAGAGCCTGGCTACTCTAGGTACGAGACCATCTCTTAGGCTGGGTGGGGAGGCACGGGTGCCCGTAAAACACCACTCGGAGCACGCCGCTCTTTGTCACACACTGAACCCCTCCCGTATTCCTCACTCCCCTTCCCTGTGTTCGGACACCTCACACCCTCACCGAATCACCACTATAAAGAACGTGCACAGATTACAAGAGTGCTACAGGTGTCTCCTCATTCCCGGCCTTTTAGAAGTAATAATCAGATCAACAGCCTCATTGACCGCTTCCCCTCTCTGTTTCATTATTTTGGGGCTGCCGTTTCTTGACTGGACTGAAGAGGAAGATCGAGGCCTGATCCATCAGCTGCCTAGAAGACCTGGGTGCCTGCCGCCATCACGGACCCCGCAAAGTTCACAGCTGAAAGACTAACTAGCAGACATAAACGTGTTCTAAAGAAAATAAAGCCATACCTACCAAAAGCCAGTTTCCGCCCTGTTCCTTCCACGCCGCCACAACTGGTGTCAGAAGTGGGATCACCACCCATCAGTGATCCCATGATAGATACCCTCATCCAGCATCTGAATAAGGGCCAGGAAAAGCTGGAATGGGCAGTCGAAAGGCAAATGGCCTCAGCCCAACAAGATTGTGAAGTATTTAAAACCACCATTTCCGCACAACTTGAAGGTCTACAAAAAGTAGTCCAAGAACCCAATACTGTGGCACAGGGAGAACGACGTCCACACATTCCTCATCCTTCCGGGGTATCCCTGCAGAAATACATGACAGGGGAGGGCCCAGATTCGTTCCTCACAAACTTTGAGAGAGCTGCCAGAGCCTGTGGATGGCCCGAAGACAAGTGGCCATTCTTTCTAGTGCTGCTGCTAACAGGAGAAGCTCAGGCAGCATACCAAGTAGCGAATGCTAGTGGTGTCACTCCCTATGCCGAAATCAAGGAAGTGATCTTGGATAATTTGGGACTAGATGCAGAGGTCTACCACGTTAGATTCCGCAAAGAGAGAGGAGTGTCAGGAAAAAATCCTAAAACTCTGCTTTTCAGGTTAAAGATGGCCACTGATAAGTGACTAAGGCCTCATAGCGGTACAAAGGAAGAAATAATGAATAGGATCTACTTAGAGCAGTTTATGGAGGCTCTACCTTATGGGACAAAGAGGTGGCTCAAACAACATTCCCACCTCACACCAGATCAAGCCATTGAGATCGCTACCAATTATGCAAGGGCTCAACTGCGGGCGTGTCCCTGAGAGATGGAAAACAGTTCAAGACTGGTGCTCTGCAAAAAGGAGAGAAGAAGCCAAAACCACCAGTGGATTTACCCAGAAGCAAACCAATAAGGATTAAAGCCCCACCTATTAGAGGCCCACAATGCTTTGAATGTGGGGAATCGGGCCACATTGCCCGCTTATGCCCACGAAGAAAACCAGCGGAGGAGCCCATGGAGGTGGGGTACATCCCTAAGGCTGTCCTGTTTTTGGCTGAAATGGGCCCCTTATTTCATGTAAGTGTAATGGTTAACGGTAAGGTGATAAGTGCCTTGTTAGACTCAGGCTGCAAACAATCGGTTATACAAAAAAGAATGCGTGCTCCCGGCCCAATATGCACACGACACCACAGACCATATACGCTGTGTACACGGCGACGTAAAACCTTACCCTGTAGCCATAGTCACCTTAATCACTGACAGTCAACCTCCATGCACAGTAAGGGTGGGGGTGGTGGAGACTCACCCCGAAGACCTCATCATAGAGGTGGATAATCCCAGGTTCCTAGCTATGTTTCAAAAGAATTTAGACAGTCAGGCAGTTGATTCAGTTCAGACATATCCAGCTATGACCACAAAAGAGCCATGGGTGTTGGATCGTAGTTTTAAGTTCTCAAAAGTTAATGATCCTACGCTACTTAATGCCTGGGAAAATGCACACGTGAACAAAGGTGTACTCTCCTCCCTCCCTATCCACGTTTTTACATTAAAAATGATCTCCTGTATAGAGAGGCCACTCAGTGAGAAGCTTTACAGTTGGTGGTGCCTGTCACTTTTCGTGACCAAATACTTTTTTACTCTCATGCCCATCTTACGGCAGGGCACTCGGGAGCAGAAAAAATCACGCAAAATCTAGTACAACACTTCTATTGGCCAGAAATGTATAAAGCCACCCAGAAATACTGCCAATCTTGTGACGTGTGCCAAAAAAGATATCTACAGTGTCCATCAGCTGTCCCCCTCCAACCCTTACCTCTCATAGGGAAACCCTTTGAGATGGTAAGTATGGACTTGATAGGTCCACTCCCTAAAAGCGCTAAAGGAAACGCGTACGCATTACTCATTGTAGATTACACCACGTACTTTCCTAAGGCCTTTCCACTTAGGGCCCCCACGACCAAGAACATATCAGAAAAGCTGATTGAACTATTCTCCAGGGTTGGCTTTCCTAAAGAGATTTTAACGGACCAAGGAACCCCCCTTCGTCTCAAGGTTAATGAAGGAAGTATGAAAGACTCTGGACCTTCGGCATGTTCGTACCTCTGTATACCATCCGCAGACGGATGGATTAGTGGAGAGGTACAATAGAACCCCCAAGACCACCTTGAAAAAAATCTTTTCAGCGGAGGTATAAGATTGGGACAGGCTATTGCCACTGGCTTTGTACGTTTTACGGGTTCAGGTACAAAGTAGTACGGCTACTCCGTGTTTGAGCTACTATACGGGAGGCAACTCAGGTCCCTATCGGAGATTACACGAGACGCATGGGAAAAGGAGGAAGAAGACGAACAAAAATCCCTGCTAGAATACACACAAGAGCTAAGATCCAGAATCGGGAAACTCAGAGAACTCTAGAAAGAAGTCAAGAAAAGCAAAAGAAGCAGTATGATAAGGGGAAGAGGTGGAGAACACTATCAGTGGGTGACAGGGTGTTGGTACTCTTGCCCTTCTCCACAAAAAAATTCCAGAGCGAGTAGTTGGGCCCATATCCAGTATTTGAGACCATTGGAAAGACCATGTATAGAGTACAGGTCTCGCCTTCCAGAAGACAATGTTATCACATCAACCTCCTTAAGAAATGGTTGGGGCCTAAGCCCAAAGGCACTCCAGTAATGGTGTCGGCAAAACAAGATGCATCAACACTGGACCTGCTCCCGATAAATGAGGATCTGACTCCAGAACAGAAACATAGTCTGCAAAATACCCTAAAACCTTTTGCAGTCATATTTTCAGATTTACCCGGGAAAACACACCTAGCCAAACATCATATTGAAACTCCAGAAGGAAAGCACGTGAAGCAGAAACCATATCGCATCCCAGCAGCTCGACGAGAAACTATAAGGAAGGAAATCAATGACATGCTGCAATTAGGTGTAATTCGGCCCTCCAAAAGCAATTGGGCTTCGCCGATAGTCATGGTCCCCAAGCTAGACGGGTCCACCCGTTTTTATATGGACTTCAGAGCCTTGAATGCCATCTCATCCTTCGATGCGTATCCAATCCCTAGGGTGGACAAATTAATCAAAAAGCTTGGAGAGTCCAAATGTATTACCACCTTGGATTTAACGAAGGGATATTGGCAGGTTCCTTTGAGAGAGGAGGACAAGAAAAAGACAGCCTTTGCCACAGAAGAAGGGTTATACGAGTTCAATGTTTTACCGTTTGGCCTACATGGGGCCCCGGCAACATTTCAACGTCTGATGAACACCATCCTGCAACCGTACTCTTCGTTTTGTTCAGCATACCTTAATGACCTCGTGGTATTCAGCCCAACATTGTCAGAACACCAGCGTCACTTGCAAATACTACTCCAAGCCCTGAAAAGGACAGGGCTGCATATTAATTGCAAAAAAATCTCGAGCAGCATGCACCCACGTTAAATATCTGGGGTACAAATTGGGAGAAGAAGTGATAGCCCCACAGGCAGAAAAAGTCAAGGCCATCTCCAAGACACCTTTCCCTTCCAATAAACGGGAACTTAGATCATTTCTCGGCCTCATCGGCTATTACCGACGATTCATACCACAATTCACCAAAATTGCGGCCCCCCTAACCAATCTGCTGAGAAAGGAAATCAAACAGCACTCACTAGGTCACTCCACAGCTGAAGTGATTCGAGCCTTCGAGACACTGAAAGAGATTATAACAACCGATCCAGTACTAATCTCACCTAATTTTGACAAAACCTTCATTTTGTCCACAGACGCCTCCAATTCGGGGTTAGGGGCCATCCTTTCCTAGCGGTAGATGGCCTGGAAAATCCAATCCTATACATTAGTAAGAAACTTTTTCCCCGGGAGTGTAAATACCCTACCATTGAACGGGAGTGCCTAGCAATAAAGTGGGCGGTGGATAAACTGAAGTACTATTTAGAGGGACATCCTTTTCTTTTATATAGTGATCATGCTCCACTACAGTGGATATGCAGAAACAAGACTCAAACTCCCAGGGTACTCCGCTGGTTTTTATCACTTCAACCCTTCTCTTTCGAAGTTAGGCATTGGAAGGGTAAGGACAATGGTAACGCTGACTACCTTTCCAGGGTCCCTCCTGTCCCCAATCGGGAGAGTCTAGGGGAGAGGGGTGTGTGACCGGGCCGACCGGCCCCAGGGGTCATATGAAGACACGAAGGACTGGTAGACTGTCTTACCTCCGTCACCCTCTCTCTCTCATCCCAACAGGAGAACTGGTCCTGGGACATGGATCAGGATACATACGGAGAAAAGGAACAGGGTGCCTTTTAACCGGGCTTTCTTCTGTGACGAGGCTCCACCCCCTGAGAACGTCACAGGACAACCACTGGATATAATCCAGGAAACACACCATAAGGCGTGCGACGTCACGGACGTGGAGGAGGAGAGAAGTGGAGCCGCGCCAGAGTCGAGTACCAGAACTTTACTTTCCGAGAGCAGCGAGGAGCAACATATGGAAGGAGAACCTTCGCCGACGAAGGCAGAGCCAGGTGGCCAACAACTTCTCTCATCCCCGAGCCACGTTCACGGGAGAGCGTGGCTATTCCAGGTACGCAACAGTCTCTCGGGCTGGGTGGGGAGGCGGGGACGCCCGTATAACGCCACTCAGAGCACGCCGCTCCTTGTCACACGCTGAACCCCTCCCGTATACCTCACTCCCCTTTCCTGTGTTCCTACACATCACACCCTCAAGCGGGGGCCAGGAAAAAAGGCAATCCCAAAATGTGTTTTCTCCATCTTAAATTCCCTAGGAAAACTTTGTAGCAGCTACAGCCCGAACTGCTGAACGGAATGACACCAAATGTGGCAGAGAGGTAGCTCTTGGTCCAGAGTGCACTCTTTGCTTTAAATGGTGTAAATCCGTTCAGTAGTTCCTGAGAAATTCATATTTAAAAATCATTATATATCTGGTGACCATAGTGGATCCGCGAACCCTCGAGAGCACAAGCTTGACTCTGATTGGCTGCCGACACTTCAAACTAAGAAGTGTTGGGAACCATCTTGTGACTCAGTTGAACCGAGTCGCAAGAAAAAAGTGTAAAAAATAAAGAAAGAGGGCAGGGTAGAAACCCCCTAACCCCCTAGGCCTGGTCAGTGGGTCCAGTAAGCCCCACACAGTGGGATTGCTGGGAGGTGGTCCGTGGCCAAACCCCTTTTTATACCATTCTGGAAACGCGCCTCTTGGTGCATTGCTGGTGGGGCAAAGAGGTCCTCTTGTGTCCAGAGGACCTCAGGAGTAAAGTGGACTTCATCCCCAGAGCAGCAGTGCACCAGGAGGTGCGTTTGCAGAGTGGTGTGAAAACGGGGCATGGCTTTGGACCACTCTTAGCAATTCAGCTGTCTAGGGCTTACTGGAGGTACCCCAGGGACTATCAGGATTCAAGGGCACTTAATCTCCCAACCCAGAACTCACCAGGAGGCATGTTTTCAGAGTGGTGGAGAAAGGGGGCATGGCCTGTGTTCACCTGTCAGCAGTCCCACTATTTTGGGCATACTGGAGGTATCAGGTAGGCTATTTGGCCCCTAAGGACCTCCAGCAGTAAAGGGGACTTTAAAACTCATCCTAGAGCATGCCAGGAAGTGCGTTTGCAGAGAGGTGGGGAAAGGGGGCATGGCCTGCTATGAGAACTTAGCAATCATGCTGTGTGGGGCATCTGGAGATAATAGGAGGGGTAGTTGGCCTCCAAGGTCAACCTTGGGGTACAACTACCACTCCTGTTATTCCCAGTAAGTCCCACACATTGGGATTGCTAAGAGGTCTTTGGAGGCCATGTTCACCTTTCTCTACCACTCTGCAAATGCGCCTCCTGGCACAGTACTGGTTTGGGGATGAAGTCCACTTTACTTCTGAGGGACTTTGGCGGCCAAGTAGCCCTCCTGGTACCTCCTTTAAGTCCTATGCAGTGAAATTCCTCAGCGCTGGTCGGAAGCCCAGGCCCCTTTCTCCACCACTCTGCAAACACAACTGCTGCGTTATAGTTAGAAATTAGCATTTAAAAAAAATTACAGACATAAGCACGCACTCAAACATACAGCCACTCTCACAATAACTCACTCTAACATATGGTCGCTTATATACTCCAACACTCACATATACTGCCTTTCACATATGTAGTTACTCACATATGGACCACTGAGACATCCATCCACTCACTCACCAACACAGCCATACACACACTCACTTACCCATACAGCCCTTTACAGATTCACTCATACACCCAGTGAATCAGCCACTCACACACCCATGCAGGGAGTCACACACGCCACACTCACCCACACAGAGACTCAGGCACCCATACAGGCAACCAATCATTAACCCATATAGACAGTCATGTATCTACTCAACAACCCATGCAGCCACTTACACACCAACTGAAAGACTGATACAGACATTCACACAGATTAGTCACTAACCCATGCATTCACTAAGACATGTTTAATAACTCACTTATACAGTCAATCATGCACCAACTAGATCAAGACACTATTAAGACACTCATACACCCACTCATACTTCAATACACCTTGGCATATATATATATATATATATATATATATATATATATATATATATATATATATATATATATATATATATATATATATATATATATATATATATATATATATATATATATATATAAAACATATTTAAACTTTTGTGACCGGGCCGACCGGCCCCAGGGGTCATATGAAGACACGAAGGACTGATGGACTGTCTTACCTCCGTCTCCCTCTCTCTCTCATCCCCAACAGGAAAACTGGTCCTGGGACATGGATCAGGATACATACTGAGAAAAGGAACAGGGTGCCTTTAACTGGGCTTTCTTCTGTGATGAGGCTCCGCCCCCTGAGAACGTCACCGGACAACCACTGGATATAATGCTGGAAACACACCACAAGGCATGCAACATCACCAACGCTGAGGAGGAGAGCAGAGGAGCCGCGGCAGAGTCGAGAACCAGAGCGTTACTTCCCGAGAGCAGCGAGGAGCAACATACGGCAGGAGAGCCATCGCCGACGGAGGCAGAGCCAGGAGGCCAACGGCTCTTCTCATCCACGAGCCACGCTCACGGGAGAGCCTGGCTACTCTAGGTACGAGACCATCTCTTAGGCTGGGTGGGGAGGCACGGGTGCCCGTAAAACACCACTCGGAGCACGCCGCTCTTTGTCACACACTGAACCCCTCCCGTATTCCTCACTCCCCTTCCCTGTGTTCGGACACCTCACACCCTCACCGAATCACCACTATAAAGAACGTGCACAGATTACAAGAGTGCTACAGGTGTCTCCTCATTCCCGGCCTTTTAGAAGTAATAATCAGATCAACAGCCTCATTGACCGCTTCCCCTCTCTGTTTCATTATTTTGGGGCTGCCGTTTCTTGACTGGACTGAAGAGGAAGATCGAGGCCTGATCCATCAGCTGCCTAGAAGACCTGGGTGCCTGCCGCCATCACGGACCCCGCAAAGTTCACAGCTGAAAGACTAACTAGCAGACATAAACGTGTTCTAAAGAAAATAAAGCCATACCTACCAAAAGCCAGTTTCCGCCCTGTTCCTTCCACGCCGCCACAACTCGTGTCAGAAGTGGGATCACCACCCATCAGTGATCCCATGATAGATACCCTCATCCAGCATCTGAATAAGGGCCAGGAAAAGCTGGAATGGGCAGTCGAAAGGCAAATGGCCTCAGCCCAACAAGATTGTGAAGTATTTAAAACCACCATTTCCGCACAACTTGAAGGCCTACAAAAAGTAGTCCAAGAACCCAATACTGTGGCACAGGGAGAACGACGTCCACACATTCCTCATCCTTCCGGGGTATCCCTGCAGAAATACATGACAGGGGAGGGCCTAGATTCGTTCCTCACAAACTTTGAGAGAGCTGCCAGAGCCTGTGGATGGCCCGAAGACAAGTGGCCATTCTTTCTAGTGCTGCTGCTAACAGGAGAAGCTCAGGCAGCGTACCAAGTAGCGAATGCTAGTGGTGTCACTCCCTATGCCGAAATCAAGGAAGTGATCTTGGATAATTTGGGACTAGATGCAGAGGTCTACCACGTTAGATTCCGCAAAGAGAGAGGAGTGTCAGGAAAAAATCCTAAAACTCTGCTTTTCAGGTTAAAGATGGCGACTGATAAGTGACTAAGGCCTCATAGCGGTACAAAGGAAGAAATAATGAATAGGATCTACTTAGAGCAGTTTATGGAGGCTCTACCTTATGGGACAAAGAGGTGGCTCAAACAACATTCCCACCTCACACCAGATCAAGCCATTGAGATCGCTACCAATTATGCAAGGGCTCAACTGCGGGCGTGTCCCTGAGAGATGGAAAACAGTTCAAGACTGGTGCTCTGCAAAAAGGAGAGAAGAAGCCAAAACCACCAGTGGATTTACCCAGAAGCAAACCAATAAGGATTAAAGCCCCACCTATTAGAGGCCCACAATGCTTTGAATGTGGGGAATCGGGCCACATTGCCCGCTTATGCCCACGAAGAAAACCAGCGGAGGAGCCCATGGAGGTGGGGTACATCCCTAAGGCTGTCCTGTTTTTGGCTGAAATGGGCCCCTTATTTCATGTAAGTGTAATGGTTAACGGTAAGGTGATAAGTGCCTTGTTAGACTCAGGCTGCAAACAATCGGTTATACAAAAAAGAATGCGTGCTCCCGGCCCAATATGCACACGACACCACAGACCATATACGCTGTGTACACGGCGACGTAAAACCTTACCCTGTAGCCATAGTCACCTTAATCACTGACAGTCAACCTCCATGCACAGTAAGGGTGGGGGTGGTGGAGACTCACCCCGAAGACCTCATCATAGAGGTGGATAATCCCAGGCTCCTAGCTATGTTTCAAAAGAATTTAGACAGTCAGGCAGTTGATTCAGTTCAGACATATCCAGCTATGACCACAAAAGAGCCATGGGTGTTGGATCGTAGTTTTAAGTTCTCAAAAGTTAATGATCCTACGCTACTTAATGCCTGGGAAAATGCACACGTGAACAAAGGTGTACTCTCCTCCCTCCCTATCCACGTTTTTACATTAAAAATGATCTCCTGTATAGAGAGGCCACTCAGTGAGAAGCTTTACAGTTGGTGGTGCCTGTCACTTTTCGTGACCAAATACTTTTTTACTCTCATGCCCATCTTACGGCAGGGCACTCGGGAGCAGAAAAAATCACGCAAAATCTAGTACAACACTTCTATTGGCCAGAAATGTATAAAGACACCCAGAAATACTGCCAATCTTGTGACGTGTGCCAAAAAAGATATCTACAGTGTCCATCAGCTGTCCCCCTCCAACCCTTACCTCTCATAGGGAAACCCTTTGAGATGGTAGGTATGGACTTGATAGGTCCACTCCCTAAAAGCGCTAAAGGAAACGCGTACGCATTACTCATTGTAGATTACACCACATACTTTCCTAAGGCCTTTCCACTTAGGGCCCCCACGACCAAGAACATATCAGAAAAGCTGATTGAACTATTCTCCAGGGTTGGCTTTCCTAAAGAGATTTTAACGGACCAAGGAACCCCCCTTCGTCTCAAGGTTAATGAAGGAAGTATGAAAGACTCTGGACCTTCGGCATGTTCGTACCTCTGTATACCATCCGCAGACGGATGGATTAGTGGAGAGGTACAATAGAACCCCCAAGACCACCTTGAAAAAAATCTTTTCAGCGGAGGTATAAGATTGGGACAGGCTATTGCCACTGGCTTTGTACGTTTTACGGGTTCAGGTACAAAGTAGTACGGCTACTCCGCGTTTGAGCTACTATACGGGATGCAACTCAGGTCCCTATCGGAGATTACACGAGACGCATGGGAAAAGGAAGAAGAAGACGAACAAAAATCCCTGCTAGAATACACACAAGAGCTAAGATCCAGAATCGGGAAACTCAGAGAACTCTAGAAAGAAGTCAAGAAAAGCAAAAGAAGCAGTATGATAAGGGGAAGAGGTGGAGAACACTATCAGTGGGTGACAGGGTGTTGGTACTCTTGCCCTTCTCCACAAAAAAATTCCAGAGCGAGTAGTTGGGCCCATATCCAGTATTTGAGACCATTGGAAAGACCATGTATAGAGTACAGTTCTCGCCTTCCAGAAGACAATGTTATCATATCAACCTCCTTAAGAAATGGTTGGGGCCTAAGCCCAAAGGCACTCCAGTAATGGTGTCGGCAAAACAAGATGCATCAACACTGGACCTGCTCCCGATAAATGAGGATCTGACTCCAGAACAGAAACATAGTCTGCAAAATACCCTAAAACCTTTTGCAGACATATTTTCAGATTTACCCGGGAAAACACACCTAGCCGAACATCATATTGAAACTCCAGAAGGAAAGCACGTGAAGCAGAAACCATATCGCATCCCAGCAGCTCGACGAGAAACTATAAGGAAGGAAATCAATGACATGCTGCAATTAGGTGTAATTCGGCCCTCCAAAAGCAATTGGGCTTCGCCGATAGTCATGGTCCCCAAGCTAGACGGGTCCACCCGTTTTTATATGGACTTCAGAGCCTTGAATGCCATCTCATCCTTCGATGCGTATCCAATCCCTAGGGTGGACAAATTAATCAAAAAGCTTGGAGAGTCCAAATGTATTACCACCTTGGATTTAATGAAGGGATATTGGCAGGTTCCTTTGAGAGAGGAGGACAAGAAAAAGACAGCCTTTGCCACAGAAGAAGGGTTATACGAGTTCAATGTTTTACCGTTTGGCCTACATGGGGCCCCGGCAACATTTCAACGTCTGATGAACACCATCCTGCAACCGTACTCTTCGTTTTGTTCAGCATACCTTGATGACCTCGTGGTATTCAGCCCAACATTGTCAGAACACCAGCGTCACTTGCAAATACTACTCCAAGCCCTGAAAAGGACAGGGCTGCATATTAATTGCAAAAAAATCTCGAGCAGCATGCACCCACGTTAAATATCTGGGTTACAAATTGGGAGAAGAAGTGATAGCCCCACAGGCAGAAAAAGTCAAGGCCATCTCCAAGACACCTTTCCCTTCCAATAAACGGGAACTTAGATCATTTCTCGGCCTCATCGGCTATTACCGACGATTCATACCACAATTCACCAAAATTGCGGCCCCCCTAACCAATCTGCTGAGAAAGGAAATCAAACAGCACTCACTAGGTCACTCCACAGCTGAAGTGATTCGAGCCTTTGAGACACTGAAAGAGATTATAACAACCGATCCAGTACTAATCTCACCTAATTTTGACAAAACCTTCATTTTGTCCACAGACGCCTCCAATTCGGGGTTAGGGGCCATCCTTTCCTAGCGGTAGATGGCCTGGAAAATCCAATCCTATACATTAGTTAGAAACTTTTTCCCCGGGATTGTAAATACCCTACCATTGATCGGGAGTGCCTAGCAATAAAGTGGGCGGTGGATAAACTGAAGTACTATTTAGAGGGACATCCTTTTCTTTTATATAGTGATCATGCTCCACTACAGTGGATATGCAGAAACAAGACTCAAACTCCCAGGGTACTCCGCTGGTTTTTATCACTTCAACCCTTCTCTTTCGAAGTTAGGCATTGGAAGGGTAAGGACAATGGTAACGCTGACTACCTTTCCAGGGTCCCTCCTGTCCCCAATCGGGAGAGTCTAGGGGAGAGGGGTGTGTGACCGGGCAGACCGGCCCCAGGGGTCACATGAAGACATGAAGGACTGGTAGACTGTCTTACCTCCGTCACCCTCTCTCTCTCATCCCAACAGGAGAACTGGTCCTGGGACATGGATCAGGATACATACGGAGAAAAGGAACAGGGTGCCTTTTAACCGGGCTTTCTTCTGTGACGAGGCTCCACCCCCTGAGAACGTCACAGGACAACCACTGGATATAATCCAGGAAACACACCATAAGGCGTGCAACGTCACCGACGTGGAGGAGGAGAGAAGTGGAGCCGCGCCAGAGTCGAGTACCAGAACTTTACTTTCCGAGAGCAGCGAGGAGCAACATATGGAAGGAGAACCTTCGCAGACGAAGGCAGAGCCAGGTGGCCAACAACTTCTCTCATCCCCGAGCCACGTTCACGGGAGAGCGTGGCTATTCCAGGTACGCAACAGTCTCTCGGGCTGGGTGGGGAGGCGGGGACGCCCGTATAACACCACTCAGAGCACGCCGCTCCTTGTCACACGCTGAACCCCTCCCGTATACCTCACTCCCCTTTCCTGTGTTCCTACACCTCACACCCTCACCGAATCGCCACTATAAAGAACGTGCACAGATTACACGAGTGCTACAGGTGTGTCCTCACTCCCGGCCCTTTTAGAAGTAATAATCAGATAAACAGCCTCATTGACCACTTCCCCTCTCTGTTTCATTATTTTGGGGCTGCCGTTTCTTCAATGGACTGAAGAGGAAGATCGAGGCCTGATCAAGCAGCTGCCTGGAAGACCTGGTGCCTGCCGCCATCACGGACCCCGCAAAGTTTGCAGCTGAAAGACTAACTAGCAGACACAAACGTGTTCTAAAGAAAAGAAAGCCATACCTACCAAGAGCCAGTTTCCGCCCTGTTCCTTCCACGCTGCCACAACTTTACAGAAACACACAGTCAGTGTTATTTCATCAATGATGTCATTTGAGATGTCATCAGTGATGTCACTGTCCTTGTCATGAATGATGTAATATGTGACGTCATCAGTAGTACATTGCGGGGGTGCGAGTTATAGTTAGCTCAACTAACTATAACAACCGAATTTCTCTGGTTTTGTACGAGTGAAATGTCCAACTAACTGTAACATCCCTGAAACCTATGTTTTTTTTCTGTGAATTTCAAAGGTTTTTTAAATGCTTATTTTTAACTATACCATCCCTAAAACCTATGTTTTTTTTCAGTGAATTTCAAAGGTTTATTTAAATGCTAATTTCCAACTATAACACCCCTGAAACCTATGTTTTTTTCAGCGAATTTCAAAGGTTTGTTAAATGCAAATTTCTAACAATGCCTACAGAGGTAGGACATGTGCAGAAAAAGAAAGAAAGACGCAGAAAGAAGCAAGAGAAATGTAGAAAGAGGCAACAGAAGTCCAGAAAGAGGAAGAAAAGTGTAGAAAGAAGCAAGAGATATGCTGAACAAACCAAAAGAGGTGTAGAAAGAGGCCTTGTTGCAAAGTCATCCTGTGCCCCCAACTTTTGATGACTGGCACTGATGGTAACTGACTCTGACAAACCAGGCCCGGAGCCAGTGCTATGCTGATAGACACTTAGAATACAGTGAAAACACTGTGAGTGGCATGACCTCCCCTGTAAGTCCCTAGTACATAATAGGGCAGGGGGGTTTGAACTACCTCTAACTCAGAGGTGCAGAAAGAGGCAAGCGAAGTGCAGAATGAAGCAACAGAGGTGCTGAAAGAGGCATGAGAGGTGCAGAAGAAGCAAGTGAAGTGCAGAAAGAGGCAAGAGAGGTACAGAAAGAGGCAGGAGGGGTACAGAAAAAAGGAAGAGAAGTGCAGAAAGAGGCAGGAGAATTGCTGAAAAAGCAACAGAGCTGTAGAAAGAAGCAAGAAAAGTGCAGAAAGAACCAACAGAGGTTTAAAAAGAGGCAAGAGGGGTGCAGAAAAAGGTAGGAGAGGTACGCAAAGAGGCAGGAGAGGTACAAAAAGAGGCTGGAGGGATAAAGAAAGAAGGAAGAGAATTGCAGAAAGGAGCAACAGAGGTAGTGAAAGAGGCGCGAATAGTGCAGAAAGAGCAAGAGAAGTGCATCAAAAAGCAACTATAGAAAGAGTCAAGAGAGGTGTATAAACAGGCAGGAAAGGTGCAGAAAGAGGGAACAGTGATGTAGAAAGAGGCAAAAGGGTTACAGAAAGAGAAAAGAGGGTTGCATAAAGAGGCAAGAGAGGTGCATAAAAAAGCAAGAGCAGTGCAGAACAAAGCAACAGAGGTACAAAAGGAGGCAAGAGAACTGCAGAATGAACCAACAGAGGTGCAGAAGGAGGCACAAGGTTTGCAGAAAGAAGGAACAGAAGTGAAGAAAGAAGCAACAGAGGTGCTGAAAGAGGCAGGAAGGGTGCAGAAAGAGGCAAGAGTAGTGCAAAAAGAGGGAAGAGAGATGTAAAAAGAGGCAATAGAGTTGCACAGGTGGAAGAGGGGTACAGAAATAGGCTGGAGGTGTGCAGAAAGAAGCAACAGGGGTGAAGAAAGTACGGTGAACAAAGAAGTAAGAGCAGTGCAGAAAGAACCAACAGAGGTATAGTAGAGGCAAATAGTTGCACAAAGAGGGAAGAGGGGTGTATAAAGAGGCTAGGGAGGTACATAAAGAAGCAGCAAGGGTGCAGAAAGAAGGAAGAGAAGTGCAGAAAGAGGCAACAGAGGTACATGAAGAGGAGAGAGAGGTGCAGAAACAGGCAGGAAAGGTACAGAAAGAGGCAATAAAAGTGCAGAAAAAAGCAACAGAGGTGCAGTGAGAGGTAAAAGAGGTACAGAAAGAGGCAAGAAAAGTACAGCAAGAGGCAAGGGGGGTATAGAAAGAGGCAAGAGAGGTGCAGAAACAGGCAGGAAAGGTGCAAAAGAGGAAATAGGGGTGCAAAAAGAGGCAAGCCAGGTGCAGAAAGAGAAATGAAGGGTGCAGAAAGAGTCAAGGACTCTGCAGAAAAAGCAACAGAGGTGCTGCAAAGGCGAAAGTGGTCCAGAAAGATAGAAGAGAGGTGTAGAAAGAGGCAAGAGAGTTGCACAAAGAGGAAAGAGGGGTGCAGAAAGAGGCAGGAAGGGTGCAGAAAGAGGCAGGAGGGGTGCAGAAAGAGGAAGAGAACTGCAGAAAGAAGCAACAGAGGTGCTGAAAGAGGCACGAAGGGTGCATAAAGAGAGAAAACAGGTGAAGAAAGAAGGAACATAGGTACAGAAAGAGGCACGAGTGGTAGAGAAAGAGGAAAGAGAGGTATAGAAAGAGGTAGGAGCGTTGCACAAAGAGGAAAGTGGGATGCAGAAAGAGGAAAAAGGGGTGCAGAAAGAAGCAAGTGAGGTGCAAAACGAGGCAAAAGAGGCACAGAAAGAAGCTAGTGAGGTACAGAAAGAAGCAAGTGAAGTGCAGAAGGAGGCAGGAGAACTGCAGAAAGAGGCCGGCCCCCACAAATTAATTTAGCACTGCCCCGGCGAACTGGCCCACTTGGGGGCTTTAAGAAAGGAAGTGCAGAAGCTTGCGCTTAATTTTTTTTTATTTAAAAAAAAAATGCATTTTTGGCCCCATGGGTCTTTGATGGACCCCCTGAGCAGGCCTAGGGGGTCAGGGTGTTTCTACCCTGCCCCCTTTTCTTCATTTTTCACTTTTTTCCATTTTTCTTGTGACTCGGTAACCGAGTCACAAGATGGCTGCCAAAACTTCCTGGTTTGGAGTGTTAGCAGCCTATCAGAGCGAAGCTTGTGTCCGGCTGGGTTCGCGACTCCTCCTCGGTGCTCAGATATCGACATTGTTCTTTTTTTAATTTCTCAGAAACTACTGAATGATTTACACCATTTAAAAAAAGGTCTCTTTCTGAACCAAGGGCTACCTTTTTGCCAAATTTGGTGTAATTCCGTTCAGCAGTTCGGGCTGTAACCTGTTTCAAATTTCTATGGAAAATGTGTTTTGGGTCCCCCTTTTTTCTCGACTCCCGCTTGACGAATCATCCCGGAACTTTCAATACATGAAGATTCGTCAAACGGCGCCAAAGATATTGGCAAAAGAAAAAACCTATAAAAACCTATACCTATAACTATCTACTGGCAAGTACATTATAGATATAACTTGTGCCCCAGGATATATATATAACTTGCGCCCCAGGAATGCACTGCTTATGACCTCACATATTACATCACACATGACATGGTCAGTGGTATCACTGATGACATCCCTGATGATGTCTCAAATGGCATCGCTGATTACATCATTGATGTCGTTATCCAGTGACTGTGAGTGTCTTTAAAAAAGTTTATGAGTGTTAAATATATATATACCAAGGTGTATTGGTGAATCAGTGGGTGTATGAGTGCCTGATTGGATGATTTAATGGCTGAGTGACTAACTGTTTAAGTGAGTGATTAGGTGTCTCAGTAAATGTATGGATGAGTGACTGGTTGTGTGAATGTCTGTATCTGTCAGTTGGTGCCTAAGTAGTTGTATGGGTTTGTGAGTTGGTAGGTGAGTTTCAGTATGGGTGAGTAATTGGTTGTCTGAATACCTTAACGAGTTGTCTGAGTGTCTCTGTGGGTGGGTGAGGGGGAGTGTGACTACCTGTATGGATGAGTGAGTGAGAGGGTGAGTCAGTGGCTCTATGCGTTAGTATGTGTGAAGGGCTGCATGGGTGAGTGAGTGTGTGTGTATGGCTGTGTTGGTGAGTAACTGCATGTGTCAGTGGTATATGGGTGAGTAAATGGTTAGGTGAAAAACGGTATTGGTGTGTGATGGGGTATGTGAGTGACTGTCTGGTTGAGTGGGTGAATTTGAGAGTGACTGTGTGGGTAAGTGTGTGTTTGTATCTGTGACCGTATAGGTGAGTGAGTATGTGTTAGCATTTGTAGGAGTAAGTAAGTCCTGTTTCTAAGGGATCTTCACAGAGACACCAAAGCAGAAGTTCGATATTCTAAAGATCTTAAAATCACAAGTGAATTCTCTATCCAAAGAGGGGTCCAACAAAGTTGCATCTTGGTCCCTTTTCATCTTGCACATTAATACCCTAGAGCAGGCCCTCTTGAAATCATAACCTGACTGTCCCCAGGTGGGAAGGCTAAGTTTACCCGTCCACCTTTCCCTTGACAACGATGTCCTTATGGCAAGGACAGCAAGGGGTCTCTCAATCATTGTTAAACTCCTTTGTTCATTTTTTGGAGTACTTGGCCTTACTGGTCAACAATAGTAAATCTTTCGAAGGCAGCTGGGCCTTCGCCTAGCTAAGCCCTACACATTTTTCGTAGGGGTCATGCTGGTCCCTAGACCAATGTTCTCTACTACCTGGGGTAGTGCTTGATGCAGCTTTGAACTGGGGCACCATGTTAGGTCGTAAGAGAGGTGACTTTGTTAGGGCCATTGTCACTGTTTTTAATTTTGCCTCTAGACTAAGCAGTAACCCATCGTGCCCTTCTGTACATTTAGAAGGCTAAATGTATCTCCAAGATTATTTATGGTAGTGAGATCTGGAGCTACATTAAACATGATGCATTGAAAATTGTTGAAACAACTTTTTGAGACGGTTTCTCTGCTTACCACAGGGTACATCATCCTTTGTAGCCCATAAAGAATTAAGTATGGCCTTTCTCTCAGACATGTGGCTTTTCATCCTATATCGCTGTGGTTGAAAATCTGGCTCAAGAAGGGAACTGCCCTAAGTTAGGATATGTCAAGGGACCGTCTTTCTCTTGATTATTCTAACCGCATTTGCTGGCTCAAGTATGTCAGAGAAAGTTTAACTAGCTTGGGAAGGTTAGACCTATTTGAGAACCCCAAGAAAACCTGCAGGAGAGTCCTGCATTGGGTAAAGGAGAACTTTTTTAGAAAGCGTATTTGGGATAGAGAAGAAGTAGAGCTGTGGAAGTGCAGTGTCCAAGTTTATTCCTTATTTAAAACTGTGCCTTATCTTTCATGGTTCAAAAGCACCCACAGCCGTTTTTTATTGACCAGATTTTGTTTGGACCTCTTTCACTACCTTCTCGCCGACCCTCGTGGGGTGTATAAAGGGCAGTACCTCCCACCTTGTGGTTGCGACGGGAAGTCTCCACAGGATATTATGCATTTTTTAATGTCCTGTACTTTTTATGAGTTACTCAGCAAGCCTTCTATTATTCCTATTCTTAAAAAAGTAACTTTTAGGCAGGTTGGACCTGCTTTTATCTTTTACAGTTACTTCCAAACAATACTGTATTATATGTTCTTAACTTTTAAGGGCGGAAATCAGTCTCAGGTCCAGCTGTGACTAGCTCTTAATGGAAAAACCTCGGGAACAGTGTTGTTATGAGATCTTTCTTAAAATAGCTCCTGTTATTTATCTTGCTCTTTACGGGGCTAGGATGGATGATTATGGTTGTGACATGAGATCTCTTATTTATTCAGTTCGCATTTTATGGGGGCATGATAGATTTGTTTTTCATTTTGATGAGCATGGTCCTTGTAATCCATCTTGTATTTTATGGGGCCTTGCTGAATGGTCTTACTGTCTTTGGTATAATATTTAGTTCATTTGGAATATTTTGGGGCTGTGATTATGTTATTTTATTTCTGGAATTGCTTACCTTTCTAGATTAACGTTTTGGGGATATGATGGATACACAGTACTGCCTCTTTTTGACTGTAATGCTAATTTTTAACTGTGTTTGCATGACCAAATAAGGTTTTGTTGTTGTTGTTGTTGAGTAGGTGAGTGAATGTGTGTGTAACTATGGGTGGTGAGTAAGTGGCTGTGTGACTGACTGAATGGGTGAGGGAGTAGGTATGTGAGCAACTGTATGATTGACTAACTCAGTGTGTGATTGGGTGTATGGGTGTATGAGTGGATATGTCAGTGGCTGTATTAGTGAGTGAGTGGGTGTGTGAGGGCCTGTATGTGTGAATGAGTGTATGTTTGTGTTGATCTTTGAATCAGTGAGTAGCTGTGTAAGTACTGGTATGGGTGTGTGAATGGGTTGAGAATGGTAGTGTGGAAGTTGGGGCAGGTGTATGAAAGGTTATATGGGGTGTGAGAGAGTACATAGGAGATTCTGTGGTTAATGTCATTAGTGATGTCATGAGTGATGCCATATGATATGTCATGACTGATGTCACTGACCATGTCATGCATGATGTAATATGTGAGGTCATAAGCAGTGCATTGCGGGGGCACAAGTTATACTTAGATCAGCTAACCATAGCTGCTGAATTTCTCTGATTTTGTGCGAGTGAAATGTCAGCTAACTATAGCGTGTTTTTAAATCTATTTCATAACTATGGTGAACCTGTAACCTTTGTTTTTTTCAGTGAATAGCTAAGGTTTTTTAACCGCATCGCTGCGGCGGTTATTTTTCCCCTACGCTGCTTTTAGCTAAAAGCCGCGTAAGATGACGAGCTCAGCTCGTCATCTGCACACGCCCCCCGTGGCTGATGACGAGCTGAGCTCGTCATCAGCATCGAAGGGGTTAAATGTTAAAACCTTTTGGTTTTTTAAGTGAATTTCAGCCACCACCACATTCAAAACTTATAACTGCAAAATGGATTATAACCATCACACTAAACAAATTACTATCTAAATCATTCAATAATAGCATGTATAGCTCCCTTAATATTTCTATAAAACAGTGTATAACTCTTTCAGTGGAGGCACCAACTGCATGCATCACTGTATCAGTAAGTCTCTCATTCACTGTATAAGTATATGATTGGATCTGTGAGACGGTGCATCAATCTATAAATGGTTCCATAATGAACTGTGTGACTGTCTCAGTGCATCTATGACTGGGTTCATCAGTGTCTCAATGGATCTGCAATTGGTTGCATGAGTCTCTCGGTTGATCTCTGAGCAGGTGCATGAGTACATTTGTGCATTTGAAACTAAGTATATAACAGTCTGACTGAATATGTGAGTCAATAAATGAGTGTATAAGTGGGTGTGTGAGAGGGTGAGTGACTGGGTGCATGACTGTCTGAGTGGGTCTGTGAGTGAGCACTTGAGTCTCTGAGTGGGTCTATGACTGGGAGCGTGAATGTCTGAGTGGTTCGGTGAGTGGGTGCATGGGTCTCTGAGTGGGACTAAGAGAGGGTGCCGGAGTCTCTGAGGGTGTGAATTACTGGGTGCTTAAGTCTCTGAGGGGGTCTGTGAGTGGGCATGTGAGTACCTGTATTGGTTTGAGTGTCTGACTTGGTCTGTGAGTAGATGTGAGTGAGAGCATAAGTCTTTGAGTGGGTGAGCGAATGGGTGCATGCATGCGTGTCCGACTGGGTCTGTGACTGGCAGGGCGAGTGTATGGCTGGGTCTGTAAGTAGATATGTGAGTCTTTGAGTGTGTAAGTGACTGGGTGCATGTTTAGCTGAGTGAGTCTGTAAGTGGGTGTTTAAGTCTCTGAGTGTATGGGTCTGTGACTGAGTGTGTGACACTGTAATAATGTGAGTGGGGTATGAGTGTCTGAGGGGATATATGACTGGGTGTATGAGTGTCTCAATGGGTCTGTCAGTGGGTGTATGAGGGTCTCACTGGGTCTGTGAGTACATATGTGAGTGGGCTGTAAGTTGGTGCATGAGTATCTAAGTGGGTCTGTGAGTATGTACATGAGTGCCCGGGTGTGTCTGTGAATGGGTGTAAGATTCTCTATGTAGGTATGAGACTGTGTGCACAAGTCTAATTGTAGGTCTCTAAGTAGGTGCGTGAGTCTCTCAGTGGGTCTGTACATAGGTGCATCACTCTCCTAGTGAGTCTCTAAGTAGGTGCATGAATACCTGAATGGGTATGTGACTGGCTGTATAAGTGCGTGAGTGGGAATATGAATGGGTGAATAAGTGTCTGAGTGAGTTTGTGAGTGTGTACATAAGTCTGTGACAGTAACCAGCGAGTGTGTACAAATATCTATATATATATGTTTCTTTATATTTCCACCAATATTTGTGATGGTGTTGCGATATTTGCTATGTCCCTGCGCTAGTACATGGGGAGCCGCATTGGTGATCTCGTCATTGTTGTGAATATCACACGTGTTCTAAAAAATCACTTTTGGACACATAACTTGTGTCACTAACACACTCATTTCTCAAAAAGGATCATTATGCAGCGGCGGCCTGCACAGGTAAGCGTGGTAGGTGAGGCAGGGTGGGGGGGAGTTGACAGACAATGGAATAGGTATTATTAAATAAATAAATAATACCTATTCCGTCGTCTGTCTACTTCCCCCACCACCTCACCACGTTAACCTGTGCTGGCCGTTGCTGCATTTATGTTAGCTTTCCCATACATTTTCAGCCCCAGTAACCGTTCCAGATTGATAAAATGGCAACTGCAACTGTCTGTGCAGGTCCAGCCATTAAGAGCATTATCTCTGGTGTGCGCATTCGCGATCTACAGTGAAATTGTCACGACATATCCGCAACCATCGCAAAACCGCCACGAAATATCTGCGAACAAAGATATCACTATATTGTTCGGTTTTCATTTCTCAAAAACTACAGAACGGATTTGCACCAAATAACAAACAGCACAATCTTCAAAATTTGTTGTAATTCCATCCAGTGGTGTCACGTGGCCCATAGGGACATTGTCGCTTTGCACTAACTTAGTATGAGCACGTTGCAGCTTGCCTGCTGCTTTGCACACGTTACTAACTACACGTCTTTATATTTTGCAATAATTTCAATGACTGCTTTCACATGAAAACTCATCGCTGTGTTCACTCTCTACATGTTCCATGGATTTTGACTGAACATTATGTGCAGGGTTGAACAACAATGTACCTTGTTACTTTGTTCTGGCCAGTCCTTAGCCCTTAGACAAACATACCAATGCAGCTGTTGTTTAGACAGCATACTTGGGTTTTTAGTGGGGTGCACAAATAGATGACACACACTTGGAGAGGGAATTTTCCAGGGAGAAGAGCACCTCTGATGTAGATCTACCGTCTATAGGCTACGTTATGGAGTCTGCTGACAAAGCCCAGAGATCTTCTATTATATAAAAATGCTTCTCCTTAGCAAGGGGAGGGAGGTTAGGCACTAGACTGTTACGCTGACAATATTTGTATTATGCACTTTCCTGCTTGTTGTGGCAGGTATAATGCATGTTAGGGCACGTTAGTTAAAACAAATATTTTAAACTGTTTCATGTCTCTGTCGGATGTATGACATTACAACGCATGCTTTTACCATGCATGCTTTTACATAGCAACTTTTACAACGCATGCCTTTAAAACGCATAGTGTTGAGGGGTGCTGGATAGTGAATAGTTTAATTTACTATTCCAACTCCAGTCCCAGTGGATAGTAGGGAAGGTGTTGGATAGTAAATTAAATCTATTCCCTATCCTAGAGCGCCGCCCAGCGCAATGCGTTGTAATGGTTTGCGTTGTAAAAGTTGCGATGTAAAAGCACTGCGTGGTAAAAGTTGCGTTGTAAAGGATGTTTCCCGTCTCTGTCAGATCTTATTTTGGACAAGTACAAATGAATGAAAGGGTGTTTCTTGTTACAGTGATTCCTGAGATCGGGGAGTGTTGTGTCCTGGGGTGTCTAATCATTTATTTCTCTGTGAGTGAGTTGAAAAGCAAGTATGACACTACAGCTAGTCAGTCCTTGGTTTGTGGGTACTAAGGTGGTAGGAAGACTCAGTCGCTATACACAAAGGTCCCATCTCCTGCTCAGAGTTCTGTATTTGTGCAGAATCCCTGCATCATGGCGACACCAACGATTAGTCTGGTACTTATTCATGAGACCCCTGAGTAGAGGTTTTGCCTATCTACTATTCCCTCTCACTGGTTTCCGGAGACGTCCGTGGTGTGAGGGATTAGCCTTCTAAATTTGTGTTTTATAGGCTTCTCAAGCTTGAAATTGAAAAGGTTTTGTTTCTCTTTCTGACCCGCTTTTGCGCTACTGTTCTACTGGTTTATCCTTTTTGATGTTGTTATTAAGTATGGGCCGAAAATCTGTTCCTCTCACGGAATTTGCGGATTTTTGGCGATTTCGCGATCCGCAAATCTTGCGACATTGCCGAAAAATCTGCAAATACATTTACCCAACGAGGTAGTACTTACTGATTAGCCAGTAGAAAGTACTCCAGTTGAGAAGATTGATTGATTGATTATCAGATTTATAGAGCGCACGAATGCCCGGGGGCGTCTTGGCGCTAGAAATGACTGTGACTGTCTGAGCGGAAAGCGTTGTGCGTACACCAAAGCCAGAGCTAAGCAGAGAAGAGCCAGGTCTTTAGGTTCTTTCTGAAAGATAGCAAAGATGGGCTGATTTTTATTTCTGCTGGAGGTTTATTCCAAGTTATCGCTGTGTGCAGTAGGAAACCTCTCCCACCCCATCTAAGTTGTTTAAATCTGGGAGTCCTGAGGAGATTAGCACTGCTGGACCTTAGCATCCTAGGTGGCTCATACTGTACCATGATGGTTTGTAGTGTAGTTCCTATTTTCCCAATAGGCTCTGCACATTGGAATAACATAAATGATAGTTTAGACGTAGGACTGAGGTCGACTAGGTCTCTATTGAATATGTTAGACTTAATTAAGGTTTGCCAGCTAGCTCTGAGGTCACTAGAAACTTTCTTGAATGAACAGGGAGGAGTGAACTTCCCTGATTAGATAAGAAGGGATTCAGCTTCTGACAAACGCATAAACATGACAACTTTGCTCCCCCAGAATAAGGAGTATGTCTCCAGAGTCGTGTGAAAACAATAGATAGCTATTTCACTCAGTGAATCATGCATACTTAGTTTCACCAGAGTGCAGAGAAATAGAGAGACGGGCGTTTTCAATAAAAGGTGTTATTTATTGAGCAGTCTTCTTTGTCATGAAAGAGAAATGAATTGCCACAATTGCAATACTTGTTATAAGGTAAAGTGCGTACAGTAAAAGGAGTATTATGAAATAATACTGTAAAAGCATTGATATGGTTTCTGAGCCATAGGATACTTAAAAGGTATAAAATATATACAGTTACATACAATGATAAAGGTTTGACTAAACATACTCAACTGGTGCTTCTAAGATACGCCTACCCCGATGTACCTAACCTAAGCCTAGTACGTGGGAAGGAGTAAGTGAGCTGCAGTTTAAGTTAAGTTAGTTTTTGCCAAGAATCTGACTCAAGAATTCTCTAAGGATCTAATCAGCTCCGTACCTTGGTTTTAGAATGAAGGAGTTCTTGTATCTCGCTCTCAGGACTCGATCTCCCAGTAACCCTCAAGGGTGACTGGAAACACTGGAGCTGGATTTTCTCGGCAGGAGAAAAAGACAGCGTCTTTCTCAGTGCGTCAAATGGGAGGGACAGCTTCCTTCGGCACTCACATCAGCTGGGCTTCGGATAAGTAGATAGCCGCTCTGCTCCAAACCACCGTGTGTTGCTTAAGGAAAACGCTGGTATATTTATACCTGGAAGGTGCTGTGTTTGACGTAAGGTTGGACATAAGACGTCAATAAAAGATGTCACTAAGAAATGGCCGTTCTTTCAGTGCTCGCAGGAGTTCTAGGACAAATCAAAACAAAAGCATGGGGAATTCCCAGGTTGCTGGAGGTTTGGTTTGTTGAAAGAACTTGTTGTACTTTCTAGGAGTCTAAGGAAGTAGCTTTGCCGTATTTGGTTTGCATTGGCTATTACTAAATATGGATTTGATTCTTATGCCTTTATAAGGGTATGATTTGTTATAACCACATAAGGGCATAAATCGGGAATATTTAATTAGGGTCCTAGATACGATCACAACACCCACTCCACGTATAATGTCCATCATTACTAAATACTAAGCAATATATAAACATATGGGTATGCATGTGTTTTCAAGCCCACCCCAAAATACATCAAATGTATTTCAAATGGTATAGATACACGAAAATGAGTATTACTGTACACTTTCAAGCAGTGGCATCATTCAGATAATGCAAATATAAATATCAGCTGAATGAATTGCGAAAATTACATTTATGAAATGGCTCTTAATACAGAAGAGAAGGTCGAGACCATTTCATCACATATTTATACAAGATTGTACATGTGCTAGAGGCTGATTGTAAATATTTTGGAAGTTGGGAAAAATAATTTTTCTTTCAGGGGAGAAAATAGTTCCAAGTGTTTTCAGCAGTGTTGTTTATAAAAACTGATGGCCAAATTCAGAGTTCAGGGAACGCTGTGTGCTTGCTATTTCACTTGTTATTCTCGTTGTTAGGAGGGAACATTACCTCATCTAGACCAGCAAAAAATTTGTCTACAACAGTAGGTGAAAGTTGGGCCAACGCTGAAAAATCAGAAATAGTGCATATCTGCGATGCATTGCCATCATCGGTGTTTAGATCAGCAATGTTCACAGAAGGTTGTACCTGTGTGCTGCCGCTTTCATCTCGTACTTCACCGCCACCTAATTGTAATGCTGAAGTCTCAACAAATGCCGTCATCAGAATCGGTAGCCGCTGGTGACAACACTCTCATGAGTCGTTACTGGACAAAGCAAAGCGTCGATATCCATTGGTACTGCTGATGGTGGTGTAAGACAGACGTCCAACACGCATTCTTCTCCGCATAGCAGACATCGAAGCACAGGTAAGATGCAATTTTGCCAGATTGGTCTGAATGAAAGAAACCAGGTAGTATTCAGATCTCTTAGCCGGGCCAATCCGAGGACCTTAGTGATACGGTCTCGGTATCGTATTGCTAGGATCGTTTCTTCCATTGTAGCCTGAGTTTTGTCTGTGACTTGGCTTTCCATATCAGAGCTGAAGGAACAAAAATAAAATTCCTGCTACGAGTCTCAAAATAAGAGGCAGGCCACCGAAAAGAGAGTGCACAAAATTCGGGAAGATGCCCAGAACTGTTTCAAAAGATGTTAACAGTCCTGAAAATATTGTCATAAATACATGTGCGATGCCACTGGTATCTGACATGCTTAAAATTTGGCTTAACATTTCTACGAAATGCACGGGCAATTTGTCGATAAATAGGATATGTATCTCTCCCGCTGTCCTTGCAACTTGCAGGTCATACGTCTCTTTGGACGAGGTTAAAGGCATAGTTGTTTGTAAAAGAATGGACTTTATTCTGCTTAAAGTATGAATTCGAAATAGAAGAGATATTCACAGAAGGCCTTAATGCCGCCTCCATGTCTAGATTGCTATTTGGATACAATACTTGCATACAACAAATGACCCTGAAAGTAACGCTCACGAGATAGGGTTTTCCTGGCATCATGCCACAACAGCTGAGGTCACTTACTATAACGTAGCTACCGTTGGAAAGATGTCTGAAAAAGGGCTGTATCTGTGTACCTGGGGTGCCGTGCAGATGGCATGAAAGGTTGTTTGATGAACCTTTGCAAGATCCATGCAAGTTTATACCTTCGCATAGGAGTGTACCGCTCAGTGATGTTTTACAATTATTACCACTAAGAAAATACCTCTTTCATTCCCCCACTCCAACATCTATGTGTATAGGGTAAATTCCAGGGTGATTTGATGCATCCTTTACCCAACCTTTCATACAGGCCTGCTGGTATATACTCTTGGCAGTATTGAAACTGAAAAGTTGTTATCAGGATTGAAATGGTGCCATGTATTATCCATTCAATGACAGGTCTTTCTGACATTGTCAACGGTAATCTCTCAAGTTTTTCAATGCTTAGCAACGTATAGTCTGCTCCTTTTTGTGCCAACGAGATTTGTCTATCAGTAAGGTTAAACATAGAAAATAATGACGTTATGTTGATTAGACGCCATGGCACGTGACCTGAACGGAGGATTTGTAACGTCCAGCCTAGCTGTTTAATAGAACGCAATTGGGACTGACCATGTTGTAACATTATCATATCCTGTTCTATTATATCAATAGCAGATGATACAATGCCGTCCAGTGAATAGATGGAGGATAGAGTCGTTAATCCTTTGTCCACTACAGAAAGTGTTTTTTCAAAATGAATACGATTAATTTCTCGTATTTTTTTAGCAGTTTCAATTTGATTTAATTTCCAAGCTTCATTGGAAGCTGAGTATATACCGGCGTATATGAAACGTTTTTGACGCTGTTTGCGAGGTCCCAGTATGAAATCTCGCAAGTCAGCACCGTCTTTAAGTAAAGTTAATTGTTGCTTAATTTCGGGAAGTGTGGATCTATGTAGCCAGTCGAGGCATAGTTTTCCTACACTGTATGTTGTAACTATCCCTAGATGTTGTCTCTGGGAATATCTTGGGTCTGGCCTGTTCTGTTTGAACCCCTGTATTTTGTTCAGGAATCTATCATGACAGTTATTAGTGTCTGTGGGCCAGATCAACCATTTGTTCCAATCATGAAGTGTTCTGTTTTGTTTTAAAATATAGGCCACATCTAACCCTTCATCTGTAGTGGTGTTTCTATCAGGCATTGGCTTTGGTATAGACGGGTTGTTTAAATCTTTTATCTTGGCTAAACCAAGACAGGTTGTTTGCTGAATTGTGTCATTCAGGAACATTATTTGTTCTGGGATCATGCAGGCTCTGAAACAATGCTTCCAAACCTTGTACCTGCCATTCTTTTGTACCCCAGATGGTTTTTGTCTCAATGTTGTTTTTCCAAAATTCAAAACCAAATGTAGACATTTTTTCATAACATTTCTCAGAATAAATCAGTTTAGTATTTGTCAACATGTTTTTCACTCCTGTCTTATTTAACATTTTGAAATAGAATGTTTTAGGATCAGTGACATTAAACCCCGAGAAGTATGGGAATTTCTCATAAAATGTTTTTGAGCTGACTTTTGGTGGGGTTGGACAATGTTCCAATTGATTATAACTGAAAATATTTCTAGGATTTGCTGATTTATGCACATAATGATGCCCAAAGTGGTTGAAACAGTACATTTCCTCATAATTCGACGAACCCTGTAAATAATCATGTGCTGTAAATTTTGCTGACATTTCTAAATCTGACATCATATTATTAATATTTTCAAAGTCCCAATCATCAGAGAAAGTACTAGGTGATACAAAGTCACTTAAAGAAATCTTAAATTGGTGTGAATATTTCAAGAGCTCAACCGGGCCATAGATTTCATAGTCAGTTTTGTCCCATGCTATACCACCAGGTTTAGGGATGGCTGTGATGTTCACTGATGACAGTTCTCTTTTTTCGATGTGTGATGATCTGTGTGGTTTCAGGACCAAGTTGATGTTCTGACTTGCTGTGTCCATTGTACTATATTTTCCATCAATAAATCTACCTAAACTTAAAACCAAGATGAGCCATAGAAGGAGGAAAAGTACGCCTAAAACAATCCATATTTTAATCCATTGTGAAGTTAGATATGTTTCTCTGAGTTTATGAAATAGTTCTGTGATTTTTTCTTTGAATGTTTTTGTTGCTGGCTTGTATCCATGTTCACTTGGATCATCGGAAAAGTCATCAAAGTTGATAAAGTAGCCAGATGCAGTTCTGTCAATTGGTGGGATTGCTTCCGGATTTCCATTGATCTTTGCATTTTCTTTTGTTACATTTGTATAGTCCGAGGCTACATCGTTGTAGACTGGTGTTTCTTGATGAATTGTTGCAATTTGGGTTTCAAGAGGCACAAGTTCCATGGCTTTGTTGCACAGTCCTTTTTTAATCACAGTAGGTTTATCAAATGTGATTAGTCTCTCAGTTTGAACCTCTTGGATTGTAGAAAGATTTGGTCTTTTGCTATTTCTTGGGAGTCCACTGGGCCTACTACTTATTATCGGCCACATGGTTGTGGTTTTACCAGGTCGGTTGATACAACTCGGTTCTCCTTTTTTCCAGCAAGGGGCGGTAGTACAACTGATCTTGTTTCGCTGACAGCTAAGACAGGTACTGCTTTTCTGTAAGAAGGCCCAAATTCCTTCTTCACCGTATTTTTTCGCTGACCAGATCCCCAATCTTTGGAATCCAGACAGGTCTTGCTGGGACATGTGGTTTTTCTTCAGTGGTAGTTAGCTTTAGCTTTTCGTTTCTCAGACTTTTTCATGTTTCATTTAAGTTCTGTAAAACAGCCAAACGATTTTTGATATCAAAGGCTTTTTGTTGCACCACTGAAGTCTGACAATCCAAGTCCTGAATGATCATTCTAGTACCAAATAAAAGTTTGTACGGACTGATACCTCCTAGAGAATTTCTTGGCATGTTATTAAGACTACGTTGGACACTTATTAGATGTTTGACCCACCCGTCACCCGAACCTAATACCCTTGCTGTTATAGATTGCTTTATGTCCCGGTTTTTTCTCTCCACTACTGCATTTCCCTCAGGATGGAATGGACTAGAATACCGCAATGCAATGCCCATGCTGGCCATGGCCCCCTTGTAAGCCAGAGAGCTAAACGCAGGACCCTGGTCAGAATGTAGCATGCCAATTGCGTATGTGCCGAAAAAGACAAGCAAATCTTTTATAACAGTTCTGGCGTCAGCTGAGCACTGGGGCGACATCCAAATGAATCTCGTCTTAATTTTTATGGGACCGCATATGTCCGGTCAGACGTCTGCGCATAGATAGCCCGATGCTGTCTAACAGTGGTGTCTGGGCTGGTGTCTGGTCCGGTTCACAACTGCGATCTCTGTTGCAGTCCTGACAATTTATTGCAAATGTATCATTTTCTACACTCATCCCCGGCCACCAGTATTGTGATTGTAATTCTATTAGAGATTTCATGATCTCTTGGTGCCTCAGACCCAATCCCATGTGTGCTTCTTGTATCAAGAAGACTCTCCGGTTCGTGTTTGGAATTACTCTATCCCCCACTCTAGGGATTTGAGCAAACGGAACGGAGTTCGCATCAATTATGTATGTATTGCCGAGTGGATAGTTTAGAGGTAACGCCGCATAATAGCCTTCCAGTGAGGCTTTTACAGCAGGCAGCGTTTCGCCATCTATTTGTTTTTTCAAACGTTTTTTTGTAGCTACGGAAGCCGAGTGATCAGCTGCCGCTGTGACTCTGTCAGCCAATGAATTCCCTGCAACGTGAACGCCATCACGTTAATGACTCAGTGTATGAATCACGTGAGTCTTTTGTAGTTCTTTCTGCAAAAGAACTACTTGTTCCCATAATCTCTTATGCTTTATTGTGGCACCTGTCTCATCTTTGTAACCGTTTTTTTATCCAGGTCTGCATGGAATGATTGTAAGATCGGACGCAGAAATGCGAATCGCACACTATCAGTGTCGGGAATTCCCGATCAGCATTTTCAAGCGCCATCTTAAGAGATCTTCTTTCAGCTCGCTGAGCTGTACAGTTTCTGAGAGATTCAGTTTTAGTGACCATCGGTCTGAATTTACCTAAGCGCCAACGACCTTTAACATTCGCACACGCAGCATTGCAAATCTGTTTTTCCACAACGTAGTGTTGTGCAAATCTGTCCGTGTAGATTACACAGGTGTATTGTTCGAGAGGCAGAATATCTACTGACAGAGGGCATTCATATTTGTATTCCAGATTTTCTAGTTTTTTCATTTTCGGATCAAATGCGTGTGTCACGTCTTCTGTAGCAAGAGAATTTTCCCATTGCATCCATTCTGGATCTAGAGCTTTGGCATTAAAATTGCCTGGTATTGTTACCGCCTCAAGGGCTGATACTGCTGTAAAAACATATATCCTTTTTCCTTGGGCTAGGGCTCTTTCTTTTGCTACAGCAGTTTGAACCGTAGTTAGAATTCTTTCAGTTGAACTGAATTTCATTTCAGCTTGTGTGTACAAATGTTATTTGTAAGCTATTGGTACCGTTTCTCCCTCATTAGAGGTCAGGTGTGTGAATCCGCATCTTCCTGGGATAACTCGGATTACAAGGTTGTATTCATTTGCGCGTGTTTACAGTTTTGTTTTAGTTAACATGTCTGTCTGTAATGATCTTAAAATTTCTGTGTGTTTTTGAGTCCAATTAATTGGTTTAAAATCAGGTTTTATCAGTTCGTAGAGAGGTTTAACCTTCTCTGCATAATTTAGAATGTATGTTCTTCCGAAATTCAGGAAACCTAGTATTGATTGTAAGTTCTTCAGCGTTTTTGGAGCTTGGAGTACTGCACACTTCTCTAAGAAGTTGTCTGCTAGGATTTTACCTTCACTTGATAATTCATATCCTAAAAATAGGACAGTTAGATGGGCAATTCGTGATTTTTTAAAGTTACATTTGTACCCTTCAGCTGCGAACCCAAGTATTATGGTGTTCCCTCTTTTCAAGTGAGTGTCCAGGTCATCGTCTGTAAGATCGATGTCATCGACATAGGATAATGCCTCATCATCATACATTTGTAGTAACTCTGTTACCTTGCCTGAAAATAATCCTGGGCTGTTCTTGAATCCCTGTGGGAGACGACAAAATTGTTTTTGGGTCCCCATGCTGGAGAAAGTGGTCAAATATCTGCAGGTGCATTGTTTGGACAGAAGAAACCTTTTGAAATATCTAATGTCGTTTTATATTTTTTGCGCACAATGTTATTCATTAGTGCTGCACTGTGTGAGTTTTGTACTGCAAAAGTTTTACAACAGGAGTTTAGATGTCTGTAGTCCAAAACTAGACGATATGAATCGTCTGGCTTGGAGACAGGAAACAAAGGATTGTTCATTTGTGAGGTGCATGTTTCAATCACCCCCTGATGTTCAAGTTGATCTAAAATTTCTTTTACTTGTTTTTTAGCTTCTTGCTTAACAGGATACTAGATAACAGGATTGATTGCTTAATGCGGAGGGCCTATAAAAAACTAGAACGTGCCTGGAGGAAGAACTGGGAAGTAGCTTGCAAGATTGAATACCGAATGGCGATAAGGAATTACAAGCTCTCCATCCGGCTCGCCAAAACCCAATTCTTGGAGGTGAGAATTAGCAATGCCTCCAACTTCTCCAGAGAAACATTCCTGGTGGTCAAGGAGCTCTTGAGGGCCCCCACACCTCCTGCCTCCACGGACAATCTGGAAGACAAATGCAACGATCTAGCAGAGTACTTCCACACTAAAATGGAAAAAATCTTGATTACCCTGCCCCAAATTAACATAGGAGCTGAGCCCCCCGAGGATGAGGGAAGACCTCTGAGGACCTTGTACTCGTTTGGACCAGTCACTGAGGATGAAGCTCTTAAAGTCTTAGTGTCTGTTAAGAGTGGTTCTCCCCGGAACGTTGTCCCCATGAGGATTCTCAAACTGGTTGCCCTTCCATTTTGGAGCCTATCACTGAGGTAATTATTGCCTCGTTAGGTGCCGGTGTAGTCCCACCCAATTGGAAGGGTGCAATAGTAAAAGCCCTCCTAAAAAAACCTAGCCTAGACCCCCTTGACATGGCGAACTACAGGCCCATCTCGCTACTTCCGGGACTAGGTAAAATCAGGGAAAAATTGGTCAATTTCCAGCTATCCAATTTCCTTGAGTCCAACGGTGTGTTGAGAAGTTCCCAAACAGGCTTCCGCCCGGGTCAAGGCACCGACACCGCCTTGCTGGCAGTCGCAGAGGAGGTACGCTGCATTCTGGATTCAGGAGGATCAGTGGCAGTGATCCTCCTGGACCTTAGTGCAGCGTTCAACACTGTTAACCATTGAGTGTTACTTCAACGACTGTCAGATGCCGGAGTGAGGGGGACAGCGCTGAAATGGCTCAGGTCATTCCTCAGCAAACGGACCTTCCAGGTCTGGGAAGGGGTCGCGCGATCGGCATCCACCCACCTCCATTGCGGTGTGCCTCAGGGCTCCTCCTTGAGTCCCACATTATTTAATGTGTACATGGCCCCCCTGGAGGATGTGGTGGCTCCATTTAACATCAAGATCGTGAGCTATGCCAATGACACCCAGCTGGTGTTCGCCCTCTCCCAGGCCACGGATAATTCCCAGGTGCTACATTCCTGCCTATCCAAAGTCCACACTTGGATGGGGGAATCAGCACTAAAGTTGAATGGCTCAAAAACTGAGATAATGCTGATGGGGATGAAAAGTCCCTCACTCCCCCGTTCTGCCTGGCCTAGCTGCCTGGGATCCCCTCCCAAAACCCAAGGCTGAGATTAAGAGCCTGGGTATTTGGTTGGAGCAAGATCTTTCCTTCAGGACCCAGGCTACCAAACTAGCTGGTGTCTGTTTTGGCCTTCTCCGATCGGTGCGCAAAGTGCTGCCTCTGCTTCCATTTCTATCCCGGAAGCTTTTGATCCAGGGCCTGATTATATCTAGATTAGATTTCAGTAATGCAATCTATCTGGGTGCCCCTGAGATCACTCTGAACAAACTTCAGCAAGTTCAGAATGCGGCGGCACGAATGCTCCACAACATCCCCATGTCACGATCGGCCAAACCCGCATTGAGGGCGCTGCACTAGTTGCCAGTGCGAGAAAGGGTGAAATTTAAATCTCTTTGCCTTGCACACAAAATCTTGCAAGGCAAAGGCCCTCCTGCCCTCCAAAAGCTGGTGACCCCGTGCAAAGCAAGTAGAACACTACGCTCAGACCAACAACATTTACTCGTGGTCCCCAGGGTCAAAAAGGCCCGCTCAGGAGGGAGGAGATTCTCCGTAAAGGTTGCAACCCTTTGGAGCTCACTCCCCCTAGGTTTACGCTCGGAGCCATGCCTTCTGCATTTTCGTAAACAACTGAAAACTTTTCTCTTCTGCTAAATTGCTGTGCCTCTCTTTCCTTTAATCTGTTACTCTGTTTGGTGAAACGCTAGGATGCTCCAGGGTAACCACGCGCTATACAAAACTGTTCAATAATAATAATAATAATACTGCCTCTGTGCTGTAGGTTGATTTTTTAACTGGATTTTATGGTGAAGAGAATCCTCATCCCATCCTACATGATTTTATATAATGCAGGGGCTTGGCCCACTGCCCATTTTCTAGCTAGTGTGTATTTTATATGAATTGGAACGTGATTTGAGAAGGCAGGCATAATCATTTCTTCGCCATGTGGGCACTCCCTGACAAACTCTGGTGGCCAGTCTTTCTCTGCTAGAAGGATATCATAGCCTTTAGATAGATTCTCCCAAAAGAGACCTTTTATTTTCCTAGTTTTATCTCCCTCTATACGCAATGTTATTTCATATAGTTTATGGGGCACGCTCACTCGGGTGTCTTCAGTTTCCACTTGAATGTATTCATTCATGTCTACTGTGTCAGGATCTTGCAAACTATGCTCACTTCCGCTGCGCTGTCTAGCATTGTCTGGGCCCACTCTCTGTTTTTCAGTTGTGTCCTCAGGATTCTCAGCATGCTTTATTTTAATACTGGCTACCTTCTTTCTGGGAAATTGTAATTTTTTACTTTGATGAGCAGGTTCCTTGCCTTTGTACTTGACGTGCTCTTCTTTATGTTCTGACCGTCCTCTTCTCTCCGATTTCTTTGATGAAGTCTGAAAAGATCGAGAGGGACGTGTATCAATATCTTGATATCTGTCAGGTTTTCTCAAATTGTCCCTATTTCTAAGGTTGTATCTTTTTTCAGAGGACTCCCTTTGGGGAGACTTGCCCCCCCGTTCTGGAGGTTTATCTTTTTGTTGGGGAGACCTTCCTGTGGTCTGAAACTTTTTTTCTCTGGGAATGGTTTGTTTGTTACCCTCCCACTTCTTCTTTTGAGAATTGAGATTATTTTTAATAAAAGTTTTTTCAGGATTTTCAATTAGTTGGGGTTTTAGCCGGTATGTTGTACCGTCTAATGTTAATTGAACTAAATCCCTATATGCTCTTGTTAATTCTTTTATTTTAACTAAGAGTTCTTCATTTGACATTTTATCAATGTCGGGATTTGGTGTGTAGCTGGCTAGAACTGGCCATGTAGCTCCTGGCCTACCTAGTGGACCGAGCCTGGTAATGTGATTTTGATGTTTTAGGGCACCATTAAACAAGAGCAGGTGCTCTTGGTATGTTATTGGAATTTCAACTTCCTCGAAAAGAGAGTATTCCTCTGGAGATTCCGCTATTTTGTAGTAGTGGAACTCATGTGTTACAGCCTGTGCTGCTGAAAAATATATCCAGGAATAGAATACCTCTGTCTGCCGATATTCATGTGCCTCTACCAAAAATATGACGGTACCACCTCTTGATGTTACTCCATTTTCTATAGGTTTTATAGTTATGTTTTTTCTTATATTGACGAGGATGATTATTGCATCCGGGTCGTTATCTCGGACAAGTGTGTCGTCCGCTACGAGTTGAGCTGCTTGTCTAGCTCTGTCTCTTTCGTCCTCACTGTCTGACATTTTTACTGACAGAAAGTTTGCAGAGCAAGTTTTGAGGAAACAAAGATTAGGTGCAAAATATTGTGGAACACTGTATCCTTCAACGTTGACTATACCGTAAACTAATACATAGGATTCTCATCCTACTAAGTTTCGGCGGATTTTAACATTTCACCCACTCCAGGGGCCTCATTTATGAGGCTGTGCGTCACTTTTACGCCGCCGGTGCGTCACTTTTTGTGACGCACCAGTGGAGGAAAAAATGCGCCTTGTTGCGCCATATTTACAAAGTGACGCATCTAGGTAGATGCGTCACATTGTAAACCTCTGCGCCACATTATACCTGCGCCAGGTATAATGTATGCAAAGGGGGCGTATTGACGCAAGGAAGGGTCATAGAAGTGACGCAGTGAAATCTATGAGATTTCACTGCGTCACTTTTAGGACGCCGTTGCGTCAAAATCTTGCGCCTGCCTCACAGCAGGCGTAAGACTGATGCAGGCCCTTTCACATGGAGCTTGCCCCATGTGAAAGTACACATTGCTGGAGTTGTGTCACTTTTGTGACACACTCCAGCAATGCGTCACTTTTGCACCTACAGATAAGTCAGAAATACTGACGTATCTGTAACTCCTTGCGACATGATGCTTCATATTATAAATATGACGCATCAATCATGTCGCAAGGAGAGCGCACTGAGAAGTGACGCATCGTTGCTTTCACACAGCGATGCGTCATTTCTCATAAATGAAACCCCAGACGCCTATTGGAGTTTTTATGGGGAAAAGGGGTCTGTGTGAAAAAGCACAACTGAGTTACTCTAGGATCTTGCGTTAGATTATCGCCTTACCAAACATTGGGCGCCATGTAGTGTAGTTCCTATTCTCCCAATAGGCTCTGCGCATTGGAATAACATAAACGATAGTTTAGACGTAGGACTGAGGTCGACTAGGTCTATATTGAATATGTTAGACTTAATTTACATTTGCCAGCTAGCTCAGAGGTCACTAGAAACTTTCTCAAATGAACAGGGAGGAGTGAACTTCCCTGATTAGACAAGAAGGGATTCAGCTTCTGACAACCGCATAAACATGACAACTTTGCTCCCCCAGAATAAGGAGTATATCTCCAGAGTCGTGTGAAAACAATAGATAGCTATTTCACTCAGTCAATCGTGTAGTTTCACCACAGTGCAGAGAAATAGAGATGGGCGTTTTCAATAAAAGGTGCCATTTATTGAGTAGTCTTCTTTGTCATGCAAGAGAAATGAATTGCCACAGTTGCATTACTTGTTATAAAGCAAAGTGCGTACAGTAAAAGGAGTATTATGAAATAATACTGTAAAAGCATTGATATGGTTTCTGAGCCATATGATACTTAAAAGGTATAAAATATATACAGCTACAAACAATGATAAAAGTTTGACTAAACGTACTCAACTGGTGCTTCTAAGATACACCTACCCCGATGTACCTAACCTAAGCATAGTACGTGGGAAGGAGTAAGTTAGCTGCAGTTTAAGTTAAGTTAGTTTTTGCCAAGAATCTGACTCAAGAATTCTCTAAGGATCTAATCAGCTCCGTACCTTGGTTTTAGAATGAAGGAGGTCTTGTATATCACTCTCAGGACTATATCTCCCAGTTCCCCGCAAGGGTGACTTGAAACACTGGAGCTGGATTTTCTCTGCAGGAGAAAAAGACAGCGTCTTTCTCAGTGCGTCAAATGGGAGGGACGGCTTCCTTCGGCACTCGCATCAGCTGGGCTTCGGATAAGTAGATAGCCGCTCTGCTCCAAACCACTGTGTGTTGCTTAAGGCAAACGCTGGTATATTTATACCTGGAAGGTGCCGTGTTTGACGTAAGGTTGGAAAAAAGACGTCAATAAAAGATGTCACTAAGAACTGGCCGTTCTTTCAGTGCTCGCAGGAGTTCTAGGACAAATCAAAACAAAAGCAAAGAGAATTCCCAGGTTGCTGGAGGTTTGGTTTGTTGAAAGAACTCGTTGTACTTTCTAGGAGTCTAAGGAAGTAGCCTTGCCGTATTTGGTTTGCATTGGCTATTACTAAATATGGATTTGATTCTTATGCCTTTATAAGGGTATGATTTGTTATAACCGCATAAGGGCATAAATCGGCAATATTTAGTTAGGGTCTTAGATACAATCACAACAGGTTTTCAGAAAATGCGGGCCTGACCCATGCAAGGCTTTGTATGCCAGGCAGGCTGACTTAAATTGAATTATTTTCTCAACCGGTAGCCAGTGGAGACTTCTGAGTCTTAAGGCCACTGGCTCGAACCTAGGGATGTTCAGTATCAGCCTGGCAGCAGCGTTCTGTAGACGCTGAAGTTTTAGAAGTAGCTGTTTTTGAAGCCCTGCATATAAAGCATTCCCATAATCCATTTTGGACAGGGCCAGCATAGTTACCAGTGTTTTACAGGTGTCAGATGGGATATCTGGCAATAGTTTTCGAATCAACTTCAACGTGAACCAGATGGAGGAGGCAAGTTTATTAATTTGGGCCTTAGACGTGAGTTTAGAGTCAAACATGAATCCCAGGTTCTTTACGCTGTCCTCTGGTGACGGGCAGCTGCCTAAACTGTCAGGCCACCAATTTGGTGACCAGATGTTGGCTTCGGCCCCCAGCAGCATGACCTCAGACTTATCGCCATTTAATTTCAGGCAGTTTACTTGTATCCAGAGACTAACCTGATTCATGCAGAGACGGTATTGTTGGATATAGCCACCACTATTTGTGTGTCGTCAGTGTAGGATATTGGTAGGAAACCGTGTTTCCTGATAATGTTTGCTAAAGGGGCAGTGTAAATATTCAAAAGGGTGGGGCTTAGAGAGGAGCCCTGGGAGAACCCCCAGGGGGATTTCAATGAATTTGAAGAGAATTCCCCAAGCTGCACCGTAGAGGATCTTTCTCCCTGAAAAGAAGCCAATAGTGCAGTCGCGGATGCGTGCAGCCCTATTTCTTCTAGATGGGACAAGAGTATATCGTGATTGACGGTGTCGAAGGCTGCCGACAGATCTAACAGAATCAGGGCAGCCTTCCCACCTGTGTCCAAAATCCTCCTGACCTCCTCCGCCGCCATAATCAGAGTGGTTTCAGTCCCATGTTCCTCCCGGAACCTGTATTGTGATATGTCGAGCGCCTGGGAGTCCTTAATACATTTTGACAGTTGGGAGTTCAATTGTTTTTCTAGAATTTTTGCCGGGAAGGGAATTTTCGAAATCGGTCTGTAATTAGCTGGGATTGAAGGGTCAAGGTTAGGCTTTTTGAGGAGTGGGAGAACGGAGGCGGCTTTCCAAACCTTAGGAAAACAGGTGGTCTCAATTATCCTAGTGAAGAGCAGCCGGAGTTGCTTACTGAGCAATTCTGGGCACATGTGTAGAACTTTGGGAGGACACGGGTCCATGAGGCCCCCTGACCTAGTGGTTAGTATGAGTTGGAAAACCTGTTCCGCTGAAGGGGCTGAAAACTGAATCTCTGATTTAACTGGCTCTGCGTGTTTTCCTGTATCGAGCTGAGAGTCTATCATAATTAGGTGGGTTGGGATAAGGATTCACCAGCACAGGAAATTCCTTTGCAATCCATGCCACAACCCCAACCACAATATCCAATGAAACAAGACGCAAAAGTGTCCATCGGTTAAATCTTGGCCCAATTGGAATATCAGGGTGTATTGAACCCCATGTTTTACCAATGAATAATTCTCTTTTTCGGTTATTGAAACCGGACGGTTCATATCATATTGTTTTGGATTACCATCATTTGAACAGTCATTTTTGTACCTTTGCCGTACAGAACACTCACAGCTCTGAGTTATTCAACACAATTGTTTGTAAAAATATAAAACAACTCTTGATATCTCCAATGGTTTTTATAGTCACAATTTGGCTTGCAATAGCTGTGACTTGACAGCCTTCAGTGCCCTCAGCAATCACAAAAGATATAACCGCTTGCCTATGGGATGTAAAATTGTCCAGGCGCTTTTGCAGCACACATTGTCTTAATTTTAAATGAAACTGACCATGCTGCTTTCTCCTACATTAATAACATTTATTTGACGGATAATGAATACCGCATCTTGTATGTGTGGACTGCATTCTAATGACTTGTGGTACAAGTTCAACTTTGCCAAGTCGCAAATTTCCTGTTTGACAGGTCTTTTGCTGGATTATGAACTCACCAATGAAGGTATGGGGTTTACTCCCCACTTTCTGGAGAAATATGCTCAACTGCAACCTCCATCTACTCTTAAAAAAATTGCAATCTTTGCTGAGTTTTTTTAATTTCGAGAGGACATATATACCTGATTATGCGCAGTGTAACAAACCACTTTACTCTTTGATACAACCTTCCTGCTCGGCTTCTTGTTTGCTTCAGGAACATACTGCAAATCTTTGCAGTCTGATCTGCTTGCAACCAACTTCCTGTTAACATGTGACAATTCCACAAATGTGGTCATAAGGATTGTACCAGGTGCATTAGGTTTCACTTAATTGATGTTCAATGAGGGGGGCACAGCCACCATTGCATCTAAATCGCATTTGTACACTTCGGCTGAGATGTGTTACTCTTCTACAGAAAAAAGTTTGACTGCTATCCAGATGGCGATTCTGAAAGAACGCTCCATGGCTCAGGGTGAACACATTTTCATGGTCTTGCCTGTACCTGCTTTGGAAGCAGTTATAAAGGTTAGTGTCCCAAATTTTAAAGTCTTGCATCCACCCAACTCCTCTATCATTGCATCCTCTTGATCAGTACAGATGCATTATTTACACTGATGGATCTGCACAGCCAGCCTTTGGTTCTAAATATGCTTATTCTGTAGCATGTGCGATAGTGGCAGGCACAGTTGTTGATGGTGATTGAATCCTCCTTGGCGCACACACAATTGGCGGAGCAAAGTGCTTTGGTTTTGGCTCTTGAATTTGCTTATCCTGAGGTTCCTATACTTGTGCGATTTGTTTTGCTGTGTATATTTCTTCAATGACACTTTATTCTTTTGGAAACAAAATGATTTCCGAGGTTCAAAAAGTAGCGCAACTAAGCATAAAACTCTTTGGGTCCAAGTGGGTGCTCTAAGGAGCGGTTGACATTCACACATGTTATCCACACTTTGGGCCATCCACATGTAGGAGCACAGGCTGTTGGTAACTCGCTGGCTGATGTGGCAGCCAAATCTGCAGTAGCCACTTGTTCTGCAGCAGCAGTCACAAGGTCCATGACAAAAACCAATGATGATATTTTAGCGGCTATTGCTGCAACAATGAAGGGGACAGATTTTCTCCAAGGTTTTCCTTCATGTTATACATACCACTTGTCGTCTGATCAATTCAATTTGCTGCTATTCAATCTGTTGGGGATCGGCTGATTCCCAACGAGGACCGCAGACTTTCTTTGATCATTGCCGCACATGAAGGCGTTGCTTCTGCACATGCCAGAGTAAATGCGGCTATTTCCATTTCGAAGCTACGGTTTTGGTGGTGTGGCTTATACCAACAGGCACATAAACATGTTCTTTCTTGTAACATTTGCCACCAAATTAAACCTTCTACTATTGCACGCTCATCACATACTCAGCTTTACATTTCTAATCTGCTATTTGGCTGTATTTATCTTGATCACTGCAGTCCTTTAACAGTTGACACTGCATTTAAACACATTTTGGTTGCAGTGGATTTGTGCACTAGATTTCTTTGGGGTTAGCCACAACGTAATGCTGACACTCGAACTGACATTAAAGATTGGCGTGTCTTTTTTGGGAAGTTTGCTTGTGGCACCTTCCATTAGGACCAAGGTCCTGCGTTTGCCTCTAAGGCTTACAGAGATGCAATGAAGTCTCTGGGGGTGCAGGTGCAATATTTGTCTCTATAACACCTAAAGGGCAATTCAGTTGTGGAATGGATTAACAGTGACTGAAAGCAATCTTTGACAGCTAGAGTCTTAGGTACCTGCAGGGATTGGCTGACTCATTTGTATGGAGTCCAACGTGCACTAAATAATCTCCCTAGAAGATCTCTGGGTGGGCAGACCCCATACAAAATGCTCTTTGCTATTAACATTTTTGTGCCAGACCTGGATGGTGTAGATGTTGTGGCGGCTGCCGCATCCTTTGACATAGATAATCACTATGCTATGTTAACAAACATGTCAAGCTACACCATATGGCCGATTCTGAATAGTATACCTCAAAACATTCCACGTTGAGATCTTTCACTGAATCCGATGGCTTCTGTTTCTTCTGCTGCTCCCCAGCAATCACAAGGGGAGATAGAAACTTCAATTGATTTATTGCCTATTTTTCCTTCTGCATCCACATCTGCGGATATTGCGTATGCTTCTCCTCCAGTTGAAGTCATAATCAAAATTCCTGAGAGTACCATACTTGAACAACTGATGCTGCATATCCCCTGTTGTTTCAGCTGGGATCCAGTGGTTATTATATGAATCGTACCAGCTTTTCATCTACTTCTTCCTCGTCATCTTCTGTGCTGGAGACCTCTACCTGTACCAGTGTTTTCATCTCCTGGTTCAAAAAGACTTACTTGGTCCCTCCTGGGACATATATCTGGAAGGTGCTTATGATGATATGCCTCTTCATGCGGATTGGATTTGTGACTGTGTTTTTACTACTAATGGCCACTATTTAAGTGAACGCTCTGATGTGAACTTTGTTGATGGAGTTCTAACCTCTCACACATTGTTCCACAGAATGAAAAGAGACCAAGCCCATGTCAATATATCACCATTTCCTGTTGTTGATAAAGTTGCATACAATATCCAAACCCCCACACCATTGCGTGATGAATGGTAAGCCTCCACGCTCACTGGCTCACTGGTATGAGTTTATGGTAGCCTCTGTTCCTTTGTTTACAGAAACTGTCCGGCCTTTCCCCCATAGGCCTTACATCCATAATACTCCACTCATCGGGGCTCCGGTGTAGGAAAGAGCCATGAGGACGGACGGGACTCCCCCTTGCTTTGGACTTCCCTGCTGACACAATTGCAGTTCCACACCACTGACTCCACGCAGTTTCTCAGTATTAAGCCGGACATGACTAAAACCTTGTTCTCACTCTCCTTCAGACTGGCGTGTACTTTTCAACGCATACTCTTCAACTGCCCTGTAACCACACAACACCAGTGTCTCAAGCATGTGCTACTCCTGGATCTTCCCCTACCCCAACCCTTATTCAGGCAGAGTCACAACCACATAGAACCTTAATATCCTCACAGTTATTGTACTCACTGGGATTTATGATGACTGTTTTCCAACCCGTGGGGCACAGTGGAACTTTTGTCTTGATCACTTCTCCCTGTTTACGGTTTTGCACTACGCCCTGCCGTTTGGTCCTAATTTGCATGTAGCCAGGTTCTGAGCTGGGATGGTGCAGTGAGCTAAAAAACGGTGATGGATCAAGCCCTGATCTTCGGACTGGGTAAGAGTGGTCTGCTTAATTCAGACACTCTGTTCATCACCACCCCCTTTTCTGAATCATTTTGTCCACCATAAGCGCAGAAGGGTATACTCAGATGTGAGTCCCTTGCTCATTGCACCATCAGGATTCAAGCAAGCCGGGTCGACGACGGCTGAAATGCCAGAAACCGGTCCCCAGTAGCTTGTTTCCTTCCCAGTATAAGAATTGGCTTGGTAGTTTGGTTTGCCCTGTTCCCATCATGCACTGGGACAGGAACAGACTAATTTGCATGTAGCCAGGTTCTGAGCTGGGATGGTGCAGTGAGCTAAAAAACGGTGATGGATCAAGCCCTGATCTTTGGACTTGGTAAGAGTGGTCAGCTTAATTCAGACACTCTGTTCATCACCACCCCCTTTTCTGAATCAATTTGTCCACCATAAGCGTGGAAGGGTATACTCAGATGTGAGTCCCTTGCTCATTGCTCCATCAGGATTCAAGCAAGCCGGGCCGACGACGGCTGAAATGCCAGAAACCAGTCCCCGGTAGCTTGTTTCCTTCCCAGTATAAGAATTGGCTTGGTAGTTTTGTTTGCCCTGTTCCCATCATGCACTGGGACAGGAACAGACTAATTTGCATGTAGCCAGGTTCTGAGCTGGGATGGTGCAGTGAGCTAAAAAACGGTGATGGATCAAGCCCTGATCTTTGGACTGGGTAAGAGTGGTCTGCTTAATTCAGACACTCTGTTCATCACCACCCCCTTTTCTGAATCATTTTGTCCACCATAAGCGTTGAAGGGTATACTCAGATGTGAGTCCCTTGCTCATTGCACCATCAGGATTCAAGCAAGCCGGGCCGACGACGGCTGAAATGCCAGAAACCGGTCCCCGGTAGCTTGTTTCCTTCCCAGTATAAGAATTGGCTTGGTAGTTTGGTTTGCCCTGTTCCCATCATGCACTGGGGCAGGAACAGACTAATTTGCATGTAGCCAGGTTCTGAGCTGGGATGGTGCAGTGACCTAAAAAACGGTGATGGATCAAGCCCTGATCTTTGGACTGGGTAAGAGTGGTCTGCTTAATTCAGACACTCTGTTCATCACCACCCCCTTTTCTGAATCATTTTGTCCACCATAAGCGTGGAAGGGTATACTCAGATGTGAGTCCCTTGCTCATTGCACCATCAGGATTCAAGCAAGCCGGGCCGACGACGGCTGAAATGCCAGAAACCGGTCCCCGGTAGCTTGTTTCCTTCCCAGTATAAGAATTGGCTTGGTAGTTTGGTTTGCCCTGTTCCCATCATGCACTGGGACAGGAACAGACTAATTTGCATGTAGCCAGGTTCTGAGCTGGGATGGTGCAGTGAGCTAAAAAACAGTGATGGATCAAACCCTGATCTTTGGACTGGGTAAGAGTGGTCTGCTTAATTCAGACACTCTGTTCATCACCACCCCCTTTTCTGAATCATTTTGTCCACCATAAGCGTGGAAGGGTATACTCAGATGTGAGTCCCTTGCTCATTGCATCATCAGGATTCAAGCAAGCTGGGCCGACGACGGCTGAAATGCCAGAAACCGGTCCCCGGTAGCTTGTTTCCTTCCCAGTATAAGAATTGGCTTGGTAGTTTGGTTTGCCCTGTTCCCATCATGCACTGGGACAGGAACAGACTAATTTGCATGTAGCCAGGTTCTGAGCTGGGATGGTGCAGTGAGCTAAAAAACGGTGATGGATCAAGCCCTGATCTTTGGACTGGGTAGGAGTGGTCTGCTTAATTCAGACACTCCGTTCATCACCACCCCCTTTTCTGAATCATTTTGTCCACCATAAGCGTGGAAGGGTATACTCAGATGTGAGTCCCTTGCTCATTGCACCATCAGGATTCAAGCAAGCCGGGCCGACGACGGCTGAAATGCCAGAAACCGGTCCCCGCTAGCTTGTTTCCTTCCCAGTATAAGAATTGGCTTGGTAGTTTGGTTTGCCCCGTTCCCATCATGCACTGGGACAGGAACAGACCAATTTGCATGTAGCCAGGTTCTGAGCTGGGATGGTGCAGTGAGCTAAAAAACGGTGATGGATCAAGCCCTGATCTTTGGACTGGGTAAGAGTGGTCTGCTTAATTCAGACACTCTGTTCATCACCACCCCCTTTTCTGAATCATTTTGTCCACCATAAGCGTGGAAGGGTATACTCAGATGTGAGTCCCTTGCTCATTGCACCATCAGGATTCAAGCAAGCCGGGCCGACGACGGCTGAAATGCCAGACACCGGTCCCCGGTAGCTTGTTTCCTTCCCAGTATAAGAATTGGCTTCGTCGTTTGGTTTGCCCTGGTCCCATCATGCACTGTGACAGGAACAGACTAATTTGCATGTAGCCAGGTTCTGAGCTGGGATGGTGCAGTGAGCTAAAAAACGGTGATGGATCAAGCCCTGATCTTTGGACTGGGTAAGAGTGGTCTGCCTAATTCAGACACTCTGTTCATCACCACCCCCTTTTCTGAATCTGCCGTTTGGTCCGAGCAGACGTATTTAGAACCTATTTTCAATAACTCTTTTTTTCTCTCTCTCTTTCTTCTTTCAATCCCCTCCTCCTTCTTTTTCTTTATGTCTTTCTTTTCTCACCCTTTTTTCCCTCTATGTACAGGCTATCACCCGGGCTTAATAAATTGTGTCCTGATGATGATCCCCAGATTCTATGGGGGCCGAACCGGCGCCAACCTTTACATCTTGACTCCAAATGTATTTCATATTACTTTTTAGGTGGAGCATAAGATTATTAGTGACTGCTTAAATTTGTATTCCTTAATAAAGTCACCATGTACTTAAATGCCTGAGGTCTGGAAATCGGCTGACTTCCATCCTTTTTACCCACCTAATTTTGTATATAACTTTTTCCTTCTGTTCGTCTAATTGTTTTATATCTAATAAATGTATTGCTTCGCCACTGAGGAGAATATTATCACAGGGCTTATTGTGGTTCTGTGCACTATTGTTCGTATACCCTCCCTGGAGGGACCAATGTGCCTTAAAATTGCTATGCATACCCTAGGTCCCTTCTGACTTACTGGGTTCCCTTGTTTCTTTAAAAATAGCTGGTTGAGAGCTGGCATTTCATATACAGTAACAGTTTCTCAATAATTTGCATGTTACTGCATTGTCCTATTTCCACCCCACATGGGATTGTAGATAGTTTGCTTTGGCCTTCCATTCCAATTTTGAAAACAGATTTCAATAAACTAAGCAGACTCAAAGTGCTATTGTTTCACAAGAAGTCGCTCTCACATTAGCTCGAGAGACCTTCGAATTGCAGGTGGCAAGAACCTCAAGGGAGATATTCTCGCTGCTAAACACAACTCTCCCACCCCATTTTGGAGAATTAATACGTATCAGACATAATCCGTATGTCTGATACGGAGGGGCTTTCTCACTTTTTTAACTTGTGGGATCAGGACTTGTTTCTTCCTTTCAGATTTTTGGGGGAGTATTTCCACCATTTATTTATTCTTTTTTTCCCAGTACCTTTGTAGGGTTTCCCCTGGTTCTCCTGTTGGTTTGTGGCTTGCTGGTTCTCCTATTATTGCTTCGCAATGGATGCTCGATCTCTGGAGCTGACAAATCAGGTCCAGTTGCAGCTGTACGATGATCGAATGTGGTTGCATTTTTGGTTCTATGCCAGTGGAGTCCTTTGTCATCAACTACTGGCTGACCTTCCGCTATGCCTAATTGACCTGCGTGCAACCTGTGTTTCACTGCCTTTGATGCCCTTTTCAATGGCCATGGACGTCTGCCTGCCCAATATCACACACAGGGCCCGATTCACAGAATGAATTTAAGACTCAATCCTAAACTTACTACCGTTTTGGTATTCACAGATTGCACTTACTACTTTTGGTATTCACAGAATGAACTTACTACTTTTGGCATTCACAGAATGCGCCTACTACTTTTGGTATTCACAGAATGAACTTACTCATTTCGGTATTCACAGAAGTTAGGACTCCTAACTTTAGGACTCCTAAATGCCTTCTGTAAATACCGAAAGTCTTAAAAATTAGGATTTTTCTCAATTTAGTAGTAGTAAAGTTAGGACTCCTAACTTTAGGACTCCTAAATGCTTTCTGTGAATACCGAAAGTCCTAAAATTATGATTTTTCTCAATTTAGTAGTAGTAAAGTTAGGACTACTAACTTTAGGACTCCTAAATGCCTTCTGTGAATACCGAAAATCTTAAAATTCGTATTTTTCTCAATTTAGTAGTATTAAAGTTAGGACTACTAACTTTAGGACTCCTAAATGCCTTCTGTGAATACCAAAAGTCTTAAAATTAGGTTTTGTGTCAATTTAGTAGTAGTAAAGTTAGGACTCCTAACTTTACTACTACTAAATTGAGAAAAATCGTAATTTTAGAGTCCTGGATTACAATCTGTTATTTGGTTTGTTAAAGGCCCATGACTGGGTGTGTGCCAGGGGTAGGCGTTTGGAGTGCGATCATCTACTCGGACCAACGGCAGACTTGGGTTCCTGTGCTCTTGCCCAGCGCATCATAGACCACAGCTTCATCGAGGTTAACGGTGGTTGCCCTGAGATGCCCTTAACGGCCTCTGGATATGAAAAGCATTTGTGCTCGTTCGATCTACTCAACTGGATGACATGCCTTTTCACAATGGAGGAAACGGACAACATTCTGGAGTCACTGTGCTTTTCCCGCAACATTTTTGCCTCTGACAACTAACCATGAATGGATAGCATTTTTGAACGGCCAATCAGTAAATTTATTAACATTATCACGTGCCAGTACAAAAATGTTTTTGGCTTCAAGTTTCCCGAATTGGCCTTTGACAAAGACGCTTTGCCTCTGCTTACCTGTGATTTTGTTTTGGCATAAGGCTAACGCCCTGGCCAAGGGGAGGGTGTCTCGTGGCCCATAATGACATTGTTGTTTTTCACTAACTTAGCATGAGCACGTTGCAGCTTGCCTGCACCTTTGCACATGTTACTACACGTTTTTATTTTTCTAATAATTTCAAAGACTGCTTTCACACGAGAACTCATTGCTGCGTTCACTCTCTGCATGTTCGTAGGATTTTAACGGAACATTACATGAAAGGTCGAGCAACAATGGCCCTTGTTATTTTGTTCTGGCCTGTCCTTAGCCTTTAGACAAAACATACTGATGCAGCTGTTGTTTGGACAGTGTACTTTGGTTTTTAGTGGGGAGAACAAGTAGGTGACACACACTTGGGGAGGGACCTTTCCAGGGAGAAAAGCATCTGTGATGTAGATCTACCATCTATAGGCTAAGGTATGGAGTCTGCTGACAAAGCCAAGAGATCTTCTATTATATAATATTACTTCTTAGCAAGGTGAGGGAGGTTAGGCACTAAAGTCCTTTCTCCATTGTCTTTCTATGATGACATCTCCCTTTTGATTTATGGACTGACTGCTATGCTGACAATATTTGTATTATGCATTTTCCTTCTTGTTGTGTATACTGCATGTTAGGGTATCTTAGCTAAAATAAATATTTTAAACTGTTTCGTCTCTTAGGGGCTCATTATGATGGCGGAAGTACCCCCGGCGGTGGCGGTCCTTCCTCCATCATACTGAAAATTCCCACTGCCATATTAGGATGGCGGTGGGAATCACAATGGTTCCGCAGCGGACGGAAAGTCCATATGCCATGATTCCGCAAGGCAGTCCTTTTCCAGCCACCTTGCGGAACCCGGAACCAGGGCAACATTGCGGCAGTGCCATGCAGGCTCTGCTGTAGGGATTACGGTATCCCTTTCTGCCTGTCTTTTTGCAGCAGATATACCGCAGCAAAAAGGCAGACCGAGACTGGCTTTGGGGGCCTATTGCAGGCCCCCTCTGTGTGTGGGAAGTGCACTGGGTGGGTACAGTTCCATGGACCAAGTGGCAGGCACCACGTGCCTGCCACGTGGTGCAGGGAAATGTGATGCATGCACCTTTATCATTGCGGACGGTGCTGCAGCCAGCAGCATGTCTGGCGGGCGGTCCCAAACACCGCTATGGTCCGCCCGCCCGCCATCATAATGAGCCCCTTAGTGTGGACAAGTACAAGAGAGTAAGCGAAAGAGTGTGTCTTGTTACCACAATTCCTGAGAGATCTGGGAGTGTTGTGTACTGAGGTGTCTAATCATTTATTTCTCTGTGAGTGAGTAGGATAGCAAGTGTGACACTATAGCTAGTCGGTCCTGGTTTCAATGGTACTAAGGTGGTAGGAAGACTCATCCTCTATACACCAACGTCTCATTTCCTGCACATAGTCCTGTATTTGTGCAAAATCCCTGCAACAGCAGTTTGGGCTGTAGATTCGACAAAGCATTCCCATGGGATTTAACATCACAAATGCACCCTTATTTTGTGCCCCTATTTCTCAGTCCCCACTACACATATCACCCCCAAACTTTCCATAACACACAGAACCTACTGGGCCATGTTTATTGGAAAATTTCCTGAAGATTGGTCGAACAACACCAAAGCAATAGGCAAGTCAAAAAATGCTTTTCCTATGGAAACAAGGTCCTAACTATAACTACCTACTGGCGACATACACACGCTCACACATATATACATATTTATGTGTCTGTGTGTGTGTATGTAGCTATATATATGTATGTGCATATATATTTATATATGTATATATACGTGTATATATATATATATATATATATATATTTATATATATATATATATATATATACTGCAAGAGCTCGCCTCCGTCTCTACATGAGAACAGCAGCCACACACCAGCAAAGACGAGGTAGACCCAGTTTTCGTGCTTTCTTCTTTTATTTAGCTTAAAAGTGCAACCATGTCAGCCACTATACGTGTATATATATATATATATATATATATATATATATATATATATATATATATATATATATATACATATATATATATATATCATCACACGATTCCAGCGATAATTACCAGAAAAAACGGCCAGCACACAGATGATGTGATCTGTTTTCTTTATTTCGTTTCCGAACCCCCCTACACCCCCGACAGACGCGTTTCGCTCAAGGCTTCGTCAGTGTCGTCAGTGAACAAACATTTTCGCCATTTTAAACAGTCCGCCCTTTCCAGTTGGTAAACATAGAAGATGGTACATAATTTTATTTTGTGGCGGCCATTTCTTAGTGTGCAAATACTTGCTTCTCTATTACTGTTCAAAAATGGCGACAGATAAAGTGCACAGTGCAAATATGTGAAAAAAAGTTCGACATTTGACTGAATGATTATTCTGACTATCACATATTTACATTTTTTACATTCGATGATACCAAAAACCATCTTATTTACATATTTTACAGGCTTTTTACAAACGTTATGTGGGGGTGTATCCCCGATTTCATTTACGTCAGAAATGTGTGCAAATCCAATATATACAGGTAATAATGTTGCTTAGCCCAATGCCCACTATTTACAAAACTATAGTATATCACATATATACAAACGTATTGTTGTCAGTTATACGGGCTGGTATTTATTGGACTATGCTGATTTATTGGCTGTTCCGCCCTGTATGGGCTATTGATTTGCCCCACCTTGCCATCTTATTGTTTTTTTGGTATCGTCATGATTTTATCAAATTCATCAACATGATTGCAAAACAGGCATTTACAAATTCGCTAAGCTGTACTCTGTCTCTATATGTTTAGGACCTTGGAGTATTCTATCCAATGTATAAATACATTCGGTAGAATATTAGATCAGGTTTCTCATCATAGGTGTACCCACATCTCAGCATCATTATTGAGACCCCAAGGTGTCATCGTTTTGAGGTCCAAGATGTACTTTGATTCCATTATTCTGAGGGCTTTCTCCCTATTCCCCCCTCTTTCAGATTTAGGAACCTGATCTAAACAGTACATCAGGAGGTCTCTGTTGCTTTGATGTTGTTCAGCAAAATGACGGGCTATCGGATAAGTCTTGTCATTATTCACGATAGCCCTCATATGCTCCAGGATCCTCATCTTTGCTGGTTTTATGGTACTCCCTATGTATCGTTTGTTACACGGGCAGACCAAGCAGTAGACAGTATATTCTGAATTACAATTCAGATGTTTTAAAATCTTTCTGCTGGGTCTGTCATCCCCTGATCTACAAGGATACTCCTTAACCTTTTTGCTGAATTTGCATGCCTTGCAACGTAAACAGGGAAAAAAGCCAACTATTTGATTGGAAGACTTGATCATTTTCTCAGGGGAATAGTGGCTGTGGACGAGATAGTCCGACAAAGACTGGCATCTTCTATAAGTCACCAATGGTCTTTCTGGTAACAAATTTTTTAAGATGTTATCGGTCTGCAATATATGCCAGTTTTTCTTAAATGACTGGACCAATTCTCCCGATTTGCTGTTATATGTTGTTATCATTCTGACCTGATCATCACTCTTCTTAGACTCCTTAACCAGCAGGAGGTCCCTCCTGTCGACAGTTTCTGCTTTTGCACTGGCTTGATCTAGAACATTTCGAGAATATCCTCTCGCTTGAAATCTCTCCCTCGCTTCTACCTGTGCCTTTCTGAAATCCTCACTTTCAGAGCAGTTTCTTTTGAGTCTCAAGTATTCACCATACGGTACATTTTTCACTAGACTTCTAGGGTGGTGGCTAGCTGCATGTAATACAGCGTTGCCAGCCATTGGCTTTCTATATAGCCTAGTGTGGAGATGATCTTCCACAAAAACCTCTAGGTCTAGGTAACACACACTCTGATCACTAATGGTGCTGGTGAATTTAAAAAAAAAAATATGTATATATATACATTACCTACTGGCGGTCGCCAGTAGGTAGTTATAGTTAGGACCTAGTTTCCATAGGAAATCCTCACCATTCTATTTGGAATAACTTTGGCCCTGGTTGAAGAATCTTAGCGAATTTCTCAAAGAAGATGGCTCGGTCCGCTGCGCTCCTTCCCTAAAAGTTTGGGGGGGATTGGTCAAGTGGGGGCTGAGATAAAAGGGGGGTCCCAAAACGTGTTTTCTCCATGTTATTTTCCATAGGACCTTTAGACTCGGCTACAGGTCGAACGGGTGAATGGATTTATAAGAAATTTGGCAAAACTGTACAGTCCGGCTCGCAGATTACGCTTTTTTTGGAATGGTGTAAATCCGTTCAGTAGTTGCTGAGGAAATTAAAGTTAAAGTCAATTATATATCTATACGCGCGCACATGTGCGCGCACCCAAACGGCTGCGCGCGCGAGCGGAATTTTGTTGCGTGACGTCTGTTAACGTTCGATTCGAAGGAAATCAGGAAGTGTTGACCGCCATTTTGTCATTGCGAGTAAATATATTGTTGATTTCAAAGCGTTGGAATATGGAAAGGGGAGAAGATAGAGATTGTTTTGCTGCGTAGGTTTTCTCAGGGTGTGCAGTAAGGCCCTTAAAGGAGAAAATATATATATATATTTTTTTTTAAAGTTGCGTGGTGCGCGCACTCGGTCGCGCACACCTTTTTACAAGAGTGTGAAAATGGAGATAAATCAGAAGATTGAGTGCTTAGATATAAGGTGGCTCTGAAAAGAGCCATTGTGTTAATTGAGTGTTTTCTGCATTTATAAGTAAGTACCGATGCAGAGCCTGATGTTGCAGAGGAAGATTCTGTTTCCCTCATTCGTGAAATGAACACCGTCTCTCCTATAGACGTCTTGCATGTGGTATCGCAAGTTGTTGTGGTAAATAGAACCCATGCTATAATCTCTGAGGAACACAGAAACAGATTTATTTACATGTCTCCTTGCTTTCTCAAATTGTGCACAATGGTGATTGGACCAATTCCATTTCTGTCTTTGGCATATATTGGAATATACCAAGGCAGATCGAGGAAAAAGTGACATCAATTGTCGAAAGTTGTCTTTTAGAAGCATTTCCAGACCTACCCCAGTGATTGTGCCTAGATCGTTCCCACCGAGTGCACAATTATAAGGTCTGGTTCTGGGAGATGCATAAAAGTTTTCACCAATGGAATCAATTGGTGACATTTCAATCCTCTTTTGGAAATCCATGTTATGTGTACATTTGGTAAGCTGAGGTTGCAAATTCGTCTGCTTACTGCATATTTTTCACTCCAGTGAATATAACTGTGTCCTATTAGCCAGACCTTCATTTTCAAGGGATTTGTAGTCGTCCTCTGATCGGTTCTGGAAGTGGAATGGTAGTTAGAAGTTGAAATTCTAAATAAAGAAAAAGGAAGAGGCTGGGTGTGGTTTAAAAAATAAAAATGATTGGTTGATTGTAAGAAGTGGAGATTGAACAGTACGTTGCATGTTAATGTTTATGTTAAACGAAAAGTACTACTGGGTGTGAAAAAAAAAGACATGTAACAGAGCTGTGGATTGGCAGGTGTTTCTGGAGGGAAAACAGTGTTGTTACTTTGCTGTAGAACGTTGAGATATGAACTTTTGACCTGTGCCTTCAGCCAGGTGCAGAATGAGGTGTTACCATGGAAACAGCCAGAGATGGCAGTGGGTGATGGGTGACTTTTATGTGACATTGAAAATATTGTGAGGGAGAACCAACTGAAATGTAATTGCTTACGTTGCGCGCTCCGCATTGCTTCCGGGAAGCTGCGCTTCGCGCCTCACGCCTCGCGCACCGGAGCACTTCCGGGTGCGATAACGCGGCGCGTCATATGACGGATTACGCAAGAACGCGATACGTCGTTGGGGCTCCACCGGAACTGATCGAATTGGTAGTCTACAGTGTTTCTGGATGTTTCAGACTGAAGCTGGCGTAAGCATGAGAGCACCCCGTGGCTACGTCGTGGCCATTCCCCGAGCAATCATGGCAGTCGCTCCCCACCGGAAGTCTGCAGGAGTCGGGGGCCTCGGTGACTCTTGTAGAATCTTCAAGGCTGACGGGACGCTTTTGGGAATGGGGCTTATGCCCTAGCAGTCAAGCGTCCGAGTTCCAGGGTTGCCCAGAGCCATCCTTGCAGGCCAGGCCCAAGTCTGTGGAGCCGACCGCCATTTCCTGAACTCCGTGGCAGCCGCCTGTCGCTGTATCGGAAGAGTGGGTGCAATTCAGCCGGATGGAGGGTGAGACGGTGTAAATGTGATGGTTGGACCAGGGCACCGCAGGACGTGTCTTCAGGTCAAACGGATTGTGGGACAAGGTCCAGAATGGAAGAGGCATCAAAAGGCAAGAAGTTCCACCTGACCCCGGGAGCTGGCCGCCTATGTCGGGGGCGATCTTAGGCCATACCAGGGGAACAAGACTTGGGGAGGGGGCAGGAGCCAAGCGCCCCCTCCGAGTCCGCGTTTCTTGGACCCTGAAGTATGGCACTCAACATTCAGAACTTATGACATTTGTGCAAGGCAGGGACATCGAAGCCTCTCAGGGACCAAGTATATCCAGAGTCCTTCCTACAGAAGGTGGTGGGGGTGGCGGCATTAGCAAGGCATCCCCCACACAACTTGTCGGACCCTGAAGTATGGCTCTCAACATCCAGAACTTATGACATTTGTGCAAGGCAGGGACATCGAAGCCTCTCAGGGACCAAGGATATCCAGAGTCCTTCCTACAGAAGGTGGTGGGGGTGGCGGCATTAGCAAGGCATCCCCCCACACAACTTGTCGGACATGACCTCTGGATGTACTGGGTGTTCAATTTCAGAATTGAAACTACTAAGAAGCAATTAGAAGTGTTGTTTTCATGTTGCAGTAGGTTCCATGTAAATAGTTATTTAATAAAATGTTTTATCCTGTTACTTTGCTGGTGTGTTGTATATATTTATAATATTTGCATAGTGTTTGTCGTTATTTTGGGCGGGGTGGGTGGCGGAGCCGAGCTGTCTTGCAGCCATCATGGCGTCGAGCTCGGTTCCTCTCTCTAGTTTCATGTTTTTTCTAACGATTTATATGTTATAGTTTGCTAGCACGATACAGCGGATAGTCCGCATTTTATATATATGTCCTTTTTATTAGGGGGGTCCTCCGGTGGAGTCGGACGATCTACCTCTAATAAACGGTCCGAGTTGAACCAACTACCAACAAACGGGGCAGAGATAGGCATGACGGGTTACAAAGGGGATAAAAGTGTGCACTACCTATCCTTCACTATCTGCAAAAACTAAATAGAGTATTGCGACTTTATGCTTATTTGTGAACAGAGAATGACCCAAAGAGAACCAATTTCGAACAATCATAGGCTATTGGCAGTGGGCAGAGAGGCCATGACACAGAAAATGGCTGTTACTTACGTGCATGATGGGGCCTAAAAGGGACTAGATGGCGTGGCCACTGTTTCGTGACTTTCACTTTACTTTTAACAATGGCTGTGGTGAACATAAATGAACGCCGCTTATGTATACCTAATTTTAGTCATTTTCCACAAAAAAGCTTTTGATATTTGCTATTAAAAAACCAAAGAAAATCACTGAAAAAACCATAGGTTATAGACCATATATAGTTAAATATCTGAAGTCCATCTCTGCACTCCATGGAGATACAGGTCGTCGATCAGAAGATGTGCTGGCCACCTTTAATGGTAATAGCGTGGCCAGGGCTCTTGTTGTTGCCTCTGCAAATTGCAGAGGGTGCACTTGTTTGACATGCCGCACCATGGTATGTATGGAAAAGAAATATTTTTTTGCTGGATTTCTTCTTGAGAGAACCAAGTCACATATCGTGCAGGTTACTTTTGGTGCATTCACTTTCTTTTGATCTTCAGGATAAGTGAAAAATTGCCAGATTAAAGATTTATTTTTTCTTATTAAAGGTAGTCGATCATTTTGGTCAGATTCGGAAGATGAATGAGATACGGTAGCCATTTCACCAAAGTCTTCCGAAAGATGTAGGACGTTGTTGTCTCTTGAGAGTAGAAAAGATAGTGAGGGAAGTGGGTGGAGTGCTGCGTGTAAATTCCAGAATTTAAACTATTAAGAACAATTGAAAGTGTTGTTTTCATGTTGCAGTAAGCTGCCATGTAAATAGTTATTTAATAAAACGTTTTACCCTGTTACTTTGCTGGTGTGTTGTGTATCTTTATAATATTTGTCGTTATTTTGGGTGGGGTGGGCGGCGGAGCCGAGCTGTCTTGCAGCCATCATGGCGTCGAGCTCGGTTTCTCTCACTAGTTTCATATTTCTCATGAGGGGTTGTTCCTAATTTTTCTATTTTAGCGAGGTCAAAAAAAGATCTCATCAGTGGCCTACTGATTTTGCTCGATTCCTTTTGTTTTTTCTAACGATTTATATGTTATAGTTTGCTAGCACGATACAGCGGCTAGTCCGCATTTTATATATATGTCCTTTTTATTAGGGGTGTCTTCCGGTGGAGTCGGACGATCTACCTCTAATAAACGGTCCGGGTTAAACCAACTACCATCCTGATTTTGTATATCTTCTGAGCTGGATTTAAGCACACAATTGTTAAAGTATGAAACGTTTTATATTTCTAAAAAAAATTACCAAGGTGTGTACATCCGGTAACGCACGAAAGTTTAAAAAGACATTCGGCTCCATTTACTGAAAAGTTTCATAAGAATAAAAAAGAAGTCTAGGTACAGTCTCTTTGACGTACTATAAGTTCTTTGAGGGATGTATGAAGAAATTCAATAAGTTCAAATCGCAAGGTTTTTACGAAATATATAGGCCTGTGCGCGCACTCGGTCGCGCACGAAAGCCTGGAAATGCGATATCCATTTTATTGACAACTGTTGCCGAGAGTGCGCACACCGGGTCGCGCACGAAAGTTTAGTAAGGCTATTTTTATTTACAGACAAATTTTAATGTGTTTAAAAAAAGGCAAGGTACAGACTTTCGAATTCTGTATTGCTTTACAAGGAGTCTCTATGCAACTTGAACAGTGAAGAAAACGGCTTGTTTTCGAAAAAAATATTGCCAGAACTTTATTGCCAAAAGTATAGGTTGCATACACGACATTTTTCTGAATTAGCATTTTAAAAACCAATGAAATTCACAGAAAAAACCATAGGTTTTACACACGTTATAGTTAGGAAGTAGCATTTAAAAAACCTATGAAATTCACTGAAAAAACCATAGGTTTGACACATGTTATAGTTAGCTGGAAATTTTACTGACATAAAACCAATGAAATTCCACGTTATAGTTAGTTGGACTCACTATAACTTGCGCGTGCAATGCACTGCTGATGACGTCACATATTACATCACTCATGACATGGTTTTTTCAGTGAATATACATATATATATAAATATACATACCCCCAACACTCAGACATATATATATGTGTGTGTATGGAACTTGTTTCTTTTGTAGAGACAACTTATATATCATCCATGACAAGACTGTTGGTCTTTCTTACAGAGGCTCACACTTCCTCACAAGTGATGCTTTAACAGAGTTACAAATATAAAGTATATTGAAGGATACTTTGAACCAAATAGACAGTGGGACATCAATGTGCAGAGATCTCTGCACACGTACATGCCACCTATGCTTGGATGAGGATCCCCGTCTGATGGTATTCACAATTCCAGATGGAAATATTCATCCAGTAGTAGGATTTACAAGTCTCCACCTCCTTTCACAAGGGAGTGGAGGATAGTACACTGAATTTATGACTGCAAAGAGGTTTTTTTTGTCTTTTGATCTTCACATCACAATGAATGAAGTAATTATGCCCATAAAAGCTAGTGAGAGTGGCAAGTCCCCAGGCCCCCACTGGGTACCAATTGATCTATATAAGTCAAATTTTAACACGTGTTTTACAGGCATGCTGTGCAAAGGAATTTATTGATACATGGTATGAATCAATTATTGTCACAATTTTTAAGAAGGGGGATTGGGAAAACCCGCCTGCTACCGCCTGATATCCTTATTAGATTCCCTTATGAAGGTAGCAGGGATAATTGTTTTAGATCGACTACAAACATGGGCACATGACAATAATATTTTAAATGATTTGCAATACGGTTTTAGATCTGGTTTAGGAATCAACGAGCAGGCTCTTAATCTTAATATTTTAATTAGAAAATATACTCAGACTAAATTAGGAAAGTTTTATCTGGCATTTGTTGATCTCACAGCCACATTTGACTACGTCATACAGAGCAAATTGTGGAGCATTCTTAGTGATCTTAAGGTCGACCCAACAATAATTCAGTTTTTAAATCAGTTATATTTTTTTGCAACAGCCAAAGTTTGATATTGGCTTAAGGGAGAGTGTACCTCACCATTCAAAGTGGCGAGGGGAGTGAGGCAAGGATGTGTTTTGGCACCACTCCTGTTCTCTCTTTATATGAACGCACTAGAACAGGAGTTGGTGTCAAACGCAAGGGACCCGCCATATGTAAACAAGCGTCCGATTGTCTCCCTTCTCTACGCGGACGATGGGGTACTCATGGCATGCACCCAGATTGGATTACAGAAGGCCCTTAGTTATTATACTAGTTTTATGGATAATTTGGGTTTAAAAATGAATGCAAAGAAAAGTGTTGTAATGACATGTGGGAGAGGGAAGCAAAGGTATAGGAGTTTTCATGCTGGGCAGAGCAGGGTAGAACCTATTAACACCTTCACACATCTGGGTGTTCTATTTAACTGTACTGGGTCTTGGGCACAGGCAATCAAGACGAGGAGCCTCCTGTTCATGAGGTCTACCTCAGCCCTGATAATTTTTACCAAAAAAACTGGGCAAAAGACCACTAGAAATTCTAATGAAAATCTATCAGGCTAAATGTGTGAGGATTGCAATCTTTGGGGCGGGAATATGGGGGTTCCACAATTGTGCCCCAATCCAATATGTTAAAAACAAGTTTTAAAGATTTATTTTGGCTTTCCCTGCTAGTACCTCTGTTTTTAACTGCCACAGCGAGCTAGGAGTACAATACATTTCATATTTAATTACGGTACAACCAGTGCTGCTCTGGCACAGAATTTGGACCTCTACCAGCACAGGTCTAAACAAGGAAATTTTAACTGATGCAATGAAACTGGATCATGTCTAAGGGTGGGCGTAGTCCGCGTAGCGGGGCTACGCGAAACTTCGCAAAGTGGGGTGGGCACTACGCCCACCCACACACTTCGCGTAGCCCCACTACGCGCCACCCGCCTTCCACCCACCCTCTTCTACAACCCTATTTTTCATATTACATACAGTAAAATGAAAGGAAAATAACTTACCTTGAATGCGGCGTCCCAGGGCTCCCTCATCCTGTAGATGCGCCGACTTCTTCAAACGAATGCGCATGCGCGGGTGCCCCTGCATGCGCATTCGTTTGAAGAAGTCGGCGCTTCTACAGGATGAGTGAGCCCCGGGACGCCGCACACAAGGTAAGTTATTTTCCTTTTATTTTGACTGTATGTAATATGAAAAATCGGGTTGTAGAAAAGGGTGGGAAGGAGGCGGGTGGTGGGCAACTTTACACCGCCACGGATTGGGTATAGTATTGCCTACTACGCCTACTTTGTGAAGCGCGAAGTAGGCAACACTACGCCCACTCCGTGGGCGGAACGAAGTGCTACGCCCACGGTTAATCATGTCAACAAGTTCACATGGTTAAAATATGTTAAAAAAAAATTATACATGAAATTGGGCATTCAGAATACGTTTCCCAGCCTGAAACATTAAATTCAATACACCGGAAGGAATTTTAAAATGTTTGTATGACCGTTCTGGAAGAAAACAGGCTGGTTTTGGAAATAAACAAACCCATGGTAGTCCAGTATCAACTGATCACCATAACTTATAACATCCAACCGTACCGGCTATGTTGTCTGGGGGGGTACGATGGTACATGCTAACACGCTTTAGATTTGAACTTTCCACCGCCTGATTAGTCATTCGGGTATGATCAATAGGCCAAGGGAATTATGCTCATGCACAATCGATAACATCTCTGTACAAACAACCATTCATATAATTTTATTCTGTAAATACTATGCAAACAAACAACGAAGATGGATTGTATCCATTTTAAAACAAGGAGGATGGAGACAATGTCGCCCTGCTTTTATGTATTTACAGATGTTAGAAAACGTTTATTGCATTGGTACCATGACGGGTTTCCTAAAAAGTAGATTGAGAGCAAAGAAACACCTAAATGTTTAGACCTTCAAGGGATTATTACAAGTATAGCTGCCAAACATTCTGTATTTTCATGTACCAGAGATAGTTATAGCTAAATGAACTGTTTTATGCATTTTGTATTTATCTATAGTAACCTATGTATTTTTTAGAAAAAATATGAAATGTGTTTAACTGTTTGCTTTTATGGCTTTATATTCCTAAAATCTAATAAAGTTCGTTTGATTGATTGATTGACTGCAAACATTTTCTTAGTAACAGAACAGAAAAGGATAGGAAAACAGCATTCACACGTCCTAAATTACACACACCATGCAAACAGTAATTCTGCTAGCACATAATTACAGCTCAAACCCTACGTGTTGCTGTCTTCTGCTTGGATACTGAGACCTTCTACAGGCTACAGGGTGCAACCAACTCCAATCAAGAGGAGAAGAAACTTCACTGTGGAGAGAGATATTGTGAGATATTGGAATTACCTTTGTTGTTGATCATTTCATGGTCCAGTCTGCCTCCATACACCTTTAGGGGCACAGAGAAGGCAGTAACGCAGCAGTAGTCGGCATACAGTGTCAATGCATTGGGGTCAAAGTAAACATTATGAGGGACTGAAAGAAAGAGCTAGGATGAGGGACAAGTTCTCCAGGTTTCAATATGATTGGAAGTTTGCTGGCAGCAGATGTATGACGGAACAATACATGCCATTACCATGCATGCCTTTACAATGCTTCCATTACAACATATATGCTTTTATCACGCATGCCTTTACCAGTGAAAATATGCCATTACCACACATGCCTTTACAATTTGTCAAAAACAGAATTCTTGAGCACTAGCGTGCTATTAAAAACAATATTTCATAACTGCCTAGTGGCTAGGAATTTCCATATTAAACATAATAGCAATAATACATTTATGAAATACTTTGGCATTGATAGAGTCGCCAAAAATATCAGAAGGGGTGATCATGAAAGACAACTCAGACTCCTTAAGTATTGTTACTTTATTAACCTCAATGCTAAATCCCATATGGTCTAATTAGTGATGAGGAATTGACCATTTTTATTGGGGTGTAACGATCATATAGTCCCCCTAACTGATACCATCTGTTTGATTCATGCTCTCAAAAGAAATCCTTTCATATCTGTATTCTCACCACATGTTTTGGTTCCCGAACATAATTCTCATTTTTTAAGACAATTTATAGTTTCACATGTGCATGTGAAACTCCTGTCTTTTGATCATACGATATGAAGCTCTTTTACCTTTGTTTTTGTCGGTAGCTTGACATCACTTGTTTTTAATGAATCATGTTAAATAACACACATCTCACTTTTCATTACACTGGAGTCTCACAGCCGTACTAGTCTCATTATGAGATTTTCAATACCATCTTTTGTTGATAATCCATATCAAAGGGGCTACTTCATTTGAGTGTGAGTAAAGATGATGAACACTACCAGTTCAGTTGGAAACATTGATTTTTAGCGACCATTTTGTGCTTTATGTGAATAGGCACTTGCCTTTTAGTATGGGCCATTACACAACACTTTATTTCAAATGTACGTTTAACATTTTGCACCATTCAACACTGAAATTGTATGTATATAACTGTATTGCCACTTGACTTTGGCAAATGTATGAAGTCATGTGGAGCACTTGCTCATTTTAATATTGATTGGTACAATCTGTATACCGTGTGGTACCAGTTTTGAAACCCGGAGCGGGTATGTTTTTTCATTATATTCCTTCATTTATTTTTTATACATGTTTTTATTTATGAACACATGATCATTTCTTTATGGGTATTTTTTTCTACAAATCACAAGTTTATGGTTGCTCCTGACATTAAAGAACATTGTATGTCTTAGAATTATTATATTCTATTTTGCAGCTTTACTACTTGAAAAACATTTTCTTAGCAATATCGCGTAGTATCCCTCTCGAAATGATGCTGAGCTGTCGATCACGGCATCACTAATTCTGCAATAGTCAGATCGCACCTTGAATTATTGCTGAATTGCAATAGAAATAAGACAATATTATAAGATCTGTTACTGGTATTTTGATTCCAGTAGTCAATTGCTACGGTTATTAATTAATTCTGATGGCAACAAATTTCTTTTATGTCTATAACTAAAAAAGCAGTCCTGTTTAAGTTATTACCACTACTTTACATATGTATGTACAATTTCATACAACTACGTTTTTTGATTCATTTTGACATGATGATGATACATATTGAATTCTAGGTAAATTTGTTGCATTGCATTTTAGTTTGGCTAAAATGATGGTAGGAAAGTGCACCACAAATATTTATTCCATGTTTATGAATTCAATCACTTATCTTCATGGTTTTGGGAATTATATCTTTACCTTGACAAAGGCTACTGGATAGCCGAAAGGCATCATGTTCCAACAAACAAATAAACTGCAGTGCGAGAATTTCGGGTGTCGCATCTTTCTTCCCTATGGGATTGGAAAATTGAGTGTGTGTGTGCATGTATGTATACATACATTTTACACTTACCTGTAATATACTTACATTTGTGCTATAAAGGTCTGCTTGGTAGACATATATGTGTGGTATAATTTTGCATGGTAAAAGCATGTGTGGTATTGCCGGGTAATGGCCGCCTTGTAAAGGTTGTTTCCCTCTGGCAACAGCTTTCCAGGACTCCCGTGAACACACTCCTCAACCTACAGATACTGTAGTTAACTCTCTAGCTCCACCTTCCATGGCATGTGCAGATTACATTTGTTGGTAAATTTCAGAGGGAGAGGAGAGTGCGAAGGGCATTCTCACTCTCACAACTTCTCAGCTGTCAACCCTCTCTGTAATGGACAAGCTTCTGGGATGCTTAGTGGTTAGATGTCCACGCATGTGGGTCGAGAAGTTGCACTGTCAAATACTGTCTTCTGCGAGAATCAGTTTTAACACCAACTATCCTCTCTGTGGGGATATATTCATCAAATGGGTGAGACCATCCATAATGCTGAATCCCACCAGGAAGAGGTACCAAAGTTTTGAGACAGACCGATATCTTGAAAGACCTTAAAATAGATTCTCCAGAACATATCGAAGTTGCCCCAGGATCTTGTGTTGAAGGAGGAGGTCATATCTTGGCTTTTCAGAGTATCCAGACAATCACATAGTGCCTGTGTCAAATACTTGGCCAAGCCATCTTACTCAGACACCTGGAGAACAACAACCTGCATGGCCCACCCCTTCTACAAAACCAGAACCCACCTGCACCACTAACAAACCCACCTGATCTCACTTCACAACACCCAACTTTTATAGGCCCAGTATTGGTAAGGCAGTGTACCCATCTTAGAAGCAGTCCCTAGCATCGCAGACTGAGCATCGATGTAGTGCCAGGGGTATCCATTTCTGAAATAATGTCCCTGTATAAGTGTGGCTGAAATGCCATGTGTGTACGATCAATGGCACCCAATACCCATTGGGTATTAAGGCATAAAGGCAAAGGCATATACTTCCATTGCTACCTGTTGCCTTCCTGCCACTGACTGTGACATGGTGATATGATAAACTGGTGCACTCACCTATCAATGCACCTGAGTACCCTCAATGATCCTCTGTTAAGATTTTTTGTATGTGGCTTATTTTCTTATGTTGCAAGTCTGTGGGTGATTAGTTGATGCTGTAATGATGTTCATTTGTTGATAGGTGTGATGGAGCACTGACTGTTGGTTTGATAAATGTTGTCTGAAATGTGGCTATTTTTTGGGAGGTGGTAACCCCTAAAATTTTCATTAACAAAATTTGGTTAGTCTAAAACACAGTTGTGAGAAAATCTTTGCTCAAACTTTGTAGCCATGGGACAAGCAGCACGCAATCCTGGGTGTGTCTTACATTCAAGCAGTACCAACAACATTGAAGTCAATAAAATAACAGAATAATATTCATAAACCAATTTTATGAGCAAAACAGATACTAACATCATTAAAACTGGATAAGAGGAAAGAAGAAATAATCTTTAATGTTTTAAGGCAAGAAGCACCTAACAACCAGCAAGTGCTGTTGATAAATAGCAGATCAATTTTGACTTGGACCAAATTTCAATTTCTGGTGCTACCCACAATGGAGCAAAGCTCAGATACACCAAGTGGATAGTTCCCAGTCAAAGACATTTTACTTTTAGGCTTATATCCTGGTGGTAAGAATATTCCATTACAATGACAACAGAGTATCCTAATCACTAAGATAGCGGTCCGTCCAATTTGCATGTGGGCAGAGTAGTGGTGTAACCCTGGCGGAGACTATCCACCAAGAGCAAAAAGCAGCAGCGGGTCTTCAGATGCTGCACCTTAGTCCCAGTTCAGCGGTAATTGTGGAATTTCGTGCAGACAACCCCTGCGTCAGCTGCTGAATGACGCGACGAAGCTCCAGATCACTAAGATGTTTATGGGTTTGGTTGGGGGTGCACGTACTAAAAAGGAGTCCAGAAAGAATACGGTTTATATGCAAAAAGTATCTTCTTTATTCAAGTTTTCTTGTCAAAAAGTTCCACATTTATCAACATACATTAGGCAATGCATTTCTCTCCCTCAAGGGGAGCTTCCTCAGGGCAATTAGATTTATAGCTTTCTTTCAAAAATGAAAACACGTGAAGTATATTGGAGATGTAACCAGACGGTTTGTACTGTGCCCGGGGTGAAATGATGTAAGTCAGCCGCTGTCTTGGGTTCGTAGTTTAGTTGGGCATCAGGCCATGCAGAGATGTATATTCGATCTTTTTTTTTTTTTAACTTTTTTTTTTTATTGCAGGAAAAAGAAAGCATCATTAGATTACGTACAGATTTTGGAAACAAAAATATCCAAAAATAAATTTAACCATCAAATACATACAGGGGATGATAATGTACATTCTTTGAGAAAAAAATAGCTAAATAAATAAATAACTAATAATAATAAAAATAGATCATTTTAGTTCCTGCTGGTACATGTAAGTCAAATAGATCGAATAAAAGTACCCCAAATCCTTTGCCTTGCTTTCAATGCCTTAGTACCCCTTAACTTAGCCAACGATAGTTCAATTGTGTGTATTTCATTAATAAGATTCCACCACTCCATAATATTGGGTGGTTCCTCCGAGATCCAAGTCCGTGCAATAACCAACCTAGCGCAAGCTAAAGCAATAGAAATCAGGTCTTTATTTTTATGATTAGTATCTTGTATATCTAGCAGTACTAAATGTGCAGAAAGTGTAGGAAATATAATTTGTCTGCTGTTTAGGACCGCGGTTAATCCTTTCCAGAATGTTGTAAGTTCCGGGCATTGATATAACATATGTTCAATGCCTGCGGCTTCTAGATTGCATTTGGGACATTTAGTTCGCTCACTAAAGCCATTTCCCATGGTCCAGCTGGCTATTCTTTGTGGTGTATAATATATTTGAGTCACCGTTCTATATAATTGAAGCCTTAGATTTGATGATTGTACCACCAGATTTATCTGTCTAAGCGAGCCAGCAATCTGGCTTGGGTTGATGTTCAGACCTAATCGGTTAGTCCATTTGGCCACCATGTTTTCACAGTCTCCTTGCTTATGGTTATTTAAGTAGGTATAGCTTTTACTAATAAGTGATTTAGTATCCTTCGAATGGATGAATTTTAAAGTATCTGAACTTTCTATTTTTCCAATTTTCATTTTATTAACAAAGAAATCTTTCATCTGAATATATTTAAAATACATAGTATCTCTAATTTGGTAACTTAATTTTAGTGCATTGAAACTCAAAAAACCATCCAAACCAAATAAGTCACCTAGAGTGCTTATACCGTGCTCCAGCCAAAAAGCTGCTGCACCATCGGAGACAAAGTCTGGTAACCCTGGGTTCCCCCAAATCAATAGCTCTGCATTAAAGAAAGGAATCTTACCAAAAATCATTATTTAGTCCCAAATTCTTATGATGTGTCTCGCGGTCTTAAACTTGACTCTCTTAAAGTAGTTGGGATCGTGCACGCGGTATAAGAACTGGTTACTATCTGCTCCCAGCATAAATTGGTGGAATAATAGGGAGGAGTCGTTGATTATTAGGCTACGTATACGTTGAAAGAAAGTTGCAAAGAAGTATATTTTAAAATCCGGGAAGTTTAAACCCCCTTTTTCAATTGGGAGTTTCAAATAAGCTATTGATCTACGAGCTTTTTTATAGCTCCAAATATATCTGCTGCAAATACTCTCTATTTTTTTAAAATATAAGTTGCTAAGTTGGAGGGGGATAGATCTAAATAAGTAAAGTAATTTTGGTAGGATCTTCATCTTTATCAAGTTTATTCGTCCTACCAGGCTCAAAGGTATTTTATGCCAGTTTTTTAAAGATGCAGTTATTTCCTTAAGTAAAGGGTCATAGTTCAATGCAACAATTTTATCTGTATCTGCTGCAAGCTTGACTCCCAAATAGGTAGCATGAGTACAAAGTCCTGTTATTGGTTGAGCAGGTTTGTAGTTGGCAATTACTTGAGTTTTGTCAACATTTAATTTGTAGCCGGATATCTCTCCAAATTTACTAGCTTCTTTAATTATCTCCGGAAGTGCCGAAACTAAATCTGTTGTAAATATCGCTATATCATCAGCGAAGGCGGTTATTTTCAAAGTCTTGCCACCATGATGTATTGGTATTATATTATCTTGAACAGATAGTGCATTTAAGAATGGTTCTAAGGCTAGAGCGAAGAGCAGGGGTGATAAAGGGCACCCCTGCCTTGTCCCCCTTTTAACTGCGAAGTTGGCTGAATTGGCTCCAGCATAGCTAACTGTTGCTAATGGTAGTTCATACAGTGATCGGACCTATCTAAAAAATTGTCCCTGAATGCCGAATGCGTTCAACACCGCCCACAGGTATTCCCACCCCACTCGGTCGAACGCTTTCTCCGCATCTAGCATAACCATTCCGAGTGGGGTGGGGACAGTCGAGGCTACATCAAATGCAGTCACAGCAGTATTAAAGTGAGTAGTGGTGTCTCTCCCCACCACAAACCCATGCTGTTGGCAGTTCACTAAATCAGGCATAATAGGGGCTAGACGATTAGCGAGAATTTTGGCAAAAATCTTGGCATCGGTGTTTATTAATGAGATGGGCCTGTATGAACCTCGGTCATCTGGTGGTTTACCTTTTTTTAGAAAAAAAAATATTTTAGCAGTTCTCCAGGATATAGGAGCACTTCCTGTTTGACCTACAGAATCTATCACCAAGTGAAAAAGCGGTATAAGATCTTTCTCGCATATTTTGTATAATTCTATAGGCAAACAGTCTTCTCCCGCCGCCTTGCCTGAAGGCAGTGCTTGGATGGCAGTCTTTATTTCAGTAATGGAGATCTTGACACCAAGTTGCTCGATTGTTTCCATTGGGAATCGATTGGGCAAAAATTTACTTAAATAATTTATAATTTCTTCTTGAGAGGGTAGATGATCTGAAGTATATAAATGACTATAGTATTTAGCAAATTGCTCTAAGATTTGCTCTGGTTTATTATATTCGATTGAGTCTGACCCTTTTATTGATTTTATAATTGTTTTAGCTTTTTTATCAGCTACCTTATAGGCCAAACTTTTTCCGATTCTATCGCCCCCTTTATATTGGGCTAGTTTGTATCTATGAATTTTAGAACTAAATTTCTCCCTAAGAGTTTTTTTTAATGCCGACCTCAATGAAACCAATCCTAATCTCAGTTCTTCTATATTTGTCCTCCCTTCTGTAGCAGCATCGATCAATTGTTGTTCTGCTAAAAGAATACTAGATAGAGTTAGCTTATCTGCCCTCCGTCTTTCAGCATTTTTTCTTAGAATGTATTGTTGCACATAGCCTCTGATGCTGCATTTACATGCGTCCCACACGAAATTAACTGAGGTTGAGTGAATATTAAGTGTTATAAATTCATTTATATGTCCTTTAATACCCATGATAAATTCGGCGTCTGTAAATAGATACCTAGGGAATGTAAACTGTCGGGGGGATTGCTCTTTGGTAAGGGTTTTAAATTCGAATAGTATGGGATTGTGGTCGGATGTGGCTCTCGGGCAGAGTTCTATATTGCAATTATCCACAATTCTATCTGTTGCCCATACCATATCGATTCTGGAACAAACTCTGTGGGGGGCCGAGTAGTATGTATATCCTGCTATGGTAGGATGCTTAATGCGCCAGACATCTTTTAAATTATGTAACCTACCCAATTCCACTATAGCTGCTCTAACTCTACGCATCCTTATTGTGTTAATTTTACTTGTGGAATCCTTCTTATAATTCATAACGCAGTTGAAATCTCCCATTATAAGTAGTTCCCCCTCCCACTCAAGTAATTTGATGCTTAGTTTCTCATAAAGTTTGGGTTCGTCAACATTAGGGCCATAAACCAAGCAAAATACATAATATTTTTCTGCAATTTGCACCTGAGCAATTACCCACCTTCCCCTATCGTCAACAGCGGTTTTAGTAATAACCATTCTTATATGCTTCTGTTTCAAAATGGCTACTCCCCGGATTGATGCCCCTAGTGTTGAACAAACGACAAGATCGTAGCCCATTTGAGATAAAAGTTTACGATCTTGAAACCCAATATGGGTTTCGGAGATAAGTGCCATGTGTGGTCTATACAAATTCATTTCTTCTTGCACCAATCTCCTTTTATCCTTACTATTGAGGCCAGCAACATTCCACGACAGACATCTAAAGAAAAACATTAATTGAAACTACATTCTTCATAATCCTCTGTATTATATATCGTTTAATGTATAAGAACACAAAAGCTTTGTCTCTAAGTCTATTCATCATTTTTTTCCTGCAATGCAATTTTTCCCCTTTTAACCCCTCCCCAATAACCACAAGCCCTTCCCACCCAGCCCACCCCCGTGACACCTCCCCCCAGTACCTACCCAGAGGCCTACCTCTATCTTCTGCTGCCGCTCTAAGGGCAGTCTATCAGAGAGGTCTCCCCGTGATCCCCCACACTCTGTATTGTTATCATACAAGAAAAGAAAAAAAAAAAAAAAGACGCCGAGCAACTTGATGTAAATATATAATTTACCGTCTTAATTTCTATGCAGGTAAGTACTTAATCAATAATAACTCAATCGGAAAGAAAGAATCAGAGTCCGTGGTGTTAGAGTTCTTAGGGGTTTTATTCCTCAGAAAGGAATGGTCAAGACCAGAATATCATGTTCTTCCCACCGCAGGGGTGGAAGAAGGGATAGAGCGCTACATTTTATTGACAGTACATAGCTTATATACTTAATTCATGTCATAGGAAACAGTACAGTAGGCGTAACAGCTGAGAGAAGACAAGATAACAGTATCCACGTGTTACTAGTACGTAATCAGAAGGCTTGGACTAGGCGTGAACTGGAGGTGTGTGCTAGAAACGTCACAGGTAGGTGTCACTAGGGGGTGGCACCAAACAGAAATGTTGCAATGTCAGCAGAAATCGGAAGCTTGGATGCGCGCGCAGCTGCATGACGTGTGAATGACATGAAACTGGAGGGTGCAGGGGACTTGACATTTACACTGACGGAAAGAGACAGAAGTCTGGCATGTCAGATCGACTTGTACTTCTATCATATCTGATATCTGATGTTTGGGAACCATATTATCTGGACGGAAAGGTCTCTGGGGCAGAAGCTATTCTATACTAACTGTGAGTGCGTGTATAAGCGCCTGAGTGTCTGCATGAGAAGCGTGGGGCATGGGGCCTTCCATGGGAGCATGGTAACAGAGGCTGTGAATTACTTGCACGGAGACAGGTCGGCCCTTTGGCCCCGTAGCTGAGGGGGATGTTTACTGAAGCTAGTAGGCAGGAATGCATTTTCGAGGAGCGGAACAGATAACTCGAAGGTCATAGTCAGTCTTGGCAGGCAGCAGGCTGAGCTGAGCGCGGTGGGCCGCGCTGGAAGTAAGTCAGAGTTCACGGGTACAGAGGCAGCCTGAGCTGAGGCTTTCAGAGTCAGAAGCCAGAAAAGATGGCTCGATGGCAGAAATTCAGGGCCTACTTGGCCAGAGCTGAAAAACGTGTAAAGTACATTACAAAAAGACGTTGGCATAGCATACTTAGGAACGGACTAATTAATCCATTCAAGGTGGGTCTGAAAGAGGACATGTTAACGTTGGACGCAAATGTATTTGCGTCTTCATAGCTGGCACAGGAGGGAAGTTACATGCACTTTAAGCTGGGACATGGAGACGGTGGGGTACGCGCTAGGGAACACAACTTGACCATAAAATTTATATTTCCTCATTCCCTCCTTGTTCCCTACGGACCCTTCATGATATATCGATCCTCATGAATCGATCAGTTTGTTCTTGTAACATCATTTGCTCTTCTTTCTTTCTTTTACGCTTTGAGAGGAAACTGGAATGTTCAATACAAGATGTGGCACACAGTCCACAAATCGCTGGCCCGCACTGCAGGCACAGGCAGCAACTGAATACTAGGACTAGGCCAATGCCTAGGAAGGATAGGATCTTCCATCCCCAAGCGGTTAACGTTGTCCAGAACCAACCGGACCATGTCCAGGCGCCTGGATTCTGATGTATCTGATTTGCAATTTTATGGAGACGTGTAATAGCTTGATATACAGATGGTGCGTTTTGTGGAATGAAAACACAGCAACTTGACCCGATGACCTTACAGGCTCCGCCTCTATCTGCCAAGATGACGTCAATAACAAGACGATTCTGAAGGACAACAACCCGCATGGCGGACTGCTCTTCTGTTAAGTTACCTAGGGCGGAGGCAGTTTCATTCACTACTGCTTCAAGGGTTCTAGTTAATCTGCGTATTAGTTTACTATTTTGAACAGGTCCTAAAAAGAAAAAGAATCCTTTATTAAAATCGGTGTACTGTTCCCATGCCGTTTCTGTGTAGTCGACAAGTGGGATATCTCTTCTGAGTCTATTCTTTACTAGATTTGCATTTCTGTGGTAATCAGGAGGAGCTAGGAAAACAGGTGGCAGAAGGAATGCAATGTAACAGGTACCATCCCAATCTGGAGGTAGGCGTATGTATGCGGTATGACCACAAACAAAATAGGAATGACGAATAGCTTTAAAGGACGATTTACCATGATCACTGAATTCGACCACAGTAGTACATTTACTATGACCTAAGTGTACTGAACCTTTCTTCCTGATACATAATTCACCAGTGACTGGTAATACTGACATAGCGGGCAGAACTGGTGCGGCTTCGGCTTCAACAGTGAGAATCATAAGGCTAATTGTGTAATTACCTAGTCCATATACTTCATTTTCTAGATCAGTTCCTATTCTAGTGGGGAGTCCCTCCTTATCAGGGTAACAGACGTCGAGCAGGACCAAGTTCAAGTTTCCCCAAACCCAGCCCCCGTCGAAAACAGCAATATCAGGATCTAAGGAATTAATTATTTTAAACCATGCACCACAGGAACCATTGTGAGTGAACGGGTACGGAAAGAGGGGCAGAGCTCCCTTGTAATTCTGGTAGGGAGGGAGTCGGCCACATATCCAGCAGTCTGTAGCATTGTTAGTCTGATGGGAATGATGTAGCATACTAATGAATGTGTTGTTGCGCAGCGCAAGTCTGTAGGAGAGTTCATGTGGAGGTAACTCACTAAAAGTGTGTTCAGCAGAGACATTGTAAGCAGATTGTTCACGCTTGAAAAAAGGGTAGTAGACAGGGAGAAGTATACTTGCAACTATTATCAGAAGACTTAGAAAAAACATTATTAACAATGTCACTATACAGTGACTACGCAGTGATTTACAGTATGTACGTTTCTTGAATTCTCTCTCTCTCTCTCTATCTCGATCTAGGGGATACATGTCAGAAACTATTTAACCGATTCACCTAGGGGAGGACTTAAACAATTAAACTGTCTGACTTGCTAGATCGGAGCTTGAGTCTGTACTCCTCTTGGGGAGTTTTTTCTCGTTCGGAAGTTTTAAAGTCACTGGGCTCGATACAGTCTTTGGAAGGGGTGGATGAGCCTGGGTCGGATTTCAGTTCATTACACAGTTTAACATGGCTCATATGGACCCACCCCTTCCTGCCCTCAACCTTCACCGCTGTCCTCGTAGTAAGTAGAACGGTCTTCGGCGATTTCCAGCGGGGCTCCAACGGACTTTTCCGGTCGAAGTTCCTTATGAGGATCAGATCACCTGGACGGACATCATGTGGCTTTACATCAGTGTTGTCAGGGAAGGCTGCGGCAACCTGTGAACGACATGATTGGAGTGCAGACATCAAGGAGGCAAGGTAATCTGTCAACATATTGCAATCAACATCAGTAATTTTCTTCGGAATGGGCGTCCCCCACATATTCGGTGGTCTACCAAAGACCACTTCGTACGGGGATAGTCCTGATCTCGAATGGGCAACCATCCTCATATAGAACAGTGCCACTGGCAGGGCGACTATCCAGTCGACCCCTTTCTCTTTACATATTTTAGCAAGTCGTGTCTTTAATGTCTGATTATGCCTTTCTACAAGGCCTGCGGCTTCGGGATGTCGGACACAATGGAATTTCCACTGGTATCCTAGCAATAAAGAAACTTCTTTCATTAATTCGGATGAGAATGGCTGACCGTTATCTGAGTACACGACACGAGGCATGCCGTACCGTGGGAAGAATTCACGAACCAACTGCCTGGCAGTGGTTGGAGCAGTGTAATCTGGGACTGGGTATGCTTCGGTCCAACGGGACAGAGCACAAACAATTACGAGAACATATTTAAATCCTCGACAACGGTCCATCTGGATATAATCCATCTGGAGGACTTCAAAAGGGTGATCGGGAGGATGAAATCCACCTTGCTCTACAGGGACGCTTTTACCTGGATTGAACTGACAACAGATCATGCAAGTACGCACTTTCTGTTTTGCTGCTGCTCGTAAGTGTTTATTGTTCCAAAGATTTTGTAAACTGTCTAGCATCGCTTTTTCTCCTAGATGTGCTGGACTATGTGCTGTGTTAATCATGACTTGAACCATAGAGTCAGGGAGAAACCATGTAGATTTTCCCTTCGTCACCCAACCTTGTTCTGTTTGAATCCCTCCTAGTTCAATCCATTTCTTTATTTCTTCTGGGGTAGCATGTGCCTGAATATCGATAACATCTAGTGTGGGATCCCTGACTGTCATACAATGTGTCGGTCCTATTGTCTTTGTCATGTCAGTTGTCTGAGTGTGAGTCAATGCTGTATGTTTTGCTGTCTGGTCTGCCAGGTCGTTACCCTGGGAAACAGAATCTGTAACTTTAATATGTGCTTTACACTTCATGACGGATATGCCTGAAGGCAGATGTATTGCTTCTAACAGTGCTTGAATGAGGGGACCATGTTGGATCTTGGCACCGTGAGAGGTCAGGAAACCTCGTTCTTGCCATAACATACCGAAGTCGTGTACAACTCCGAACGCATAACGGGAATCAGTGTATATGTTGACATTTCTGTTCTTGGCTAGAATACAGGCTCGGGTCAGAGCAATAAGCTCTGCTGCTTGAGCAGACAGTGTGTCAATACGATGTGTTTCTTTAACTTCGGTTTCAGTGGTCACTGCATATGCGGCCACTAATTCTCCTGTACTTGTTCGCATACATGAACCATCCACATAAAGTGTCAGGTCTGAATTTGTCAATGGAACATCTGTTAAGTCTCGTCGGGGCTTTGTTACTGCATTAATGATCTCTATGCAATCATGCGGGGCTGGATCTGTCATAATTGTAGGTAACAGTGTTGCGGGGTTCAGAATGCTGCAGCGTCTGATCTCTATGTGTGGCTGGAATAGCGTTAATTTGTAACCTGTCAGTCGTGCTATAGTTAAGTGCTGAGTCTGGGTTCTATTTAACAGAACCTCTACAGAGTGTGGAACTTGTACTGTTAACTGATGGCCTAAAACAATTGAGTTGCTCTGTCTTATTGCTAACGCTGTTGCTGCTACTGACTTTAAGCACGCAGGGAGTGCCTGGGCTACTGAGTCCAATGTACTAGAAAAATAAGCGCAAGGCTTATGTGAACCTGCTTGGTCTTGAGTGAGGACAGACAATGCTGTACCATCACGTTCTGTAACAAAAAGGGTAAACGGTTTTCTGTAGCATGGTGTCGCTAAAACTGGTGCTTGACATAATGCTTTCTTTAATTCCTCAAAGGCTTGTGTATGTTCCTGAGTCCAAGGGAGGACAGTCGAAGTTGCTGCCTCCTGCGTCGTTAACTGGATGAGTGGTTTAGCTAGAAATGCATATTGAGGAATCCATTGTCTGCAGTACGAGGTGAGGCCTATAAAGGCCCGCACTTCCTTTTGTGTCTGGGGTCGTGGCATATTTACAATTAACTGAATGCGATCGGGAGTGAGCTGTCTCCCCACTTTGGACAGCAAGTGACCCAAGTACACAACTTGCTGAACACAGAATTGTAACTTCGAAGGGGACACCTTGTGTCCCTTGTCTGCCAGGAAATGTAAAACTGTCAGTGATGCTTGTTCACATTCGGGCTCACTTTGTGCGGTGATCAGCAGATCATCGACGTATTGCAGTAAAGCGGTGTTAACTGGCATTTGAATACAATCTAGTTGTCTTTTCAGTGCTTGACTATAGATGCTGGGGCTTTCTGTGAATCCTTGAGGTGCGCGGGAAAATTTGAAACTTCGTCCATTTAAACTGAATCCGAAGAGATATTGGCTCTCTGGATCAATAGGTACACTGAAGAAAGCGTTCTTGAGATCAATTACAGTAAAGAACGTTGCTTCTGAATCAATAGCAGTCAATAAGGAAGAGATATCGGGGACCACAGGGTACTGTGGTACAATACATTTATTCAGCTCTCGAAGATCAATCACCAGCCGATATACTGGCGGTGCATTGGGGTCAGTACGTTTAAGAATTGGAATGATGGGTGAATTACAGATATTGGAGTCGGTCTCTACGACCACTCCTTGGGCAATGAGCTCTTCAATGATTTCCAGTAAAGCCACTACAGCATCGGGTGGTAACTTGTATTGTCTGATTCGTGGTAGAACAACTCCTGTCTTGAGTGTAACACGGTATGGTGTGATATGCATACAGACTACATCAGTTGGGCCTTTTGCCCACAGGTGATCTGGTACATTTCTCAATCTGACATCGAATTCTCGCAACACATAATGACCCTTGAAATCCCGTAGAAAGAGTCTAACTCCCTCCAGGGAACAGCAGATTATAGCTCCTAGAGCCTTCAATGTTTTAATTCCTAACAGATTTTCTGGGCATGAGTTCGTAAGTAACAAGTCTGTAACTCGTGATAATGGACCCACAGCCAAGGGTACTGGTTCCGATACTTCATTTACAATGGGCTGTCCTGAAAAACCAAGGGAAACATTCTGTGAGCCTGAGAGGGGTGCCCCTGGGACTTCATTATGGCTGATTGTGGTGCGGCTTGCCCCTGTGTCAATTAAAAACTTTCTGTCTTTTCCCAATACTTGACTGTGTACATAAGGACCTTCTTGATCTACAGGAATTTCAATAAGAGGCAAGCCAAATTCCCTCTCTAGGCTGTTTCATGTGTATCGTTGATACTCAGGGTAAGCAGATTGGGCATACTGGTACATCTGTTGAGAAACTTGTTGAGTCGTGGCAGTGGGCTGTGGTACCGCTACCGTCTGTGCTGTATGAGATGAAGCATGCATAGGCTGTGTATTCTGCATAGGCTGTGCATTCTGTGAAGTCTGTTGCTGAACCTGATCTTGTCTAGGTGGATGCGGTCTCTCTTTAGTTTTACCTGTCGCTATGTTATGTTTCAGAACTGGACATTCATGTACGTAGTGACCTGGCTGCTTGCAATAATTGCACGTCCCTTTAACGGGACCTGCGACGTGACCTGTCTGGTTCGTACTCCTTCTGTTTCCGTCCGTGTGGACCGACTGTGCTACTAACATTTTCATTTTCGTGTCTTTCATACGTTTCTGTTCTTGATCCTGTTCTTCTCTAATTCTATTCTGATGGTATTGTAACATTTGTAACATCTGGGATGGCGTATTTGCTTGCCATGTACTCTCAACCTTGTATACACGATTTTTGACTGCTAACAGGGAATTCTCAACTAACTTTGATACAAAAAGATGCAGGTACGATTCGCTACTTGGTTTAAGACCACTATTAATAATAAAACATTTCTCGAATCTTGAATAAAAGTCACTAGTATCTTCGTCGGGCTTCTGTTTACATGCTGAGATTGCATCCCAGTCTTCTTTTCTAGTTGCCAATAATCTTGGCAGAACCTGTACTATTAAACCTGGTAATGCTTTAGTTTTGTCCCCAAGGCCTACCCCTGGGACTCGTTTATTCTCTTCGTCTTCTATTTCTGCCCATACAATCTTTTTCTCTCCCACCTCCCATTCCTTTTCCTTTAGTTTCTCGTAGATGCCCGTGGGCAGTAGTACCTTTAACATTTTCATGATATCATCATATGTGTAATCCCCCATCAATAACATGTCTTTAAGCTCTCTGTGAAAACCTGCAGGGTCTTTATTTTTTTTTTTTTTTTTTTTTTAATATATTTTTATTGCAGGAATCAGTAAATCAGTACAGTAGCGACCAGCATTGTATCATAAGCAATATTTAACAGAATAAAGCCCTCTGGCCCCCCTCCGTAAAGTCTGTACACAGCCAACTGGCCCACAACCCTGGGGTCGGGCGGCGAAATGCAACGGGGGTCAGTAGGATGCTGGAGCTGGTCCGGATAATACACTGTCCGTCATCTGCTTTTCCAAACAAGCCTAAAACTCCCAAAATAAACCCTCCCCCCCAAAATGTCTACTAACTAAGAAACCCCCCCTCCCCCCCACCACCAGCGCCAGGGAGCTATCAACATAGGATCTGCTATTTGACCCACGGGGAAGGCAAGAGGATTGTCAGTGCTGACGTTCACCGGGACTCGGGGCGAGTCGCTTCTTCACTTTCAGAGTCGCTGGGGGCACAATAATCCCTGAGGGCCTGCACCAGCATTTCCCACTCCAACGCGGCCTCCTGCGCCTTCTCATTACCCTGCCTCCAAGCCAGTTGATATCTCAGCGCGCTCTCTCCCGCCGCCCACTTCAAAAGCTCACTGTGCCATCTGCTGCCTGCCGGACCAGATCGTGCCTTCCAGTTCCTGGTCACCTCTCGCTTAGCAAGGAGGAGCCCCAGGTCGATAAATTTACTGGAAATTTTATTCCTGGGGGTATGGGGGAACCAGTGCAAGAGCCCCACCGCCGCATCCAATGATAAGAGTCTCCCTGTCACCTCCTCCAGAGTCGTCGCTACCTCCTGCCAGTAGGACGTCAGTCCTGGACAAGCCCATAACATGTGTAGGAGGTCCGCCTCCTGAGCCGGGCATCTAGGGCATTCCGCCGAAGCCGTGGCAAAATAACGCCTGATTTTCACCGGGGTCAGGTACGCTCTATGGAGAACATAATAGTGGACCAGTTGGAAACGGGCGCTACGTGTGCCCTTCCAGGCTCGTCTCACCAACTGGGTCCAGGTCGTCTCCGGGATCTCCCTACCAATGTCCTCCTCCCAGCGGGTCCTCAAAGTGGTGAGAGGAGCCAATCCCTCGGTAATCAACCTGCCGTAGAGGCAAGTGACCGCCTTCACCGTGCCCGCCGACATCATTACGTACTGGCACACCTGAGACAAGTGGGGTTCCTCCTGCCCGTTCTTCCAGTGTGCCTGGATCGCTCGTACAATGGCCGAGTGCAGCAGAAAGTCACCCCGGGAGATCCCGAAGCGGTCAATGAGATCCTGAAAGGACAGGAGCGCTCCGTCCTCGTACAGATCACCGACGAGCTGTAAACCGGAATCCTCCCAGGCCGCCAAACGTGACCAATCCCCTCCGTGGGGGAGGGCCGTCAGCATCCCCAACGGTATTTCAGGCGCATACGGTGTTCTCAGGTGGCCTCGGGCGTGGGCCCGATTCCAACACAGTCGGACAGTCCGCTCCTCCATCGACAAGTCCCGCAGGACCAAACGTTGTCGCAGCGCTATAAAGGAGAGAACATGCCTGGCCATACCCGTCCCTCTACCGTCTTCCGGGCCCCGGAATTCCCTGGTGATCTCCTGGGTGAAGGTCTGGAGCTGCGCCGCCAGATAGTACTTCTCGAAGTCCGGCACAGCGAGCCCCCCCTCGTCTTTCGGCCTCATCAAGGTATTGAGGGCCACCCGCCGCCGGCCGGTTCCCCAGAGGAATCCGACCACCATAGAGCGTAAGCGACGAAACGTGGCCGGTGGGACCCAGATCGGCAAAGTTCGGAAGTAATATAACAACCGGGGGAGCGCCACCATTTTGAGCAGGGCGATACGTCCCGCCACTGAAAGCGGCAGCGTGGCCCAAAAGTCCATGCAACCTCGGAGTGCTCGAATGCAGCGGGCAATGTTCCCATCTAGGAGGTCGGGTTGGTCGTGGTAAACGAATACCCCAAGGTACTTAAAACAGTCGGGCTCCCATCTAATCTCCCTACTTAGCGCAGGGGTGAGGGTACCCCTGCGTACCGGAAAAAGACAGGTCTTAGACCAATTCACTCGGAGGCCCGAGACCTCTCCGAACTCCGTGAGCGCCAATTCCGCTCCCCGTAAAGCGTCGATCGGGTCCTCAAGGAAGAGCAACAGGTCGTCCGCATATAGCGAGACATAATGCGGGCCCGCAGACGTCCATAAGCCCGTATAGTGGGCTCCCGAGCGAAGGTGCATCGCCAGTGGCTCCACCGCTAGCGCAAAAAGAAGCGGGGACAAGGAGCACCCTTGCCGCGTTCCTCGTTCTACCGGATACCGCGATGAAATCAATGGGCCCGCTCGGACCCTGGCCGAAGCAGAAGCATAAAGAACCGCGGTCCATCTGACAAATCCCTCCCCGAGGCCGAATCTCCGTAACACCGTGCAGAGGTAGTCCCACTCTAGGCTATCAAAAGCCTTTTCCAGGTCCACCGACAAGACTACCGGGGACGGGGCATCCAGAAATGGCTCCCCCAGCAAGCGGAACAACCTACGAATATTCATAGTCGTGTTCCGCCGTGGGATGAAACCGGCCTGGTCCTCATGCACCAGGGAACTCATATGTCCCAGCAGCCTCGAGGCCAAGATGCTGCTCAATATTTTGTAGTCCACCGTCAACATGGATAGGGGACGGTAGGACCCCGGGTCGGATGAGTCTCGGCCCGGTTTGAGGAGAGGAACCACCAACGCCTCACACATCGAGCTCGGGAGTCGCCCCAGCCTCTTCGCCTCCCTGTAGACCACCAGTAACCGAGGGGCTAGGAGGTCAGCGTAAGCTGCATAGAACTCCACTGGTAGGCCATCTAGGCCCGGGGTCTTGTTCCTCGCCATCCGTTTAATGGCCCCGTGGATCTCCCCTAATTCGATGTCGGAACCCAGAGTTTTCGCCACTTCCTGCTCTACTGTGCGGAGCTCCAGTGGGCGAAGATAATTATCAAGCCGGTCTGGGTCACGTGCGGAGCGACTGCGGTATAAACATTCATAATAATGCCGGAAGCAACTAAGGATCTCCGGTTGGGTGCATACCTCGGTTCCGTCCGCCCCACGCATATTTGTCGTCGTCTGGGACTGGCGCGTAGGGTTGGCCAACCACGCCAACAACGCACTCGACCTGTCTCCCTCCGCGATAGACCGGACCGTATAGGCCTTATAATCAAAACAGCGGAGCCGTTCGACCTCCACCGCTACCCTTTCCCTCGCCTCCGCCGTTTGTGCTTGCAATTCCGGGTGTCCGGGGCGGCGAACTTCAAGCTCGCGGAGTGCCCGGTCCGCAGTGTCTAAATCAGCCAGGATAACGCGCCTCATGCCCACCTTCTTAGAGATACAGTAGCCCCTCACCACTACCTTAAAAGCGTCCCATTCTAACGCCCTAGTACTCGCGGAGCCGCCGTTGGACGCAAAATAATCCGATATTCTCTCCCCCAAGTCCGCCTTGAAGACACTGTCCTCGAGGATCTCGGGTCGCATCTTCCAGGTGGGCACCGCCGGCGTCCCAGGAAACCAGCGAAGGTCCAGTAGGAGGGGGTTATGGTCCGAGATGGTCCTCGATAAGTACTCCGATCGGACCGCTGCCGAAACCAGTTCGGGCGAACCAAGAAAGCCATCTAGTCTGACATGCAGCTCATGGAGGCTCGAGAAATATGAATAATCCCTAGATGCGGGGTGATGCGCCCTCCAAATATCCGTCAAACCCCAGCGGGTCTGCCAATCCTGACGACCCTTAGCCGTGCGACGGACCGGGGAATCGGGGAGCGGGGGATGCGAGCGGTCTATGTTCACATCCACTACGGAGTTAAAGTCTCCCCCCAACAGGAGGGGCCCGGCGAAAAAGTGGGCCAACGAGCCCGATAACCTGGAAAGGAAGGCAGTCTGGTCTACGTTAGGAGCGTATACACAGCAAACGTTCAGGTCTCTCCCTCCTAGAGTGCCTGAGATGGCCACGAAACGCCCCTCCGGATCCAACACTGTCCTCGTGACTTGGAAGGGGACCCCTGCCCTGATCCATATTAGCGCCCCCCTGGCATAAGCAGAGTACGACGTGGAAAAGACCTGCCCCCGCCATCTACGCTGAAGCGCCGCCCCTTCCGCCTTGTTCAGATGAGTTTCCTGCAGCAGCGCCATTTGCACTCCCCTACGCACTAAATAAGCATGGACCTTGTGGCGCCTGGACATAGTGTGAAGCCCCCTCACGTTCCAAGTAACACATTTCAAGTTAGCAACATCAGCCATTGTCCCAGATTGTTCTTGCACAGTCCCCCCCATCCGGGTCCCCACAAAGAAAAGGCATCAATCCTCCCAGCGCTGATGACGGCCATTTTCCCCAACCAAAACCAAACAACTCAAGAACCAACCAAACCCCCCCCACCCACCCCAGAACAGGACCCAAACTGCACCATCTAGATCCCATCCAAACCTCGTCTTTCATCAACCCCAGAACCCCCACTAATCCTACGGTCGCCACCGTAGGAAGGCCTTATGGGCCAGGTGCGGGCTGGGCGGAGGCAGTGGGCCCTCGTCGCCCAGGCCACCAGGACTATAACAAGCCCCAAACAGTGCCAAAACCTTCCGGGGCAAAAGCAGAGGCCCCCCAACCCTCTCTCCCTCTTTGTCAGCAATAAAGGACGGCAACCGCCTCCCCCCTGCCGGGCCCCCACCCAAAACAAGGCAGTATACCCCGTTACCCTTGTCCATCTAGAAGGTCCTCCACCGATTTCGGTGTGATCACCGGTGTATGGGTACTATCTGCCACTGAATCCTCCGAGTCCGAAGGTGCTCCCTCAGCACCCGGGTTTTCTTCCTCCTCGATGGCTTCATCCCTTGCTCCCGACAGCTCCGACAATACTTCCAGCACTCCCCTCCGTTCCGATGATGTCTCCGCAGTCGATGGCCCTCCCGTGCGGCCGCGGCGATTCCTGACCCTCTTGGATCGCCTCCTTTGGTCCGGCTCATCTGCCTGTTGGGACGAGGAGCCAAAACCATCTTTCCCTGTCCGGTATAGTTCGAGCCAGTCACAGACATCCTCCGGGGTGTCGAAAAACTGGGTTTTGTCATCGACAATGACGCGGAGCCTTGCAGGATATAGGAGTGAATACTGAATGCCCTCGCTCCTGAGCTCGCGCTTAACCGCTAGGAAGGAGAACCGCTTGCGCTGCGTCTCGTAGGTGTAATCAGGGAAGATGTTCACCTGACTGTTCGCTACTTGGAACGGGCCATTGTGCCTGGCGGCATTGAGGATTAAGTCCCTGTCCCGAAAATGCAGCAACCGCGCCACCACCGGCCTCGGGGTACGTCCCTGCTGTGGGGGCCGTGCTGGGACTCTGTGGGCCCGTTCCAGAGTGTAGAAGGAGGACAGACCCTCCGGGACCACCGTGTCTCGGAGCCAGGTCTCCAAGTATCGCACCATGTCGCCATCCTCGATCTTTTCCGGCAGGCCCACCACTCGGATGTTGTTCCTCCTGTTGCGGCCTTCCGCATCCTCCGCCCTCCGTTCCAGGGTCTCAATTCGGGATAAGGCGTCCTTCAACGTCGCAGCCAAGGTTCGCTGCGCCGGCTCCAAAGTTTTCACCGTGCCCTCCACCTCCTTGACCCGGTCTGAAAGTTTGCCATGGTCCGCCCTGAGGAGGCCCAGGCTCGTCGCCACCTGAGCAATGTCCTGTTGGAGGGCTGATCTCGTAGCCTCTATCGCCCCTAGGACACGGTCGAACTGTTGCTGCATCGGTGCGCTACCAGAACTTTTTGGGTCCCCATGCTCCTCTTTGTCCTGGGCTTCAGAGTCCGAGGTGGACTGGGTGGATCCCTTGGCACCTCTAGGTTTCCCCATGCTTCCAGGGGCACTCCGTGAGGGTCTCGGAGTAGGCGTCTCCGTGTACCGGTGTTGACCACGACCTTCCCGGGTGCTTGTCCTCAATTCGGGTAAGGGCGACCTCCTTCTCCAGAGCCTGTGGAGACTCCGCCGCTTCGGCTCACGCCACCGCCACGGCGTCCGAGGGCACCGATGAGGGGGCGGAGACAGCCGTCGCCGAGTCGGGCAGACCCGTTCACCCACTGTAGCCCCGGGGTGAGGGCCACCAACTCCCTCGGATGATCTGTGGCGCCAGAGTGTCGCGCCTCCCATGTAGGTGGACTGGCCAGGAAGACGTAGCTAGTTGCGGAGTCGCGAGGTGGGCCACCGCTTGGATCACAGGGCGTCCGCTCCCGGTGCCCTCCACTGCGTGGGCACCCGTCCGGCCATCCAACCGAGTGCAAATCCGTTGCAAAAGGTCCAATCCAGTAAATGCCCAATGTCCAGGACAGCCGGGGATGGCGAAGCCGGGCGCCAGTCGACACCCGCGGCACCTCTTCAACTTAGTAGTTCCGACCAGGGGGACAAAGGAGTCCGGGCGCCATGTTGAGTCGCACTCCGCAACTCCGCAAACTTCGGTATTACTCCGGAGCAACCCTCGTCCAAGCTCCACCAGGGGCCCCGGCAGGTTGCCGTCGGCACGCTCAGCAGAATGCGGGGTCTGGGGTGCCCCGCAGCCTCCGATTTTCAGGATAATCCCGGGCTTAGTCCCGGAGCCGAGCTCTCAGGCGACCATCGCCATCGGCGCCCAAGCCACGCCCCCTGCAGGGTCTTTATCATGGCTCGGGACTAGTTTCTTCATTTCTAACAGTTCTAACTTAGTCAGTGGCGTGTGTACATATACACGTTTCAAGAGATGATCCTCACCCATAACTGGGTGTACTTCTCGTAAGGGGTTCTGACTTTCAATGCCACTCAGGCATTGCATATGATACGTTTTCCTTTCTGGGGGCGGAACGGGAACATATTCAGAGCTTATAAAAGTGTTATATCTATGTCGCTGTTCTAGAATTATTTGTATTAACTTGGTACTTAAACCTCTCCATCTATCCATGAGTAGTGCTTCTAATGTTTCATGTAAGGGACCTGGATCAGAATGTTGGTTTCTGTATTTCGTTAGGAGGTGCTGAATCATGTATACCCCTGCTAGTTTCTGTTCGTCTGGGGAGAGGTTCAGAAATGTCTGCGCTAATGTATCATCATTATACATATCCGGATTTTCAGCCCATAATATGGCTGACCGGGCTAGTTCTTGTTCATCCATCGAATTGAGTATGTGGTACCCCACTCGATCTCAGAGTCTTTTATCAGTCTCCTGGAACTGGTGTTCAGAAGAATTCGGATTTGTTAAGGCAGAGAGGAAAACTCTCTTGCTTTCTGGACGGATACCTTTCCTAAGGTAAGTTCCCTATTCGGGCGCCAAAATGATGTAAATATATAATTTACCGTCTTAATTTCTATGCAGGTAAGTACTTAATCAATAATAACTCAATCGGAAAGAAAGAATCAGAGTCCGTGGTGTTAGAGTTCTTAGGGGTTTTATTCCTCAGAAAGGAATGGCCAAGACCAGAATATCATGTTCTTCCCACCGCAGGGGTGGAAGAAGGGATAGAGCGCTACATTTTATTGACAGTACATAGCTTATATACTTAATTCATGTCATAGGAAACAGTACAGTAGGCGTAACAGCTGAGAGAAGACAAGATAACAGTATCCACGCGTTACTAGTACGTAATCAGAAGGCGTGGACTAGGCGTGAACTGGAGGTGTGTGCTAGAAACGTCACAGGTAGGTGTCACTAGGGGGTGGCACCAAACAGAAATGTTGCAATGTCAGCAGAAATCGGAAGCTTGGATGCGCGCGCAGCTGCATGACGTGTGAATGACATGAAACTGGAGGGTGCAGGGGACTTGACATTTACACTGACGGAAAGAGACAGAAGTCTGGCATGTCAGATCGACTTGTACTTCTATCATATCTGATATCTGATGTTTGGGAACCATATTATCTGGACGGAAAGGTCTCTGGGGCAGAAGCTATTCTATACTAACTGTGAGTGCGTGTATAAGCGCCTGAGTGTCTGCATGAAAAGCGTGGGGCATGGGGCCTTCCATGGGAGCATGGTAACAGAGGCTGTGAATTACTTGCACGGAGACAGGTCGGCCCTTTGGCCCCGTAGCTGAGGGGGATGTTTACTGAAGCTAGTAGGCAGGAATGCATTTTCGAGGAGCGGAACAGATAACTCGAAGGTCATAGTCAGTCTTGGCAGGCAGCAGGCTGAGCTGAGCGCGGTGGGCCGCGCTGGAAGTAAGTCAGAGTTCACGGGTACAGAGGCAGCCTGAGCTGAGGCTTTCAGAGTCAGAAGCCAGAAAAGATGGCTCGATGGCAGAAATTCAGGGCCTACTTGGCCAGAGCTGAAAAACGTGTAAAGTACATTACAAAAAGACGTTGGCATAGCATACTTAGGAACGGACTAATTAATCCATTCAAGGTGGGTCTGAAAGAGGACATGTTAACGTTGGACGCAAATGTATTTGCGTCTTCATAGCTGGCACAGGAGGGAAGTTACATGCACTTTAAGCTGGGACATGGAGACGGTGGGGTACGCGCTAGGGAACACAACTTGACCATAAAATTTATATTTCCTCAAACTTCTTGCAAAAATGACTTTAAATACCTAGTAAAGATAGGTGAACGTAAGGGGGAAAAATTATATAAGACAGAGAGATGGGAGCAGGGGAGGTTGAGAGGTGGAAAGAGAGACTTACGCCCAACTATAACAGCTTAGTTCAATTTAACAGGGCATTAGGACTTATATTTTGAAAAAAAAAAAAAAGAGAAAAAAGAAATTTTTTCTTTTCTTGTAGTATATTCGATCTCAAGCACCAAATTGTGGATTTCTCTAATTATGTGTCATTCTTCTGTAGGTTACTGGCAGCATAAAGGAATCAGGAAAGTCAGTCCTTGGTTTCAAAGGATCCAACAAGATGCCGCCTCGTAATTCTTCATTAACGTAAATGTGTTGTCTTTGTCTGGTCCCGTTTATAAGAACCAAGTTTCCAAATCTCAAATCGTCCGAGCGGCAAATAACGTGTGGTAGCGTATAAGTCCCTTGTAAGACGGGACTTATACGCTACCACACGTTATTTGCCCTGCACAATTAATCTTCCAGGTGTACCCAGACCCTACACCTCACACACCAAAGGACTAGGGAGCCTGTTTTGGAAGGTGGGTGTGAAGAGGAACACCCTGCATAGAAGCTCAGGGGCTGTGTGACCCTCTTTCTCACACCTACCTTCTGCTCCTGTGAAGCAAACTGAGTATAATCACAAAATGAAGACTCCCACTGCATATAAACATTCATTGAACAGTTCACACTGCCTGTCAAGTCACCCTCAAACACCCCACACCAACACTATGCCACATACTCATACCCTAGGTCAGATGCAAAGGAGGATAATGAATGGCCCAGCCAAATGTGAAGTGGACAGTGCTGGAAAACCATGGAGCAAGCCCCTAGCATGTGTACATCACATGCAAGAGAAGAAACAAATCACACCACCCTTAGGCCATGAAATCAGACATGGGTTGCACAGTGAGTGAAAAGAAACCAAAGTGACCTCTGTGCAACAACTCAGGAAGACAGCAAGGCAAGGCATGCATAGTCACAGGGATGATAGGAAGTGTCTGAAGTGAAACAGTGACCAACCACGCATATGTGTCAACTTACTTGACAAGTGTATGTCATCTGCACTACACGCATGGCTCAATGTCACACTCCCTGACTGTCCAACACAAGTAGGACCTACACACATACCCCTCCCTCACCCATCTCACACCTGCAACACTCAACACCATTGTTAAACACACGGAATGGTGCAAATGATGTCCTGTGAGTTAACTGACAAAAATCAAACTCCCTGGGACAACAAATCACACTCCCTGGGGTGCATCTACAAACATCACACTCACACTCAGGGATGCCTGAACCAATGCAGACACAAAAACAATAGCCAAGCACAAAGCTCACAAACAACTTACACATAAGTCCAACAAGCCCACACATTGACAGCCAAACAGTGGAAAGGCAATGGGACCCCAGACAGGAGTACACAAGATTGCCACTCAGGGCCAATGCACAGACACCATACCCCAAACAAAACAAGAATTGCATCATCAAACATCAATCATGAACACTAACTGGGATCAATTCGACAATCAGCTAACACAGAGACACAGCACCGCCCATCAAGTCAACATGGTGTCATAGTGCACCACAAGCATGCACATGTACAATCCTGACAAGTGACAGATCAAAAATAGGAGGACAAACCACCAATGTGCTCCCAAAACTAGATCAGGAACAAGAATCCACCTTGCTGCATGTGACAGACACAGAAGTAATGCACACTACACGTGCAACACACATTAGAATATATCACAATGCACAAACTACTCACACACAATGTCATGCAAATAGAACATCACACACAGAGCATCCATCAGTTGAAAGAGCCAACAAAGGCCAAACACTGCATACATCCACAACAAAAAACACAACAGATGCACACACCAATCCATCACATTGAAAACTCAGCAGGACATCAGGGGGATGCACAACAAGCACGTACAAGAAAACATACACTGACAATACTGCATGCACAACAAGCAGTGTGTGCACACAAACCACATCAAGACACTTCTAAGTGTCACACCATGTACTCCCACAGCACAAATCATCACAGCACACAGATAATAGAATTTTCCTTAGTTCATTAATTTCAGAGTTCATTTTCTGTGTTGCATGAGTGATGATGTATAGGTGTGTCAGTTTTAACAATAATAGTAGAGTGTATTTAAAAACTATACCCATGTAATTTTGTGTCAGATAATTTTCATTGTATTAGGAATGAAGCCAATCATTTCTAGGTTATTTAGCAAAGCCAATAAAATAATGAAGGGTCAGTTTTAATGTTCATCTAATGGCTCTGTGAGCAGAAAACTGTAAAGGAGAGAGAGAGTGGGTTGTTATTAAATGCCTTTGAAGTAAGGGTTTTCAAATACATCAAATAGTACCTGATAAACATGAGACTGAATAACAAAAAGATACAAGAAAGAGTATGTATGAGTAAAAAACCTATTACGATGAGGTCAGTGGAGATTACATGGAGTATGGAAACTGCAAGGGTTGTGTAAGAGAAGTGAAATAGAACAATATGAAATACAACATTGAGGACAGGCCAGGCAATGCAGACAACCCTGAAATAGAGAGGTAAATGAAAACAGGGCATTCTGCGCACCCAAGGAAGGCCAGAATGTTACAGGTGCGACAGAGCTTGTTTTCGGAAAATGACAAGATGTGCCTTGTTGAGGGTAATGGGGATTGTAATAGTATTTGACTTTAGGCTACATTGGGTTAGCAGAAGAGGGAAAGAGCAGTGTGAGTTGCAAATTGACTCTAAAGACAGGGATGGACTGCATTGTGATGATAGGTGGCATATCTATGATAAAAAGCAGGTATGGGAGCCACCGAAACATACACATCTAACGACTATGATAGAGTGGAGATTTTATTTCATTTGTAGGGGTGCATCATAATCACACATAGAGTGCACCCACAGATAATCATTCGTGAAATATATTAAAATGGAAGCGTGATGTATTTTAGGCCATTGAAAAGTAGTATGGAGAATCAATGTAGAGAATGAATGTAATTAGAAGAAATCATAACATGGCGAATTCATGTTGTGCAACTGGCAATTATTCATGTACTAGATGAAGATGTTATTCATGTCATTTATAAATAGGTAAATGCATTATTTGGAATTGTAATAATGTTTTGGGAGCTTGCAGAGTTTAATGGCGCTTTCTTATGTTGTCTGAACTTTGCAGGCCTGAAATGCAAGTCCCTGAAAACTCTCGCTTTAGAATTGCCAGTTTGAATTTCATGTGTGCTGTGAAATTTGTTCTTTCTCACGTTTTGAATTGCAGGTGAAAGAAGCACTCTCATTAGATAGAATTATGTCTTTCTTTTTTTAGTTAGACCATTCGAAAAAAAGTTACAATCGTGTGGCTTGAGTCGATAAATGAAGGATGTTGTGCTTCACATTTCTTCACAGAACCCTGAGTTTTCGGACGAGCGGTTATTCCACGTCTGTGCACATACCGACAGCCAGTTTGCGCACAGATACTTACCGATCTCTCCTTTTACCTCCTCACGGACCAACAGCAGTATGTCCATAAGGTGAAATTGAATCCCCTGTGAGACCAAGAGGTGCTATTAAGCACAGCACAAAGTAAATATCAAGAGTCTTTTTTTTCCCTATGCACCTATTATATGTTCTTTGTGTCTATCGTTTTGGTCACATTAAGTCCTGTCTTGTTTTTATGTGTGAATTCACAATCACTTATTATAGCTATTGTTCATGATTTGACATGGGAGCTTGCACGCGCCAATATGGTGCAATCATCCACTATAGCACCGGATACGTGCGGCATGAAAGTATACTATGCGACCCTTCCCTTTGGGAGGGTATGAATGCTACTAATGGTGTGCTTTCTCTTTATAGCGTCTGAAATAAGTATAAAAAGTATGTATTCCAATATGAACGCATGCTTTAGTTAATAAGTTTATATTTTTATTTCATTTATCACTCCCTAGCTAGGGACATAGGAGTGGCAAATGCAGGGCAGGTCCCGGCATGGTCCTGAAGAAATGCTAGGGGTAGCATGAAACATGTTGACCTTTCACTGAACCAATCCTCGTTATAGGTTGGTTGACAGTGATTCTCACCCCACTTTTAACATACCTGCCTAGGAGCATAATAAATAGGGCTCCCGGTTTTCCGTTTTTACGGATTTTTACATATAAATACAGACGGAAAACAAGTTTTCCTTTATCTGTATTTGTATATAAAAAACAGGAAAATACTAGTATATTTTGCTGTGCTGCCGTCTGATGTCTTAACTTCCTTAGAGGGTTAAGAGGTGACAGCTTCCCCAGCTTCCCGTGTGCACACAGAGCTGCCAGGCGCACCCAAGTACTTCACAGGTCTTTGAAAGACCATTTATTTGTTAATGAGGCTGCTTTGTTATTTCACCCCTTTTAGAGCCCCTGCCAGAGTCAGATTAGGACGGACTCATAGCTGCCGAGGTTTCAGATTGCTATGTAAATAAGAGTGACATTTCAACTACCATGAGTGATACTTTCACAAGCAAAATAAAGCAACGCATAATAGGGAGACAGGATATAAGTATCAGAATTTACATCCATTTAAGCAACTAGAAAAAGAAGATTTTAAAACTGCAGCAGAGCACCGTAAATTGAAGGGCACTTCCATTGTAACCTCACCGTACTGTTAAGGTCAGCGGGACGGCCCGGTTCCTCTAAAAATACCGCTGTATTGACCAGCACAGGGCAATATAATTGCAAGCAGCATTCGCCAACAAGCAAGGGTCCTCATTACACCTCCCTCTCAGTTAAACCTCAGTAATATCTGCTAGTCAGTCATTCCTCAAGCAGAGACAGAAGGCTTGACTGCACAATTGCTTGAGTATAGGGGCGAGTATAGGAGCAAGGACGGCAGCTCAGAATGAAGCCATGTTTATACCAGTTGAATGCAACTAGATAGCAGGCAGGCACAGTACATGAGAAAGCTGTCCGTGCTGAACTAACTATAAAGGTGAGCACTGAGTGGTGTACTAGCCTGTTCTGGGCTCCATCACGGCGCTGCGGTCCTGGGAGTACAGACCCCAATCATCACAAGATCACAATGTAAGATTTATTTTACATTTGTTGCAGTTTCCTGATCGTGCGCGGTCATTCAATAGTTTAACTTAAGCTTACAGAAGCTGGTACTTACTTGGACCGGGGCCGGAAGCAGAGCCCCAACTTGGAGGGTGGCGAGGACAGCTCCATTAATTACTAAAGCAGCGTCTCTCTGCAAGGCAGTGGCTGCAGGTTCATGAATTCAGCCGCGAGCCACCGCAGGCTACCATAATTCGGGGGTTTGTCAAGGCATATCAGTGATAGGATCCCTCTAGGCTTGCGCCAGTCCTGTGAGTAGTCCCAGGCGCAGCACGGCGGTCCAGTGGCACACAGACCCAGGGCTAATGAACGCGCGCTGGGTCTGCATCAATCTCAACGGACGCCATGGTTATTCACGGATTAGCTTAGTACTGCACTGACGGCCATGATTGGCAGAGAGCTGCCGTCCAGGATCCAACACCGGGTAATATGCGCAGGCAGGAGCGCACTTAGAGTTTAGCCGCAGATGCTAAGAGGGACACGGTGGACAGAACAACTCCAGTCAAAGCTCCCGCCGCTTCTGACTGACCTCACTTCCTTCCTTTTCCAGGACATGAGGTCACAACATCCCCCCGCCCTGGGTAGGTATTGGGCAGTGAAGTGAAGAGTCACTAATGTGACAGCAGCGTGGCGCCGCAATTTCACTGCCACCAAGGAGAGCGAGGCTAAAGATTTTAACATTGTAGCAAGGGCTGCACTTAGCCACAAGTGCCTTAACTGTTTACTGAGTGAGCCCGAGTGCTGGCAATTGGCGGCACCAACGCGTGTGCTAGCTGCCTGGAGCAGCCAGTTTCAGCGCTGTACAGCTGCTGGCAGAGTGCATGTGCATTAAATAATTACAAATTATTCTAAAGCGTGTCACACTTGACGTGCACTGTGTACGTCAACCTGCAGTGCCAGGAGTGTATTGAACAAAAACCTAATTATCACACTGAACACAGCTCTGCACGTTTTTATCATGGGGATTCAAGCCAATAGGCTTAAATCTTTTAAACAGGAACAAAGAGTGGGGGTTAAGTTCTACCCAACAGCAATCTTCCTTTCTCCCCAAGCAGGTATCTAATGACCCTACATGACCTGTGTCCTGCCTAACTCCAGGCCTTTGACAGAGATCACAGATTGGGGCTTATTTACAAGCTCCTCGCGTTGCATTGTCAATTTAAATAAATGTGGAAAAATACTAGCTGTAGCGTCATCTTTTGCTTGTGGCAAAAATAAATGTAGATAAATACAGAAAAAATGCCTGAAAAATAAATATGGATAAATACAGACGGAAATGGCAAAGAAATAAATACCATAAAACCGGGAGCCCTAATAATAAATCTGTTGAGGCCCACTAAGCACGGTATTTTTAACTCACTTACACCCACTCCACCACTTGCTTGCACCACACATAGTCTTTCACTTTAAAGTGCTCCTGCATAGCTCGTGAGTCGCAGCACGACCTTTTTCGTGGAGAACTTGGATGGCCCCAATGATGAAGCATGTCACCATGGGGCAACCCCGGTAAGTGAGGGGACACTAGAAAGAAAATGTTCTTTCTTGTAAGGTACCACTGATCATTCAGGTCAGTTACCTTGACAAGAGTTAGGTCTCGGGACCCAGTACTTTGGATTCCTAATTGTGCATTAAATGTTTGGAGGGCGACCTAGTCTCTCATTCCTCCTTCTCCCTCAGTCTTATATCCACGCTATCAGGTAGCCAGCCTTGCACTCATATTGTAATGAATCAATTTCTGCAGACTGTGAAAGCCTCAGGGCTCAGTTCAGTAAATGTGATGGCTTTATAGTGGAATGTGTGTGGCTCTGTCTGTGTGTGTGTGGCTCTGTCTGTGTGTGTGTGGCTTTGTCTGTGTGTGTGTGGCTCTGTCTGTGTGTGTGTGGCTTCTTCTGTGTGTGTGTGGCTCTGTCTGTGTGTGTGTGGCTCTGTCTGTGTGTGTGTGGCTCTGTGTGTCTGGCTGTGTGTGTGTGGCTCTGTGTGTGCGGCTCTGTGTGTGTGAGGGTGGCTCTGTGTAGGTGGCTCTGTGTGTGTGGGTGGCTCTATGTGAATGACTGTGTGGGTGGCTCTGTGTGTGTGTGTGGCTCTGTGTGAGTGTAAATGCAATAGGTCATGCATATGCGAGCGATTTTAGCTATTGGCATTGTAAATGACAATGCCATTTATTTAACGATTAAGCTATTGGCAATGTAAATGACAATGCTATTTAGTTATGAGTAAAAAAAAATGTCATGAGCAATGCCAATAGCTCTACCTTTAATAATGCTGAGACCATTACATTGTAAATGCTTGTTTCTCCTCATTTCGAGATTCACGGTTTGGAATAGGGCATAATTCAGTAAATACCGCATGTTTTCCTCCATTATTAGCTGCACAACTCAGTTTTGCTGCATTTTTTTGCTGTACACATTTTTTCAAGTTTTACATGCCGTAGTGTGTGCAGGGAAGTCTATGAGGTGTTAATCTATCACACAGTTCATAATACCAATTTTGGTGTAAACCCCTTCCAGCACCTGAATGCCAAATTTAGGGGCTCTCTCGGAATGGGGAAAATTTGGTATATGCATTTAAATGTATGTGCACCTTAAACTGAGCAGTTGTAATGCGTAAACGAGTTCTTGTCATCTACTACTTTTGGATGACATGTAGATGACATCTCTCGAAAGCACCTCATCATTCCGTGCAGAGCCCCGCCTCTTCCCTCCTATGTCACGTGACTCGAGGCAGCCGCTGCTTCCTGTAGCGGTTGTTCTATCCTGGACAAGAAAGGAGCCGCGAGGCACAGCACGTGGAACGTTGAACGTTGAACGTTCAACGGTTGAACTACAGAGAATGAATGATCTGTTTATTGGAAAAGACTCGTCCGCCTGTCAAGGCAGGAGGGAATCAATCTAAAGCGTTTATCCTTCAATGAAGATGAGAAAACGAAATCGAAACATGGAGGAGGGATTATATTTATCTGCGCAGGAAGAGTTATCCATGTATAGACCTGAAGCCATCAGTCACTAGAAAGGAAATCATCAATCTGTGGGAAGGGAGCAGCTATCTACTCGGTGTGTTTATGGGAAGCAGTCCCTGGTCTTCATTCAGCGAGTGTGGACTTTGAAGCAGTGACTGAGGCAGTGACTGCACGCACTCTACATTGGCCCATACACACCATGCATGAATTACCACTGAGCGTTCAGTCCAATGAATTACCACTGAGCGTTCATTCAGCATTGATGCAATGCACTGTCGTTTGAGATGCGGCGCTGCAGGGGTGTGAATAACGCAGGACGCAAATACGAGTGGAGACCTCAGGCATGGGTCCGAATAAGAAAATGGTGGCAGAATGAGCTTTTTTCTTGAAAATCTCCATAAAAATAATTTTTCATGACCTCTTTCATGGATACATCAAACCACGTCCCAGGAGATTCCAGTCACGTTATGAGAGAGCGAGAATGTCTTTAAATGGGAAAGGTCGGAAAAATAAAGTTACATACATTTGACAATCCCAGACTAGCTATGCAGATAATACAGGCTCATCCAGAAGTTCTGTTGCTAAGTTTACTCATGCCTTATTTATCCATTGGCGGGCGACAGCTCTCTTTCACAGCAGTGAAATTTGCAAAGTGGGCGCCATGTTTAATAAGCCTTAAGAAACCTACTCCCAAAGTGAGAGTTTGTTTCTTCAATGTGAAAGATTGATGGTGTTGATGCACTGGGAGCTTTTCCACAGGGATGTGTTTCAGCTCGGATATGGGCAAGGAAAATGACTGATGGTCGGCCCGCTCTAAATAGGGTAGAACATCTGACCCAGTGTCCCAGCGGTCTAGTGTTGTACAGCCTACTGGGTCATGGATAATGGCCAGTGAGTCCATCGGAAGCTCCGCCAGTGGTAATTCAGCATTTTCCATGACTCTAAATAGAGTGTTGAAATCACAGATTTGGAGCCAGGAGGAATGGCATTGTACAACATTCCTCATGCTCCCCCAAACCCTGCAGGCAATTTACATTAATCTTACAGACTAGGGCCAGAAACAGCCACAGTAATTAGCATTCAAATTATTACTTTAATTATGCAGCTTGTCAGTATCTGAAGATGAACACATCTTTTGTTAATGTTGAAAACTAAACTAGTTTACACAAACCAATACCTTATTGTTTTTTTTCATTTTCAGTATATACGTCTGGGTGCTCAAACATTACTTTACCATTTTTATCAAGCATTTACCCATTGTACTGTCACCCATAGATAGATATAGCTTGCACGCCCATGTACCAACATCTCAATGCCACGAATGCAATTCTTCTGCCAATAACTACCATTACCATTACTATGTATGTAGTGTCAGAATTATACCATTGTTGGATATCATCATGCCATGAAAGCAAACAACATGCCAAGAGTTACAATCATTCTGTCAGGGCCAGCCTTATACCAAGGTATCCATCATGCCAAGGATACTCACAATGCCCCAGATGTACTATTATAGTCTTATAGCCCGCCGTAGAGGGCTATACCAGCTATTAAAGGCCCTCTCCAGCGTTAATGGCCCGAGCCGAAGGCGAGGCCCTTTAACAAGGGAGAGGGACTTTAATAGCCGGTATAGCCCAGCTACGAAGGGCTATAAGTCTATTAGAACATTGTGCCACTAGAGGGTAGAATGTTCTAACAAAAAAGAACAAAGCCTTATGGTAGCATGAGGGGATTGGAATCCCCTCAGGCTCCTTGAAGCCTTTGTTCACAGCCAGAGCGGTGAACAAAGAAACATTGGAATGTTGGAGCTCCAGGCTTATACCAGCCATTATAAGCCTGGAGCACTCCATATTTTTCAAAGGAGCTCCCAACATACCAATGTTCTAATTACATTTACAATACAGGGATGTGTAGTTTGCACCCTGTCTGGTATGCTAATATCAGTCCAATGTGTGATGAAATCAATGTACTAATAAGTTGTATTACAATATGTACATACATACCTGCCTAATGAATATTAATTAGGCAGGTCACAGTTTGCAACCTCCTGTGATTGGCTTTAAATGCAGGAATGGAGGCCTGCAAGGAATAGCAGACCTCAGGTCCTGCATTAGCATTCCCAAACAGGATTTTCTTTTTTTAATCACAGCATATGTCTATTACAGGGACCGATGCTTCATTAAAACAAGTTTCCTGTTTGAGAAGACATCAGGAAGAGTAGAAAGTGTTCCTCTGGACCACTGTCTACTCACCCCAGGGCCACCTTTATGATTCCCAAAGGGTAAGATGTGCCATGGAAAAAGCTTCACTTTTGCCAATCAGATACCAAATGTATTGAGATGTGTGCATCTGATCAATGGTTTGCAATTCAAATTGCGATTACAAAGTGTTGATGCATATCATACTGGATTGCAATTAGGAGGGGGCGCTCCTTTGATGACTTAGAAATTGGGTTACTGATTGACTGAGATGTGAGCCCTGGTCAAACAGCAACCACAATCCTTGTCGAGGTAAGGCACAAGCAAACCCTAAATTAGCCTGTGCTGAACCCTCTGATAGCTTGGCACCGAGCTGTCAGACAAAGTGTATTGTATTTGTAAAACACTTCAAATAGTAAAACTGTGAAAACATCACACAAAAGATCCCAAACCAGTTTAGAAAAAATAGAGCTTAATTTAATAAATAAAACAAGTCAAAAATGACAAAAATCCAAGCAGTAGAACCGGATGTATGAATTTTTAAAGAATAAAGTGAAAAGTAGCACCTAAAAGCATAAAGCGCCAATTGTGGCTATCTGGACTAGATCAAAGTCAAAAGTTCAGACTGACCTTGATGGAACACATGTCACATACAGTCTCAGCTTGATCCAGCAGAAGTTTTACCTTCTCAAGCTTTGTGCCAAGAGTCCTGTTTGTGTTGGAGAAGGTTGCGGGAAGCAAGGTGAATGTCGTGAGTGGTTGTCGGTATGGCTCGAAGAGCAGGTTAGGCACCATGGGCGGACAAACTGATGCTTTGGCTTGGCGGTTCCCCATCGGCTGTCGATGCTGCTGTGCAGAGAGACGGGCTAGTGGCAGTTCATGCTGGATTTCTGTGCAATCGGCACAGTCTTGGTGCAAACGAGCATATTCGCGAAGAGTCCAAAAGTTTCAATAAAGAGCTTGTGAGCCGCAACAAGGGTCCATGACCTGAGAGGCACCACTCGGGGATCAGGAATTCGTTCCAGCTGAGTCCAGGAACTGTTTGGGAAACCTTTTATGTCCCTGAGGCTCAGATCAGGATGCCAGTACAGTAACCCTTGAATTCACTCAGGGGTCCTGGGTTCAAGATGAATTTGTAGGTCCAGTTCTTCTACCCCAGGCAAGAAGGCATTAGGCAGCAGGTCAGCGCAACAGAGCAGCAGTTCCTTTTGAGCAGCAGTCTTGCAGGATGGCAGTCCTTGTATCAGCTCAGCTGTCCTTCTTCCTGGAAGAATATCCACAAGTCCAGAAGAGTTTTGAAGTGGTGGTGTCTGAGGTCCGGTATTTATACACAGTTGTGCCTTTGAAGTGGGGAGAAGCTTCTACAGGCAGCATTTGAAGTGCACAGAAGACCTGCCTTCCTGGCCCTGGCCTACGACTAGCTACAGGGGGTATGCAGTCCTTTGTGTGGAGGCATGACAGTCTATTTAAGTGTAAGTAGGGCAGTGCCCAGCTCCTTCCTCCCATCCTGCCATTGATGTCCCATCCAGTCACACATAAGCACCCCATTGTGTGTGGCTGTCTTGGAGGAATACACGAAGCCTAACAGTCAACTACACCCGGTCATGTGACCCAGAGACAGGTTGCAGGCACTAAATGGCTAAGGCAAGAAAACACTAACTTTTTTAAAGTGCCATTTTCAGAATTGTAATTTAAAATTCAACTTCACCATAGGTTAGGGTTTTAAATTTTGATTCCAGGGACACCAAACAGGAACTGGGTATCTGATCCCATTTGGAAATAACACATGAAATGTAATACGGCAACTCCAATGTTAATGTATGTTAGACCTCCTGTTCACCCCCTCCCCAGCTGCACTTCTTTCTCAACTTCTCTCTCACTCTATAGGGCATTACAACACCTGCTTTAGCTTCGGGAGGCACATATCAAAATATTTCCTCTATTTAAAGCCAGTGTCATAACATTAACACTGCTAGCATTGGGTGCATACTTCTGTCATATTATTTGAATATAGATAAAGTCCAGCTCAGATGGTTGAATCAGTGACAGCTACATCAAGGGATGCTTGCCTCAGCTCATTTTTTTAAAAAAAACAGGTGGCACCTGAATCAAGCATGAAGCTGGAGTATGCGTGGTGGTCCGTGGAACCATCCGCGGACTCTTCGGTCAACTACAGGAATACTGCAGCATGGAGAGAAAATGCGGTATTCTATCAATATTGGCGCTGTCACATTATCCGCTCACGCGGAATTGAAACACAGAGTGATGGAACATTAGTGTGACCTTGATCTCTTACAGCCTGTGGGGAGTAAAGTCTACAACCAGCGTAATGTTCATCCATTTTAACTTTGTACTTCGATGTTCCCCTCAATTTTCAGATCCTGACAGAGATTTCGGTGGCCTCTGATTCCAAGAGATAGATTCGACAATCTGCAGATCTGCAGCTTCTAAGAACAGCCTTTGGGTACCCTGAGGATGGGGGCAAATCGCCATTGGTCTCCTTCTCTTGAGGCCTCAGGGGTAGACCCCCCCTTTGACTTCCAAAGTGCTAGCCAAGGCTCATGGTAGCTCATTCTTGTATTTGTAGTGCCAGGGTGTCCTCAGAGGACCGGTATACTAGCCTTAAGTCTAGAGGGTTGGAACAAATTATTACCCTTGCCATATTTGTACATTTTTTATCAAATTTAATTTGAAAGCAGTACATGCTGCACTGACTGCAGAATAGCTGCGCTACTTTTTATGAACATTAGAACAAGTGATTTACATAAAAAAGATTCAAAAACATTGGCAGTGCACTTGTCAGCGGTGCTTCCCATAACTACTCACGAAGAGTGTAAGAATGGTGTTAGCAAGATGGAGGAGTGATGCTGTCCACACGGGACACCCCGCGTTCCTACTTCATCTCCCTCTCTGCCACTTTGTGAGAGAGAAGCGTTCTGGGATGGGAGCTGTAATGTTGCGAAATGGAACGACAGGCGCTACCACTTAGGTTTCTCAACAGAGGGAAACTCTACTTCAGCCTGGCTGCCTGACTGTTCAAAGTTGTGAGATGCCCTGACTGTTTCTAACAGTGGGTTGCTGTCCAACTGCTCAGCTTTGAGTATTTAGACTGGAGGAGCCCTACAAGCTTCCAGATTACCTTTTGAGCTATATCTGCTTGAAGCCTGTGTAGTACCTCCAGAATGTAGAGCTGCATGATATCATTTCCCTTCTGCCTAGAGCTAGGCCTGAAGACCCTTTAGATGCTCTTCTGGGCTGCCCTGATGGTGATCTTGCTATATATTGAAGCCTCCAGTCAGCTCAAGGAGACCCAAGGGCATGATTACCCTTCACCTGGAAACTGGAAACAGGCTGTAGAAGAATCAAGCTCAACATCTGATGCCTGAGAACATCTTCTGGGTGCCTCAAACCCTTCACCAGAGGCAAGCGGATGAGAGAAGGACTGTTATAACATGTTCATGTGAATGGTGGTGATTTTGCATGGCTGAAACACACCTCACACCGCCAATGTTAGTTATTTCCATCATGCTTCCAAACCCTGCCATGTGTAGATGGCCAGGACCCAGCTAGCTGGACTGAAAGGCCCTTCCTTGCACTTGGCTTACACTGCTTTGTTAATCATTGGAACCTGAGGTCGGTGTGCATCCCAATGTATACAATGCACACATACACCACAACACACTCTCCCCTTCCTTTGTTAGTACCATGTGTACTGTAACTTGATTTGATGTTGCTTTGTGTGTTATTTGGCTTTGTAGTTGTTTCTTAACCTCTAACCTTGTGAACCTTAAGTGTTACCGATTTGGTGGGAGATTGCGAGCTTCCTTCTTGCTAGTATCACACATGGGTCACACACTGTAGCCAAATGCGAACCCCGTGTGATTATTTGACTGATCCACATATTCCATTGTGTTATTGTTGTCTTTTCGGTCCAGGTTTATTCGGGTCTTCGTGACCACTGGAACAGTTCAGAGCTTTGCACACATTTGTACTTCCTTAACCGGACACAGAGTGCATAGTCTGGGTTTCTGGTTCGCATTGTTGCATTGCCCTATTCCTTCGCTGACTGAGTAGTGTGTTATGTCTTACATTATTTCTACTTTTGGAATGCATTGTTTCATCCATCAATATATATCTATGTTTGAGGTTGATATTAAAGCGTGCTACCCCCACGGCTCTGGCTGGACTTTCACACCTTTACAACTGTGATGACCATATTTTACTGCCCCTAAACTCGCCCCACAGCACCTCATTGAGTTAGGCTTAGAGCATCTGACCACATCTACATGGAGATGCCCACCTCCACTGCAGGCCTGGCACCAGCCTCCTCTCTGTTGGCGCTCTTGGTGGTCTCTGGGAATGATGGTCATACAGTCGGTTTGTCTCTTTTTTAATGGCGCTACCCCTCCCAGAGGCTTACCTACCACTGGTGCAGCAGGTGCAGTGGCCTGTGGGTCCTATTGAAACCTGATAAAAGCCAACGGGCCAGTTCCAGGGCCCATGGCTTCCCTGCTATCCTCCAAGGCCCTGGTTTAATCTGTGCCCCCCTCGTCCCCCCCCCCCACCCCCGCACCCCCGCTCCTGGTTCTAACTCTTGCTTTCCTCTTCATGTCTCTCATTGCTGCTTCGCCTCCCAACCCCGCCTTCTGCTCTTTCTTGTGGCATTTGCGTTTTTTGATTTCCAAGGCGCTTTTCCGGAGGTCCAGTTCAGCCAGCTCCTTTGTAAACTGAAAGTGAGTGACTAATTATTTCCAGAGCTACTTCAAAAGGTCAAGAAGAAACATGGGGTGTTTTTATTTAATTGATCGGGGTTGTGATCTAAACTAATGGGGGTCAAAGAACAAGGAGGACGGGAAGAACTACCTGAAGACAGAGGGGGGGAACAACGAGACGAAGGAGGAAGAGGGAGCGGGGAAAGAGAGAAAGGAAGGAGGATGAGGGGGAGTAATGGAGGAGAGGTCACGGGAAAAGATATATGGAAAGGGAGAAAAGAGAGAATGCCAGAGGCAGAGAGAAGTTGGGACATAAAAGAATAAGATATAAAGCGAGAACAGAAAGCTATGGCTCGACCCTCCCTATGTCACCCAATGAGGGAGTAGGTAGTAGTAACATGAATAAAAGCACGGTAGAGTGGTGCACGTTGCTTCTTTACAGCCTTTCCACCCAGGAGTGCCCTCTTACATACTACTGTAGCCCCCTTTTCACCCTGTGCTCGTCCCCTTTGCTCCCTCTTACACCCTACTCTTCACCACCTGCACCTTCCATTGCTCTCTCGCTTTTACACTACACTACTGCCCCACCTACAACCTGCACTGTACCCCCTGCATGGCCCACCTGCATACTGCGCTTTTTTGCATACTCCTCCCTTACACCATACGCATTGTGTCTGTTCTGTATCAATGAAGATCCCATTGCTTCTGTGTTTGCTGTGTGTTTACTGTGTGTATGGGGCATTCTTGGACTCCTGCCTGCCTCTTGGCACAGGATCTGTGCTTGGAGGAAACATGCACTGCTGCTGCCTGCGCTGTAACTGTTCTGTGTATGCACAGGAAGAGTGCAAACTGCAGGCCCACTTGTATCATACATGACTGGAAATGTAGCAGCATTTGTTGACTACTCTAAAGTAAACAACAGAAAATAGCACAGTCACATACACAAAGCAAAATAACAACTCAATTAAAACATAACGGCTCAACACACCAAAAAAGTAAAAATGTGAAAGTATTACAATACTATAGCATAAAAACACACCAAGGGCCAGATGTAGGTGAATCCCATTTACCGATTTTGAAATACCGAATTTTACCGATTCGGTATTTCAAAATCGGTAAATGGGATGTAGGTACCAACATCTGGATTTTTTACCGATACCTTGAAATTCGGTATTTACCGATTCGGTAAATACCGAATCGGTATTTGCTATTGAATCTTATGAATTTGTCAAAGGTGCAGGGGGTGTCACTTTGACACCCTCTAGCACCCCCAAAACGGGCATGTGTGCAATGTGGCACACAGACATGCCCTAAGGGCATGTCTGTCTGTCACATGGCACATGTATACATGCACAGATGTGCATGTACACAGGAATCGGTATTTTACCATGGATTTGTATTCCATGGTAAAATACCGATTCTGAAAGCCATGTGCCAATGGAAAATTGGCTACCCACATTGCATTTTCGGTAATTTTACCGAATCGGTAAATATTACCGAATCGGTAAATTTACCGATTCGGTAATAATAACGATACGGTAAAATTACCGAATATGTGCCCCTACATCTCCATAGCCCTTTACCGATCGGAAACGGCTGAAAATCAGTATTTTCGGCCGATTCCGATCGGTAAAGGGCTACCTACATCTGGCCCCTGGTGTCTGCAGAAAGACATCAAACAGAGCCAGTCAAAAATGTTTTGTGAGCCGGCTCCAAGAGTGACTATGCAGACACTGGGCAGGGACTCAAGATGAAAGCCCTAAATGGAGGGCTCTTCCATGGCCGTCTGCCGTCCCACATCAAACAAGTGTAGATCTGGGCAATGATCTTCAAGATATTAGGTACTAAGATTAGGATAACGATGTAGTTCAAGTCTTATGTGACAGTCTGAAAACCGTCTTTTTGCACCAATGACATCTCAAGATCACTTAGGGCCCGATGTAGGTAATCCCAGATTACCAATTCTTAAATACCGAATCATACCGATTCGGTATTTAAGAACTGGCAATCGGGATGTAGGTATATTTACCAAATTATTTACCGAATCGGAATGATTCGGTAATTACCGAATCGGTAAATACCGATTCGGTAATTGCCATTCATTCCTATGGGCCTGGAGGCCCATAGGAATGAATGCCAATTACCGAATCGGTATTTACCGATTCGGTAATTTAAGGAAACATTGAAGGGTGGCAGGGTGTCACTTTGACACCCTGTTGCACCCCTCAATTATGTATAGGTGCACATGTTGCAGACATACATGCCCTAAGGGCATGTTTGTCTGCAACATGGCACCGTTTAAAAAGCAAAAAAAATGCTTTTTAGAGGGTTTTCATTATTTACCACCAACTTCTAGTTGGTGGTAAATTATGAATTCTTACACCCCTGTAGCAGTGATTTCAGTGCTATCTACATTCCAAAATACAGATTCGGTATTTTTACCGATTCGGTATTTTACAGAATCGGTAAAATTACCGATTCTGTATTTTGAAATGCCCCTACATATCGATATCAAAATACCGGTCGGAAACGGCCGAAAATCGGTATTTTCGGCCGTTTCCGACCGGTATTTCGATACCTACATCGGGCCCTTAGAATATAGCTGGTCGGGAGCAGCAGCAAGATCATTTGCATATATAGGGTTATAGAGACTGTTTAACCGATCATTTGATAACACCACTGGCGTAGAGTGTAAATAGTAGCACATTGATACTTTAAATCAAAAAGGCCAAGTGTTGCGAAGGTTACTAACATGTTATGATCGATGTGAAATATGCAGCAAGCCTCATAAATTGCTCTGGGATTTTAATGCCAATATTATTATCAATTATCGAAAACTGTGATGTTAGGCAGCAGGATGCTTATTAGCATTTACCCGAAAAGAATTTGTGGGAGTGAAAGAGTGCCCACAGAGGGATAATAATTCTAGGCCTGTTACTCAGTCTAGAGACTGGACATATAAATGAGCATTGTAAAACTGACCATCCATGCAGCAGAATTGATTCAGGGGTGAGCAGGAAAACCTGATAAATTATCTGTTAGTCTGAAGTGAGCTGTTCAACCAGGATTTTTGCATTGACTCGCCGGCCTATCACAGCCTTCACACGTTTCCTTTGATGCTCTCTAGAAATAACACTGCAGAAAAAATTGCAGGTGGTGAACCCACTCAGAGGTGAAGTAGTGTAATATATCGTAGGCCTGTTGACGAAAAACATCGCTATAAAGACGATTGATTTGGTTCAGAAATCTGTGCTGCAGATGAACTGAAACGGAAAAGACTTAAATCAAGATAAAGATAAACATCGTAACCAAGAGTTAAAATACATGAGGCAAATATATAAAGACCTTCTAAAAATGAGTGCCAGCGAACGCATATGTTGGAGATTATTAGACGGATTAAAAAAAGACTTCTGGGACCGTATTCTACATGTTGACGCCCTTTCAAAATTTGCACCTGGAGTAAACTGGGATAGGGCGCCCTTTTTGTCATGAGTGCGCAGCCCCAGGACAGGGTGGAGCTCGTGCTGTCCTAGGGGCCGCGCATTCAGCGAAAGACGAAGAGGCCGCTTACCAGCCTTTCTATGTTTCACACTCAAGGCAGCAAGCCACCTATACTTTAAAGAGGAGTCAGAGATGTTCCTGCAGGAAGATGCAGTGAGTGACGGCACCCACCTGCAGAGTGATGCCTGGGGGTCGATGGGACCGTCTTTCCCCCTCCAGGGTGCTGCCCTCAGGAGGTGCACTGACATTTTTGTGGGCATGGTCAGAGAGCCTTGTCAGGGACTCTTTACCCCCGCATCTGTAATAGGCCTGAGCGCAGAGGCAAAGTGATTCCCTCAATTCCATGAGACCACACCCCCATGCTAATGCGGGAACACCTTCTCACGATAGCGCAGGTGCTACAAGTGCGCCTCCTGTCAGTCATACAGATGGGGCCGCACAAGCGTCTGTGACCTCTTCTGCAACACCATAGTGCAAAAACGGGACCACAGGCCCATCACACCCTTGGGCATTATAAATGATAAGGCTGCTGGTGGATAGTCAGGAAGAGTGCCAATGCTGATGATCGGTATGGTCCATCCCGATGTATTAGAGAAGACATTTTGGTAGCCCACTTTATTTCACTCTCCAACGTAACCAGTTCAACATCTTCAACCTCCTGGGGAACACCAATAAATCTTGAAATAAAACTGAGATTATCAGAAGGATTAAGATCATAAAAATCTTTTAATGCTATTGGTTGTGTTGACTTGAGTAGCAATTCATTAAAGATCAATCCCAATTGACGGGCTACCACCTAGATGCCCACAGACAAGCCAATGGCGAATGAAGGGTATTTCCATGGTAGGTCTTTTGACCTCTATACATGAGAAGGTGACCAAGGAATACTATTGGGGTCAAGCAGTGCTTAGTTTACCAGCTAATATACAGGCTTATTAAACTAGAGAGCTGGTTTCAAGAACAGAGTGCCCTGCATTGGCTTCAGTAACTGGGTGTGTCGTCTGACAGAATATCATGCCAAAAATATCAAGGACCAAAATATCAAGACGGTAAGATCAAAAAGGTAAGTATAGATCTACTATTCTTAGCTTCACATCTATCTAACAAGAAGATATATATACATTGTCAAGAAACATAAATGTGGAGTTTATTATGGTAAAACTTTGCTTACCCAAAGGCACGTACTATCATGGTATTTTTGTCCTTGATATTCTAAACACAAACTTTTGGCCACATGATGTATTTGATTTAACATTTTGTCCAAACACCAGGGAGTGTCCACGCTGCATGGTATGATGGCTGTGACTACCCTTGCAGCCTTTGAGATTTACTCAGTGACATTTAATACAGTCAATAGTATATTATTGTGGAACAAAGCACTACATCTGGGTGCCAGGCTTAGTTAGTTACTGTTATTAGTGAGTTGTTTTGCTGAACATTGGAGTAAAATTATGCTTGGTGGGAACAGGCTTGTTGCTGTGGCAAGGGTGTGGGGCAAAGTTGTGTGCTCTCACCTATGCTTAATTTGGACAAAAACCCAAGTGCCAGGGCCCTCATCAGGAGGCCGCTGCTGCTTGGTCCACCTAGTGCCCCTGCCAGCGCTGCCAATGACAGCACCAACAGAACCATTAAAGATCACACTCCTACAAGTGTGACTATTCAGTCTATTCCAGGTCTAAAAAGCTATTGGAATGTATTGGGCGGAAGATATTACTCATTATTAATGTATATTTTATGAATTATAACCTTGTAATTGTGCTTGTCCCTAAATAAGACTGACAGCACCACCTTGTGGCAGATTGTCACATGTGCGGACTATTAAGTGCCGGTGCGGACACCGGAAAACACCAGCTCAATTTAAGCACTACCTCTTGCCCTTCTTATTCCTTTTATATGCAGTAGATCTTAAATATGGAAAATATGGAAATTACTGAAGGTCACCTGTTTTCTCCCAGGTGAGGCGTATCATTGAAATGTATACTCTTACTCTATGAAGATGATCATGGTATTGTGGGTAAAACACCAATCGAGCGCCAACAGTTATTGGGGCATATTCTCAAGGACTCATCGCCGATTTAGCGAGATTTTTCCGCCACAAAAGTGGTGATAGATTTATTCACAAGCCTGCGCTAACAGCCGACATTGCCACATACATTGCTGACAGCAACAACTAACGCTAATCATATGCACAGTAGGCGTTCCCGTCCAAAAACTCACGATAACACTCCTTTGCGATATTCTTAACGACCAGCCAGATCGGCGATGCAGGCCAAAAACAGGCGATAAGGCACGTTAGCAGCATGGAAGAAAACCTGCAGTATAAAGGGAGCCCAGCCCAGAGCCCCATCTGAAGACCAACAGATGCCATGGAGCTACTAATCATGCAGCTTGGAGACGCAAGAATGCCACAACACCCACCGCCACCACCCCCAGGATCAGCCCCACCCCAGGACTACCCCCCCCGACTACCACAGAGGCATCGCAGAACAAGACAGCGAACCTTCCAAAAAGGCACCAGCCTCAGAGACTTAACGCCAGAGGATGTCATTGCCCACTACATGATCAAAAGGACAACCATCCTCAGCATCCTGACCCACATTGCCTACAGGCTGATGGTACCAACACAGCTAACAACCAACAGCTGCTAGCTGTGCTGAACTTGTTGACCTCTGGTACCTTCCAACCAACAACTGCCAGAGTCAGAGGAATCTCACAGCCAGGCCTATCAAAGTTCCTCATATCTGTCTTCGATGCCATCATCAGCTTGATGCCCCAGCACCTTCACTTCCCCCACACTGCGCAGGAACAGCTGGAGACCAAGCAAGGCTACTACGCCATAGCTGGCTTCCCGCACGTGTTAGGGGCAATCGACTGTACACATGTCCTACTTGTGCCCTCTGCTGACACTGCACACAATAACCGCAACAGAAAGCACATGTATTCCATCAATGTGCAGGCAATAGTGGACCACCGGGGAAATGTTCACCAATGTTATCGCCAACTTCCCAGGCAGTGTGCATGATTCCTACATCTTCCGACAGTCCATCATCAACCAGCGCTTTCAAGATGGCACCAATGGAAATGCACTGCTCGTTGGTAAGTACCAACGGAAAACACCACACACCTCAACTCCACAATCATACAACTCACAACTGTGGGAATGCATACGTAACAAAGCACATACAACATGCCAACCAACATGCCTGCCTACCAGACATGACAACACAAGTAACTGTGGTAACAGTGACCAAACATGTAGACAAACCATCCACCAAGGCATAGCCCCTCAGCCACACAATAGCAGAAGGTGGCGAGAGGTGGGAACCAAGAATGTGCGATGGAGGCTAGGGACCCATGAATTACAATGTACACAATGCCAAGTGTGGCAGTGATGTGCTGACAGTCTTGAGTGTGCAGAGCGCAGACATGTCCATATGGATATATACTGCTGGTTTTTGTAGTGTTTTGGACGCAACCATGTCACCTCAGGCAATGGGGAAGACCTTATACATGAATCTATGTCGCCCCCCTGTAAGCGTAGTGGGCTGGGCCGGCGTGCACCAGTCCAGCGTAGGAGTGTGAATAAATAGCCTGGTGCTCTTGGCATGATTCACTTCCGGGATGGCAACCAAAGTAACTCAGAGTCACTAAATAAGTTCAAAATGTTTATTTTTACTTTAGTGATTCATGAAACAGTATGCGAACCACGACCAGCAGCAAAATGCATAAAGGCAGCATCATTAGCATTGTTACAATACATTGAATACAAAAGGAGTCGTCATTGTATAAAGACTGTGAAAAAGGCAAAATAACTAGGCCTCATCACCCTCCCCTTGGCAGTAAGACGTTATTTTATATAACAGAAGATCTCTAGGTGTTATTAGCAGACCCCCTACGTGAAAGCCTAAATGCAAAGGTTTACATCATAGGGACAGCAGAGCTCAGCTCCATGGAACGGCTTTATTCAAGTGTGTTTCAAAACCATGCAAACACGTTATATCAAAGCACGATTCTTCCATATTGCAGCTGTTGCTAACATGCTTTGTCTAGGTAATAGAGACTGACTAGAACAGAATAACAAGAGACATTGTTGATCAACCTTGCACATTATGTTCAGACAGAATTTTAAGGGAAAGCTGAGAACGTGAAAAACAATCTGTTATCATGTACAGGGCAGAGGCAAAGTGTCGCGAAAACAAACTCTAGGAGAGGCATGCGCAAAAGCAGCAGCATGAGCCCAGCAAATTCATGCTAACTTACCAATTTCGGCAATGTATCCATAGGGCCTCATAACCCCATATAACACCCCCCCCCTATTAAGTCAGTAGGACATAAACAGAAGAACAAAAACAGAGTTCAAAAGTCAGGCAGTGTTCAAAATATCGGTGAGGAACTTTCACCCCCAAAAAATAACCAAATCGGAAAAAAAATGGAAAATTCGTAGAAAAAGCTAAAGGCACATTAAGCTTTTGAAAAAAGAGTCAATAATGCAGACAGCAGAGTTGTGACGACGCAAGCAGTTAATCCATGAAGATACGTGTGCAAAAAATGCAATTTGCTTTAACAGTTCATCCTTGTCATTGGTCGAAAAAAGCGATGACATCCAATTAAGTAAGTCGAAGGAACAATCATGTTTCTCATAAGCAGGAGCCTCCAAAACCAGAAATGGGGAACTTGTGTGTTATTCAAGGAAACTTCTTTGTAGGAAAGTGTGCGCAGCCGCACAGATATCCCATTGAGCCAAGATTCCAAAGTAAAGCTGCATGCGTCATTTGACCATCCACAGAACAAGCCTCGTCATGCGCCTCTAAGGAACCCATCAACCGGCTGAAATCGGGGATTGGACACCACGTGTTCGATAAGCAAAGTTCCATCGCCCAGGAGAAATTACATCTTTTGCCATGTAACACAGGTTGCACGCAAGTATCGTAGGCAAAGAGGAAGGTCAAGTCGTAACTTACGCCAAGCATTGCTAAAGGCAAGCATCCAAAACCCCCATACAGGCGATTGTGGTACAGTTGTAGCTGGGCTGGCCTGTGCAGAGCCACAAAGTGAGCAGCCATTACAAAGCACAAAGAGGAGAAGCAGTACACCAGCTACTAGCGCCAATGTTAAGGGGAACCCTCCGAAAACACTGGAAAATATAGAATGAATAAAAGCTGGTATTACCCCAAATATAGTTTGAAAAGAAGAGACCAGGCCAGATCCTACACATTAAAAAAAATGTGCAAGGCCTGTTGTCTCAGATGCATTAAATATTTGGGTGCACATGCATCAAAAATCGGAAAAGCGAATCCTTATTAGCGATAAATAAGGAATCGCAAATAAGGATTCGTTTTTCGGGATGCATGTACATATTTGGTAAATTTTAGAGATTCGGTAAAAATCGCAAAAACAAACAGAATACACAATAGCTATTCCTTAAAATAAAAATGAGCTATTACCGAAATCGGTATTAGCGATTTCGGTAAGAGCGAAATCGGAATATGCAAATTCACAAAAAATCGGTCGCTCTGGAAGCAGGCTGATGACATCACAACCAGGAAGTCATCCAGCCCATGCTTCATTCAGTGCCCTGAGGAGCTCAGAGGAGGAGGCAGAGCACAGAAGCTGAATTGAGAGGCTTCACCCTCACAACCCAGCCACACTACAGCAATCCAGGATGAACAACAATGCGTCAAATCCATCTGCGACACCCAGGAAGAGGAAGAGAAAGTTCTCTAATAGGGAACTGGAACACTTGATAGGGGGGTGAGCAGCAAGCATGAAAAACTTTTTGGAAAGTTGCCCCTCAAGGTGCCAGAAGACGAGAAGCGCAAGATATGGCTACGCATAAAGGAGAGGATAAATGCTGTGGGAGTCACGCACCGCAGCATTGATGACCTTAAGAAGAGGTAGTATGACCTCAGGAAAAGGGTGAAGGAGCGCATTGCAGAAAGGGTGAAGGAAGCAGCTGGCACAGGAGGGGGGGCATCCAGAGTACCTGCCAACACAGCCCTGGAGGACCTCATTGAGGGGACTATTGAGTCAGGGGCAGTCGTGGGAGTCACCCAAATGGACACTTCCGGCGCAGCAAAAACAGAACAAGGTAAGATGCATGCCAGCGCTGATACGCTGTGTATTGTATACACATGCACATCCCCCCATTCTAATGAAGAATGTGCAAGAAGAAGTGCATTACACATATACCCTCACATACGAATTGCATCATGGCAGTTGTAGTCATGTTAGCCAAGTGTGCATGTATGATCACCAATGCGCAAGAAATTAGACCAGCAGTACAGGTCCAACAGTGTGTTTTTATATGTTATTTATTATCGTAAATGTAGGTGAAATGATAAACAGATAAAGTAACAATATAAAATAACAATACACTGTTTCACACACAGATGCATCTCTGGTGGACTCAGATGACAGCGAGGGCCTCATAATTTCAGAGACACCGGCAGAGACAGATGGAGAGACTCCGCAGGACCGTCAGTCGACCACACCATCACCACCGACACCACCACCACCAACAACAACACCAAGACGCAGGGCAGGTGATGGAAACAGAGCAGCACCCACAAGGGCTCCCAGCCAGACACGTATCACTCTGCCAGCTCCAACACAGCACGTGGCCGAGTCAGACAGCGGTGCAGGTCCATGGACAGTATTGCAGCGGGAACCGAACAGGCTCCAAATGCCTATGGTGGGGTACAGTCCCAGATGCTGCTTGTTCAGCGCCTGCAGGGGAGACATATGGGCACAATGAACCTCAACATCTCCAAACTGGCAAAGCACATGTGCACAATGATAGACACTGTGCGTCACTTGACCACAGTTGTAGTAGAGGGGAATAGTGAAATTAATAAGACCCTACAGGAGCTCCTCCGTGCCGTTCTAGCAGGACAACACAGCGAGCGCAGGAGGCATTGGCAGAGCTTGCCTAATTCTACTGCAACTACTAGGGCCATCACCAAGCTCTGCAACAGCACTGCTGTTTTGTCACGCCACTCCGTGTCACTGCAGAAAGACCTGGGAAATTACTGCGGGGATGCAGAGAAGGCCTTAGGCCAGGTGACCACTGCAGTGGAACATCTACTGTCTGGCACATTTAGTGCTAGCAACTAGGGAGTGGAGGAGGGCAGTGAGGCGGCATCGAGCTTGAGTAGCGTGTCCCTGCCGGAGACCAGTAGCAGGAGGCGCAGTTCGCGCAGCTCTACAGCCACAGACACACATGGTGGTGATGTAGGGGAGCCATGCGACAGGAGGCTGGGGGTACGTGGAAAGCGGCGCTAGACATGCAGTTCGCATATTTGTCCATGGTGGTGTAACCATGGGCCACTTACATATTGTGATTGCACTCCCGTGCTGTCAATGGATAGGTTTCTTTTCACACTGTGTTGAATCACCGTCATGTTTACAGAATATCAATATTTACTTTAACAAGTGCTCACGTGAAGCAAACATTTGCACTCCACAATATATTGTGATGGATCATTCCTACCTGGCTCTGAAGTGATGTTGTCTGATGTATGTCCACCTCCTGTGACCTTCAGCTGTGTTTGGCATGTGTGACTGTCGGTGTTGTGCTAGTGGTTAGTCATCCTGATCGTTGTCATTTCCATTCATCTCAATGGGTTTCCCCCTTCTGGTTGCAATGTTTTGCAGCATGGCACATACTGCTACAATACTGCAGCAGGTCTCAGGGTTATATTGCAAAGCAGCACCAGTCTTATGTAAGATCCTGAAGTGACTTTTCAGGATCCCAAATGTTCTCTCAACCACATTTCTGGTGCTAATATGTGCTGTGTTGTAGCATACCTCCTGTGGTGTTGCTGGGTTGAGGTAGGGGGTGAGGATATATTCCTGCAAGGAATATGCGCTGTTACCTACATGGGAGGAAATATAAGGCTTAGCGGCAGTAATGCAAATACATATGTGATACTAATGAAGAGGTATGAGTATGTACTAAGTAGGTGTCCCTCTCTGAATTCACCATTGAGCAGACGCCTGTGGATGCCATTGTGTCTGAATATATATGAGTTGCTAGCTGGAAAATGCGCCACTATGTCCTTAATTATGTGCTTGGCATTGCACACGACCTACACGTTGATCAAGTGATAGGACTTCCTGTTACGGAAGATGTACTCATTGACTGAGGGGGGAAAGATGAGGACATGCGTGTAGTCAGTGCATCCTATGACATGGGGGAATTAGGCCACCTGGTAAAAGTCCTGTTTGGTCTCGTTCAACTGCTGTGGCGTTGTGGGAAAGATGATGTGGGTATGTATCATTGTCGGCATGGCATCAATGACTTTACGGAAGAAGTGTGAAAGGGCACTTTGTGGGATGCCTCCCGCTACTGCTACGACCCCCTGGAAACTTCCAGAAGCCAGTAGGTGCAGGCTGCATAAGACCTGGACGTGCACAGGATTGGCATTGGTCCTACAGGTCTGGTGCTGCCGTAGTGGTTCCAGGTCAGCAATAAGGTGCATTATCATGGCACGATTCAGATGTTATTTGTCATATACTTCATCCTCATTTGGGCCCAGCAATGTAATGCGCACTATGAATACCCTCTCCTGGATCCTCCTCCTGCGCTGTGCTGCTGCATTCATTCTCCACCTCCTTGCAAGCACGTAGAGGGCTGCCATTTTGGAAAAGCATACGAGGTCTCCAGTGCCATTTTTGAAGGGTTTCTGATTAATTACACCTGTGAAAGACTTTACTTTTTTATTTTATTTTTTATTTTTGTGCTTCAGCAACTTTACCTCCTGGTTGAGATCCCCCTTATTTTGCTCATGCTAAATAGCGATTTTGTTGATTTTCGGTATTAGCGAATTTTGATGCATTTATTTGTGATTCTTTGTTTGCTAATCGCTATTGGCAAGCGCAATTGTTGTTTCGGCTATTTCTGATTCTTAATTTTGCGATTCGGAAATTTATCGGGGGTTTTTTTTGTGATTGTTTAGTTTTTTTTCTATTGGGGTTGATGCATTGGAATCTGTTGTTTGGCGCTCGCTAACGGCCTATTTTAACGATTCGCTAATTTAGCGAGGACAATTTTGCTTGATGCATGGGCCAGTTGGTGAAATAGTTCCACAAAATGAAGTGGGAGGTTAGTGTTAAAAAGGGACTCTATCTCACTCGAGTTCCGAGCCACCTGCAATCTGAAGTTTCTCTGCCGGAAGTGAGGGCCACCTCCTGTTGGAATAAAAGGGCTTTGAGCCTGCTCAACTTGTTGAACTCTACTTTCAAAGTCAGAATGGAAGGCCACAGTGAAGAATCTAAACTCCCTTGCGGGGGTGAGAAAAGGACATTGCTACAGCAAGTTACGCGCAGGAAAACTGTTACCAATATGTAACAGCATCCTTCATGAACATAAACCTCTGTTTATCAGTCAGGTGCAAGTGATGCGACCGTGCAGCACACACAAATAAATAGGCTTTGGGGGAGAGGGGAGCAGCTACGAGGATATGTAATACACATTGATTCCACACATTTCAGAATCTATCCATGGCAAACATGAATCCCAAAGTCGCACAAATCACACGCCACAGAACTTGTAAGTCTGCCAACACAGCATGCAGATTTACACAAATCTTACTTACCTCTCACAGGTGATCAAGGATATGCACTCTGTCCGTGGAAGATGACACCCCTCCGAGCCCTGAACACCCCAGCCCAGAAGCAGTACAATGTAGCCCACAAATGGACCAGGGGCATTGTTGAGCCCACATTTGATGTGTTAAAGTCACTTTCCAGGTGTCTGGACATCATGGGTAGAAGACTCCTGTACAGCCCAGAAATAGTGTGCAAAAGGACCATTACATGGTATGTATTGCACAACATATGTGTACGCACCATAGCCACATGGATCCAGGTGCCGGACGATGATGAGGAAGATGAGGCAGGTGGACCAGACCCCACAGCAGCTGCAGCAGGAATAGCCCAAAGGGACACAATCATTAACAATTTCTTCACATTTTGACTGTCCTTAGCAATCATGGAACAGTACAATATGACCACATGGACAGCATGTGCAAATAAATTCATTGCAACACACATTTCCTGGGTGCATGTCAGTCCTCTGCATTAGCACATCACGCTGACTAGTAGCTAGCAAATATATGGTGGGTAAGTCACCTCTGTACAGAGAGGCTGTTTAGGGTGTCACTTATTTGAAATGCATTTCAGGGTGTCAAATGTAGTACGTAATCCCACTCATCAGCGTATCACATGTGTACAAAAACATGTCATGAAGGCTGTCATTGGTGTCCAAAAAAGACAACAGGGTGTCATTTGCTGTCAAATATGACATTTCAGGTGTAGATTGGGGTCAGATGTGAACCACCCTGATGTAGAAATGCTTCCTGTAACTCAAGTCCCAAATTATGAACAACATGGACATAAGGAGGATGATGTTGGGGGTTGTTTGTGCATGTGAATGTGTGGTAAATATTTGATTTACCGTCTTAATTTCTATGCAGGTAAGTACTTAATCAATAATAACTCAATCGGAAAGAAAAAGGCAGAGTCCGTGGTGTTAGAGTTCTTTGGGGTTTTATTCCTTAAAAAGGAATGGTTCTAGAACTGGATATCATGTTCCTGCAACCCCAGGGGTTCAGGAAGGGATAGAGCAATATTTTATTGACAATACATAGCTTATATACTTAAGTTACATTATAGAAACCAATACAGTAGGCGTAACAGCTGAGAGAAACAAGATAACAGCATCCACGTGGTAGTGATACGTAATTAGAAGGCGTGAACTAGGCGTGAACATAGAGGTGTGTGCTAGAAACGTCACAGGTAGGTGTCACAAATGGGTGGCAACAAAGCAGAATCTTGTAATGTCAGCAGAAATCTGAGGCCTGGATGCGCGCGCAGCTGCATGACGTGTGATTGACGTGAAACTGGAGGGTGCAGGGGACTTGACATTTACACTGGCGGAAAGAGACAGAAGTCTGGCATGTCAGATCAACTTGTGCTTCTATCATATCTGATATCTGATGTTTGGGAACCAATTTATCTGGACGGAAAAGGTCTCTGGGGCAGAAGCTATTCTATACTGACTGTGAGTGCGTGTATAAGCGCCTAAGTGTCTACATGAGAATGCGAGGGGCATGGGCCTACCATGGTAACAGAGGCTATGAATTACTTGCACGGAGACAGTGAGGCCGGGCCCTTTTGCTCTGCAGCTGGGGGGATGTTTACTTAAACTAGTAGGCAGGAATGTATTTTCGAGGAGCGGAACAGATAATTCGATGGTTGAAGTCAGTCTTGGCAGGCAGCAGGCTGAGCTAAGCGCCGGGAGCCGCACAGAAAGTAAGTCAGAGGTCATGGGTACAGAGGCTGCCTGGGCTGAGGCTCTCAGAGTCAGAAAGCAGAAAAAGAGGCTCGATGGCAGAATTCAGGGCCTACTTTGCCAGAGCTGAAAAACGTGTAAAGTACACCACAAAAAGACGTTGGCATAGCATACTTAGGAACGGACTATTCAACCCATTCAGGGTGGGTCTGAAAGAGGACAGGTTAACGTTGGACGCAAATGTATTTGCGTCTTCATAGCTGGCACAGGAGGGAAGTTACATGCACTTTAAGCTGGTACATGGAGACGGTGGGGTACCCGTTAGGGAACATAACTTGACCAAAAATTTATATTTCCTCATTCCCTCCTTGTTCCCTACGGACCCTTCATGATATATCGATCCTCATGAATCGATCAGTTTGTTCTTGTAACATCATTTGCTCTTCTTTCTTCCTCTCACGTTTTGAGAGAAAACTGGAATGTTCAATGCATGATGTGGCACACAGTCCACAAATCGCTGGCCCACACTGTAGGCACAGGCAGCAACTGAATACTATGACAAGGCCAATACCTAGGAAGGATAGGATCTTCCATCCCCAAGCGGTTAACGTTGTCCAGAACCAACCGGACCAAGTCCAGGTGCCTGGATTCTGATGTATCTGATTTGCAATTTTATGAAGACGTGTAATAGCTTGATATACCGTTGGCGCGTTTTCTGGGATGAAAACACAGCAACTTGACCCGATGACCTTACAAGCTCCGCCTCTATCTGCCAAGATGACGTCAATAACAAGACGATTCTGAAGAACAACAACCCGCATGGCGGACTGTTCCTCTGTTAAGTTACCTAGGGCGGAGGCAGTTTCATTCACTACTGCTTCAAGTGTTCTAGTTAATCTGCGTATTAATTTACTATTTTGAACGGGGCCTGTGAAGAAAAAGAATCCTTTATTAAAATCTGTGTATTGCTCCCATGCCGTTTCAGTGTAGTCGACAATCGGGAGATCTCTTCGGAGCCTATTCTTTACTAGATTTGTATTTCTGTGATAATCAGGAGGAGCTAGGAAAACAGGGGGCAGAAGGAAGGCAATGTAACAGGTACCATCCCAATCTGGAGGCAAGCGTATGTATGCGGTATGGCCACAAACAAAATAGGAATGACGGGTAGCTCTAAAGGAAGATTTGCCTTGGTCACTGAATTCGACCACAGTAGTACATTTGCTATGACCTAAGTGTACTGAACCTTTCTTACTGACACATAAATCACCAGTGACTGGTAATACTGACATAGCAGGGAGAACGGGTGCAGCTTCGGATTCAACAGTAAGAATCATAAGGTTAATTGTATAATTACCTAATCCATATACTTCATTTTCTAGATCAGTTCCTATTCTAGTGGGAAGTCCCTTCTTGTCAGGGTAACAGGCATTAAGCAGAACTAAGTTCAAGTTTCCCCAAACCCAGCTTCCTTTGAAAACAGCAATATCAGGATCTAAGGAATTAATTATTCTAAACCATGCACCACAGGAGCCATTGTGAGTGAACGGGTACGGAAAGAGGGGCAGAACTCCCTTGTATTTCTGGTAGGGAGGGAGTCGGCCACATATCCAGCAGTTTGTAGCATTGTTAGTCTGATGGGAGTGATGTAACATACTAATGAATGTGTTGTTGCGCAGCGCAAGTCTGTAAGAAAGTTCATGGGGAGGTAATTCCTAAAAGAATGTTCAGCAGTGACATTGTAAGCAGATTGTTCACGCTTGAAAATAGGGTAGTATATGGGAAGCAATATACTAGCAACAATAATCAGAAGACTTAGAAAAAACATAATCAATAATGTCACTATACAGTGACTGCGGAGTGATTTGCAATATGTACGTTTCTTGAGTTGTCTCTCTCTCTCTCTATCTCGATCTAGGGGATACATGTCAGAAACTATTTAACCGATTCACCTAGGGGAGGACTTAAACAATTAAACTGTCTGACTTGCTAGATCGGAGTTTCATGCGGTATTCTTCTTGGGGAGTTTTCTCTTGTTTCGGAACTTTAAAGTCACTAGGTTCGATACAGTCTTTGGAGGGGGTGGACGAGTCTGGGTCTGGTTTCAGTTTGTTGCACTTTTTAACATGACTCGTATGTATCCACCCCTTTCTGCCTTCCACCTTGATCGCGGTCCTCGTAGTAAGAAGGACGGTCTTCGGCTCTTTCCAGCGGGGCTCCAGCGGACTTTTCCTGTCAAAGTTCCTAATTAGGACCAGATCTCCTGGACGGACATCATGCGGCTTTACATCAGTGTTGTCAGGGAAGGCTGCGGCAACCTGTGAACGACATGATTGGAGTGCAGACATCAAGGAGGCAAGGTAATCTGTCAACATATTACAATCAACATCGGTAATTTTCTTAGGAATGGGCGTCCCCCACATATTCGGTGGTCTGCCAAAGACCACTTCATACGGGGATAGTCCTGATCTCGAGTGGGCGACCATCCTCATATAGAACAATGCAACTGGCAGGGCGACTATCCAGTCGACCCCTTTCTCTTTACAAACTTTAGCAAGGCGGGTCTTTAATGTCTGGTTATGCCTCTCTACAAGGCCAGCGGCTTCGGGATGTCGGACACAATGGAATTTCCACTGATATCCTAGCAGCAAGGAGACTTGTTTCATTATTTCGGATGAGAATGGCTGTCCGTTATCTGAGTACACGACACGAGGCAAGCCGTACCGTGGGAAGAATTCTCGAACCAGCTGCCTGGCAGTGGTCGGAGCAGTGTAATCTGGGACTGGATATGCTTCGGTCCAACGGGAAAGTGCACAAACAATTACGAGGACATATTTGAATCCTCGACAACGATCCATCTGGATATAATCCATCTGGAGGACTTCAAAAGGGTGATCGGGAGGATGAAATCCACCTTGCTCTACAGGGACGCTTTTACCTGGATTGAACTGACAACAGACCATGCAAGTACGCACTTTCTGTTTTGCTGCTGCTCGTAAGTGTTTGTTGTACCAGAGATTCTGTAAACTAACTAACATCGCTTTCTCTCCTAGATGTGCTGGACTATGTGCTGTATTGATTATGACTTGAACCATAGAGTCGGGGAGAAACCATGTAGATTTTCCCTTCGTCATCCAACCTTGATCTGTCTGGATCCCTCCTAGTTCAGTCCATTTCTTTATTTCATCTGCAGTAGCATGTGTCTGAATATCGATTACATCTAGTGTGGGATCCCTGACTGTCATACAATGTGTCGGTACTATTGTCTTTGTCACATCAGTAGTCTGGGTGTGAGTCAATGCTGTATGTTTTGCTGTCTGGTCTGCCAGGTCGTTACCCTGGGAAACAGAATCTGTAACTTTAGTATGTGCTTTACACTTCATGACAGATATGCCTGTTCTTGGCTAGTATACAGGCTCGGGTCAGAGCAACAAGCTCTGCTGCTTGAGCGGACAGTGTGTCAATACGATGTGTTTCTTTAACTTCAGTTTCAGTGGTCACTGCATATGCGGCCACTAATTCTCCTGTACTTGTTCTCATGCATGAACCATCCACGTAAAGTGTCAGGTCTGGATTTGTCAATGGAACATCTGTCAAGTCTCGTCTGGGCTTTGTTACTGCATTAATGATCTCTATACAATCATGCGGGGCTGGATCTGTCATAATTGAAGGTAACAATGTTGCGGGGTTCAGAATGCTGCAGCGTCTGATTTCTATGTGTGGCTGGAATAGCGTCAATTCATAACCTGTCAGTCGTGCTATAGTCAAGTGTTGAGTCTGAGTTCTGTTTAAAAGAACCTCTACAGAATGTGGAACTTGTACTGTTAATTGATGTCCTAAAACAATTGAGTCGCTCTGTCTAATTGCTAATGCTGTTGCTGCTACTGACTTTAAGCTCGCAGGGAGTGCCTGGGCTACTGAGTCCAATGTACTTGAAAAATAAGCGCAAGGCTTATGTGAACCTGCTTGTTCTTGAGTGAGGACAGACAATGCTGTACCATCACGTTCTGTAACAAAAAGTGTAAAAGGTTTGCTGTAACATGGTGTCGCTAAAACTGGTGCTTGGCATAAGGCTTTCTTTAATTCCTCAAAGGCTTGTGTGTGTTCCTGAGTCCAAGGAAGGGCAGTCGAAGTCGCTGCCTCTTGTGTCGTTAACTGGATGAGTGGTTTAGCTAGAAATGCATACTGAGGGATCCATTGTCTGCAGTACGAGGTGAGGCCTATAAAAGCCCGCACTTCCTTTTGTGTCTGGGGTTGTGGCATATTTACAATTAACTGAATGCTATCAGGAGTGAGCTGTCTCCCCACTTTGGACAGCAAGTGACCCAAGTACACAACTTGCTGAACACAGAATTGTAGCTTCGAAGGAGACACCTTGTGTCCCTTGTCGGCCAGAAAATGTAACACTGTCAGTGATGCTTGTTCACATTCGGGCTCACTTCGTGCGGTGATCAGCAGATCATCGACGTATTGCAGTAAAGCGGTGTTAACTGGCATTTGAATACAATCTAGTTGTCTTTTCAGTGCTTGACTATAGATGCTGGGGCTTTCTGTGAATCCTTGAGGTGCGCGGGAAAATTTGAAACTTCGTCCATTTAAACTGAATCCGAAAAGGTATTGGCTCTCTGGGTCAATAGGTACACTGAAGAAGGCGTTCTTGAGATCAATTACAGTAAAGAACGTTGCTTCTGAATCAATAGCAGTTAGTAGGGAAGAGATATCGGGGACCACAGGATACTGTGGTATAATGCATTTATTCAGTTCTCTTAAGTCAATCACCAGCCGATATACTGGCGGTGCATTGGGATCAGTACGTTTAAGAATCGGAATGATAGGGGAATTACAGATATTGGAGTCGGTCTCTACGACTACTCCTTGGGCAATGAGCTCTTCAATGATTTCCAGTAAAGCCACTACAGCATCGGGTGGTAACTTGTATTGTCTGATTCGGGGTAAAACAACACCTGGTTTCAGTGTAACACGGTATGGTGTAATGTGCATACAACCTACATCAGTTGGGCCTTTTGCCCACAAGTGATCTGGTACATTTTTTAATCTTACATCAAACTCTCGTAACACATAGTGACCCTTGAAATCCCGCAGAAAGAGTCTAACTCCCTCCGGGGAACAACATATCACTGCTCCTAGAGCCTTTAATGTTTTGATACCTAACAGATTTTCTGGACATGATTTCGTAAGTAACAAGTCTGTAATACGTGATAATGGACCCACAGCCAGGGGGACGGGTTTCGATACCTCATTTACAATAGGCTGTCCTGAAAAACCAAGGGAAACATTCTGTGAGCCTGAGAGTGGTGCCCCTGGGACTTCATCATGGCTGATTGTTGTGCGGCTTGCCCCTGTGTCTATTAAAAACTTTCTGTCTTTTCCCAATACTTGACTGTGTACATAAGGACCCTCTTGATCTACAGGAATTTCAATAAGAGGCAAGCCAACCTCCCTCTCTAGGCTGTTTCATGTGTATCGTTGATAATCGGGGTAAGCGGACTGGGCATATTGGTACATCTGTTGTGAAACTTGCTGAGTCGCGGCAATGGGCTGTGGCTGTGGTACCGCTACTGTCTGTGCTGTATGTGATGAAGCATGCGTATGCTGTGTATTCTGCATGGGCTGTACATTCTGCGAAGTCTGTTGCTGGGCATGATCTTGTCTAGGCGGATGCGGTCTTTCTTTAGTTTTACCTGTTGCTATATTATGTTTCAGAACTGGACATTCATGTACGTAGTGACCTGGCTGCTTGCAATAGTTGCATGTCCCTTTACCGGGAGCTGCGGCGTGACCTGTCTGGGTCGTACCCTTTCTGTACAAAATGATATATTCTATCTAGGCGCTCTTTCATTCCTGCGAATAACGTTAGGTAATCTGTAGCTTGTCGTAAGCGTAGTGATGCCATCATCATTCTATCGTCTTTGCCGGGTACTGGATCATATCTGCAAACTGCAAGCGGTTCTTTGAGTATGTCGAGGCGGGGTGATTTGAGCGTCAAAGGGTTCTGCATGTCCCTAAGGTGGAATCTGTGTGTTGGTGGCGGGGTCCGGTAACCCCCGGTCGCACCTCCTGAAGCGGAAGCTTGGACATTATCTCTCTGTGGAGTCTGTATCTGTACTTGAACTTGTCTTTTAGTAGGATCAGGTAGAAGCGGTTTTGGTATATCAATTTTAGGCGCGGGAAGTGGTGGAGGTGGAGGAACGATGGGCTGTCGAACGGGGAAACCTGGTTGCAGTAATGGCGGGATATGGTCTGGAGGCGGGTTGCCACCCCCGTCACCGTCAGTAGGCGGGACGCGGACAGGCAGATTAGTGTAAGCGGGTGCTACATCCTCTAGATAGGAATTCAGAAATATGTCTTTAGTGGTCCTGTGAGTTACTTTAGTTGGAACCAATGGTGGCGGCAGATTTTTCGGTATTTCTGAAGTGGCTTCAGGCGAACCCTCGGCCACGAGATGCATACCATTTACGAGATTGTTTCGTGCGCGGTCTATTTGCTCTGATTTTACTCGGATCCCTTCAGTAACTAATTCATTTTCTTGGGCTTTATCTGATTCTTTAAGTCTGTCTTCTCTACGGAGTGCTTTTTCAGCACGCTTATGTGATTCCTTACGCCAAAATTCTATGGCGTCCTTCTGAGATTGTCTGGCTTTCTTTTTCCATAGTACTTCTTCTACCTTCATGATGCACTCAGCATCCCATGTTCCGGTAACAGGCCATCTGTGTCTCTCGTCTAGATGCTTAGTATAATCGGCCCATAAATCTAGATACAGTATGGCATCTAAGCCATGCTTGTGGTACATAAAATTTCCAGGAGTGTCCCTAGGGGGGATAGGAATTTCTTCCTCTAGTATCCCTTTCCTAGTTCCTATCTGCTTTAACTTGTTGAAAAACGGCATCTTGTTTACTTAATACTGAATGCTCAATCCTTGCTACTTAATACTGAATACAGCTAGTTACACAAGAACACAATAATGCACATTAAAAACAGTCACTCATACCACGACATTAATCACATGAAAGACATTTGAGACATATATGACTACCCCCCTATTCTGGATGTACTGCTAAACAGCACAGATACACTGCTGAGAACAGTGCAGGAACTTGAATAACTGATGTACTGCTAAACAGTACAGATACACTGTCTAAAACAGTGCAGACCGAATTTGTGTACCCAAACCCGTCTTGATACGTCCCAGCAATGGTACTCACCGGGAAGCACGGAAACAGAAGGCCTCGGAAAAACTCGACTGGACCGGACTGGACTGGACTCGACTCGACACGTGGATACTTCGGAAACTGGTGGGCCTCTTGACACCTCGGACCTTGCTTCTTTCGGCTAGGCTCTGGTCGGGATCCTCCGCACTCCTCACCGCCTCGTCTGGGTGCTGATTGCAGTCTTCGTCACCTCCGTGGGCCAGAGGGAGATACAGGAAATCCTGCCAGTACGCGTAGTTTCCGTCTAACTGATGGCAGGGGGCAGAGCTTGCAACGCACCAACCGGCGCGTGGGTTGGGGGAGGGGTCCCTGTTCGGGCGCCAAAATATTGTGGTAAATATTTGATTTACCGTCTTAATTTCTATGCAGGTAAGTACTTAATCAATAATAACTCAATCGGAAAGAAAAAGGCAGAGTCCGTGGTGTTAGAGTTCTTTGGGGTTTTATTCCTTAAAAAGGAATGGTTCTAGAACTGGATATCATGTTCCTGCAACCCCAGGGGTTCAGGAAGGGATAGAGCAATATTTTATTGACAATACATAGCTTATATACTTAAGTTACATTATAGAAACCAATACAGTAGGCGTAACAGCTGAGAGAAACAAGATAACAGCATCCACGTGGTAGTGATACGTAATTAGAAGGCGTGAACTAGGCGTGAACATAGAGGTGTGTGCTAGAAACGTCACAGGTAGGTGTCACAAATGGGTGGCAACAAAGCAGAATCTTGTAATGTCAGCAGAAATCTGAGGCCTGGATGCGCGCGCAGCTGCATGACGTGTGATTGACGTGAAACTGGAGGGTGCAGGGGACTTGACATTTACACTGGCGGAAAGAGACAGAAGTCTGGCATGTCAGATCAACTTGTGCTTCTATCATATCTGATATCTGATGTTTGGGAACCAATTTATCTGGACGGAAAAGGTCTCTGGGGCAGAAGCTATTCTATACTGACTGTGAGTGCGTGTATAAGCGCCTAAGTGTCTACATGAGAATGCGAGGGGCATGGGCCTACCATGGTAACAGAGGCTATGAATTACTTGCACGGAGACAGTGAGGCCGGGCCCTTTTGCTCTGCAGCTGGGGGGATGTTTACTTAAACTAGTAGGCAGGAATGTATTTTCGAGGAGCGGAACAGATAATTCGATGGTTGAAGTCAGTCTTGGCAGGCAGCAGGCTGAGCTAAGCGCCGGGAGCCGCACAGAAAGTAAGTCAGAGGTCATGGGTACAGAGGCTGCCTGGGCTGAGGCTCTCAGAGTCAGAAAGCAGAAAAAGAGGCTCGATGGCAGAATTCAGGGCCTACTTTGCCAGAGCTGAAAAACGTGTAAAGTACACCACAAAAAGACGTTGGCATAGCATACTTAGGAACGGACTATTCAACCCATTCAGGGTGGGTCTGAAAGAGGACAGGTTAACGTTGGACGCAAATGTATTTGCGTCTTCATAGCTGGCACAGGAGGGAAGTTACATGCACTTTAAGCTGGTACATGGAGACGGTGGGGTACCCGTTAGGGAACATAACTTGACCAAAAATTTATATTTCCTCAAATGTGTCAGAGTGTGACCTGCTCCTTTACAGATGTGGGCCACACTCAGTCACCTCAGTGTTGTGGCGTGCACCATGTCATGATAATTGTACTGCAGCCATGCTAATCGTCATGCAGCTTCACTTTTATTGTCAGTGTGGCTCATGGACTCGCAGCTTTGCTGCTTCAGCACATGCGCATGGGTTTGTTGTGAGATTAGTGATGTATGGGGAGGGCCCCCTCCAGGCACATTGTCGACGGGGGCCTACTTGCTGTTTCCATGTGTGATGCAGTATGCCATGTTTATCAAAGACATGATCCAGAGTCATTGTGGGTGTGCACTTTGCTATACTTAATTGTGCATGTGTGTGTGTGTCCCCATCTCCCCCGCCCCCCCTGTCCCTGGTCGTTACTCACCCTGTTGCTGTTGGGTCATGTCATGTTGAGACACCTCCAGTCTGCATTGCTGCTTTCCGGTTGTTAGCGAGTTTCAGCTTGGTTTTGCGCTTCACATCATTTCATCGCTTTTTGGCACTTCACTCCGACTGAATTCATCTTGGCCAAGATGGACTGCCATATTGCATTTTTAGTTGCCAATGACACAGTGGAGGTGATGAACAGTTGTTAGTGGTGTTCTATCACCTCCGTAACCAGGATCTTGTTTTCTTGCAGACTGAATCGCGGATTCCTCCTCTCCTTCTTCTTGCCCTTCTCCTTCCCAGAGGACCCTGGCTGGTCCTTTGGGGGGTTTGTGGAGGTTCTGGTTAGCCTGTGTAGTTGTTTGAGCTTCCTCCATGGTGCTCCTCAGTAGTTTGGGTTTTGTGTTTTTTTTTTGGTTTGTAGCTTTTCTGGTGATTTTTCCCACCTGACGTGGGAATATCAAGCCTGGCGCTACTTATCGCTGATGTTTTTGTCTCTGTGTGGCCCATCGCACCTTTTTTCACGTTCAAGTTTCCTTTTTTATAGTCATCCCTGTAATTTTAACACAACCATTTGACGTGTTATCGGGAAACTATCGCCTGTTGCTGGCATGTTGAGAATACGCCATTAACACAACGTCACTTTCCCGCGATAGACAGAGTTATGTAAAATTGCTTAAACCTAGGTTGGCGGAGATTATCACCGTTCTTGATAATATCCCCCACTGAGTCTAAAAAATTGGCTCATGCAATTTGCAATTCTTTGATACTTAAAAATGGTCTTTGGTTAAATGCAGCAAAGTTATACTTGGTGTTCAGGCACTTGTACTCTTGAGTACAATAAATACTTAGGCATCTGGACTGATGAGAAATTGATTTGGCACTATGATGACCAGACTCATACAGAAAATGCCATTGCTGCGACTAACACCTTGCACAAATTGAATCTACAGCATGGTGGATACACTGCAAAGCCTTTAATAAAAGCTCATAGTTCTGAGGTTGTTTATGGGAGCGCAGATCGGCTATGACTATGTGGAAGCTACAAAACTCTGCAAATCTATTTTTTTTTTTATCTCCGCAAATCTACTCAGGCTGAGACTTTATGATCAGAGTTAGGACTGCAGTCAGCCTCCTGCCATGCCAAGGTGCAGGTACTTGTCTTTTTATAAGGCTTCAAGGGCTCCGCTCAATTTTGGACATGTTATACGTTGCATTGTTTAAAAAACACTAAAAAGCTTGATGATGTATCAAGTGTGGGTCACTGGTTACAGGAGGCAGACCTGGAAGCAGAGGTCAGCCCGGGGCCAGGGTTCAATTCCCGGCTCGGAGGGGTCTTGAGTCCAAAAATGTCCCTGGACTTGACAATTCTCACTCCGGTGCCTACTCGATTCACGGGTTCACACTCTGCGACTCTGGGCAATAGCTTGCTTAATCTTCACAACGGCGGGATGCCTGGCTTTCACCTTGCGGATACCCTGCCGGGGTTATCTCACAGGGGAATACCAGGACGGGTTCCCTAAGCAAGCGCTTAGAAACCACTCGGTGATTTGCGCTATATAAATTCCTGTACATTTACATGTATATACACCCTTGGGGGCATATGTATGAAGCCATTTTTTCGTTCGCAAATGGGCCGATTTTCAGAATCGGCCTGTTTGCGAACAAGAATAAGCCTTTTGGGAATCATCATCCCAAAAGGCCCTTGCACAATAGGGAATCGCAAAACCTGTGATTCCCTATTCTACAAATGCATTTCAGGAATCGCAAATTTCATTGCAAGACCGGAGGCTAGCATTATGCATAACCTTTTATTCCACCACTCTTTGCAGCACTTAGAAATATTACATCATCAAAAAACAAACTTCTAGAACATAGAATGTTCAAACACAATATAACTCAGAACACAGCAGCCATCTTCCTCTTTTATTTTACTGCTCCTTGCAGATAAGTACTCTTGTGTTTTACTCAGAAATATATAATATAAGAGAGATTGAGTGACTAAGCTTGGATGTTTTGATGTTTTAAAATGATAAGGTGAGCGAGTTTTTAATTGATTGAGGTTTGAGGGTGTGGTGTTTTATGCACTTTTGATGTTTTGTGTATGTTTGTTCGAAGATAACCCAATTTTCGGGTTTGGTGTGGTTGTTATGAGCTGCGTTTATTTATTTGCTGTTTTAAGATCCAAAGCGTACGGGATTTAATTTTAGAAGAAGAAAGTATGTGTAACGTTATTTTTTAAATACGTGCTCGCGAGGCTACTTACTCGACTCGCGCTGGCTCGAGGTTTATTGTGTCAGAGTCCGCGAGGCGGGGGAGACGCTGCGAGCAGCGAAGGTCTTTCTTGTTTGTAATGAAGATGGTGTTCGCGTCATCGCGCATGCATGCGTGATGACGTTTTTGGTGGCCATCTTGAGCAAGGACTAGAGTGCGTTAGTGCGCTTTTTGTGACGCGATCAGATCCACGGTTGGAACTGTCGTTTGAGGGGAAGTTTTGTTTTAAGTAGGATCGCGGAAAGGAGAATAATAGAGGAATTTACTTGTTTTGTTGCTTTAGAGTAAAGAAATGGTCGTAAATGTGGAGGCACAAGGAGAAGGGTCAGGGGAGCCTGATTTGAGAAGGATGGTTCAGGAGGAGGTTAAAAATTTGATGAAAGATGTTTTAAAAGTGTTTTAAAAAGGAAAAGGAGATTAAACAATGATGAAGAGGAGGAATTTTGGTCAGTTAATGAAGATGAGTGTAGTGAGGTTGTGAAAAAAGGGAAAAAAGCAAAGAAGCTTAAAAATATTGATGTTGATGTACGGTTTTATAAAGGATCAGGTGGTTCAAGCGCCACAAGAGATGGAGGTATCCAGAGCGGCACAAAAGAGGGTGTCCCTTGCGGCACGAAAGAAAATGAGGAATCTTCTGAGGAGATTTCAGATGAAGAAGAGAGTGATGAGGATGAGTTCATTCTTGAAAATTATGATGACGATGGATGGGACATGGACAGTGATAAAAATGAAAAAGAAAGAAAGGAGAAGGGCTTAGGGAAAGATCCTCAGGGTGAGGAGATGTTTAGTCCGGATTTGATAAGACATCCCAGAAGTGGTGATTGGTGGCCTCTGCCACATGTTGCAGAGTTCATAAAACTATGGATTCGCAGGCCTTTGGAGAAAGAGGCAAGGGCAGTCATGAAGGCTGAGTGTTCTAGGCCTGTGTTAGATGGAAAGGCTTGTTTAACTCCTGATTTGGATCCTGATCTTATAAGTTTTTTATTTAAGATGGGTCGAGATCCTAGGAAAGGAATTGAGAAGGCTCTGAAACAGTGTGAGGACCGGTTGTTGGACATTCTTGGGCCATTAGCTAGAATTCTAGATATGTCAGAGGAGGCAAAGATGATGAAGGTTGCGGTGGATTTAGATCTTTTGAGAGGATGGTCTCAAAGGGCGGTTTGCTTATTGGGAAATGCAAACACGGCATTGATTTCTGGAAGAAGAAAAGGAGTTCTTATGAGGATTAGTCCAAAGTTGGCTGATTTTTCAAAGTCAGAACCAACGGATGGCCCAAAAGGGTTTCTGTTTGGTGAAGTGTTGGTTAAAGGAGTTGGCAAATATATTGCCACATTTACAAGTTTGGATAAGGTTCAATACAGTCTAAAAAGAGTCTTCTACAGAGGTGTTTTTGACAGGGCTGGGGGAAGGGGTCATTTCCCTGGCCGAAGATTCTCGAGGGCCCAATATCAGTCAGGTGGTAGAGCTGCGTTCAGAGGCCTCCAGTCTGCGACAGGATTTTTCCCGCAAAGAGGAAGAGGATTTGGAAGAGGGCGGCAGCCAAGGGGAAGAGCTCAATTTACTCAAAGTTCCTTCAGTAAGAATGAAGATAAGTTTTGGTTTTTTCCCAGACAAGGTAGGGGGAAGGTTGAGATTTTTCGAGGAAAATTGGAAAAAGATTACAAGAGACAGTTGGGTTTTAGGAGCTGTGAGAGGATATGTTGTGGAACTGGTGGATTTTCCAGTTCAAATAAAAGAACCAAATCATCTGGTGTTCAATGGAGAACTAAAGGAAATTGTAGGGATGGAAGTTTTGGAAATGTTAAAAAAAGGAGCAATCGAGGAAGTCTCAGAGGAGTTCAAGGGTTTTGTAAGTACTATATTTTTGGTGGAGAAAAAAGGAAAAGGATGGAGGCCAGTAATAAATTTAAGGAATTTAAATCAATTTGTGGTTTACAGGCATTTCAATATGGAAGGAATCCATCTGTTAAGAGATATTTTACAGGAGAAGGATTGGTTGGTGAAGTTGGATCTGAAGGAGGCATATATCACGATTCCGATTGCGGAGGAGAGTCGCAGGTTTCTTCAGTGCAGGTGGTTGGGTCGGTTGTACCAGTTTTCGTCTCTCCCTTTTGGTCTGGCATCTGCTCCTTGGTGTTTCACAAAGGTTTTAAGACCAGTGGCAAAATTTTTGAGGGAGAGAGGTGTACGGATGATTATGTATCTAGACGATTTTCTTTTAATGTCTCAGACTCAAGAGGAGTTGAAGATTCAGCTATCGTTTTGTATGGATCTTTTGGAGAATCTAGGTTTTATAGTGAACAAAGAAAAGTCTGGTTTAGTTCCATCTCTTTGGAGTTTTTGGGTTTCAATGTAAATACTGTGGTAGCAAGTTTGAGTTTGCCAGAAAAGAAGGTACAGAAGATAAAGTCAGAAGTGAAATGTGTTTTGAAAAAGGATTCTGTGAGCTTGAGAGCTTTAGCAAGGGTGATTGGTTTATTTTCTTCTTCCATTCAGGCAGGTTTCCTAGGTCCTCTGCATTACAGGGCTTTACAGCGGTTGAAGGCAGATGCTCTCAGGAAGGGTTTGTGGTATGGAGATCAGGTTGTAATTTCGGAAGAGGCTCGGGAGGAGTTGATATGGTGGTTGGAGAATTTGGAAGCGTGGAACGGTTGTGCAATTTTTTGAGTTTGCACGGATTTTGTTTTGGAAACAGATGCAAGCCTTTTTAGATGGGGAGCTTGCTTAAAGGATCAGGAGACTGGTGGGGGGTGGTCTCAAGAGGAGAGATCGATGCATATAAATGAATTAGAGATGAAAGCAGGGCTCTATGCTCTAAAGAGTTTTAGGAGGAATTTGAAGAATTTTAATGTGTTATTGAAAATGGACAATGTTTCAGCTGTCCGTTATATAAATCGATTGGGTGGAAGCAGGTCAAAGATTCTGTCTCAGTTGGCAAAGGAGATTTGGAATTTTTGTTTGGAAGAGAAAATAGGTTTGAAAGCAGAATATTTTCCAGGCAAGAGCAATGTTGTAGCGGACTGGAATTCAAGATTTTTAAGGGATTACAGCGATTGGAAGCTGAATGTTCTGATTTTCAGGAGAACAGTGAAGGAGTGGGGGTGGATCTGTTTGCGTCGAGGTTGACTTTTCAGCTGGATCGGTACTACAGTTGGAGGCCGGATCCTTTGGCGGAGGAAGTGGATGCATTTCAGCAGAATTGGAAGAAGAATCAGTGTTACGCATTTCCTCCTTTTGCAATGATTCAGAGGGTGTTGTTAACGGTGAGGAAACAGGAGTGCGAGTTGGTGTTGGTGACGCCGTTCTGGGCTGGTCAGGTTTGGTTTCCAGGTCTTTTGGAATTGGCGGTATAGGAGCCAATGTTAATTCCAGATTCGGAGGATGTGTTAATAGGCGAAGGAGGAATGTTTCATCCTTTGGTTGTGGAAGGGGCGTTGAGCCTTCTTGTTTGGAGGATATCAGGAGAGAATATCAGTTCGGAGAGTTTTCGGAGCAGGCTCAGGATTTGCTCAATGAGTCATGGGCTCCAGGTACCAGGAAAATATATTTGGGAGCATGGAAGAAGTAAATGTAAATGTATGTAAATGTTTTTGAGCTTATATAGCACACAGCTACCCACAAAGGGTTTCCCGGCGCTTGCTTAGGGAACCCGTCCTGGTATTCCCCTGTGAGATAACCCCGGCAGGGTATCCACAAGGTGAAAGCCAGGCATCCCGCCGCGAGGGGCCGTTGTGGAGATTAAGCAAGCTATTGCCCAGAGTCGCAGAGTGTGAACCTGTGAGTCAAGAAGGCACCAGAGCGAGAATTATCTAGTCCGTGGAATTTTTGAGCCCATGACCCGCCGAGGCGGGGAATTGAACCCTGGTCCAGGGCCGATCTCAGCTTCCGGGTCTGCCGCCTCTAACCCCTGAGCCACACTTCTCCAGAAGTGGTCATGTTGGTGCTTGGAAAGGGGTTTGGATCCCTTGGAGGCATCTGCCATAGAGTTGGCTAAATTCTTGTCTATTTTGTTTGGTAAAGGTTTGAGTTATAGGACAATTAATTGTTATAGGTCTGCTATTGCAGCTGGTCATAGTTTAGTTGGAGGTTGTTCGATTGGAAGGGAACCTTTGGTTTGTAGAGTTTTGAAAGGTATTAAGTTTAGAAGACCGCCTAAGCCTAGGTATAATGGTATGTGGGATGTTAATAAGATTTTAAGTATGTTTGAGAATTGGCCAGCTAATAAGTATTTAAGTCTTAAGCAGTTGTCGGGGAAATTAGGGAGTCTTTTGTGTCTAATTTCTTTCAGGAGAGTTTCAGATGTGAAGGCTTTGGATATTCGTAACAGATGTTTTACTCCTGATGGGGTTCTTTTTAATGTAATTAAAAGGACAAAATGCATGTCGAGTGCTATTTTTCATCCTAGATTTTTGGATCATCCAAAGTTGTGTGTGGCCATGTGTTTAAAAGAATATGAGGCGAGGATGAGTGAGTTTAGGAGGGATGGAGAAGCAGCTACAATTGCTAGATGGGTGAGATTTTGTATGTTTGAAGCAAGTGTGAATTTGGATGAGTTTGGTGCTCATTCAGTGAGAGGTGCTATGGCAAGTAAAGCTTTTTTGTCTGGAGGTCGTTTAGAAGAGATCTTGCGTGCAGCTGATTGGTCAAGTCCGGATGTTTTTTGAAAAGTTTTATTTAAAACCTTTGGGGCATGTGTCGTCTGTGGTTTTATCACAGCTTTGAACATGCATAATGCTAGCCTCCGGTCTTGCCATGAAATGTAGATTCTCCAAGTTTGTGATGAGGAATCTGGATTTCATTAAAGACAAGGAGGCTAGCATTATCCCTCCCACCCTCCCTTTTATGGGTGAGGTTTGGGGGGGTTTAAAGTTTTAGTATTTGTTATAAGTTTTGTAAAAAGAAAAAAAAAGAGTGTATATATATACTTATGTTGTTTTTCAGATGAGAAGTAAAGGAATTTTTTGGAGAAGATCGGCGTGAAGTTGGAGTTAGTTTGGTTTTTCTACAGGAGCAGCATAAAAGAGGAAGATGGCTGCTGTGTTCTGAGTTATATTATGTTTGAACATTCTATGTTCTAGAAGTTTGTTTTTTGATGATGTGATACTTCTAAGTGCTGCAAGGAGTGGTGGAATAAAAGGATATGCATAATGCTAGCCTCCGTGTCTTTAATGAAATCCAGATTCTCTCATCACAAACTTTGAGAATCTACATTACGATTCCTTAAATGCAATTCAGGAAGCACCCGAGTTGTGCAATTTTACCTTTAGAAATCGCAAATTAGATTCTTCACTGTGGCCTTTCATTCTGACTTTGAAAGTAGAGTTCAACAAGTTGAGCAGGCTCAAAGCCCTTTTATTCCAACAGGAGGTGGCCCTCACTTCCGGCAGAGAAACTTCAGATTGCAGGTGGCTCGGAACTCGAGTGAGATACAGTCGCTTCTTAACACTAACCTCCCACTTCATTTTGTGGAACTATTTCACCAACTGGCACATGCATCAAGCAAAATTGTCCTCGCTAAATTAGCGAATCGGTAAAATAGGCCGTTTGTGATTTCTTTGAAAAATTTACTTTTTTGCATTTTTCAAATTGCCATGTGGCTCACATACAGGCCCTTATGGCATGCATGGGCGCCACATGTGCACACATGCTTATTTCAGGGGTGCACCAGGGTGTGCTTTTGACACCCTTGCACCCTTTAAATTGCATTCGCTATTTGCGAGTACCTAATGGGTACTCGCAAATTGCGAATGTCTTACCATTCATTCCTATGGGCCTCCAGGCCCATAGGAATGAATTGAAAGGTATTCCTTAATTGCGAATCGTAATTTGCGATTCACAATTAAGGAATATGTAGGAATCTCAATAATATTGCGAATCCTACATAAATTGTAGGATTGATAGTCCTTAATAGCGAATTGCTAAAATTCGCTATAAAGGACTCGCAAAACGCTTTCTTCATTCATTTGCCCCTTAGTCTTGAGTGACTAGAAATGCTTAGCTGAGTATATTTAGTTAGCAGTCCAATTTTTTATGTGAAAACTTTTCATATGAAGCAGGTTAAAGCCAATCTCAAACAGCAAGTGACTGTTTTCACATAAGGTCCTTGCTGCGGCCACAAATACTAAGCGAGTATCAGTATAGTAAGGCACTAATGACGAGAGGCCAATAGTTACAAGACTTAACAATGTCATTGTTCTTTTAACTGATTGTGTACTGGGTAATACTGTGTTCTTATATCATGTAAATGTTTTAATTAACTGAATCATTATTAATACACTTTAAAGTTTACCTGACCAGATAAAATCCGACTCTTTCGGGTCCGAATTTGTTGGGTCCGATAATTAACTTCCAGTTTCAAGTTTGTACCTGATAATGGGGACCTACATACAGATTTTGGTGCTTAACACACCATGGTCTGGCAATTTGTGGGTGAAAACTGTAGGAGGGCAGTGTTAAGAGTGGAATACCTAATTGTGAGAGGTGTGGCGCAGTGGCCAGAGTGGCTGACCCCGGAGCGCCGGGCTCATAGTTCGATCGTTGGTGGCAGCTCAGCTCAGCAACATATGACTCTGGGCACTTGCTCACTTTATCTCCCCTTCGGCCCTCAGCACCTTGAAACCCTTCATGGGTGATATGTTTGCGCTTTACAATTAGGAATTATTATTATTATTATTATTAGAATTGCAATTTGTAAAATACCTGGGGTTGCTGCTGCACACATCGCAATTAGCAGGGCCACTGGCAATAAGGACCTACTTGCCATGAACTCTCTCAAATTCGATTCCAACACCTTCAGTGAAGTTTTGGCCAAGTAAAAATAATTTGGCCAAGTAAAAACATTAGAAGGACTTGAGGATGGACAGGACCACACCTGTAGATTCTATTATTTTTCTGCCCTCGCAGTTTAGCAGTCTTATAGAATAAGGAGATTAGAGGCTTCCCAAACTCAAAGCTTTAAAAGTTTAATGAATTCTGATCTGTAGTTAAGCACATCTTTAAATTCAGAAATTCTGGAATGCAATGCATGTTAAAGGGCTTCTTTTAGAATATGTGTGATATTTATTTCATGATTATTGACTCCCTTTATATATATTTTATGAAATCTACACTATGGCCCTCATTTCTGAAAAGTGAAGCATTGCTGCCAGAAAACAGCGATGCGTCACTTTTCATTGCCCCCTCCTTGCGACATGCTGGATGCATCATAATTATAATATGACGCATCTTTTCTGACGTATCTGTATGGTGCAAAAGTGACGCATTGCTGGAGTATGTCACAAAAGTGACGCGACTCCAGCAATGTGTCCTTTCACATGGGGCAAGCCCCATGTGAAAGGGCCTGCGTCAGTCTTACGCCTGATCTGAGGCAGGCGTAAGAGATTGACGCATTTGTGTCCTAGAAGTGGCGTACATTATACCTGACGCAGGTATAATGTGGCGCAGGGGTTTACATAATGACGCATCTCCTTAGATGCATCACTTTGTAAATATGGCGCAACAAGGGGCATTTTTTACACCACTGGTGCGTCACAAAAAGTGACGCACCGGCGGCGTAAAAGTGACGCACAGCCTCATAAATGAGGCCCTAAACCATTGACAAAAATGAAAGAATGGCTGCTGGGGGAACCTGGTTGCTGCCTGTTCTGTACCTCTTTTTTGTTAACGAGGAAAGCTTGCCTGGTGCACATATGCTGCCTGTCCTGCATATGTGAGGGACGCTTGTATGTTACCTGTTCTGTGTAGGTGCGAGAAAGCTTATCCTGCTTCTACCCACGTGACACATGGTCTGTGTGTGGGAAAAGCTCTTTCCCATGAAACGTGCTCTTCCTCCCCCATCACCACGTTCTGCTCTACCCTGCACTTTGCCCAACTCTTTAGTTAATGCTTATTGTTTTAGCTTTTGTATAGAAGAAGATGCTCAATCAGCTTCAGAAGGCATACAATACATTATGTTCTGGGTAGTAGCAGTGCAAGCTTCACTAACACCAGAAAAGTCACATGACACTAGATTCTGTGAAAATTATCAGTAGTGGCTCTTCTGCTAAGGCAGAGGAGCGTCACCTCATTAATCATGGAGCAGTGAAAAAGAAAAAGTAAAATGATAGTAACATAAGTTATCATTTTATTTTTACTTTCCGTCTGATGCCAGGTTTAAGTGGGGTGGGGCCGGGGCCGGGCTCCTCTGATGAGGGAGGAGTGGTTGCTGCACTCTAAAGTGTGCATGATGGTTTGGCCAGCCATCTTTCCTGGCTAAACCATCATGCGCACTTTGCATATTCTCCACCCAGGTTGCATTACACTCTGCGTGGAGAATATGCCCAGGCTCCCATTCCCTGCCTAAGCAACAGACCGTGGTGCTCCTAACAATCACACCACTGTATTGCAGCATTGTGATTGGCTATGTGGAGCCTGGGTGCTTCCTTCTTCCGTCCGGAGCGGAGGGGCGACGTGGGAGCAACGGAGGAGAGACTTGGCGATCTGATAAGTACATTTTTTTGTATTTTTTCAAAACCTTTTACCCCCACCACACCTTCCCCGTCACCTCCATACTGTACCGACTGCCACAGGAAAAATATGCCTCTACCTTCTAATCAAGAGGGGGCTTTTGTTTATGAAAAAAACATTGCGATTCTAAAATCTTGTGGGAAAAACATTACAAAAACATTTGTTTAAAAAACTCAGCCAATATGCACGCACGTAGTAAGGTTTAGGGTATGGAATAGGGCAAGAGAAAGGTTCAAACAAAGAGATGTTACCGCCTGCCCTTTTGAAAAAATTACATTAAAATAATATATACCAGTTTTTAAAAAACTCAATTAAAGTATAGGTTCCTGAAATGAATAGCCTGGAGATTAATCACCCCGTATTATAGAAGAGTAAATGTTTAATGCAAGCCAGGTGATTCCTCTGATATGTATTACGGAAGATAAGCAACTTTTTAAAATATACAGGTTAGACCTGTCAGCTTTAGCGTGGTCTTTTGTCTTACTCTTCCATACTTTTTTGATATTGATTGTGTTGGCATTAGGACTCTGTGCTGGTTACCACTGCTAACCCGTGCATATGCTCAATCCTTAAAACATGTTCATATTGGCTTGTGCCCAGTTGACGCATTTAATTGCATATATCCAGGGCCAGTCAATTAAATACTACAAGTGGGCAGGCAGCACTTATCTATCTGATCAGCCATACAAGTGGGCGCCAAGATGCTCCTTGGAGCGATAGTTGCGCGGTATAAATAACCCCTTACATTACATTACATTACTTAGTGTGCCACCCACTTAAGTAGCCTTGCAAACCTTTCTCAGGCCTGCAATTGCAGCCTGTGTGGCAAGTTTAAACAGCTGTTTCGACCTTGCAGATAAATCTTTTGCCAGGCTAAAACCTGCCTTTTTAGGTCTCGGCTAAAAGACGCGCGTAAGCGCGTCTCCGCCGAGATCTTATGTCACCGAGCGTGCTTCCCAGGAGACAGTCCTGGCCACGCGCATCCTTCCAGGCGATTTGTAACTGGAACGCGCGCTGTGGCCAGGCGCTGTCTCCTGGGAAGCGCAAGCACCACACACAATCATGCGCATACACACACACAAGCGCGCATACACACACACAAGCGCCCATGCACGCACGCACATACATACATACAGAGACACCACCCCTGACTCATACACACACGCGCGCACACACACAAGTGCACCGAGGCCCCCCCTCCCCCGCCGTCACCGTCGCACACATACATACACACACGCACACACGAGCATACACACACACAAGTGCACCAATCGCGCTCCAGAACTTACCTTACCTCAGCACGCGGCGCCCAACCTCCTGCTGGCGCGGCCCCGGGGCTCTACACCGCTCACAGGAGCCCCGGGCCGCGAGACGCTACGACTCCGCCTGCCTCCTCTTCCGGTGTGAACGTGGCCCCGCCCCCGTCACAGGCGACCGTGCCTGACTTCCGGGGCGGCCGCGAAATGAGTAGGCTTGTTTTTTTTTAGCAGTCGCATAATATGTTTCACATTCTGTTCACATACTTTTTACAGAAAATGTTAACGACATTGCTATTTAACTAATGCATGTTACATTGCCAGTATTTACAAGGCAGCTTGCCTAATTTATTTTTTGATACAGCTGTCTATTAATTGTAATGCACCAAATTGTAATAATAATTGTTTTTTCTACCTTATTTTATTTTGTGACACACCTATTGACATTGTACAATGTACATTAAAGCCTTTTGATTGTGTTTTACTGAAATGCAAGTTTAATAACTGAAACACTTTGCTCTGATCCGTGGGTGTTAGCTGTGTGGGAATGCTTGCTTCGACCACAATGCTGCCTGTTTCAAGCACATAGGTGAGGTGGCTGCTTCTTTACCTCTTCAAATGCTCCCCTTTATTACCAGTATTTATGAACCGCTACACGCACGCCGGAGTCGATGCAGCAGCACTCCTGCTCTCCTGGCCACATACGCTCGCTAAAGCCCTGCAAGGAAGGGACTGAGGGCTTCATGGCTGCTAGCAGCACCCACTGCTATCTACCAGCAAATGTCGTGTGTGGAGTCACAAGTGACAACTTTCACATCCTATCTTCAAGACTTTTGGCCCTTAAAGACTCGCTCAAGCCCTTCTATAGCTAAAATCGAACCGCCTTTAGCCTCACGGCTACATGTTGTAATAGCGAACACTATAAAATAAATTAAATTTTTTTAGGAGCATAGTCAAGGACAATTGTGGCACTATTTGTCGGCTATTTGACATTACCTCGTGTATGGAACCAGGCACGCTCTTACTTTTGTGAAAGAAAGTGTCAGTGAGCAGACAGAGGGCCATAAACAAAAGGAAACAAAGAAATAAACAAGCATTGACAAAACGGGAACAGTTTTTCGTGCAAGCGAAAACTTTTGCTATTATTGGGGTCTTACAGTGTTGCACAGAAGCGCAGAGTAGTGAGTGGAGAGTAGTGAGTAGTGAGTGGAGAGTAGTGAGTGCAGAGTAGTGAGTGCAGAGTAGTGAGTGCAGAGTAGTGAGTGCAGAGCAGTGAGTAGTGAGTGCAGAGTAGTGAGTGCAGAGTAGTGAGTAGTGAGTGCAGAGTAGTGAGTAGTGAGTGCAGAGTAGTGAGCGCAGAGTAGTGAGCGCAGAGTAGTGAGCGCAGAGTAGTGAGTGGAGAGTAGTGAGTAGTGAGTGGAGAGTAGTGAGTAGTGAGTGGAGAGTAGTGAGTAGTGAGTGCAGAGTAGTGAGTGCAGAGTAGTGAGTGCAGAGTAGTGAGTGCAGAGTAGTGAGTGCAGAGTAGTGAGTGCAGAGCAGTGAGTAGTGAGTGCAGAGTAGTGAGTGCAGAGTAGTGAGTAGTGAGTGCAGAGTAGTGAGTAGTGAGTGCAGAGTAGTGAGCACACAGTAGTGAGCGCAGAGTAGTGAGCGCAGAGTAGTGAGTGCAGAGTAGTGAGTGCAGAGGAGTGAGTGCAGAGTAGTGAGTGCAGAGTAGTGAGTGCAGAGCAGTGAGTAGTGAGTGCAGAGTAGTGAGTGCAGAGTAGTGAGTAGTGAGTGCAGAGTAGTGAGTAGTGAGTGCAGAGTAGTGAGCGCAGAGTAGTGAGCGCAGAGTAGTGAGCGCAGAGTAGTGAGTGCAGAGTAGTGAGTGCAGAGTAGTGAGTGCAGAGTAATGAGTGTGCAGAGTAGTGAGTGCAGAGTAGTGAGTGCAGAGTAGTGAGTGCAGAGTAGTGAGTGTGCAGAGTGAGTGTGCAGAGTGAGTGTGCAGAGTGAGTGTGCAGAGCATTGTGTGCTGTTGAGTGCAGAGTGCTGTGTATTGGCAATGTTAATGACAATGCCGATTATTTGTGATTTAAAGAAAAAAAAAATGTCATGAGCAATGCCAATAACTCTACCTTTAATGATGCCGAGACCATTGCATTGCAAATGCTTGTTATAAATATAAGTCAACCCTAGAGTGGGCCCTAAACAGCCCATAGAACAGGGTGCAATGTATTTAAAAAGTAGGGCATGTATTTTGAAGTTTTACATGTCCTGATAGTGAAAAATTCTTAAATGTGATTTTCACTATTGCAATACCTTCATCTCTCATAGGATAACATTAGAGTTATCATATTTCATTTAATAAGCTGTAACTACAAAATGGAAACAGGCAAATAGTTCATGTATTACATCTTTTGAATTGTAACAAGATATCCTCTTTTATGGTCACATTGGATTTTCAATTCCAATTTTCAAAATGCAATCTTTATAACATTGGCATTTTCCTACCTTGGCCATTTAGTGCTTGCAACCTGTCTCTGATAGCGGAGGCGCATGTAAACATTGCCCTCTCAGTCCATCTCTCACGGGCCAACATCTTAGACGTAACGCAGAATGGATTTTGAGCCGGGCACAGCACGGAGACAGCCCTCCCCTTTATGGTGGAACATATGCACTCCGTGCTTGATGCGGGTCAAACGCCGGCGCTTGTTTTATTAGATCTTAGCGCCGCCTTTGACACAGTTTCGCACAAGATCCTTCTGCAGCGCCTGGAGGAAGCTGGCGTCGTCGGCCCTGCGCTCCAGTGGTTCCGCTCCTTTCTTGCGGACCGATCTTTTTGCATGGCTGTTCCACCCCATCAGTCCAAATTCTATCCTCTGGATCTTGGGGTCCCTCAGGGGTCCTCGCTGAGCCCCACGGTATTAAATCTTTACGTGAGACCGCTGGCTGAAGTCATCAAGCGTTGGGGTATGACCATGGTGTCATACGCTGACGACACTCAGCTGGCGGTCACACTGAGTGGGGACTCAGTTGTGGATGCCCCTAGATTCCAGAACGGACTCCGGGCGGTCGCCAGCTGGATGACCTCCAACTGTCTCCAGTTGAACGCAAAAAAGACGGAAATTATGATCTTTGGCAAGCAAACGGAACTCTGGGGCGATATGTGGTGGCCTTCGGAACTTGGGCCCACGCCGACTCCGGTCTCGGAGATTAAAAATCTCGGGTGTGGCTAGATCCTACCCTCAGCTTTGTCTGCCACACAAAGCGCACTGCGGCCTGCTGCTTTGGCATCTTGCATGGCCTAAGACCTGTGTTAACATTTTTTGATGCATCGACCAGGCAACTTGTGGTGCAGGCGACGGTGATTTCTCGGCTCGACTATGCCAGCTCTCTTCTGGTTGGGTTGAATCAGGCTGAAATCACCCGCCTTCAACGCGTACAAAATGCGGCCGCCAGAGCAGTTGTGGGGCTACCCAGGTTTTGTTCTGCTGCCAACACCTTGCGTTCTCTTCACTGGCTGCCGATCAAGCAGAGGATCCAATTTAAAGTACTTTGTGTGTCTCACAAGATCCTCAAGGGCTCTCCTGCCCAGATTCTTCTGAATCTCTTGTCTCTCTACGCTCCGGTCTGTGCTTTAAAATCTTCAGACCTTAAACTTGCGGTAGTCCCCCGTTTTAAGCGTAGCCGTGCTGGCAGTCGCTCATTTCGAGTATGTGCCGCGGCCTTGTGGAACTCCCTTCCTTTTGAGATACATGCCCTGGGCGATCTGCTCTCCTTCCGTAGAGCTATTAAGACCTTTCTGTTTTCTTAGATCTGCTCTCTTTTGATATGCCCTTTTTAAGTTGTATTGTGTTGGTACCTTGTCGGGCACCATAACGTTCCTTTGCTGGAGCAGCTGTACGCGTAATAAATGACCATAACATAACATAACATAACATGACAGATTGTACTTGGCAGTTGGTCTTTGTATAATCGTCCTAAACAGAAATACACATTAGAGAGCTTAGGTCTGCCTCGATGTGCCATCACTGGCAGGATAGGAGTGCGGAACTATGCACATGCCCACTTATTCTTGAATAGGATGTGTATTGCCTTCACACAAATGCTTGCATACCTCGTGTAATTATTCTTGACCAGGGCAGGGGAGGCAGGAAACCTGTGCACCTCAAAGGGGAACCTTTTGAAATTTCTCCCACTTCAAAGGCAGGACCAGGTATACATATTGAACTTCAGAACCCAACTCTTCAGTGCACTTCTGGACCTTTGGAAGACTGTGCCAGGAGAAGGACTGGTGTGCTGCTGAAAGGGCTGCAGCTCTGTTGAATTGCAACCTTGAAGTACTGCTGCTAGCTGTGCTGACCTGCTCCCTGCTGCCCTCTTGCTTGAGTGGACCTGCAATCTGTACCCATGACCACCAAAGTGACTCAAAAGGCTAGTCTCTTGTAACCAGCACTTGGACTCTGCAACTGTGATTTCTACCCCACCAAGTGGTGCCACTTCAGCCCTGGACCCAATAGAAGGAGGCATCAAGATGCTCTACTAGCCCATCTGTGGATCCAGAAGATTCGAGGCATCTTCTCCAGTGTGCAGCGCAACCCTGAGGAAAACCAACGAATGGCCTCTGCTACGAGGATTCCTCCAGTGCAATGACTCTGCATCGACCTCACAGCCTCATCAGAAGCGCCTCAGCGTAACATAACCCTGATGCAGGCCATCATATTGCAAGCTTATTGTCAATGGCAGCCTCGACGATGATGCAGGACATTGCATCGCATCACCCGCAGTTAGTTTGGAGACAGCCGGTGCGTGATGCATTCTTGACACAGAATTTCACATTGCAAGCTTCACTCATCAACGGCCTCCTCCTTGATGACACAGTACCTCGCACCGCTACCTCACAGCCCTCTGGAGCCTTTGCTGCTCAACTCATCTCCGGTCAAGACCTTGCATCGCCTCAGCTGTGCAACGTAGCCCCAATGAAGGACTTTGCAATTATCTAGGAACTTTTTTTTCAGCTGGCCTAACTTAGGGGCATATTATCAAGGGGGTTTATCTCCGCTTTTTTGGCTTTAAAAGCCAAGAAAGCGGAGATAAAATTATCTCCCTATTACCTAGCTGTCGCAAGTTAGCGACAGCTAGTAGGAAATAGCGACCATCTTGGGCCTCGCTTTGCATGTCAGTGAAATTTATCACTAATGACATGCAAAGTGGGCGTGCCAAGATGTTAACGACTGGAAACAGTCGCTAACATCGCTAGATCCTATTAGCAACTTTTGGAGATATTCGCGGACCTGAGGCAGCACATGTACTGATAGTCCCTCAGTGTTAAAGGGCCTTCTTATTGTGGTTATCTCATAATATCCCCCTAGCAGGGCATCTTGGGCAAGACAAGACCTTCACCAGACTTGTCATCACCTCCTATCGGTCCTGAATAAAGATGGCATCAGATGCATTCTGTAGGCCAGTTGGAAGTCAGGGAAAAAGATTAAGGCTCCACTGACCTCAAAACCTGCCATTGACACTCCCTTTAAGAGGATAGGCATCAACATTGGTAGTCCCATGAGTCCTGAGCCAGCCTTAGGCAATAGGTTTATCCTGGTCTTGGTGGACCATGCCACCAGAGGTCATCCCTCTTAGGCCAGTGATTGCGCCTTCAGTGGTCAGGGCCCTAATGGGGATTTTTACTAATGTGTGGTTCTCCAAAGAAGGAGTACCAAACAGAAGTACAAACTTCATGTCAGTGTACATGAAATCAATGTGGAATGAGTGTGGAGTAACTTGCAAGTTCTCCACTCCATATTACCCCCAAACAAATGGGCTTGAGGAGTGATTCAACAAGACCCTTAAAGGCATGATAATGGGGCTGCATGAGTTTATGAGGTGTAAGTGGGACATACTCCTTCCATGCCTTCTGTTTGCCTCCAGGGAGGTGCCACAGAAGGGGGTTGGGTTCAGCCCATTTGAGACCATATATGTACACTCTGTTAGAGGACTTCTCAGTCTTGTAAGGTAGGAATGGGAGCAAACTCCCAGGAACCCCCGACCCAGGATGTGGCCAGCTACACTGTACTCTGGCACTCTGTAAACAAATGTATTTCTTTTGTAAAAAGGCATGAGGCTATCTTGAGGCCAGTCAAGAACTCAGGAAACTCTGGTATCACCAGAAGGCCACTCTGGTAGAGATTAAATCTGGCTAGAAGGTTTGGGTTATGGAGCCTGTTGAGCGCAGAGCTCTCCTGGATTGCTGGACAGACTTATATGACTTAAAGGTGTGGAAGTGAGAGTCGACCTACACCTTTAGGAATCCCATGAGGGTGTTCCACAACATTCCCCTCAAACTCCATTTTAAGAGGTCTGAAGTCAACATGCTCTTAGAGACAGAAGGGGTGGAAGAGGGGGGTGAACCTCTCCATGACCTTCTGTCTGCCCAGGAGGACCATGAGTTAGTAGAGGGTGTTAAACTCTCCCCTTCTCTGACCCCAGAGCAGCAGAGTGACTGTCACCAGTTGTTGGGGCAGTTATTGTGCAGTTCTTCCAAACCCCTGGGCTTATACATTTTTGTACCCATGATATAGATACTGGAGACTGCCCACCTATCAAAAATAAAATGTACAGGTTGTCAGATAAGATGCAGGTCAATACCAAGGAGGAGGTTTCCAAGATGCTGGTGTTAGGGGTAATTGAGCTGGCCAACAGTCCCTGGTCCAGCCATGTCACCCTGGTAAGGGTGCCAGGCTGGCACAAGGTTGCCACACTGGACACCACTCCAGAACTCAGGTTCTGTGTGGACTACTGAGGACTCAATTCCATCACAAAGAAGGATGCACACCTCCTCCCCCGACCTGATGAGCTCATAGACATGCTGGGTCCTGCCGAGCTTTTCAGTATCTTTTTTTTGTTCTCATACGTGCCACCAGACCAAGTAAACTCTAGATGGGGTCCCTCTGCGACTTCCACACAAACAGATTCGATAGCCGCCCAGGATGTCTGTGCCTGGGTAACAGAGTTTTGCTCAGAGGTAAGGTTGTCTCCTGGTTACTAGGGAGGACCGGACAACAATCCTCTGGCATAATCATAGGACCAGCATTAGTTCTTCCTCCAAGTCTCTAGGGCTGCCCAGACCTTTTTAATACTCGATTCTTCACAGGCCATTTCAGATTGACTAGTCATAATGATGTTTTTTAGGCAATCAGCATATGTAGAGGGAGCCTCCGATTTCCATGACCTACATATTTCCCTCCTGGTAATGACTATTACATAAAACAAAAATTTTAAAGCAGGGGTGCTCATACAATAGTCCGACGGAAGACCGAAAAAAACTAATCTAGAACTGACTTCTATTGGCCTTAATAGGACCTCCTCCAAAAAACCGCATAGACCAGCCCAGTAAGGAACAATCTTCGGGCAGCCCATAAACATATGTTGATCATCTGCAGCCTGATGTCCGCATCTAGGGCAGTAGTATAACCTTGTGGTCACCTTAGATAGTTTGCCTGGAGACCAATATACTCTATACGCAGTGTACAAATGGTTCCTCCTAAGATTCGCCGGCTTAACCACTGTCTAAGACATAATGAAGGAGTCACACCAAATTTTCCGTACCTCCTCCCCCTCAGAGATTCTCCAGCTCAAGGTCCAAACAGTTCCCTGCTCCTGTGAAGGCCTTATACCAAAAGGAAACCTCACGTTTTCATATGCCTTCTCTGGAAATAAAATCAAGAGGCGTACTTTCTTCTTCATTACCCCAGGATTGCGTTGCCCACCAGGCAGAGAGCTGGTAAAACTTAAATCTTGTCAGGGTCCCATTTGTCAAGTTGAAGAGGGACTCCCAGCTCATAAGCTGTGAGTTTTTACATAGATCCCCCCACACCCTAATCCCCGCTAGTTTAGGCGGCTGACACAATTGATCCAGAAAACAGTCAGGAGTCCCAGGCAAATTCCATATCGGAGCCTGTAGGGTGTAATATGATATCCCCAGGACTCTCCTGATGTATCCCCAGCTTTTAAGAGCAGCCAGCAGAGTCTTTAGACGGATTTTCTTGTCAAATTTGGGGTCACCAAACTTGAAAAGAAAAAATTCCTGTCCCAGCGGTAGATCGTGTAACATTGCCCGAAATAAGTGATCATGTAAGAAACAATCTAATTTATTGGCTAATATTCTAAAACTCTTAAAATGGAAAGCATGACAGTATGCAAGTAAATCGGGTAAGGCCCGACCACCGATCTTCAACCCCCTCCTTAATTTCTTCCAGACTATTCTGGGTGTTTTTGTTGCCCATATAAATTACCAATCTTCCCTTGAAGACTGGCAAAATCTTTAGAGTTAAAGGGTAGTGGAATTGTTTTGAACAGAAAGGTTATCTTAGGTAAAATCCTAATTTTCACGAGATTAACTCTCCCATAAATATTCAGTGGCAGACTCCCCCATCTCAAAAATAACTTACAAACTTCCTTAAATACCTTCTGCCAACTGATTATAGGTATATCTATCAATTTCTTAGTTAAATGTATCCCAAGATATCTCATCTGTTCTTTGGCTCCCTGTAAAGTTCCTACACTATTCCACCCCAATATATCAGTTTTTTCTTTGTTAATATTATAACCAGAGATTTTACATAAGTCCTCAGCCAATTCGAATAACCGTGGAATTGCATCAATCGGATTTGAGGTGTACAAAAGGAGGTCGTCTGCGTAAAGAGAGGTTTTAAGCTCCAAATCTGCAATTTTAAAGGGTGTAATGCTACAATCCATTTTAAGTGCACAAACAAAAGGTTCAATATATACATAAAAAGAATAGGGGGGACAGGGGACAGCCCTGCCTGGTGCCTCTAAAAATACTAAACCACCCAGTTATTGTGCAGTTCTTCCAAACCCCTGGGCTTATACATTTTTGTACCTATGATATAAATAAGGGAGACAGCCCTCCTATCAAAAATAAAATGTACAGGTTGTCAGATAAGATGCAGGTCAATACCAAGGAGGAGGTTTCCAAGATGCTGGTGTTAGGGGTGATTGAGCTGTCCAACAGTCCCTGGTCCAGCCTGTCGCTCTGGTACCCAAGGCTGCCACACTGGACACCACTCCAGAACTCGGGTTCTGTGTGGACTACTGGAGACTCAGTTCCATCACAAAGAATGATGCACACCTCCTCCCCCGACCTGATAAGCTCATAGACATGCTGGGTCCTGCCGAGCTTTTCAGTATCTTTGATCGCAAATTAGGGAACAAGCATGTTCCTCTGCTTGAGGGCACAAAAAAAGAGTTATGTATTCTCAACCCCATAGGGCCACCTCCAATTCAGGGTGATGCCCTTTGGCTTTAAGAATGCACCTGCCACCTTTCACAGGATGGTCAACAGGGTCCTAGCTTGGAAGGAGGCAGTCTGTGCTGTCTAACTAGATGACATGGCTGTCTTCAGCTACAGCTGAAAGGATCACACCCACGAGGTTCTTCAGGCACTGCAGCAGGTGGGCCTGCTATCAAAGTCAGTAAGTGCCAGATAGGACAAGGTACCATGGTATATCTGGGCCACATGGTGAGCGAGGGCCACATGTAGCCCCTATAGGCCAAGATTGAGACTATACTGGGCTGTCAACACCCTAAAACACAGACTGGGGTGGGTCTTCCTAGGCCTCACAGGATATTGTAGGAGGTTTGCTGAGGGATGTTAGAAATGGAGATCTCTAGTTGGCAGTGGCTTGCATCCTGTGCAGGTGGAAGCCCCTATTCTAGCAGGGTTAGGGAGTTACACACTCAAGATAACCCCTGCTCAACCCCTTGGTAGCTTGGCACAAGTAGTCAGGCTTATCTCAGATGCAATGTGTAAAGCATTTGTACATAAACACACAATAACAAAGTGAAAACACTACAAAAGTACACTACATCAGTTTCAAAACATAACGAATATTTATCTGAGTAAAGCAATACCAAGATATCACTTTCAAAACAGTTCAGTCCATAGGAAAGCATGGATGTGTCAAAATCAAAGACGAAAACAAGCACAGGGGAGGTGTGGCGCTAGAAAAGTAAAGGGATGCTTCAGTTCCTTACTCCTAGGGGAGGTGATGTGTTGGGTCCTTACTGCCAGGGGAGGTGATGCATCAGTTTCCAGACACGCGGCCTTGGTTCCTTACTGCTGGGCAATGTTGATGAACAACTTGGTGTACAGGATCGATGCATAGAAAATCCAGACTCACTGGGTCAATACGGTGATGGCAAAACACACGTTGCGTCGATTTTCAAGCAGTGAGCAGGTGATGCGTCAAATTCTTCAGCTGCACTGCAGGGCCTGCATCGAAATCAGAGTGGGTGACACAAGCGTCTGTGACACAGTGCTTGGGAGTCAGGCTGTGACAATCTTCAAGCTACACAGCAGGTGCTGGGTCAATTCTTTGGCCACACTGCGGTGTTATGTTGGTTTTTCAACCGCACAGCATTTCTGCGGCAGAGAAAACTTTGCGCTGAAGGTTGATGCATGGATTTTCTTCAGTTCTTTGTAGAAAAGCCACCTCAAAAGGCCCAGAACTAGAATTGGCACCAGTTGGCAGGTATACCTCCCAGCAGAGGAGTTCAAGGGCTGCAGGTGAAGTCTTTGATGGCCCTGCAACTTCTCAACAGGAGCCCTTGGAGAACCTTGGAAAGCAGGATACAGAAAGCAAAGTCTACTCCTTTCACTGCACAAGACAGAAGCAGCAAGCAGTAGGCCAGCACAACACAGCAACAAGCAGAGTGGCAATTCCATTCCTACAGCTTTTCCAGCTCTTCATCTAGGGAGAATCCCCTCGTAGTCTAGAAGTGTTCTGAAGTTATGATGTAACCTGTCCAGTACTTACACCAGTTTCTGTATTTCTAGTAGGCAAACTTCAAAGGGAAGTATTTGTAGTGCACAAGACCCTGCCTTTCCCTGACCTGCCTCCAGACACACTATAGAGGGGTTGGGACAGATTTGTGTGAGTACAGGCACAGCTCTATTCAGGTGCCAGTGACAACTCCTCCCACCACTCTAGCTCAAGAAGACCCATCAGCCTGGTGATGGGCCATCTGGATATGCAGGGCACACCTCAGCTAACTTTGTCTGACTTTCTAGAGTGAATACACAAACGGCCCTGCTGTCAGTCTACACCAGATGTAGATTCCACACGCAGGCAGAGGCACAGAATGGTAAAGCAAGAAAATGCCCACTTTGTAAAAGTTAAAGACACATAATTGATGGACGGAATACAGAACAAATCAAAACATTCACCCCAAGTCAAGAAATCTGGGCTAAATCCCTTATTCTTTTGCTCACCATGCCACCCCAGTTTAGACCTGGCTATATGCAAATCAGTCTTGACCCTGTGCCTCATGGGAACAGTCCAGCCCCTACTGCCAAGCTAGGTCCTCCCTGGACCGGAAACAAGCATCATCCTTGGACCTGTTTCGGGGTTTCACCCCTCATCAGCAGGGATAGCTTGAATCCAGTGGCACAGTGAGCCCAGGACCCATGTTTGGGCATACCCTGCGCACTTAGGGCGAGAAAGCAAAAGACACACAATTGAATGACAGAATCAGAGCAAATCAAAACATTCACCCCCAGTCAAGAGATCTGGGTTAAATCCATCATTCTTTTGCTCACCATACCACCCGTGTTTAGACCTGACCATATGCAAATCAGTCTTAACCCTGTGCCTCAAGGGAACAGTCCAGCCCGAACTACCAATCCAGGTCTACCCTGGACCGTAAACAAGCATCTCAGGACCGGTTTAGGGGTTTCACCCCTCATCAGCCAGGATAGCTTGAATCTAGTGGTACAGTGAGCCTGGGACCCATGTCTGGGCATACCCAGGCCACTTAGAGCAAGAAAGCAAAAAACACACAATTAATGGACCAAATGCAGAACAAATCAAAACATTCACCCTCAGTCAAGAGTTCTGGGTTAAATCCATCATTCTTTTGCTCACCATGCCACCCCAGTTTGGACCTCCCATATGAAAATCAGTCTTGACCCTGTGCCGCATGGGAAACAGTCCAGCCGGAACAGCCATACCAGGTCCTCCCTGGACCGGAAACAAGCATCCTTGCACCTGTTTCGGGGTTTCACCCCTCATCAGCCAGGATAGCTTGAATCCAGTGGCACGGTGAGCCCAGGACCCATGTTTGGGCATACCCAGCGCACTTAGGACGAGAAAGCAAAAGACACACAATTGATAGACAGAATCAGAACAAATCAAAACATTCACCCCCAGTCAAGAGATCTGGGTTAAATCCATCATTCTTTTGCTCACCATGCCACCACAGTTTAGACCTGCCCATATGCAAATCAGCCTCAACCCTGTGCCTCATAAGAACATTCCAGCCCAAACTGCCAATCCAGGTCCTGCCAGGGCAGGAAACAAGCATCCTAGGACCAGTTTCGGAGTTTTTCACCTCATCAGCTAGGATAGCCTGAATCCAGTGGCACAGTGAGCCCGGGACCCACGTCTGGGCATACCCAGCGCACTTTGAGTGAGAAAGCAAAAGACACACAGTTGATGGACCAAATGCAGAACAAATCAAAACAGTCACCCCCAGTCTAGAGATCTGGGTTAAATCCATCATTCTTTTGCTCACCATGCCACCCAAGTTTAGGTCAGGCCATATGAAAATCAATCTTGACCCTGTGCCTCATGGGAACAGTCCAGCCCGAACTCCCACGCCAGGTCCTCCCTGGACCGGAAACAAGCATAGTGATGGCCCATCACCAGGCTGATTGGCCTTCCTGAGTTGAATGGGAGGGAGGAACTGACACTTGCACCTGAATAGGGCGGTGCCTGTCCCCCACACAAAGAGCTGCATACCCTTCTGTAGTGAGTCGGGAGCCAGGGCAGAAAGGGCGGGGACATTGGTTCTTCAAAGGCCTCTTTGAAGTCTCCCCACTTCAAAGGCACATTTGGATATAAGTACTGGACCCCTTATAACACCAAATCTAGACTTTCCTGAAGCCAAGGACATTCTTCCTGGAAAAAGTGCTGCTGTTGTGGCAGAGTTACGGCCACTGCTGAATGCTATGCTGTAGGAGGGACTGCCACTTTGCTACCCACTTTGCTGTGGTGGCTAGATTCTTCTTGCCTGGAAGTGAAAAGGACTGGACCTGCACTCTACATCCTTGAACCTAAATTTCTTTAAAGACTTGCTGACTTGCGACCCTGTTCTTGAAGTCTCAGGGCCATCAAATTCTTCCTTCAACTCTGTCTCAGCTGCTGGACTCTGTGAGTCCTCCCACCCCGAGGTTCTCCTCCAGTCCTAGGCCTAGAAGTGGTTGCTGCAGCTGTTTTGCTCCAAAATTGACACATTGTCGCCTCTCCACTGAGCAGAATGAATGCGGTGTCCTTTGACGCCAATGCAGTGCAGAGCTAAGGATATCTTTTTGAGGCTCGATGATGATGAGGGACGTGACTGTGAGGTTTGACAACCATGCAGCGCGGCTCAACAATAATGCAGTGCCTATCTAAATATACGACTGCGAGTCTCAACTTTAATGCATCGACCTGACTGCGTAATTCGGAACGGACGCATCGAGTCTTCCACTCTGTCGCTTGCTCCACCCAAGGTATTTTTTCAGAGGGTCAAAGTGTATCGCACTTACTATCTTTTTTATCAGCAACACACGCTCATTTTGTCCAGCTTGATGAACTTCACATCTTAGGAAATTGAGTTTACTGTTCTGTAGTCAGTGGGACATTTAAATACCAGTAGGACTCACTACTAAGGAACAAGTAACTTCCAGATTGGAACACTTGTCACTGGTGATACGCCCAGACTCAATTTTGTTTAATTGATTCTCCTTTTTAGCTCAACTTAGACGATTGTCCCTAATGACTTGAAATCATTGAAAATGGTATTCATTACCACTGCCCACCTATAATGTACTTGATACCATTTATCTTGTCCTACTCGGTATACTACTTGTTTATTGCACTCTGGGTCTTTGAATTAAATTATTTTCCAAAGCTGATGACAAATTATACCTTAATTACCTTTTGAACTGTGGTAGTAAGTACCATCTTCCTTCTTTTCTACTATACTATCTACTTGAGTCTTAAGGTTTCTTGCAACAAGTTAAACTCTTCTAGGAATATCACTGGAATAAGGTTTGATGTGTTTTAATTTGTCCAGTTTCTCTGACGCTTGGATTTCTGACATCCTTTATGTCTTGATGTTGTTATTCTGATTATTGGGTACTATTAACCCTGGGGATGCCCAGCTTTGAGATGAAATTACAGCACTCAGGATCCGTCTACCTTGTATTATAGTACTTTTTGGGAGATTACCAGTCCTTTTGCGACCCAGGTTGACACAGATCCGCTGACAATGCTGGTCTATGCATTACTGGTAAGATATTGGGTTTACACTGTAAAACCACACCTCGACCTTCCAAAACTATGAAGGGAGGCTTAATCAATGTTAGTTCCATGTGCAAACATGCTGCACATATCCACGATATGATCGAAGAGAATGACCTTGATTGGCTCTTCATCACAGAAACGTGGCTGAAGGACTGGTGCACCCCCGATGTGGTCAACGCCTTACCACAGGGTTATCATATCCAATGCTCTGACAGGCAAATTAAACAAGGAGGAGGAATTGCTATTGTGCACCGAGATTCCATAAAGTGTACCACCTTCGACCTCCCTGACGTAAAAAGAGCAGAGTGTCTAGGTTTTTGCCTTCACACACATGAATCTAATATCTTCTCCGGAGCTCTGTTATATTGCCCTCCCGGTTCTCACAAGGAGTTTCTGGAGAGTTTTACCGAAACATTCAGTAATATCATCCCTAAATATGCAAATTTTACTATCCTGGGTGATATAAACTTCCACTTGGACACAATTACTGACCCTAACACTAGGGAGTTTCTAGAACTTCTCAATATGTGGGGGCTATCATTACTAAATAGAGACCCTACTCATGAAGCTGGTCATATGTTAGACTGTATCTGTACAAATCTAATGACCCTTAAGGCAAATAAACCATGCCCCCAGACATGGACTGACCATTCACTGATTCCCTTGGAACTAACTATAACAAAGGAACCAGCGAACAAAAGGCAGCTAATTGTACCCCCCCAAAATAAATATGACTGGAGCAAAATTAGTCAGGACCCAGACTTTCAGGATCTTATAATACAGGGCAAACCCACCCTGACGGGGGACACTGAGGTAGACAATGAGATCTTTAATCACTGGATTACGACTAGCCTAGAACAAATTAGCACTAAAGGATCTCAGAACATGTCTAAGAAAAAGAAAAAAATAGCACCCTGGTTCTCACGATCTCTTAGAGACAAGCGTGTTGAGGTCAGACTATTGGAGAGGAAATGGAGACACTCATACACAATGGAAGAACGACAAATTTACAAGGAAGCAAGAAATCAGTATCATGTGCTGATTAAAAACGCCAAAAAAGCATTCTTCTCTGAGGCAATCTTGTCGGCAGAAAATAAGCAGAAGGAGATCTTTAAAATAGTGGATGACTTTCTAAATCCTAAGATATCCAGACAAGACATTCCCCCCTCTCAGACCCTCTGTGACTCCATTGCGAACTATTTTGAGGCAAAGGTCCAGGATCTCACAAAAGCCTTCCCCACACCATTGTTGAGATATAAAATAGGAACTTCAGACCCAGATACCAGAAAGGCGGAGCTGAATGAATTTCTGCCAATTAGTCTGGAAGACAGCCGCCAGGCAATCTTGACTGGAAGATCCGGTTCACCTTTTGATCCATGCCCCCCCAAGATACTACACTCTTTGATTGACCTAGTGAACCCGATTATTAATAACATAATAAATTCCTCTCTTACATCAGCTAAAATCCCTCAGGAATGGAAGTTAGCGGCGGTCAAACCCCTACAGAAGAAAGCGATGGCCGATCCCACCACTCTATCAAACTTACGGCCAATCTCATTACTACCGTTTCTCTTCAAATTTACCGAGGCAGTTGTAAACAAACAACTGACCACATTTCTGGAGGATGAGGATCTTTTACACCACAACCAATCGGGTTTCAGAGCCGCCCACTCAACGGAATCAGCTCTCCTTTATACAACGGAGACACTGAGGGCCGCCATGGATCAGGGGGACAGGGCAGTACTTGTTCTCCTGGATCTGTCGGCGGCCTTCGACACGATCTCACATGAGATACTGATTAACCGTTTAACTACGGTGGGCATAGGGGGCACGGCTTTGGCATGGATGGAAAATCTCCTTGCGGATAGGAAACAGACTACTGTCCTTGGACAGTATTTATCAGCAAAAAAATCTAATCCAACAGGTGTGCCCCAGGGATCAAGGCTAAGCCCGGTGCTGTTTAATCTATATATGACACCTCTAGTTGAGCTAATAACATCATTTAACATCAATACAGTATCATACGCAGATGATACTCAGCTCATCTTAGTCTTAGACAGCAAATCTACAAGAGCGGAGGAGAATCTTGGAAAGTGCCTCACCGCTACCTTTAACTGGATGAAGACTAACCATCTGAAATGCAACACGGGCAAGACTGTTCTCCCCCCAGCTATGGTGGCCCCCAAATGAGGAAATCCCGCCAAAAACAGTACTATCCGCACGTAACCTGGGAGTCAGATTTGATGAAAAACTCTGTTTTAAACAACAAGTGAATGCAGTGGCAGGATCGTGTTTCAACATCATACGTGGTCTTCGAAAGTTTTTCAACTTCATCCCTTTGGAAGCAAAGAAGACAGTTGCAGTGGCACTAATTTCATCACGTTTAGACTACTGCAACAGCATATATGCAGGAGTGAATAGATCTACCCTGCACAGGTTGCAGGTTGTCCAAAATGCTGCTGCACGCCTGGTGCTTAATCTTCCAAGGAGATCTTCTGCTTCTGCTGCCTTAAAGCAGTTACACTGGCTCCCCATACACAAGCGAGTGCTCTTTAAGATACTGGTAATTACTTTTAGAGCATACCACAAAAAAGGGCCTAAATATCTGCTCCCACGGTTCAAGCCGTACACACCAAGTCAGAACTTGAGGTCATCAGACATGTGTCTCCTAACAGTCCCCAGATTTAGACTAGCCACCAAAGGAGGAAGATCTCTTGCCGTCCTTGGTACTAAAGCCTGGAATAAACTCCCACAAAGCCTACGGCAAATCCCCACTGAAATCGAATTCAGGAAAGCCCTGAAAACCTGGATTTTTAATCTACCAGACACGGCTAGTAAACAGTTAGTCTAGGCTCAAATAAACCTTCAGGTACTTTGAAAGTGATGTGAGTAGTATTTCCGGCCCACCATTCTAGGCTACAGTTTTTACAGCGCCAAGATGCTCCGTGGAGCGATAGCATGCGCTCTATAAAAACTATTTTACAATTACAATTACAATTACAATTACAATTACAGGTGTCAACCTTGTATACTACTTGTGGGTTTCTAATGCCTTGCCATGTAGGTCACTATGCTAATCCTCTCATTTGGCTTGCGGTTCTAAAGTTTTTCACCCACCAACAAGTCCCTTTGTAAGCATTACCAATGCCCTTTACTTTGAACATTATGTCTCACACATTTCTCTTATCATGCCCTTTACTTCGAACACTACGTCACAACCGCTTACCTTACTGTGGTCTATGTGCTGTGTACATTTCCCAACTCACAGCTCTGATTTTTTTTTTTTTTTTCTGGCTTGTGTTTTCTTGCCTCTGTTCTCATTTCTATACATATGCATATACCCCTTTTTAAAGTTCGTCCATTCTTCACTTCACTTTATTTATAATTCTCATGCATAAGTAGACATGAATCACTGCTACAATTGTGTTTGTCAATGGAATTAACCTGTGGTATCAATTCTCTAGATCAAGCGATATGTGCCTGAATGTTTTTAATATGTTTTGTTTTAACGTGATGAGTGGGTTTCCAATGGTGTTTGTTGATGATGGGGTTTATTGACTTTATGTATATAACCACACTATATACTAAATATTAAGTTTAAAGAACATAAACTTATATGTGCCTTTTACATGTTTGAAGCCCTGAGGAAGCCCCCGAAGGGGCCAAACGCGTTGGCTGCATGTGTGTATGTTTTATGAAGAACTCAAATTAAAAAGAAAGATATTAGCAAAGGACCTATTCTTCTTTTTGTGCTTTATCTTTTTGTTCTGTACATGACTCCTGTTTAACTTCTGACATATATTTTGATCTGTTGCCTCTCCTTTCATGTCTAAAATTATTTAATGTATGGTCATTTGCTAGCTGGCCATTCGAGGTGGGCAGTTTTTTGTTTGATAAATACTTGAGGTGGTGTGACATTAGGGCCCCTAGCTGCCAGTGTTTGTTCATAATTTTTCAGTGAGCCTTGCATGGGTCCTGTAGCTGGCCATCCCTCCATCGCGGTCGGCCTGGAACTTTGGATTTACCCCGGTCTAGCGCAACCTCAAGTAACCTTTTAGCGTTATTGACTTCTAAGCACTATCTGTGGATTTAGGGCCCAATTTAGACTTAGGGGGTCTGGCCGCTGAGCCGCAGTTGCGGTGGTCAGAAGAGCACTGCCAAACCAGCAGCATCCCGACTGCCGCATTACGATTTTACCTCCAGGCTGGTGGTGTTGCAGTGGCGGTGCCATGGAGGCGACATGCTTCAGGCTCATAAACAGCCTGCAGCACATGCTGCTGTTGCTGTGGCACCGTCACTGGCACGATGGTGCACTGTGTACCATGCACCATGTCATGCATGGCACACAGTGCACGCAGCGCAGTGCAAGTAAAGAGTGCCCTCATGCATATAGCCCCACGGGCAAAATTGCCCGGGGGCTGTTGGGGCCCCTTCCCTGCCTTTCCACTGACCTTTTCATAGCAGGGTCCCCACCTTGAAAAGGTGAGCAGAAGTGCAGGTCATGATCAGCACTGCAGTGCTGGCATGCTGCCATTGACCACTGCTTTTGTCACCACCAAGATCCAAGATCCTGGTGGTGGCAGTGGTCTTCCAGCAGCTCATCTGCCATGGTCTTGATCGTGCAATCAGATTGCCGAGGAGGCGGCAGTCGAGCAGCCTCTGCAGGCACAGCGGTCTTGGGACCTCTGTACTCGTAATCAGGCCCTTAATCTTTAAAAATTCATATCTCATGTTCAACTTATTGAATTTTGTTTCATTTTGGTATTGTTTTCGAAACTCATGTGGAGTCTTTTCTGGTGTTTTTACTGTGTTACTGTAATTAAAAAGATGCAAAGATACTTACACATTACCTCTTAAGTTAAGCCTGACTGCTCTGTGCCAAGCTAGCAGAGGGTGAGCACAGATTAATTTCTGTTGTGTATCTGACCTAAACCTAATTTCTAACACCTGAAATTGCTACTGCTGTTTCAACCTCCCGAAATAAAACTTTTGCCAGGCTCAAACCTGACTTTTCCCCCCTGGGGTAGGCACTAATCAGCCTATTGAGCATGGTACAATGCATTTAAAAAGTAGGTAAAGTGCTTTTAAGTTTTACATGTCTTATAGTGAAAAAGTCCTACAGTTGTACTATTGCAAGGCCTTCCTCTCCCATAGGATAACTTTAAGTTACCTTATTTCATTTATTAAGCTCTAACTTCTAAATGAGAACAGGTAAACAGTTCATGTTTGATGTGTTTGGAAATGCAGTGAAAAATACTTTTTAGGTCTCGCCTGTGTGGGCTGCACACATGCGCAGCCTAACTGGCGCGATTTTATGTTTTTGAGGAGCTTTGAGCATCGGGCTTTAAGCCCCGCCCCTCTATCCCATTGGCCGCGCCACCGTTTATGCTAAACAGTGGCCAGCCATTGGGAAAGAGTTTTGTCTGACGTAAACACATGGCCCCATAAAGATAAGCAACCTATTACTCCAGAAGGAAAGCAGACAAGGCCGTCCAAGTGGAAAGGCAGAAAAAGAGAAAAGTATATGTTATAGTGTTATAGCCTCAATCCTCTCAGCGTGCCCTTCGCTCCAGCCTCTATCCAACTTGCCCTTTCCACTGCCTCTCCATAGCCATGCCCTCTACTCTTGTCCCCCTGGTTGCTGGCTCTCTCTGTTACTCTGCCTTGCCTTCAAAACCCTAGCAAGCACGTCCAATCCGGTCTCATACAGCTTGCCCTCGTCTCGCCGAGTCCCCAGAATGCCCACTCCCATTTGCACATACACTCCCGGATTTGCCCCTCTCCCTGATGCCCTTGTTCTCCGCTGTGCCCGGTGACAGGTGACATCATATGCCAGTACTGTGGGCAAGGGGCAGGGCAGTACTCCCTTACCTTGGGCATCCGCAATGCTGCCGACGCACAGCAGGGCCCGGGCGGCCAGCAGGCTGGTCTGCAGGAGGTACCTCAGCCTAAAGCTCCCCGGATTCTTTTCCATGTCCAGCCGTGGAAACCCAACTCCCTCTGGCTGAAAATTCCATAGCCTGGAACTCAACAAGAAGAAATAAACACCTCAGCCAAAGGCCGCTTGAGTGCACAGTGCGTCCCACAAGTGCACAGGGTGCGTCCGGCACCTTCACTACTTCATGTTGTACCTGTGAAGGTGAGCAGGCAGACACATGTCTCAGCCCCTTGCGCGCCTGCTGTCGGTGCAGTGGACGTCTGCCTCACTGTCCACAGTACCACGAGCAGAAGGGGCCCCTCCTCAGCTCACCATGCACAGTTCGTCCATTCAGGGGAGGTGCCGGGGACTCATTGCACCCTCTGTGTGAGGGGCAAGCGCATCCTGCTGCCCATGGCGCTGTGCAGTCTGTCAGCCTCCGACACCGCTTTCGGACTCTGCAGGACAGCGAGGAGCCTGGGCACATCCTCCATACAACGGAGTGCAGCTCGATCGGCTCAGCCGTGAGGAAAACCAGGCCTGGAAATCTGGAATGGGCATAACCGGTGTGAGCTAGGGGAGTGCGCTTCCCAAGGGTAGACATGCCAGCAATGCCATATACACCACTCACAGACGTGAATGTCTCCGAGGGCACTGGCAGACGCAGGGAAGCCCAACTCACTTGAGAGATTTGAGCGCAATCGGTAGGTCACACGCGCAGATATCACTCGATGTCTCTCTTCTCTTTCTGAACTTACAATGTGTACTAGTGAAGAGAAAGCAGGTATCTCTTGCTGTACAGAACAACAACAACCTGGAACATACATTTACAATACAATGTAGATATATTCCTAGACAGTTAAATAAACATTAAACAGATGCAAAATATGTGTCTCATAAATCATGTAAACAGTGTCAAACAAGCACAATCAATGAAGTAAAAACAATTTTATAAAAAAGATTTTATGATTATTTTATTCAATACTTCATACATAAAAATAAGAATAATGTTGAAATGCAATACATAATATTCACTGTTAGAAAAATAAAATACAGATCATATGTGTGACATTTGTATTAAACAAAGCTGTGGTAGAGCTGTGTCCGACGCGCGTTTCAGCGTTTCTGGAAGCCTCCATCAGGAAGTAAGGCCACAAATCCTAAAATTCATAAAAACAATACTAAACAAATATTCTTGTGGTTGTTTGACATAGTGAAAAACTGTATGGAGTCTGAATTAAATTAAAGACAGACAACCAAAAATTCTGACACATGTATATTAATATTTAGTATGCCTTCAAGCATGTGAACATTCAAATTAGCAAATGGTAGATACATATTACATACATATTTTTGTCCATGTCTGATAAGAATGGCCATAGAAGTATTTTATGCCATATCAACAAAAGGATGAAGGATACAAATCATTCTGATAGTTAAAAAATTGTCCAGAGGATTGGATAGATAAAGAGCAAGAGATCACAGGTTACTCAGAATTAGATAAAGTGTTTATTTTATAAATAGAGTGATTAGTGAGAAGATAAAGTTTTTATCCTAATAGCTATATTGATGATATCTCACGCATAGATGGCAGAGAAGTGATCAGATATATATAGAGATATAAGGGTTAGATATGATCCAATAGGTGAAGAGTGATAAGTCCCAAATGCCTCAAAGAACAGATGGTGTTGAGTAATACCTAATAGTTTAGGGTAATAAACATATATAATTACTTAAATGTACAATAAAATCTTGATTTTGTTTATATAAACTAAGGAGGAGAATTATATGTAGGAAAAGTAGGTTTATATTGAATTAAACAAACCTTGGCATATTAACCCCTTAAGTGCGGCGCACGTTCAGCGGACGTCGCATGCACTACCTCAGTAGTGCTGCGCACGTTCGCTGAACGTCACGGCCTCGCCCGCTTAATAGAACGTTGGGCACTGGGGCAGAACGTTCAGCGCAGCTGAGGGGTTAATGGATGGATATTCGAGGGAACACCAGTTAGTTTTAACTGTCTTGATCTGTTTTAGTCCCGAAGCAATATTATTTTTGCGTTGTAAAGGTATTGCGTTCAAACAACGCAGTCATTGTAACAACCGCGCTGTAAAGGATCGTGATGTGATAGCATACGTAGTAAAATGTTATATTCCGCTGGGACACTCTTTTTGAGTAGCTGTGTGCTTTATATATCCCTGCATTCATTTATTCATAGAGAAATATTCATCAAATACATCTTCAACAGCTCATAATATCCAAGACATTCAGCTCCACAAATATTAACATTCATAATACAACCCCTTAGAAGCGCAGTGTGAGGAAAAGCCAATTATGTACTTGCTTGGTACACATTCACTACCATCAATGGCAATTTCCAGTTATAGCAGACAATTAAAAGTGCTGACTAAATATTTATTAGGTCTTGCTAAGCGAACGAAAACTCACATAATTTCACATTGCTCTTGTGCAAAATTTCTGAAAAAATTCACTTTTATGGCATATCATGTAATTATGGACTGTCAGCGGCAACATTTTTGAGCGAGGCATGGGAACAAAGCAAAATACCAGACTCGAGAGGCTTTTGTTTTTCGGTGCGCGTGTGTTTTTGCTCAATTTTTTAGTGAACAATACACCCTTGCATCCAAAATGTAAGCAAGGACACGTCATGCTAAAATATGCCGCAAAATGCCAGTTTTTCATGTGGCGTAATTATGTGTACTTTTTACAAAATATCACATAATTGCGCAAAAGCAAGTTACTCAAATGTTGCACATCTCATATGTGTATATAATCAACCTTTGATAAAGTATGTCTGTCAAACTGGGTAACACATTGTGGAAAAGGTCCCTCGCTGAACAATCTAAAAATGTAAATCTTGCACAACTAAAGAAGTTGTGAGCTGTGATATTATAGTCCCCTAAAACCTCACTGTTTACTCAGTTTGTTAAATGACTGTCATTCACTATAAACATGGTACAAAGATGTCAAGTAGAGGGGTGGAAACCGCAGCTATGAGTTGCAATTGACAAGTAGCCCCATGTCAAGAACAAAAACAGCATATTTCAAAATTATTTATCAGACGTCAATGGTAGAGCTCAAATTTTGTAACTACTTGGAGCGTCACTTAGACACAATGGTAATGTTATAATCCAACAGGATGTTTTTTTTTGCATGTTTTAAGGGGTGCTTTATATCCTAATGGCCCTAAGCATTTGATGGTTAGCTGTTGCAGAACGGGGGATATGCTAGGGGTAGGGTTAGCTCATCATCATCAAAGAGTGTCTGCAAGAGTCAACGTGGAAGACCCTTTGGTCAGCAATGTAAATACTGAAAAGCGCAGATTATTGGCACTGAGTAGTACCTTTTACGCACTGATTTCACATGTTAAGGAACCCTGTTTGCACTCACTGCAGACTTGACGCACACGTGCTGGGCATGTTACAGCATAACAACAAATGCTTTTGCAGGACGACCATTAGTGATATTCTGTATGGGCACTACAATATGGTGACTCCCTGTATCACAGTCCACGGTCATGTAGACTCAATGGGTGACAATTCTACGAACGCCCCGTGATGTGCGGCAAGGTGGTACAGCACATTCCTCCCCAACTTTAAGGAGGCGTAACAAATAACTATTAGGTATATTCATCAAGCCGAAACCGGCTCGCAAAGGGCCAGATTCTCAGAATCTGGCCCTTTGCGAACGCTATATTTGCATTTGGGATTCATCATCCCAAATGCAAAAATCGCAATTCTAGAAATCCCTAAATTGCGATTAATTGCATTTAAGGACTCTCAATTTGAGATTCCTTAAATGCAATTAATGAACCATTCAAAAATTGCAAATTTGCAATCTGGGGCCGCTATTTACCGCGAAGTCTAACTACGTGGTAAATAGCAAAAACTTCGAAAAATGCACTTTAGTGCATTTTTTTAAGTTATATGTTACACACACACATGCCCTTACATGCGCAAACCCAGTGTACATTACCATTTCCTTTGGACACCCTGGCACCCTTGAAATTGCTTCCTTATTTGCGATTCGCTAATTGCTAATCGCAAATAAGGAATGACTCCCCACTCATTCCTATGGGCCTTTAGGCCCATAGGAAAGCCATTCCTTATTTGCGATTAGCAATTAGCGAATCGCAAATAAGGAAGCAGTAGAAATCGCATAAAATATTGCGATTCCTACATGTATCCCGTTTTGCGAGTCTTTAATTACGAATCCTTAAAATTCGCTATTAAGGACTCGCAAAACATGACCATGATGAATCTGGGGGTTAGTTCTCAAACATTATGTCGGTCATTGACAACATATGACATTACCACCCCGTAGGGCACGGTTTCTATGTCAGGACGCCTAGCTCCTGATGTCACATCTGGTCATAAGAGTAGGAAGTTCTTCAAGTGGGTGGATGGTGCAGGGTTGGCTGGAAAGTGATATCGCTGATGGGGACTTCAGTCCAAAGACCTCGGAGTGGAGGATGTGGATACCGAAACACTGCTTGGAGAGTTCTCTACTGGGGCGGGGTTTGGGCATGTCTCCATTGAACTAAGACGGGCCTCCCTCAGGCTTGGAGCTACCGGTGATTATGGCACCTCTTTATCAGTCTCTGAAAAAGGATCAGTATCTGATGTGAAGTTGGTGGTTCTGCAAGGTGTGTCTCTGACCTTTTTGAAGAAAGAGATGTTGCGAGTAAGTTCTTCATTCCCTTTTTGGGCCGTTATCATGTTTTCCTGGCATTTCAACACAGACCATGGTTGGCGTTCAAAAGGTAGATGGAATTTACTGCCACGGTATCTGTCTATGGTAAACACCCAGACTCTCGTCGGATGTCAGAACAATGGGCCCTGCTGCGCCTGTCACTGGCCCACTGGGTAGTAGTGGTCCTCCTGCTGAGAACTATGTTCTTGTCAATGGGGTCCATTTTGGGTGATGCGGGATGGTGTTGATGATAACACAGTCCATGCTGGTATGCCCTGGAGCTCATCAGGTGGTGTCTGCTGATATTCACGTAGAAATCCATAAATTGCCTTATCCTTTGGTTGCTGATTGGCATGAGCAATGCAGATCACCTTGTTCAGCGCACGCATGAACCACTCAACCTCTCCACTGGCCTGCAGCTAATGTGCTGTTATTTTGCGATGCTTGATGCATCAGGACTGGAGAAAGTCTGCAAATTCGTGACCCTGAAAGAGTGGCCCAATTTCCGTCTGCAAATCTCTTGTGAGGTCAAGAGTGGCAAATATTTTTCCAATTTTGGCCGTGACTTTGGTGCCGGTTTGTGACCCAACTTGCTCTATCTCCAGGTGTTTGGTGAGGTCATCTATTGTAACAAGAGTGTATCTTCCATCCGGAGGGTGACAAAAATCTAGGCTGACGCATTCCCATGGCTGCTAAGGACCCTCTTTGGTGAGCACTGGGGCAGGGGTGTCAGGCACCATTGGTATGACTTTGCCGCTGCTACCCCTATCTCATCCATGCCAGGGAAACACACTTTAGTGCAGAATCTATTCTTGGTCTTGACTTCCCCTGGTGTACAACGTGGTTGGTAAGGCTGGTGTGGATCACCAGGCGTGGTCCTCTGAGCAGGCACCTACTCGCATCCATTCACAGTTCTTGGCAAACTTTGACTAAGGATTCTAGAAACTTCTTGGCCACTGGGTTCGTCTGGGAGATGTGTGCCTTCATGGTCCTTCTCTCTGTGGACAAGACTGCAGTTAGTGCTAGTTGGAGGCACTTGTCTTCTTGGGTGGCCTGACATATGGTATCAAGTGGTAAGGGGAGGGGCCAGGATGTTTCTGCAATGTATTGGACGTATTCCTCCATCTCTTTTGCTTCCTCAGACTCTTTGTTGCCGCTCGAGGGTGGCAAGAGAGTTTGTCCACAGAATTGGTGGCGCCAGGCTGGTATTTATGCCAATTCTCAATAGGAGGTGGCGGTTTGGAAGCAGATCCTTGAAAACGGGGCACCAGGGTTTTTTGTCTGTTGTGACCACAAAGGGGTGCCCATAAACATAAATATGAAAGTGTCTGCATTCTCAGTGTATGGCGATGGCTTCCCGTTCAATCTGGGAGTATTGCTGTTCTGTCTTGGTGAGGGGCCTGCTAGAATGCGCGATGGGAGTCCAACCTCCATGTGGCTGCTGTTGGGTGACAAAAGCCCCAAGACCTTTTGGGCTGGCATCCACAGAGATGTTGGTGGCCTCTGTGGGTCGAAGTACGATAGAGTGGTGTCTGCAGAGATAGCTTCTATTGTTTCACAAAAGTGTCTTCCTGCTCTGCACCCCAAACCCATGCAGAACTGGTTTTGGTGCATTCCAGAAGAAGTTGGGTGAGGCCCATGAGGTCTGGGATGAACCTACTGCAATAATTCACCATACAGAAGAATCTCCGTACTTCAGAGATGTTAGTGGGTAGTGACATCCAAGGATGTTCTCCGACATCCTTGGAGAACTCCACTGAGTTCACCAAGGATGTCTTCTACGGTGGGGGGTCAGGTGGCATGCACGCTTGATGGCAAAGATCGGAAGCTGCATGTCCACACAGAAGCGGACTTTCCGGGCTCCTTATGATTTTCTGCAGTTACGATCAGGGAAACCCATGGGGTGAGGTCTGCCACTTTTCTATGATATCTTAGGATTAGAGATACCTCTGCACTCTAAGATTTAAAGTTATGCAGTTTGCAATTTAGTCAATTCGTATATACGAGATGGCCAGTGTTGAATAATTGTCTGACAAGTATTAACTTATACATGAAAGAACGTCATGATTGTTATTTCAAGAAAGGAAAAGAGAACATCAAGAGATTAAACATTTATCTTATTCCATTTAATATTATTTCAATTCAAAATTCTGTAATACCAGACATCCAGAAACTCTGGGCATTGGGGTATGGGATGCGCCTGTCCATATGCGAACATCCTGACACTCGCCTTTTCCAGTCCGGGGGTCTGGCTAGGGTGCAGTATGTGTCAGGCAACATTAGTTTGATGGATGCTTCTGTGTCGGTTGTTGAAGTGACCCTGTGAGGTTCAACTCGAAGTTGGCATTTCAGAAGTGGAAGGCGAGGTGAGCAAATCCCTCCAATTGCAAAAACGGTCTGGACAGTGTACTATTCCATGTCATCGTCGATGTCTTCTGGTTCATTGGAATTGCTTGTGACAGCCTGGAGGGTTTTCTTCTAGGTTTTTTCCTTTGATCGCCAACTGACTTTTGCAAAGCAGTTATATTTGCCATCGGCGGAGCACTTTCTACCTATGACATGGAATTCAGCTAACTTGTGAGGCGGTCCTAAGCAGTATCCGCAGTTTTTTCATTTTCCTTGTGTACGTTTTTGAGCTACAGAACTGCAGGATGGTTGTTTGCAATGACTGGGTCTGTTTTAATTGGCTGATGGAGAGTGGCCTTCATATGGGACACTCTGGCTTTGAATAGTTCTTACGACCGTCCGAGGGTCAAAGTAACTTGGGGGCATATTATCAAGGGATTTATCCCCGCTTTTTTGGCTTTAAAAGCCAAGAAAGCGGAGATAAAATTATCTCCCTATTACCTAGCTGTCGCTAACACCAGTTAGCGACAGATAGTAGGAGATAGCGACCATCTTGGGCCCCACTTTGCATGTCAGTGAAATTTATCACTAATTACATGCAAAGTGGGCGTGCCAAGATGTTAGCGACTGGAAGCAGCCGCTAACATCGTTAGCTCCTATTACCAACTTTTGGACATATTCCCGCTAGGCGCAAATATCTCCAAAAGCTAACACCTGCCCCAGAGCAGTTCGTAGCCATGTTATCCAATGGTAGGTGGATAACATGGCTAAGAGCATTAGCTCGGTAATGCATGAATATCGCTGACTTTTCAGCGATATTCATGCATTTCGGCCGATTTTTATCGCTTAGCAGATAAACCTTGATAATAGCAAGGTTCCTAAGCGATAAAAATCGCCGCAGCTCGGCGATAAAAATATTGCCGCTAAGCCAACATAGCGATAATTATCGCTAGTTGTTGGTAATATGCCCCTTGGTGTGTTTTCCCGGACTCTTGAAGAGCAGTCTTTCACAGTTTTGCCGATGCACAGCCTTGTATTATTTGCCCCTCTTCTTCTCCTGTTCATCATGAAAAACAACAGGTGGTTGCCAGTTCTTTGAGCCAACAAATCCAGGCTCTTGGTGGGCTTGATGGAACACAAACTGTTCATATTCTCTGTTCACCATTGGCTCAAAATGTGCGTTTAGAACTGCATATGACTTGGGCGTCGCTTTAACCACTGTCTTATATATTTTGTGAATGTCCTTGCCCCCTAGATGCAATAGGAGAGCTCAGCGTCTTTCCATCGTGATATCTGTGCCCTCAAAATAAAGTTGGAGGCGTCCCACCCAGTCTTTTCATTTGGGTCCCAGAGAGGACGGTGCACTATCACCAATGAATGGTTCTATTACAGGAATGGAGGCCATTGTGTGGCACGAGCAACTGGTGGCAGAGATGATTCCAATTTATAGTGAGGTTCCTCGCAGCACGAGCATTGGCAGACGTGATGTCTGGTGGTACAGCTGCATGTCTGAGGGTTCCTGTCGCGCAGAGTGGCTTGTAGCTTGACAACGGTGTGGGCAGTACTGGCCTATTTTTGTGTTCATATTTTGCCACTGAGCCTCCTCCTGTATCATATTTTTATTGTGAGTTGTTACTGTAGTTTGTGCATGCACTTGCTGCCTAAAGTGCACTTAGTCTGGGCTTCTCTGCAGTGTTACAAGGAGGGTATTAGCAGGAGTGGTCCTTGCCCTGCACTCTCCCTTCATCAAGCAACTGGCCCGGATCTGGGTCTCTCCACTCACCTGCAGACCAGTGGGGCACGGGTGCGAATACCCGCCTCATCTCCAGTGTAACGTGGTGACTCCCCATATCATAGTCCCCAGGTCACGCAGACACAATAATGCCATGGAGCCACTTGCTAGCTTTAATGCAGGTGCATAACCAACTGAACTGGCCACACACTTTTATTAACCCTACACGTAGAGCGCAGGACCCAACACGTACTTGGGGTAACAATTCTACGTCCACCCCATGATGTGCAGCGAGGTGGTACAGTACAGGCACATGAAGAATCATTCATATTAATTGTGATGAGAGGGAGCATGCCACTCGCAAAGTCAATATCATGACAAGGAATGGTTATAGAAGTCAGCAGAGAAAAAAATGTGGATGCTCACAAAATGCAAGATCTAGGTATGTCAGGAAGAGGGAGGTACTCCCATCTTGCTAATCACTCTTAACATCCATCTTCGTTGGATCCCTCTTTTTCCACTTTGGTGCGCCTCAGTATCTGTTCTTGGGTATCTACTCTGATTCAGTAGTAAATATAATGTTTCCCTTTGATCCATCGGCCATTAGTATGGAGATGAGTCACACATTTCTATCTCCTCTTCATCAATCACTCATTTTCCTAACTATAGCCCTCTGTTATCTTCACAGCCCTCATCTCTTTACTATCATTTGCTTGTACACATCATCTTTACAGCATGCGTAAAACCTGTCCTTAACTAACCCTTCATGCTGTCAACATCCTCCTCCTTTCTGTATTTTTCTAGGGAGATTGCTGCTCCTTTTATCTCTTTTGTTCTTTGTGTGCTGTTCTTCAGTTCTTGATTAATTATTCTCTGTATCTGTTCTTTCTCCTTTCTGGGCATCCACTGAATTTTATTAAAATGTCATCTTTTCTACTTTGCACTGGTTTTTACAGTATTCCGCGCCAGGGCCAGAGAACTAAAAATGGAGGGCCCTGTTTGTCAAAGGGGTGCTCTGTGTTTGCAAACGTGGTTTATGCACAATGCAAGCTGCAGGATGTGATTATTCAAGTCACACAGGGCCGCTCTGCATGGGCCTGCGTGGCTTGATAAATCAGGAATAATGCAACGCAGCGCAAATCCCTGCATTGCGCTACTCTGCCCAGGGAAGGCGTTCCATGGGTGTTGTGTGGGTGTTCCCACACAACTCACATGAATGTTAACCCTTTCGATGCTCATGACGGAACCGTTCCGTCATGACCACGCCCGTTTTCATTAGAGTCCAGCACCGCCGGTAAATCGGGGCAGCACAGATGAGGTTAAGGCATCCCCAGATTTACCATTGCTGGGAATGCACCAAAATGCTACACCTTTCCAAATAAGGCATAACGAGGAGAAATGTCTTCATTTTTCCTCATTACTCCCTCTTTCTATATGTGCTGCCTTCTGTAGCACACATAGATAGAGGAATATGCCTCAGGGGATTGTTTTTGTTCCAGAAGGTACCCCTTCCTGCACAAAAAGAATCCTGCACGCAACGCAGGCACCCTTGCACCACGGGGCAAGGGTGCCTGCGTTGGAGCTATGCAGAACATTGCATGCCAACGCTAGGGAGAGGACAGGAATGCACTATATTGTAATAAATACGGTGCCTTCCTGCCATTTCCATGTAATGCTGCACAACAAGGTGGCTCCATTTGCTGCGTTATCTTTACACAAATAGTCCCCTGAATTTGAAGAATTAACAAGATAAGAGATTTTCCAGGTCGAAAAGCCACTGCAAGTGTGAAAAAGAAAGACATTGGTGTGATCCCCGGCCTCTAGAAGAAGTGTGGTGATTCTGGGGATATCAGATGAAGAAAGCAACTGTGGATTAGTTACTCGTAAATGACCTCTAATCAGGGCCGGGCTCTAGTCATAACTTATTGTCCCGGCTAAAACTTTCTGAACTTTTGGCAAATTTCTTCCACTGACTATTCCACACGCAAAAAAAATAGGAGAAATTACACTCTTTAACAAAACAGTATCAGTGCATAATCTTTATTGTAGAATTCCATTCTGAACCCTGCGCACAATTGGATTCCAGTATTACCTGGAGGACTTTGTGAAGGGTAAATAAGGCAGACGTGGGAAAAGTGGAGAGAAATTCTCTGGTAAAAGAACAGCAACAGGTTATTCTCCATTCTTATTCTTCGTTATAGACAACCTCATATTTAGCACTTCGTACAAGAGTATGGTGTTTATAAAGAGTCCCAGGAAGAGAGAGAACATTACAACAAGAAGTACAAGGCTAGGCAAGGTATGAACCTGTAACCTTTATTCACCTCTCGTTTAAGATCAGAAGGACCACACATGACAAACTGAGGAAAACTGGGATATAGAAAATAGCCTCCTTTACTTTGTGGTTTCACTACCAGGATGGGTCAATTTAGGTAGCGGGCTAGCGGCAGACTATGCAACTCTCACAGGCACTGAGTAGAAGCCTTGCAACAGTCCTACTTGTTTGGATTTTCGTGCGTGACCACTTTGCCGCACAACTCTTCACCCCTAAACTTTATGTTTTTCAATTTTGGTTCCTGCTACCCTTTACTTCTTTCATCTCCTGATTCTTACTCACCTCAGTGTTCCTGCATACTCACTCTCATCCAGACTCACTGATCCCCTACCTTTCCTTTTCTGTGTATTGGATTTTCAGCCATGCCTCCTCCAAAGGTGTGCTGCCACTCCTGCATCTCTCCTCCTCTCTTCTGCCTCTGCTTGCCTCTGCGGCTCTGGGTCTGTATTCTGGGAGGACGGGACCAGTTATTGTCTTCCCTTGGCGAATGACAGGCAATCTGCTGACTTGCTTGACACATGTAATTGTGTTAGATCATTTAAGGCCAGATGTAGGTATCCAAATACCGGTCGGAAACGGCAGAAAATACAGATTTTCTGCCGTTTCTGACCGGTATTTGGATATTGAGATGTAGGGGCATGTTAAATTACAGAATCAGTAATTTTACCGAATTAGTAATTTTTCCGATTCGGTAAAATACTGAATTGGTAAAATTACCTATTCTGTAATTCAACATGTAGGTAGCACAGTGCTACAAGGGTTTAAGAATTCGTTATTTACCACCAACTAGACGTTGGTGGTAAATAATGAAAACCCTTCAAAAAGCATTTTTTTTGCTTTTAAAAACGTGCCATGTTGCAGACAAACATGCCCTAAGGGCATGTATGTCAGCAACATGTGCACCCATGCACAATTGAGGGGTGCAACAGGGTGTCAAAGTGACACCCTGTCCCCCTTGCAAGTTCGGTAATTTTACCGAATCGGTATTTACCGATTCGGTAATTGGATTGATTCCTATGGGCCTCAAGGCCCATAGGAATTCAATTCAATTACCGAATTCGGTAATTTCAAAAGTGAAATTACCTACATCCCTTTTACCTACTCTTAAATACCGAATCGGTATGATTCGGTATTTAAGAGTAGGTAAATCGAGATTACCTATATCTGGCCCTTAGTATTGAAACAAGGATTCCTAATTGTTTTTGTTCTATATTATCCGATAGAGACTTCTAGCTGCATCTTTACCTTAGAATTTCCCAGGCGTCACGCTGGATCCGGAAACCTTTGCTCGAGCAATACCCTTTGCGCGCGCCGTCAGGTGGCTCCATTCTGCAGCTGGATATTGTTTCTACCAGATAATGCATTACCGAAGGTAAGTCACTTGTTGTGTCGAACATTACAGAGCGGTGGTTCTGTGATGACCCAAAATTGTCTCTGGAATACTACCCCCTTGTCTGTGTTTCCCCTGGTTACTAATGGAGGTATTACTATCATAAGCCTCATTGTAATGCGTGAATGATTGAATGATTTGGACTGGAGATCTACTCCTTGAATCAAATCCTGACAAACAACTATACTGCTTATCTGCCACTTAAAAATAGTGCCAGTGCACTGTGGGTGATAAGGACAGTGCAAAGAACAGCATGATGACTCATGGCCGGAACAATAGGAAAGACTCACTCCTGTAGAAGGGAAAGGAGCAGATAAATAGGCAAGGATTTTCTCTCTTTTAAATATGCAGAAGACATGTGGGGAAATAAAAGGTTTAATATGGCTAGGTTCTGATGAAATATTTAGTGCCAGGATGGAAGTGAGAAGCCTGGTTTGTGGGAGCTAACAATGAGCCTCTGTTTGCAGGGGATGGAAGCAACTGGGCCAGTCACATCTTGGTGAGAAACCCTCTGCTTTCCTATAATGTTCCTATCAGGTCGACCAACCATAAAGAAGACATACCTTTACAGTAGGTACAACAAAGGCCATGATCACTCTATGGGCCAGATTCACAAAGGTAAACTGAGACTAAAGTCTAATTTTACGAATTTCGTCATTCACAAAATGTATTTACGAGTAGTAAAGTCCTTAGACTTTTGGTCTCAGTTAAACTTAAGACTAAAACTTAATTTAAACAGAGGCAAAAGACTGAGGGGTATATTCACAAGAACGTATGATAACTATCGCAATAGTAGGGTAATGCAACTTTCAAAATCGCAACCCATTGCAGGAAAATAACTCTGTGTCAAAGTTGAATTCACAACAAGGCAGTAGCATGCAATATTCTACTGAAACCGTGGACAATGTCCGCGGTACAACCCCCTTGATGGAGACAAAAAAGCAAACTACAACACCAAAAAAACTGTGATGGGCCAAAGCGCGATGAGGAAACCAGCGATAAACAGCACCAGGCCTGCAACACACACCTGGCAGGCGGGAAAAATTACTATAAAAGTTGAAAAAACTCCCAAACACAAACTGACCAACACCCAAGCACCAATGGAGGCAGCCGGAGCAGGCGCAGAGGAGGAGCACAACCCCACAAGCACTGGGACCTCGGGATGGGGAAGGGCAAGGAGAAGAGGAAGATGAAGTTCAGTTCGCAGTCAAACAGGATCATAGTCACAGAGATGATGGAACACCATCAACAACTGTTTGTCACCTCCAACATGTCATTGGGCACCAAAAATGGAATATTGCGGGACATCGCGGACAAGATCAATGCCGTCGGAGAGCACAAGAGGACAATGGACTAGGCCAAGAGGCGATGGAATGACATCAAGAGGCGGACCAAAGAGAAACTCTCTGCCAACCAGAAGGCAGCAACGCAGACTGGAGGTGGGGGCCCAGCACCACAGCTCGCGCTGGATGACATGGAGGAGCTGGGGTTGACAGTCATCAGTGTGGAGACTGTGGCCGGAGTCGGGGGATCAGACACTGATCGACAGGACACAACACAACCGCAACAGGGTGAGTGACCACTAGGTACTGGAGGGACGGGTGGAGATGGCCACAATGGCACACATGCACAATCAAGCAGAGCACAGTGCACACCCACAATGACTCTGGGTCCTCGCCCAGATCTATAGACTGTCACAATGTACAATGCCATGCTGTCTTAACACCATCAATGCTGATGGTATTCCCCTCCTGTGCTGACCCTGATTTATTCCCATTGTTCATGACGAGCTGAGCTCGTCATGAGTGTACGAGAGGTGTACCTCATGACGAGCTGAGCTCGTCATGAGCATCGAAGGTGTTAATGTCAACATGTTCCATGCGGCTACATACTTGTGGACACATTGTAATACACCATCTCCACTTCACATCGCAGGGGCACCGCCAACAACTCCTGCAGAGCAGTCCCAGCCACTCTTCACTGAGGACGAGGAGGACAACACCAGCATCGACACCTAAGCCACCCAAGACCTCATTGACCTCATCTGCCACTCACCTCCAGGATCAGGGCAGGCCAGCTACATCAAGGAGACCCCACCTACTACCCAAAGCACCCAGCAGGTGGTACCCACAGCCCCCGCACTCTCCCAAGACCCCCAGGAACAACACATGGCCTTCCAACGCCCTGTGCTGGAGTGCCAGAAGGAGTCCACAGAGCAGGTGTGGTTGGGTTCCGGCAACATGGCAACCAAACTTGACGCCATCCTTGGGTTTGTAGCCCTGCTCCATGGTCTCCAACAAGCCCTGACTGACATCGATGGAGTCATGACACGGAGAGAAGAACACTGTCCGCTCAGAGTGGCTCCAGCAATACTAGTCGTGAGCTGACACACATTCGGAGGCTCATGGAGGACAGGGTGCGGATGGAGGCAGAAAGGATGGCAGCGATCGCTGCACATGAGTGGAATGTAGCTGGGATCTACCATGCCCTGCAGCTCCTCATCATGGCATTGCTGCCACAAGGCATGGCGATGTTGAATGCTGCTGCCCCCACACCATCTACATCTCCACCCCTGTTGTGTTCATTCCTCCCTGTGCGGCAGGCCTAACCACTCCGGCACCTGATGTTATAGTGCCACACAGTGTGGCTGACAATCCACCTCTGCCACCTGAGGTGTCGTTGGCACACCGTGCCACAGCCGGTACAGCAACACCGCCAGGTGGGGCAGGGTGCGCATCCGGGGACGAGGACATGGATGGGATTGTGATCAGGAGGGCTCAGTAGCATTAATTTTTGCCACCTGGCCTGTTCCTGGTTGGTCCAGCATATGGCCTCATGACCTTCCACTGACCCCCGATTGACTCAGATGCACTCACTTTGGACAGTGACATGGACCGCCACATCCTTTTTGATGACCAATGACACGGCGACCAGACTGCGGACTGCACCCCTCCTCTTCGACAGTACTTGTATTCCACGGATGGACTCAGGCTGCCCTCCTGAACCTAATGGGGTGGTGTATTTGGCAGTGCCCTGTACCAATCCAGCTGAATAACTGCACTGGATGTGCAATAAACATCCAGTGATGCACTGCTGTGTCATGTCTTTCATCATTCATATATGCATGTGGGATAAAGTTAGGGACAGTGATTCCCCTGGTATCAATGATGCTCATCCTGTGGGATGCCAGTCTGAGGGTGCTACATACGGGGTGTGCACGGGTCCCGGGGACACCACAACAGGGACACCTTCTTGTCCGTACGTGGACTGACCACGCCCAGTGCCCACGAGTCATTATTGCAAGCCCTGTGCTGTTCTGGCTTACGGCAGGCCAGGCCACTCCGCTCACGCTCCCAGGGGGGGCCTCATTGCTACCCGTTGCAGGCATACTCACCTGGTGTTGTTCAGGTCACTCGTCTAATAGTCAGCAAGTCACAGCCACTCCCTGAGGGCAGGTTTGCACGTTCACCACACCCACCCTGCACAGGCGTCACAGGCCATGTGACCCTGCAAATATAAGGGGCCGACGACTTCACATACCCCTCTGCTGGTGGTGACTGAATGACAGACCCGAGGCCTTGAGGCTGGCATGGGCCTACCACCATGTGGCACTGACTGGGGTTGAACAGGGTTTGTGGCACACGCTGCATTGCGGCCTGCGTGGGACTACCACCCCACCACGTGACACTGACTGGGGTTGAACAGGGTTTGTGGCACATGCCGCATTGCGGCCGGCACAGGCACCCCACCACAGGACTGTGACTTAGGGTGCACTGAGTCATTGGCACCTTGAGCTGCTGAGCGGGTGTGCAGCCTGCGATGATGGCCTGTTCGGCGGTCTGGACTGCTCAGGATTAGTGTGCCTTGCTGGACTGCAGTGTAGGCTGCGCCAGCGGGCTGCACGGGCTTACTGCCACATGGCATTGCCTCCGGGATCACAGAGTTAGTGGCACCCATTGGGCTGAGCAGCTCTGCAGGCTGCGATGTTGCCGGGTGCCCTGGTATGTCCCATCCCATGGTGTAATCAAGACCCAGCACCAAATGTGAGACCTGGTGGCCTGTGCAGCGTGGCTGCATGGTGTGGAGGGTGCCATATCAGCAGGCCCAGGGCTTGTGGCTTGCAGTGGCACATGGCAGGACCTGCAGTCTACACGCCGGTGGCGGAAGGTGAGCAGTGAGGCCCGTGTGTGCATGGGCAGGCATGCTCCAATGGGTGGCGGGAGAGGCTGGGATGCCTCTTCCTGGGTGTGCATGGGCGGGCGAGTGATGTTCTCTTCTGCAAGTGTGTGTACTGTGCCAGTCATGTCTCTGGACTCTGTTTAAGATGACGGCTCTGTCTCAGAGGTGTGACATGGTGTACTGCTGTACGTACTGGCAAGTGGTTGGAGATACACTGGTGCCAGAAGGTGAGCAGTGTGGCCTAGGTGCACAGGGTCGTCTCTCTCTCTCTCCCTCTTCTTTCTCTCTCTCTCTCTCTCACTCTTCTCTCTCTCTTCCCCTCTCCTCTTCTCTCTCTCTCTCTTTCTCCCTCTCCTCTACTCTCTCCCTCTCCCTCTCTTCCCCTCTCTTCTCTCTCTCTCTCTCTCCTTCACTCTCTGGCTGTCCTTTGATGTGTGCAGGACTTACCTTCTCATCATGTTTTTGTCTTGCAGGCCTTGACCTACGAATTGTGTCGAGGGGAGCCGCCATGTGTCTTCATTTGATTTCTGTGTTGATTTCAATAAAGTTTCATTGTTTGCTTCGAAAAGTGAATGTGTGATGCTCATTTCTGTGACAACACATGCATGTCACTAGTTGTGATTGTGAGACATCAGGTGGATTATTTCGTACATGTTTCGGTGTAGCTGATATAGCTTGTTTTTGGTTGAGGTGTGCCATGGATGGGTGGTCCTGGGTGTTGTGTCGGTGGGTGTTGTTGCCCTCCTGGGTGTCCGTGCTGCATGTTCAGTTGCTCTATGGCATCTGTTTGTCTTCAGGTGTGGATGTGGGCTGTGCTCCCTTTTGGTGGTGCAGGCTGTGGTCCGATTTTACACCAGGTCAGGTCAGGTGTAAATTTCCTGCTGCTAACGCGCATTATTGTGTGTTTTGTGTGCTTTTCGCCGGTCTGGCTGGTTGTTGTGATTGTTGAGGTGTGGTGTTGTTGGTGGTTTTGTCACAGGAACACCTACTCTGCATCTCATTAGCGATAGTTGCGAGGATCCTCTGTGGCAATATTTTTTGCGGCTGCTATCGTGGGAAAACTGGTTCTGTGGGCTGTTAGCACCTGCTTGTGAATGGTGGGGTAAATTTATCACGACTTTGGCGACGCAAAAGTGCAGTTAATTCGGCAATAGCTCCTTGTGAATATGCCCCTGACTTTACTAATCATAAATGCCTTTTGTGAATATGGAAAGTCATAAAGTCAGGCTTTCGTCTCAGTTTACCTTTGTAAATTATGTGTGCTTGCTGACATCCATTTATTTATAGGTAGAAAAATTGAATTTCAAGAGATCCATACCAGCAAGAAAAAAGTACTCTTCAGTGCTTGGAGAAAAGTGTCCTCAAAGAATTCATCCTAGAATCTGCTTTACTTAGAAACATGTAGGAAGACTAGTGAAGAAAATGAAGGCTTGACATATAGCATTTGACTCATCCAAGGGTGTTAGAGACCATATTCTGCTCACAATGAGGCTCACCCAAGCGTTTGGTTTTCAGTCCGGCTTTACAATTCTACCATGGATGTGTAAAATCATATTTAAAATTGAAACTTAAAAATAATAACTGAAAAAGATAAAAAAATGAGAATGAGTTCTAACTTTTAGTAGGATGGAGATTACCACAGAATGGTGGGAGCATTATTATGAGAGGGCATTAATGCCGGTATTGATGTCCAGATCTGGGCCGTACTCCTCAAACTACCTAAGGAGGTCTTGGTGCACTTGTGAAAGCAAATCTAGTTAGTGTAAAGAGGGTATTTTCAAGAAACCTTAAACTACAGTTAAATCTCCATCCCTTCTGTTTGGAATAATATTCAGAAATTGTTCTGTTTGGAATAATATTCAGAAATTGTTCTCAAATGTCTCAAATAGCAGGCAGTGTACTCCATATTACGTGCCATTGACCCATGTTGAGTTTGTTCATACGAATGAAGGAGAGGCAGACATTACAAATGTTATCTCAAGTCTGCAGTTCATCGGGCCAGCCACATGGCTTCCATCTACTGAGCATGCAGTCTGAAGGTCTGAATGCCCAATAGCTGAGGAGAAAGCAATGACCAGTCATGGCAGGAATATTGTCCAATAGAACACTAGACCAGGAAGAGATCTTCAACCCAAGAATTCTTTTTGTAATTTTATAAACAAATTACATATCACAAATCCCTAAATACATTGGCTATTGAATGTCATACAAGAGAAACTCAGGACATACTGTACCATTAAAAGAGTTTGGGCTGGTACCCCTCATAAGTATTTCTCTGTGAAATAAAATCATGTATGTGTCGGCAACAAAAAATGGTGAACTGTTTGATTGTTGCTCACAGAGCTGAAAGGGCAGAGAAGACACCACACTATCCACCCCTGAAAGCTGTTCTCTGTCCTCCAGTTGAACAGGGTTACCTGTTTCTTAGTCACCCAATCCAGCCCTGTATGAAGTCTCCTGTGAACTCTTTTAGCAATTTACACTGTTTTAGAGCGTGGCTTAGGATTCTACAGATATTATAAAGGAATGTTACAGTCTATGGTTCACTTGATATTTTGTAACAGCCGAGTGAAGGATACATTGTAATTGCTTTTTGCACTACTTTGCTGGGATACATCAACTAATATTTTTTATAATATCAGCCAGCCATTCTATCCCACCATTAGCTAACCATTCCATCTGGCTGAAAATAAATCATTTCTTTGAAAACTCAGTTAAACTTTCTAACACATTGTCATTTGATAATTCTGCCATCAATTTCAGCATCTGCGGTTGACTCCTTCCTTATAAACCACTAGTCAATGCTAGTCAAGAATTGCATCACTCCATTGGACAATCATTGCATCCTGACATGAGGCAATCATTGTGTTTCATCACAAGTTGAGTATTATGTCATTGAACTTACAGCAGATCGCAGAAATTAACCATTATCCAGACATTCCATAGCACCCTCAACAGTTAATTTCCCTGCAACATCTGCCAGTCCTTCCATTGTACTTTTAGCCAAGCTAGTCCTCTTACCATCAACTAACCTTCCACCAAACCATTCACCTCTTATAATCTCTAACCAATTCATTCTACCTTTAGTCAAATGTAAACATTGATTGATTGATTTATAAATTTGTAGAGCGCAACGAATGCCCGGAGGCGTCTTGGCACTGTGGACTCAGTAGCACTAATGACCAATGAGAACTAAATGTCAGTTTGGAAGAGCCAGGTTTTTACTTTTTTCTGAATGCTAAAAGGTCTGAGCTATCTTTGATTGTTGGCGGGAGAAGGTTCCATAACCTGGCAGCTCCCACCAGAAAGCTCCTTCCTCCCCATCGACTCTGTCTGAACCTAGGCACCTGCAAAAGTCTGCGTTGTGCGGATCTAGGACTCCTAGAAGGGATGTAGAATTTTATACGTGAAGTAAGGTAAGCAGGACCCTTTCCATGCAGTGCCTTAAATGTAATGCAGAGAGTCTTAAATGCAATCCTCTTCTTAACCGGAAGCCAGTGCAGGGCTCTCAAAGGATGTGCCACTGGCTCAAGCTTAGGGATGTTCAGTATCATTCTGGCTGCTGCATTCTGCAGGCGTTGCATTTTTTTCACAAACTGGGTTTGAATCCCAACACATAAAGCATTGCCATAATCCAGTCTTGAGAATGCAAGTGTAGTTACCAGCGTTTTCACTGCCTCCTGAAGGACTGGGTTTTTCTAAGACCCAGCGTTGCCAGGGATAACACCTAAAACCTTCGTGGGTAACCTGTTCCGGCGTACAGATTACAGAGACACGGGACACTTCCTTCGGCGTCAAAGATTCGAAGTTTATTACTGCAGGGAACACAGAAGTCACGAGAAGTACACAGCATGTAGGTTCACGGAGACTGTTTCAACTTGTATCTGTGGATCGCTCTTCTTATACAGTTTTCAATCATAGGATAACATGGTGCACAAAGGTTTACAACTTGGTTCCCATCGTAAAGACCATAAGGGGGTCGCTTTCATGTATTGAGGGCCCGGAACATAATTACAGTAACATTTGGCGGTTCCCAACTGTAAAAGTACATCTTCCCACCATTAGTACATTCCAATCAACAGTAAACGAGTCGAGGAAGAGACAGAAACAGGTGCAGAGGAAGACGAAGACAGCGAACAGATCGGAAAGGGTGTAAAAGGGGTGGTACCAGCAAACACGAGTTGCAGGCATCAAAGGGGACGTGCCTAATGAATGCACAACTGAGACAATAGACCGGCACGGCAAGATGAGCCTCGAGCGGGGCCATCTGCCTTACAGTATCATCCCCCTCATCATAAAGACACCTTCAAAGGAAACGTGTCTTCCGCAAGAGTTTGGGAATCCCAGGGTCGCGAAGCGGACAGCGTCCGTTCGCTGGCTACTTGAGGGCAAGAAATAAAATGGATGCCGTATCTAAGATGGAACCCGTGGGCTCGGATGAAGAAACCCACGAAACAAACAAACGGTTTAGGCTAGCACAGCGAAAACGCGTACACCCACTAAACTCGTCATTTGCGGTTCATAGATACCAGACTCGACCATATTTGTGCGAGTCAAAAACACCACTTACAATTGTCACGGAACCTCAGACGCTCCTTTTGCCCTCATGTAGGCAAGCACTAGTCGGAATCATAATCGATCTCGATATTCATCAGACCATCTAGATGTTGCTGCAACATAATTCTATCCATCAGAGTTCCTTTGGTAACAGGCGGCCGCCTTATACACGTCGTAGCACAGAGGCCACATAAGGCAGGACCACACTGCACACAAAGACAACACGTGAACAGGAATGCTACAACAACCCCGATGATCATCAGAATCTTCCAACCCCAAGTCGACATTAGGCCCCAAAACCACCCAAGTAGCGTCCAATCCCCTACGTCCACGTGTATGGACTCAGAGATCTTATGCAACTTCGAGATGGCTTGATAGACAGTCGGAGCGTTGTCTGGAATGAAAATACAACAGCTCGAATGGATCCCCTTACATACTCCACCTCGATCTGCTAAGACAACGTCTAAAACCATACGATTTTGTAACGTCATCAGCCTATCCGCCTGAAGCTCTGCTGTGATATTACCAAGGGCACTGGCAGTGATGTTAGCAGTCGATTCCACCACTCGAGTCAACTGTCTCAGGTTCCTACTATTGATCATAGGTCCCCAAAACTGCAAGAAACCCTTGAAAAAGTCTCCTGCCTCTTGACCGGCAGTGTCCTCTTTGCTAATCACGCCCCTCACAACTCTGGTCTTGTGGTAATCGGAGGCGACTGTAAAAGTCGGTGGCAACAAGTTTGCAATATAACATGTGCCCGCAAAGTCAAGGGGCAACCATGTATATGCACGGTCGTAACAGACAAAGTACGTACCCTTGGCAGTCAGGAGAACAGGGGAAGAGAGCATTGGTAAGACATACGTCTCAGAGCAAGCACTCTCTCCAAGGTGAGCTCTCGGGCTTCGGCCACAGCCTTTTAGACAGAAATTACCAAGGTGGGGTACAATCCATATAGGAGACGAGCTTTTGAGCTGTCTTTCGCCCACGAGTGCACTATACTCAACCTCACTGAGATCCCTATAGGCTCGCACCTCTTCCTCTGGGATGAGCGACGGCTCATAGATATCCCTATCTAAATCAGCAATCGCTATTGCCAAAGGCTTATGGTACGGACCGGGACCAAAGTGTGGAGAACGTGGCTCTCGATTGGGGTAAGAATCTAGTGCACTTCGAAACATTGTTTGGAATGCTCGAGCTGAACCCGGGGAACTATAAGGAAGAACCAAGTACGGAATTCCCTTATCGGTGGTATGTGGCATTAACCCACACACCCAACAATTAGTAGTGTTCACCACCAACTGATGCTGATGAAGGAGCTGAACGAAGGAATTGTTCATAAATTCCACACGTCTAACCTGTTCGTGTTGTGGTAAGATGTGGAAGGAATGAGGGGAAACAGTAGAAGTAGGTTTAGGTTCAGAAGAAGGGGTAGGTGAGGCAGAAGGCAACAATGACTGTATCATGTAATACACCCCACCCACCAATAACGAGGAAACAGTTAAAAACAGAAGGAACACCTGAAACATGAAGCATTTTGTACGAGCAATTTGTTGCAACTTGAATCTTTGGGCCTGAGCTTTTTCCAATTCCGACAGCTTCGAGAAAGCCATCCTCTAAAACCGTCCGCTACGTTCTTGACGCACTTCGTTCTGTGTAGTAGTAGTCAATCACCAGGAGTTCCTAGGAATCGACGGTCTCTGACCTAGTGTCAAGACCTACTAACCAGAAGGAAGTACCCGCGCGGCCCTACGGTCCACCCGGATGTAAGGTATCTTTAATCAGCAATATGTACAAAATCTCCTAGCTGTGGAAGCAAAACACATACATGGAAAAAGGCTCAAAATTTTACGAAATCACAATTGTGCAAGTGTGTTCAAAAACTCTGTAATGGCAATGGGGTAACGTGGATGTCAAGGGAGAAAGCAAAGATACTTTATTAGTCTTTAGTACTGGATCGAAGAAAATATCGGCTTCTCCCAGGACGTGTCTGTTCGTCAAACAGTTGATCCGATGGTGAAACAGTGTTCTGTTGATCAGTCAATTGTTCAGATCCTGAGTTTTGTGATGACAAATGTTCACCAATGTCGTTTTGCTGCACTGAGGTCTCTCCGACAAGCTGAGCGTCGCTAAAAGGAATGAAGGTCGGCACATTTTCGCCTTCAGACGAGGCGATGCCCTTCCTCACCCACGAGTCTGCTGGTAAAGGTATAGGTACCTTTTTGGTATGGGTGGCATGCACCCAGTTCTTGCGTCCTTCCAAACGAACAGCAGTCCTCGTGGCAAGGAGCACCTGGTAGGGTCCGGTAAAACGAGGCTCAAGGTTGCGCTTCCGGGCAAAATTCCTCGTCACTACCCAGTCTCCGGGCTGGAGCTGGTGGCCTGGACCCTCCGTCTGCGTCGGCAGTGCTTCAAAGACCTGTTGGTGAATTAACCTCAGTTTAGCAGTCAGATCATGAAGATAATCAATCAACATTGGGTACTCAAGATCAGAAAACACACTGGGTCTAGGGACCCCCCAAACATTGGCAGGGCGGCCGAACACAATCTCGTAGGGACTGAGCCCTACTCGGGAGTGTACAGTCGCCCTAGTTGACAGAAGAGCTAAGGGCAAAGCGTCAGGCCACGAGAGACCAGTTGTAGCCTGAATCTTCGCTAGTTTCAGTTTAAGGGTGCCATTATACCCTTCAACCAAACCTGCTGACTGGGGATAATTGGAGCTGTGGAATTTCTGTGTAATTCCAAGGCCCTTACACACACTCTTCATCACACTCCCCACAAACTCACTTCTGTTATCAGACCATACAATCCGTGGCATTCCATACCGAGGAAAGTATTCCTTCAGTAGGATTTTTGCAGTGGCCAGAGCAGTGTTGTCTTTGAGTGGGTAGGGTTCAATCCATCGGGAGAATGCGCAAACCACAACTAAAACGTACTTCAGGTTATTGCATCGCTCCATATGGATGAAGTCTAGCTGAATCACCTCAAAGGGACATGAAGGGGGAGCAAAATGGCCAGGAGGTGTAGGAGTTCCCTTACCAGGATTGTACATCATACATATCATATAATTCTTAACCAATCTCTCAGCACACTTAGCAATACCTTCATTCTTCCAGACAGGGGACAACAACTTGCAGATATCTTTCGCACTAATATGTGCCAAGCCGTGTGCCATCGTCACAACAGCTAGCACATACGCATCCGGCAACATCCACCTCTTATTCTCCGACAAATCGATCCAGCAACCATTCACATCCAACTTTCCCGTACTCTCTTTCCACTTCGTCTTTTCAGACTCAGTGGCCTCATTCTGAATCGCTTTCACACTCTCGATAGTGTCCTCACACATACCAGTTTCTGCAGGCCAGCTTACCGAACTCGTCACATACATTTTAGTAGTAAGATTCCGGGCAGTCTCCTTAGCAATCTCATCCGCAAACGCATTGCCACGACCAACATCATCCGTCACCTTACGGTGTGCACTACATTTAATAATCGCCACCTTCTCGGGCAATGTAAGTGCATCCAAAAGATCATTCACAAGCTGTCCATGCTGAATCTTCGTACCATGCGATGTCATGAAACCTCTCTCTCTCCACAAACGTCCAAAACTATGCGCAACACCAAATGCATACTGGCTGTCCGTAAACACATTCACCCGTTTCCCTTTCGACAACACGCACGCTCTAGTCAAAGCAATCAGCTCCGCCGCCTGCGCAGAATTCTGATTCAATCTCGCAGTTTCCACAACCGTACTCAACGTCACCACAGCATACGCAGTCGTCACATCACCATTCGGCAACTTAAAACACGACCCATCCACATACAGGGTCCCATCGGGATCTTCCGATGTAGTATTTTTCAAATCAACACAACCTTTTGTTTCCTCCTCAGTTCGTAAATAGCAGTCATGAGGTACTGCTTCATCTGATTCCATACTAATGGGCAACAAAGTCGCCGGATTCAGGACATTACAGCGTTTTATTTGAATGTGACTTGCCAAAAGCGTCAGCTCATACCCAGACAACCTTGCACTTGTCAGGTGTTGGGTTTTCGTACGATTCAAAAGAGTGTCAACTGCATGCGGAACCATCACCGTAAGCATATTATCCATAACCAATCCTGCAGATTGTCGGATGGACACCGCAGCTGCCGCTGTTGCTCTTAAACAACTCGGCAATGCTCTAGCTACTGGGTCCAAGGTCGAGGAAAAATATGCACATGGACGTTGCTTACCGCCGAATTGTTGCGTCAAAACACTCAACGCACAACCTTCCTTCTCGTGAACGTATAGTGTAAACGGCTCACTGTAGTCAGGGGTACCTAACACAGGGGCCGAACACAACGCATCACGCAATTCAGAAAAACTTTTCTGACATTCTTCCGTCCATGGTAAAGGAGTTGGAACATCCTTGCATCCTTGTAAGAGCTACCAGTGGTTTCGCTAGTAATGAAAAATTTGGAATCCATTGCCTGCAGTATGACGTGATACCTAAAAAGGCACGCACATCTCTCTGAGTTGTTGGCACAGTCATTCGAGCAATCGCTGCAATTCTCTCTGGGGTCAACCTCCTTCCCTCCTTTGACAATAAGTGACCTAGATAGGTTACTTCTTGACAACAATATTGCAGTTTAGAAGGCGACACCTTGTGATGTAAGTCACAGAGATGTTGCAACAACGACACCGTAGCAAGTTTGCAAATGTCCTGAGTATCTGCAGCCACCAATAAGTCGTCAACATATTGGATCAAGGCCGCACCAAGTTGGCCCTTCAAGGCTTGGCTGTATATCGATGGACTCTCACAGTAGCCCTGAGGAGCGCGTTTAAACCTAAAGCTGCGGCCACCAAGAGAGAAACCGAAAAGGTCCCTACTCTCCTCAGCGATCGGAATGCTAAAGAAAGCATTCTTCAGATCGATCACTGAGAACCAAGATGCAGAGGCTGGAATCAGAGTCAGTAGAGCCGTGATGTCAGGCCACAGGGAACTGAGGAATCACAATTTTATTCACCTCCCGTAAATCGATGACAAAACGATAAACAGGGGGCTTAGATGGATCAGTGCGTTTCAAAATGGGCAGCACAGGGCTATTGCACACATTTCCCTGAGTCTCCTCGATAACATCCTTCTCGATCAAATCGTAGATGATCGCTAACAGCGCTCGCTCTCCATCAAGGGAGATACGATACTGGGGAATACGTGGCAATCGCACATTAGATTTCAAGTGAACAACATAAGGGGAGATGTAAAGCAGGCCCACATCATTGGGACCTGTTGCCCACAAAGATGCAGGAAGAGAACTCAATTCCGGTGGAAGCTTATCGATGGATAAGTACATAGGAGAGACAACTTTCTCACCCAACGTAAGCTTTACTCCCGCAGGAGAACAATACAAAGTCGCATACAGACGTTTCAGCAAATCCAGGCCCAAGAGATTTTCACCACAACCAGTAGTCAAAATCAAAGGAGCTTTCAGCTCGCGAGGCCCAATGACAAGAGGCAAAGGGCGCGAAACCGGATTGCTAACGGGGGCGCCAGAGAATCCAACGGAAACATTTGTTAAGCCAGACAAAGGTGCGCCAGGGAGTTTCGAATGCATGATGGAACTTTTCGCTGCACCAGTGTCCAACAGAAAAGGCTCAACGACGCCCGAGGTGGCAACTGCGACGTAAGGCCCTCTCTGATCAACTGGAACTGATACTACTCCCTCTCCTTGTCTATGGCTGTCCTAGTAATTACCGTCGTCAGTGCCCTGATCGACGTAATAATCGTCTACATTGTACTGCGCAGATCTTCCTTGCGACGATCCACGCTGATCGAAACAATTATTAGAATCAGAAGAATTATCAGAACGATCATTTTGAGCACTGCGGCCTCTACCACGTGATGCCCGTTGAGGACCACTACGACCTCCTCTAGATGAATTACCACTATTTCGATCACGCAACACCGGACAATTGAATTTCAGATGACCCTCTCCCCCACAATAGGCACACTGATTGTACCCTAACGAAGATCTCTGCGAAGAGGAGTCATTTTGTGATTGCGATCTATTCGACTGAGACTGCGATCGATTCCGCTGTTGCGAATCATTCTGATTCGAACGTGGAGGATACGCTTGCTGCAACAACACTTTAGTTTTTAGCTCTTTTGTCTTTTTATCGGCACGATCATTTTCCTCTTTCTCCCTATTCTCATAATATTGGGCCGTAGCCAATATCTGAGCGGAAGTGGAAACAGCCCATGCACTTTCTGAATTCCTCAATTTGTTGCTTAAGTCCGGCAACAAATTCGAAACAAACTTGTCCACAAACAACCTCTGACCTCCCTCAGTGCCCATATCTTGACCACTATGATCAATGAATGCCTCCTCAAATCTCGTAAAGAAATCAGAGACACTCTCATCCTTCTTTTGCTTGCAAGCGGACAACTTGTCCCAATTCACCTTCATAGCTGGCATAAGCGTCTTCATAAGGGTAATAATTCTCTGGGGCAAAGCCGTAATTAACTGTTCAGGCTTAGCCCCACCAACTTGTCGTGTATCCGCCGCTATAAGAGCAGCCCAATCACCACCTAATTCTGCTACATGATTTTCCTGACGAATTTTGGCCCAAACTGGTTGCGGGACTACGTTACCGAACAACATATCAATGTCAGCAAGATTCATTATCGTAGCATCCACTAGCTGCGATAATTCTTTATAATATCCTGCAGGATTTTTGCGAGGGTCGGGCAAAGATTGCTTCACCTGCAATACTTCCGATCGCTTCCACGGAAGATGTATCCACACTCTCTGGAAGTGTGGCGGAATAGCGGGATTAGCATTAGGATTGCCAGGCATCCACACTGGTGGAACTTCGCGCATGGGATACTGACCAGGCGCTGCTGGCGGTTCCTCAATGTCGTCTAAAAACAATGCCCGAGGCATTATAGAAGGACGAAAAGACAGCAACTGCTCGACAGCACGTCGAACATTGCTACCCACCATTATTCCGCTCGCAAACTGGAGCCGAAGATTAGTCAAAGCAGTCAATACATCGTCAGATGCAGCAGCCGATATTTGATCACGTAGAAGCTTGCACATTTCCTCAAACACGAACCTCTGTGTCGGTTCATTGAATTGAGAAAACGTATCAAGCACTATACGTGGAGGGTTCTTAAGAGGGTATCTAATCCAACCTATCGCCATGTTATACAGCGAGTCGCGTTCCCTACTACCAGGAAGCTGACTTCGCCTTTGAGGACCATCAGAACCAGCGGACTCAAGAACGGGTCCAAGAGAAGTGAAAAAGTTAGCAGCAACAGAGGGGACACGACGTCGAGAAGATGGGGAAGAAGAGTAACTCAACGGGGTAACAAGAGAAGTGTCAGGAACAGAAGAGACAGCAGGAGTAACCAGAACAGTAGGAGCAGCGGGAACAGGAGTATGAGGAAGTACAAGCGGAGGAGCAGTAGGGACGGGAGCAGGTAATGGAGCGGGAACAGGTTGAAGAACGGGAACAGGTTGGGGTACAGGAGCAGGAGCAGGTGGAGGTACAGGGACAGGGGGAACCACAGGAACTGCGGTACCCTGTGCGTACGGAGGTGGTGACTTCAGGAGATAGGACAACAAGGGGTCCTCTACTGATTCCTCCTTCTTATCTGTATCCGTCGGTAAGGCGGGCTAACACTTATCTATGGTCATGCGCTGCAATCTATCGAAAACTTCCTTTTCCTTTTCCTCCTTATCTCGCTAGAACTGCTCTGCGTTTCTTACCGTTGTAACAATACCTTCTCTCTTATTACGTTTAATCTGCTTGATTTCTCTCTGCTTGGCTTCTTTACGCCACAATCGAAAGGAATCAAACATGGCCGGCCTTGCTTTTCTCTGGAACAATTTAGCTTCAAGATTATCTAAAATCGGGGCCTCAAAACTACCATGAGGTGGCCAACTAAGGACACCGTCTTTTTTAGTGTAACGAACCCAACACTCATTGAATGTGATAGGACCCAAACTGTGTCGACTGTACAACTCGTAAGTTGGAGTTCCAACCGGAGGTATCGGACACGAGTCCTCCAGTCGGGAATCCGCACCACAACTTCTAAAGCAACTGAACAAAGTACTACGGCCAGGCATCGTGCACACTAACCGAGTTTCACAAACGTCAAGGGTTATAGGATTTACAATGTCCCTGCAAAGGTCAAAAACCCTCGGTTTTTGGCGACTGCAGACGTCAAATAGTACAACAAAGAACAAAGTACTAAGAACCACAAATGCAATGGAACCATGCAACAACTAAGCACCCACAACAAAGGACTCTGGGAGCGACCCACAAATACTTAACTCAAAGATCAATGGCGTCACCAGGAAGGACCGCCAATCGTCTCGCTGTACCAAGGTCTATGCCAGGCGCCAAAACAGGTCTACAGTCAGGGCAGCAGTCCGTCACAGCCGCCAGGAGGCGGGGACCTTCGCGGGAAAAGTCGTCGGGCCACTTGTTTCGACAACAGGATCGATGAAGCGGGGTGCACCTTCCCTCGGAGATTTCACACGAAGTTCCTCACGATCGTCGGGCTTGGACCGGTACCACTGATGCAGCCCCACGTGGGCGCCAACTGAAGGACTGGGTTTTTCTAAGACCCAGCGGTGCCAGGGATAACACCTAAAACCTTCGTGGGTAACCTGTTCCGGCGTACAAATTACAGAGACACGGGACACTTCCTCCGGCATCAAAGATTCGAGGTTTATTACTGCAGGGAACACAGAAGTCACGAGAAGTACACAGCATGTAGTTTCACGGAGACTGTTTCAACTTGTATCTGTGGATCGCTCTTCTTATACAGTTTTCAAGCATAGGATAACATGGTGCACAAAGGTTTACAACTTGGTTCCCATCGTAAAGACCATAAGGGGGTCGCTTTCATGTATTCAGGGCCCGGAACATAATTACAGTAACATTTGGCGGTTCCCAACTGTAAAAGTACATCTTCCCACCATTAGTACATTCCAATCAACAGTAAACGAGTCGAGGAAGAGACAGAAACAGGTGCAGAGGAAGACGAAGACAGCGAACAGATCGGAAAGGGTGTAAAAGGGGTGGTACCTGGAAACACGAGTTGCAGGCATCAAAGGGGACGTGCCTAATGAATGCACAACTGAGACAATAGACCGGCACGGCAAGATGAGCCTCGAGCGGGGCCATCTGCCTTACAGTATCATCCCCCTCATCATAAAGACACCTTCAAAGGAAACGTGTCTTCCGCAAGAGTTTGGGAATCCCAGGGTCGCGAAGCGGACAGCGTCCATTCGCTGGCTACTTGAGGGCAAGAAACAAAATGGATGCCGTATCTAAGATGGAACCCGTGGGCTCGGATGAAGAAACCCACGAAACAAACGAACGGTTTAGGCTAGCACAGCGAAAACGCGTACACCCACTAAACTCGTCATTTGCGGTTCATAGATACCAGACTCGACCATATTCGTGCGAGTCAAAAACACCACTTACAATTGTAACGGAACCTCACTCCGACGGCACAAAAGGTCGCCCCCTTCCGTATCAGTTTCAGAATTGACCAGAAGCTGGATGTAAGACAATTGGTTTGACTATCAAAGGTAAGCCTACCATCGAACATAATCCCAAGGTTTTTTGTCTTAGCGACCGGTGAAGGGCAATCCCCTAGAACTGATTGCCACCACCTACGTGACCAGGACAGCGGATTGGCCCCAAGAAGGAGCACCTCAGTCTTGCTGCCATCCAACTTAAGGCAATTTGATTGCATCCATGCATTGACCTGGGTCATGCAGATGTTAAACCTGTTAAACCTCATCTTCGTTATTATGGATGGACACTGCAATCTGCGTGTCGTCCGCATAAGAGATGAACGCGAAACCAAACTGCCTGATCAGGGTGGCTAGCGGGGAGACATACAAATTAAACAGAGTGAGGCTCAACGACGAGCCCTGTGGCACGCCGCACTGAAGATTAAAGGTTTGGGAGCTAGCTTCACCCAGTTCCTCTCGAAAAGATCTTTCAGTAAGGAAAGATGTGAGTAGGGCCAAGGCGGAAGCTTGGACGCCCATTGCCACTAGTCTATTGATAAGGATTTGGTGGTTAACGGTGTCGAAGGCCGCCGATAGAGCTAAAAGTATCAAGGCGGCCTTCCCGCCCATGTCCAAAGTCTTCTTTAACTCTTCACTAGAAGCTATGAGGGCCGTTTCTGTTCCACGACCCTCTCTAAACCCAAATTGGGAATGGCCCAACAAGTCATGGGCTGAGACAAAAGTGGTGAGCTGGGTGTTCAGTAGCTTCTCCAAGACCTTAGCGCAGAATTGTATTCTGGAAATGGGCCGATATTTATTGGGCTCGGCAGGAACTAGGTGGGTTTTTTTTAATGAGGGAAGTCAGGGAATTTTCCATACTGTATTATTCCTGCAAATCGGTCACTCAATTGTTTACCCAGGGTCTCTGGGAAGAGATGGAAGACCCTTGGAGGGCAGGGATCAGAAGGTGCCCCTGATTTAGTACCCATTATCGTTTTAGTAATTTGGTACAGCAGTGGGGGGGGAGGAGAAGCCTGGCGAGTGCGTCGCAGGAGTATTCCTTTGAGGTAATGGTTCAGCAGGGAGCTGAGTGAATGTTTTATATACTGAATCCACCTTATCAACAAAGGCCTGACTCAAAACGTTACACAGTTCCGTGTTATTATCTGCCCTCTCCTTAGTCAGGAGTTTAGTGAGTGTTTTAAGGTATCAAAAAGCGTTTTACTAGAGTTTTTAGAGGTCAATATTTTCTTAGTGAAGTAGTTACTTTTTTCTTCCACAATTAGCCTTCTATAAACAGCTAAGGTCTGGGCATACTTCGTTTTTGTGTCTGTGTCGTAGTTACGCCTCCACTGTTTTTCAGTCCTCCTACACAGTTGCTTCTGTAGCCTCAATTTGTCAGAGAACCAAGGTTCAGAGGGATTAGGGATTATTCCTTCTTGAGGTAGAGGTTTTTAAGGGGGGTACTATATTAGCGACCTCCGTAATCCACAAAGTTATATTTTGTACTGCCTGATTGATTTCTGTCTTTCCACGTGGTATATACAGATTTAAGGCAGTTTGCAGGAGGTCGGGGTCGGACTTAGACCAATCCTGATATGTAGATAAATTCCGAGGCTTGGTCCCTGTCTTGTTATGGACTAGAGCTCTAATTGTAAATATGACGGCCCTATGATCGGACCATTGTACCGGAAGAATCTCCTGTACATTTATGATATGGGTGGACGTAAATATACCATCGAGAGTATGTCCTGCTGTATGCGTGCTTTCTTTCACAAGTTGTTCCAACCCTAGGCAGGACAAGGTGTCTATAAGTTCAATGTTTTTTGGATCCACGGTAAGCTCTAGATGGTGATTGAAGTCACCCAGGATGGTATAGTTTGCGTAGGTAATGCTGGTTTCCAGAAAAGGGTTAAGTTTGTCTACCAGCGGGGCTTGGGCATTTGGTGGGCGGTAGATCAAAAGGCCTTTCCATGCTTGGATTGGACTGAGTTGTAGCTGAAACGATAAAAACTCACAATCCGGTGAGGTGCCCATAGAAGATGTAGTTATGGGTATTTCCTCCTTTGAGATGACGGCCAGCCCTCCCCCTCTTTTATCAACACTATCTGCCCTATTAATCAGAAAGCCAGCAGGGAGGGCTAAAAGCAGATCCGGGTCAGATGAATTATTTGCCCAGGTTTCTGTGATAAATACTAAGTCTAGATTATGACTGTCGATCATTTCAGCCATCTCTATATTATTCTTAATCAGTGTGTGGGTGTTCAGTAGCATAGCTTTGAGTTCCCTAGTAACAGTGGGATACATTGGGGCAGCTGAGGGACTAGCTTGTTTGATGGTCATGAAGTCCAGCTGCAGTTTGCAGTGAACGCATACCTATGATTCCATTAAGGGATTAAGCGAATGGCAGGAGGAAGATGCCAGCCCAGGGTCAAGTCGTAACAGGTCCTCTCTCGAATATCTTACCGAGGACTGAGTGAGGGGTCCAGGGTTTAGGGGCCCTCGGCCCGGGCCAGGCACGGACGGGCGCAGACGGGCTTGTCTTTTTGTACCCGTGGGAGCGCCAAGGCTAGAGCGCTGACCCAGCCGGAAGTGGTGTTACCTCCTGCGCGGCCCTCCGAGCAATCGGCACCAGCCGTGTCGGACTGGGGCCCAGGAGTATAGGTGAGTAGAGATCCATTTAAAAACACGATATACAGTTGGCCACAATGTTTAAAAAGTAATTAAATGCTGCTATGACACAGTATCAACAGGACAAATAGCGCCGCGTAGCTAACAGCGTTTCCGCTGTGTCCGCTGCGTGTGCACTTCAGGCTCACTTTTTGTACCGGTGGGAGCGTGAAGGCTAGAGCGCTGACCCAGCCGGAAGTGGTGTTACCTCCTGCGCGGCCCTCCGAGCAATCGGCACCAGCCGTGTCGGACCAGGGCCCAGGAGTATAAGTGAGTAGAGATCCTTTTAAAAACACGATATACAGATGGCCACAATGTTAAAAAAGTAATTAAATGCTGCTATGACACAGTTTCAACAGGAAAAATAGCGCCGCGTAGCTAACAGCGTCTCCGCTGTGTCCGCTGTGTGCACGCTTCAGACTCACTTTTTGTACCGGTGGGAGCGTGAAGGCTAGAGCGCTGACCCAGCCGGAAGTGGTGTTACCTCCTGCGTGGCCCTCCGAGCAATCGGCACCAGCCGTGTCGGACTGGGGCCCAGGAGTATAAGTGAGTATAGATCCGTTTAAAAACACGATATACAGTTGGCCACAATGTTAAAAAAGTAATTAAATGCTGCTATGACACATTTTCAACAGGGCGACTAGCGCCGCGTAGCTAACAGCGTCTCCGCTGTGTCCGCTGTGTGCGCGCTTCAGGCTCACTTTTTGTACCGGTGGGAGCACGAAGGCTAGAGCGCTGACCCAGCCGGAAGTGGTGTTACCTCCTGCGCGGCCCTCCGAGCAATCAGCACCAGCGTGTCGGACCGGGGCCCAGGAGTATAGGTGAGTAGAGATCCGTTTAAAAACACGATATACGGTTGGCCACAATGTTAAAAAAAGTAATTAAATGCTGCTATGACACAGATTCAACAGGACAAATAGCGCCGCGTAGCTAACAGCATCTCCGCTGTGTCCCATTGCACCATGACTCAATAGTTTCACCTCCCAATCAGTCGATCCTCCTATTTCACCATCAATGGATTATAAGATGGAAAGTCATAACATTACATCATGACATTGTGTAATTTATTTGATCACTTTTGATTAGGTCACATGATTTGACCATCATGTCGTGGCCTGTGCACTATTAAGGTACTATAACTCTGCTGGTGGGTGGCTCCCATATTGCTTGCTCTTACACAAACACCTGTACCTATATGCCACTGCATTTAACAGTGATGAATGAAAACCACACCAAAAGATCCAGAAAGCGTCCGGTCTCTGTTTCTCACAATGAATTCATGGCATATCATATTGAGTTCTTAAAAAACTCTCTGGGGGGCTAAGGTCGGGGTAGATCGCCTTCTCAAGGTGAGGGGCACAGGGACATGCGTTACTAGAACATGAAAAATGCTTTTCATGCTCTCATATTCCCAGAGAAAAAGGTAAGCTTGGCTTGCTGGTATATAGATCCGGGTTTCCTTGCTCCTAGTTCAATGCGAAAAGCGTTCTATGCCAAGATAGCTAATGCAATTTATTTTGGAAAGATATGAATGCACGCGTTGAAGAATGAACTTGAATGATGCACAACTGTGGTTGGATTAGTATGCCAAGACCAGCTTTATGCTTCCTGTAACTTGTGTACCTCTATTGCATCCCTAGAGAGCTACTAGCACCTCCAAAGAGCCTTCATGCCACCATCATATTGCAATAGTTTCATATGTTGGTTGTAGAAGAAACTATGAACGTGCTGTGCTATATTGGCATTTCATTTCTAGTCTATCGTTTCCATTTGTTTTACAATGGACCCAATTGAACCTCCCAGAGACACTCCATTGTCTACAGTTCTGTCCTAATATGATCCTCCCCTGAAGCATTCATGTGAGCTGATTTAGCTGATATGATGCAGTTTGGCTCTCAGCTTGAGATGCAAAGGCGTTTGCATGATAATATAATAAGGGCATGGATTCCTGCTAACAGCAGTGCCATGATATCAATGACAATAAACGTGGTGGTAAATACTACCATGGCTTTGTGGCTAAACGTATCCCTTTATTTTGTGCTAGATGTACTAATCAAAGTCATAGTCAAAGTCAAAATACTTTATTCGGTTTTACAAAATAGCAAACCATAAATCAATGTTACAATAGTACCAGGGACAGTTGTGTGATTAAAAATCTGTACATTTGAACTTGTGCAAGTAATAGGGTAATTTATTCACATATTAATACAAAGCAAGTTAAAAACTTTCATCCCAAAAGTACAAACTTTAGATTAAAATTTAATTAATATCATGACTACGGTACAAAGTTCCATTAGTTTCGGAGGCTTTTTCTCAGTCTCAATACATTTTTTATAAAGCCAATCACAAATAAAGAACTTTCTGGGCTCAGCATTTGCAAAAAGCAAAGAGCCGGGCGAACCTGGGTAAAATTCATTTTTTTAAAAAGGGGCTTTAAAAAGAGTCTACGTGGAACATCATAGTAGTGGCAAAAAAACATAAAGTGCATTAGGTCCTGTGGAGATGAAACATCGCAGCCACAGGGCGGCAAAACGTGGGGCCTCATTTATGAAAAGTGACGCATCGCTGCGTGAAAACAGCGATGCGAAACTTTTCACTGCGCACTCCTTACGACATTCCTGATCCGTCATATTTAATGTATGACGCATCATGTCGCAAGGAGTTACAGATACGTCAGTATTTCTGACGTATCTGTAAGCGCAAAAGTGACGCATTGCTGGAGTGTGTCACAAAAGTGACGCAACTTCAGCAATGCGTCCTTTCACATGGGGAAAGCCCCATGTGAAAGGGCTTGCGTCAGTCTTACGCCTGCTGTGTGGCAGGCGCAAGATTTTGATGTAACAGCGTCCTAAAAGTGACGCAGTGAAATCTCATAGATTTCACTGCGTCACTATTACGAGGCTTTTTACGGGGGAACGCCCCCTCTGCATACATTATACCTGACACAGGTATAATGTGGCGCAGGGGTTTAAAAAGTGACGCATCTACCTAGATGCGTCACTTTTTAAATATGGCGCAACGAGGCGCATTTTTTACACCGCTGGTGCGTCACAAAAAGTGACGCACCGGCGGCGCAAAACTGACACAAGGCCTTCATAAATAAGGCCCTTGGCCTTTATGACTTCCCTTGGGAATAGCAAGTAGGAGGTGGTAATAGTTGAACCTGAATCTGTTTAAAAGAAACCGCTCATGAGCTGAAATAGGCCATGCCAGATAAGGTTCCAGCAAAGGGACGGTTTTAAGTAGCATAAAGTTACGGACACTAGGTTTAACCAATTCCACCCCCTCTCGATTAAGTTTTTGCCATAGGGAGAAGGTTTTATTAACGTAGGCCACATCTTCGATGGTAATAGTTTCAGGATTTAAAAAGAGATCCGGGCGTCCGAGGTCGGTAAAGCAGGATTTAAGATATTTTAGCCAGGGGATTTTAAGCACGTTGTCCAGGGTCAGGGCCTCTTTGAGTAGCTGGTGATTAAGGGTGAGATCGTTGTTTAGCCAGCATTTCATCCAGAAAAGCAGAGGGCGCATAGCTAACGTACCGCCAATAAACGGGAGCCCCGTTTCTTCGTGGATGATTACATTCGATGTGCCCTTTGGTACTCCCAGTAATTAAAAAAAAAATTATTCTCTGCCACCTGGATGCTCTTAACTACTGTATATCCCCATAGCTCACTGCCAAAGCTGCCGATTGCAACACTTTTTGCTTGGTACAGCTTCAGCATTGCAGCAATTGGGCGTTTGCCCATTTTGCTTGCAAAGTTGAAGATAGCGGCATTCGCCCGTGTAATCTCCCCTCTTTTCTTCTCAACTAAGTCAACCCAGCTTAAACGGTCATCAAACAAAACTCACAAGTATGAGAAAGTTGAGGTAATGGGCACTTTTCCATTATTTATCATAAAGGGGAAGTTACGTTTCGGGCGGGTCCCGACCTGCAGTATGAAAGACTTAGAGTTATTTATGGCTAAATCACATTCAGCCATGAAGCTGCAGAAAGCATTCAGTAAAGATTGCAGGCCTCTGGCGGTTCGAGCCAGTAGGACTGCATCGTCCACATAAAGGAGGACTGGAAGGCCTCTGCGCCCTACATACGGGAAATCCACCCCGGTTTCAAGCAAACACTTCTCTAATTCATTAATGTATAGATTAAAGAGAAATGGCGCTAAAATGCACCCTTGCCTTACCCCCCGGGTGATTGTAAAATCTCTTGATACTCCGAGATCGTGTGAGAATCTAATATTTGCCCTGGTATCCCTATGTAGATCCCCTAGGAAGCTAACAAGGGTGACATCCACCCTCATGGCGTCCATGGACAGCCACAATTTCCCCCGATTGACACAGTCAAAAGCGGAGGAAAGGTCCATGAACGCCATGTAGATGGCACCCTTGCGAGCTACAGTGTACTTCCCACGATACAGAACCCCACAGACAGCGGACTGACTTGGCTCTTATTCGGTACTCCTCATATACGGGCTATTCAAGAAATAGAGACAGTGGATCTTAAAACCAAATTCCAGTTCCTTGCGCCTCCACAAAGTAATTCGGAAGGAAGATCTATGCGATATTGACGTACAGCCAGACTTCCATTTCCACTTGCCAAAAGGATCTCGTTAATGACTGTTTAAGCCCCGAGACCGACTAATAAATGAGCTGTTCTTTTAATCTTACTGGACCATTTATAACCAGGGGGAGTAATAACACTACACATGAAAACTCACAGGCCAGAAAATAGGCAACACCAATAAGACGCAAAGTCTATCCATCCTTGAACGTGGTGATCATAACTGACCCCCTTTTCATGAAAAGCATTTTTTAACCCTTGGGTTGGGGCAACGACAGCTAACCCTTGTTTGTGACAGCAAATTTATGGTCTTGATAAAGGTGGTCTTGAATAAGTGAACCCACCGAAACGCGTCGACGCATTCTTTAGTATAATTCAAGTCTCCAACACCAAAATTGATATGCTAATGTAATAGCAATACAACATCGGTGTCCCCACAGCGGAGCCAGAATATACGAATTGTATTTAACTATTGAATGTTGTACTCGTTCTGTCTTTTGAATTGTGCAGGCCGCAATTGTATGTACTCTTTGTCAAAATATTTTTTAATTGTATTTTAGAAGTAGGGATCTAGATCAGCTTAACCCTTCACTGTGTTTTTAAGTTTTTTTCATAATAAATGTATTTTTAAGTATTTCTTTGCTTTTTGTTGTATGTATTTGTGACATTGTAAGGTTGGTATTACAATCTGTACTGAGTTTGTCCCCAGGGGAATCCTCCCTTTCCTACTTCCCAAGGATCACATACAGATTGAGGCATTGGGCCAGAGTAGAGTACCCGGGACGGAACCCATACTGAATGTCAGAGATTACTCTGTTTTCTCTGGCCCACGATGTCAATTTGTTCCGGACTACCCATCCCACTACCTTAACTACAGAATCAATGAGGGAGATTGGTCTGTAGCAACCAGTGCCATTGCGGTCTCCCTTCTTGAAGACAGGGACAATCGTGGATGTACCCCAGGATTCTGGGCAGCCTTCCATCACTGCTGCGTTAAGCACAGCCATGTGGACTGGAGTCGAGAGAGATTGATTTGATTTAAAAAGATCTGGGGGCAGGCCATCTGGACCTGGGGCCTTGATACAGGTCAGGCTGGAGATGCCTTTCTCAACCTCACACATCGTAAATGGGAACAATCTTTCATTGCTGCCTTCCAGTTTCTGGTTAACCTCTAACGTAGTGCAGGTAAATATTGACTCAAAGTGGTGATCCCAGTCATCTTCTGTGATGTTTGTAATGATTACCCCTGACCCCTCTTTTTCAAATAGGGGTTTGTTAATTATTCCCCAAAATTTCGAGCTGTTACTTAATGTTTCAGGTTCAAGGAGCTCCTTCCAAATCTTATACTTGATTGCCGATTTCCGAGATGCCAGGGCCCGTTTATAGTTAAGGCGAAGGAGCCTAATCCGAGATTGGTCTTTTGGGATGGACTTCAGACCCACCTTTAACTCTCTCGCCGCTCTCGAGCAAGAGCTGTCGAACTACTTGGGGTCTCTGGGTACTAATTTTGTGGAGCGGGTAGAGAACAAGGTTCCAGCCTTATTAATCATGACCTTGAAGGCGTTAAGTACGATCTCTGAAGAGGAAGCCCTTGACATACATACTGCTAAGTCAGGAGCACAGAATTCCTGGATGTTATCATAGAATGCTATTGGATCTACCTGGGACCACTTAAGACGGCGCCTGCCGTCTGTAGCTTTCAACGCAGCAGGCGTTGCTTTCTTCCCTTGTTGGATTAAAAGAACACTACCAAGGCGTACGCACACACGATTATGATCACTGTATATGCTGCATTTAATTTTGAACTCCTCAAAAAGGGATTGTAAGCCGGTGGATATGAGAATATGATCAATAAAGGAACCCCCATTGTGTCCTTTAAAGGAAGGAACAAGCTGTTTACTAAGATCGTCTACTAGGGACATGACTGATAACAGGTCTAGATCATTAAGTAGATTATTGAGCACATCTCCCTGCATCGAGTGCTAAAAATAGACACCCCCCGTCATTGCACAACCCAGTTCTCCCATACAGGTCAGTGCCAGGTCTATACACGGCCTCAAATTAAAATCACCTAGTACCATGAGGCTATGGAGAGAGGAGCCGCAATGTTGTTTAATAAAATCACCCAATACGGTAATCTTGCAGAATCCCACAGTGTGCACCGCGTTATAGAAATTAATCAGACAGAGATTTGCATTCCCTTGTTTTAAGACAATGGCTTGGAGTTCTGGGTGGGGCGAGCAAATTTCCTTTATTTTACATTTCAGGGCTAGAGATGTATAGATAACCAAGCCTACCCCTCGACGAGGGTAATGCGGGGACAAAAAAGCTTTATAGGCCTCTAGGAATAAATTGCATTCCACCAACCAAGTCTCCTGTAAACAAAACACTGGATATTGTTTGATAAGCCGAACCCAATTGGAGTCAAGAAACTTCCATGCCAGTTCAGCGATATTCCAGGAAATAATGTTATGTACTGGTGCTACAAGGGAGACCTCTGCGGAGGCAGCCAAATGAGCCTCTGTTAGAACAGGGGTGCACACCCTTGGGGATGGCTGCCTATGATGTAGATGTGAAGTAGATAGCTGCCGTACCCTGGTTGCAGCACCCATTACATTTCCAGGGCTCAGTCAGTCGCATTCTTCTAGACCTGAGAGGGCAGCAAATCTGTTTGGACCCTGTGGGATTGACGAGGAGGGGAACCCCACCCGGGTAGAGACTCTAGGGGTATGTGAGGTTGCATGAGAGCTCTCATTTTTCTCTCTCTGGGTGTATCGGTAATTGGGGCCATGACTATTGTCATTACGGAGTAGCACAGGATTATAAAAATAGCCCAGAGGAAGAATCTGGATATTTGGTCCCCTGTGCAGCTGGACAGATCAAGATTCTCTCAATATTCTTTCCCCTATCATATAATTATTAAAATTAACAATAATACAGTCCCCCACCCCTGTTTTCCTTGTGTTACCCACCCAGCCCCCACGACGAACCATTATGATACTTCGGTCTGCCGCCATGCCCACAGAGGTGTTGCTCGAAAGCCAGTGTGTAACCTTGTTTTTGAGCTGGCTAAAGTCTTCCTTGGTGCCATGAGGAAGAGGTGGAACATTCCCCAAGATCACCACCAAGGGTGTCGATTCGGGGGGTAGGTTAATAGATACACCTTTAGTGGGAGCAGCAGAGCAGTTACCTACAGAATTACGGTTCCTATTCTGGGGCTGGGGGAGTAATAGCCCTAACCCGGCATTCTCTTGGTCCACCCACTACTTGCCCTGTGTAATTTGAGCCCAGATTACTGTGTTGGTTAGGGAGAGTTGAAATCCCCTGATCAGTAGAACGGAATAGTGGACCTACGATAAGATCTAAACTAGATGGATCAATGTTAGTGTTTTTAATAGTAACAGGTGGAGATACATGTTTCATGTGCACTACTAGGTTCCGTTCTATATCATTTAATTTAGACACAATAGGTGCCAGTTTTTCCTCTATTAAACTAGGTAGAAGAGATTTCATGGATTCTAGTAGGAGGTATAAATCCAGCGGCTCAGTTACCACCTGGGAGCGCCTTGTGACTGGAGCAGGCGCTGGGGGATTGTTGGGTTTAGATTTTTTTGCTTGGTGGACAATAGCTTTACCCTTTCTTTTTCTTGTCCCAATAGGGCTACAGACATCCCTTTGTCCCACCTCGTTAACCAGCCCGTTATTGCCTTCATTATGTATAGCTAAGTTCTCTTGGACTGGGCCACCCTCCCCTAGAGTGTCATTGGAAGAAGTGACCTGTTTGTGAATTATTATCACTTCAGGGGATAGGGGTCTATGCTGTAACACCCCTACGCCCTCTATAGCATGTTGTAGCTGATCTTTCACAGAAATATCTCCTTCTACAACTGTGGGGAGTGAAGTACCCCCTAAAGACAGAATCTGGGAATCCTCAGATCCCTTGTTAGAATCATTAAACAGAGGAAACGGGGCACCTATAGGGGACCTAGATAAACGCCTATTGACCATCTCTATTTCCTTATCAATGACCAGCGCCGCCCTCGAAAGGTAAGCGTCCATTGTTAGAACAGTAGATTTGAAAGCCCCTGTGGGCCCAATACAAGATACCTGTGTCTTTCTCCTCCCCATATCAGACCCTGCTGGGGGGGCGCCTTGCAAGTTGTAGTTCGAAAAACAATAGATCACAGCGTTCGAATGCAGAGCAAGTCCAATATGCAGCTAGTCAGGGGATACAAAAGGCACTGGCAGTAGATAATCAGTGATGACACAGGGAGCAAAAAAATCTAAAACCAAATAACCTTGCCCGGCCCGGCCCACGACGGCCACAGGCGGTCGGCCCTTTGCCCGGGCTTAGCCCGGCTGACTCCCACGCGTGACCCGCGTAGCGTGGGGCTGGAGCGCTAATCAAGGGAATTCCCAGTGCAGCCGCTGATGTCACCAATCAGTGCTGCCATGGACTGCTGGGGGGGTGTAGTTCTGGTCCCCAGCTGGCCGTTTCACTCACGGCTCTGGCAGGAATAATGTGGCGTGCGTATTTGCCTCGCAGCAAGAGTAGAAGTTCCAAGCGCTGGACGTTTCCCTCACGGTGGTGAGCTGTGCCCCCAAAACTGAGAGCGCGTCCCGCATTGCGTGGGGCTGGAGCGCTAATCAAGGGAATCCCCGGCGAAGCCGCTGATGTCACCCCTCAGCGCTGTGCCCCCAAAACTGAGAGCGCGTACTAATCTTTTTAGAGGTAGAAAACCCTGCGATTCTCTAAATTTGTGTGATGGTGACCGGTAGAATGATCTTTCCTATGTTCTAAACCCATTTACCAAAAAGTTGTTGCCAATCGGTTGGAAACAGTTTAAGAAACGGTATTATAAAAGCGTTTTCAAAGGAATCCCTTTCCAAATAGTGGTTGTTACCATATTTATCAATGATTTGCAACTGCAAATCTGGTCAAAAAACAATGGAACAAAGGCAGACACCTCAAAGGAGGTGGTAACAGTGCAAATGTTAATATCATGTCAAAAATATCATTTGACACAGATATCATCATAAAATATTATTGTTGCAAGAATATCCTAATAAAGAATATTGCAGATGAGAATATTGTGTTTTAAAATGCTGATAATGTTTTTTAATATACATTTATATTATCAATATTGCATTATCTTATATTACTTTATGATTTTGTGTGTTTTAAGTTACTACTATGTTATTGCTAATTGTATAGTTGTTTTGTTATTTTTGTAATATTTTTGAAGTTTTGTATTTGACATTTTATTACAAAAATTAATTACTTCCTTGATATACAGGGAAGCAGGATGGGAACATAGTTTAGCATATATTTATTTTGTGTATCCTTTCTTTACAATTTATAAAATGTAATTAGGTAATCAGATTTATACTAATGTAAAATATCTGTTACAGAATTTTTTTAATTACTTCTATTTTTACTAGTTAATTAGATTATGAGTTATCTTTTTTGTAATTCATTCATTATGTCATGAATTGTTTTGTAAAGTGATAATGAATTACTAAGGGCCTTATTAAGACTTTGGCGGTCCTCCTGTCAGCCCGCTGCACCGACAGAAGGACCGCTAAGGCTGTTATGCACCTGCCTGCCAGATTCAGAGTTGAATCCAGGTTGGGCGGGTGGTGTGGCAGCGGTCTTATGGCGGTGGTCTGTTAGGCTCATATGAGATACTAACATGCAGACCATCGCTGTGAGAGCACAGGTTGAACTTTCCTGCATGGTTTAGCACGCACCATGTTGTGCATGCTACACCGTGCTGGAATAGCGGTGTAATTCCAGGAGGGCACATGTGCCACCCCTGCATGGACCCCAGGCCAAGGAGAGAAATGGGGCTCTGTTAGGAACGCCTTAGTTTCCTCTCTGCCACCCTTTCCATGGCGGGCTCACTATCATGAAATGGGCAGTAGACAGGCACTCATAATAAGCTCAGTGGTGCCACAGTGGCAATGCCAGCATATTCGTGCTCCTGACTTTTGCGCCATTGGTGGATGTGGTGGTCCTGTGGCGGTTCAACTGTCACAGTCAGAATACTGCAGGCAGACCTGCAGTGGTGGTGGTGGCCAGACCGCCACTATGAGTATGGGGGTCATATGGACAGCCATACTCTTAATCTGGACCTTAGTTGCTTAAAATATTTATTTCCTATACTTCAAAGCTATGTTTTCGTTTTTTTTATATTTACTATTTTTGTTTCAATTGTTGTTTTTGTGATTTAGGGAATCATTTTAGGATAGTTTCACATTGTTTTGTCCAATGCATTCCCCACTGTTGTTCAGGTTGGAGTGCAAATAGTGAATCTGTTCCCTCCATAGTCAAGCACTCTCTCTAGTAATGCATAGGATGGACTTGTAATAGTAAATCTGAACTCCCCAAAGTACAAAACTTTTCCTACTGTTTCCTAGATTAAAGTGAGAATCGTAAACATGATCCAAACTCTAGCGCTTTCACTACTGTTGCTTTGGTTAAAGTGGGAAAAGTAAATCTTGCCCCTCCAAAGTCCACATTTATCACCATGTTGGTTAGGTTGAATTCGGACCAGTAAATCTCAATTCTCCAAAATCAAATGTTTTCTCTATTCTTATTTACTTTGGAGTGGGAATACAAGATCTGTGGAAATAGTATAACGTTTTTTGCATTTTTATGCTGTTTTTGGAAAGTTAATTTTGTTTTTTGTTATGGGTTTGGTCTATTTTTTCAAATATTTTATGTTTATTACTTTGGATGTAAAATATAAAATATGTTTACCACTTTATTGAAGCTATTTCTATTTTTGCTAATAGAAGTAGCATTTGTATATACATATTTTACATTTGTGGTTATGCTTTTATTTCAATTTTTGTTGTTTTGTTACTTTTGAGTTTTTAGATACTTCTTTGTGTGATTTTATTTCACAGTAGATGTTTCTTATAATTGCATGCAGTTATTTTATCCAGTACCTTTTTTGTGTAGTAAAAATGTTCTTAATGTGACTTTAAAATGTAATATTAAGTATTGAAAAATGATATGGAATAATTGTAATATTGTTCAATATATTATTATACATGTATAATATGTGCTTACTTGGTATTTTTAGAATGTTTTCATTCTTATTATATTTGTTATAATTTTCTATATATGAAAATATGTATTGGTTATTATATCTATTGATTTATTTCAATTAATTGATAAACAATTGCCTTTATTTTTACAGAAAAGCATCGAAGACTTGGGTGCTGGTGCTATCCCTGTTCAATTGTATTGGGATTTGAAATTAATGCATTTCCGCTCTTGCCTGTGAGCCTTTTTCAGGGAAGGGTGCCATCTTTTCATAAAGTGCTTATTTGCAAAATAAAATATTAAACAGTGATGAAAAACTGTACAAAAGTATTTTCCTTTCTCTAAACATTATCCACAATGCATGATCAATGCAAAGTGCAAAAATTCAATGTTCAAAAGAAAAATAAGTAATTCATAGTATGATAACATTACCCATTGAAAAACATTTTTACAAGATAAAACTCCTAATGTTGATGGTGGCAGTTTGTCTAATTGTATCTAGCCATAGTGGGCACAATCCCAAGGAAGAGAATACCATAACTCCTGACAATCCACCTAATTAAGTTTTGCTATAGTGGGTACAATCACAAGGGGCTAATACAATTCATAACTCCAATTTCCAATCTGCCCGTGTGATTTCATGATCCTGGTCTCAATGGGTGCATCCTGAAAACTAGTTTTAAATTTCAAAACATTGTGCATTGAAAATTCATGAATGCATCCAGTTCCCTCATTTTTGTAAAACAAACAAAAAAAACCCTTGTGTCAACATTTTTTCCTTGAAACTCAAGATAAACTCAACAGGAAAGAAAAAAAAGACTGTTCATTGTCACTGATGGAGATAAAACTCAGCATATTACATTTGCAGATGTACCGCTAATTTTTCAGTTCTATTCAGTCCTGCAAACTCACATGTTCCCAAAGTTAAACAAAGAGAAAATCTAATTTCAATTATCTCTTACATCTATCATCGAACTCCAACTCTAGGGTGGATCTCAACTCTGTCTAAATCATGGAAATTCAATTTAATCTAATCTCCATAGTGCACTTTCTGAAAATGGAGTGTGAGATAAATGCATTCAATGTTTTGATAGTACCAATCCCTATAAAAAGATGTCATCAATGTACCATTGCCACATGATGACATCAGATTTTTAAGTCACCATCAAAGGGTCAATGGACACACGTTCTTCCCACCAGCCCATTAAAAGATTTGATTAAATGATGGTAAAACAGAAGCCCATGGCAGTCCCTTATATTTGTTTATACAAGACATCATTAAATAAAAAGATGTTCCAAGATCCAAGCAGAACTTAATCATATTCAATAAGAATCTGTTGTGTTTTAATAAGTTATTATTTGATCTTGCCTTTAGGTTGTTCACAAGCATGAGGCCATCTATATGTCTAATTATATATATGTTACTAATAAAATCTGACCTATCTGTCAAAGATGATGGTAGGGTCTCAACTAAAGGAAAAAGAAAATAATTTATATAAACCAATGTGCATTTGAAGAAACTATGGGTCACCCCGGAGGGTTCACCTTGTCCTAATGTACTTTTGGCAATAGTTAAAATGTTGGAATAACAGAATTGTCCATCTTCGAGTGTTGGTTTTCCTCTTAACTTAACAGACCATGGTCCCTTCAAGTCATTTGTTGGTTAAGATATTTAGAAATCTAACCTTTCTAGTAGTTCTTATCCACTTTGAGATAGTTCTGTTTATCTCTTAGCTGTCTCTCTGCTTCTTGCAGATATTTATCTCTACCCCATAGCACCATATTTCTGCCTTTATCAGATTGTTTGGTCACACAGTCTTTTTGCTCAGCAAGGCTCTTTATCACCATGTGCTGGAGCCAGGACAATTTGTTTTGTTATTTCATAAAACACAGTCTATACATTGGGGTGTTATTTGAGGGTGGTGAGTAACCACATTAAGTAATAACCAAAACCCTTAAATGCACTACATTAACCTGAGTGTACCCCCTAATAGCTATGACACAGAGCAGACACGCTTAATATAGAGGCAATGTGTAAAGTATTTATTCTGTACTCAAACAGTAATAAACTCAATATGAAAGGCAACAAAAACAATAAACCAATTCAAATAAATGTGGTGCATTGTAATAAATAAAAGGACATCAAAACAACATAAATCCAAAATGGGAATCTGGAGTTATACATTTTTAAAGTTTAAATGTGAATCTAGCTCCAAAAAGCTTTAAGTGCCAACCGCATGACCATGGGACCAGTACCAAAACATAAGTAAAGGTTGCAGCAATAGACCATGAGTCAGACAGAGAAATTGGGATTCACCCAGCCGTAAGTTTCAGCTTCGGACTTTGGGCCCAATTACGATGCGGGCACGCATCTTAATCACTGATTCGGATTCTCTTCCAATCGAACCATTTCGATGAGCTCGGTCAGAGGGGAATCCGAATCAGTCTTCTGAAATGGCTTACGACGGTCTCGGAGAGCCTGTCTGCCATTCGGAAGGCCCACAGTAATTCTCTGGCCAGCTTTTTCCAGCTGAGGAAGTAAGATGCAAATTTTCCACTGCCTTTTTTGTGCCTGCCTTTCCGGCACAAAAAGGCATTGGGAAACAGCTTTGGGGGCCCCCAGCAGGGCCTCAATGGGTCCAAGGCTGCTGAACGGTGGCCTAAGGGGCACCTATTGTGTCCCCCTGTTGATCCCTGCACCTGGGGCAGGCACCATGCATTCCGTTTGGAATGCATGCTCTCATAGCAAAGTATAAGAGTGCAAAAGAACAGCATTCAGTTGCATCCTAATTGCTGGGCTGGAACCGACGACTGGAGGTCGTTCAATTCCAGTTCCAGAATGATGCCGGATGGACTCGGGTCCATCTGGCATCGTAATCTGCCCCTTAGTCTTTGAAATGGAACTCAAAAATCCTCTGCTGGACGAGGCAGCAGGCTGTGGCCAAAGAGGTTGGGCAGGGCATGGTGGCTATAACTCGCATAAAAACATGAGTTATAATTATTGTAGGCTGACTAGCTAGTTGACAGCACAGTGTACGGAACTGGTTCAGATATGGTAATTTGAAGGTGGTGCAAAAATTATAAATTTAAGGTATAACTTTAAATTTTGAATTTCTAATGTTTGTGTAGTTTAACTTTGGTTTGTATAGAAAATATAAATAAAGTTATCGTAATTTGAAGGTTGTGCATAAATTATAAATGTATGGTATAACTATCACTTTGAATTTTTAATGTTTGTGTAGTCTAAGGGCCTGATTACAAGTTTGACGGTATTGTGACCGCCAGACTTGCGGTGGTGCAACAGTGGCGGTCCATCATTTTGCCAATTACGACTTGAAAGTTATATCGGCGATGGATCCGGCTGTGCCAGGGAACAGTCATTCCATGGCGGTGGCACAGCTGTGCCATAATGCAAAATGCTGAGCGGGGACTGGTACAGTCCTGCTAAGCATATTATGAGTTAGTCCACTGCCGGCATTTCATGGCAGGAGCCCCGCCAAGAAAAGGCTGGCAGTGGAGGAACAAACGGGGCCCTGCAGGGCCCCTATGTGCCCCACCAATGGGATACATTCAAGGGGGAACAACATGTGCATAGGTCGGTTTGTACTCATACCACTGGTAGCAAAAAGATGGGTGAAAATTGCAACCAGATTTTTGTGAACATTCCTTTCTACATCTTGCCCTAAGTTCCTAAATTTCGAGCATAGCTTCCCCAGACCATCAAAGTAGAAGGTGTCTGTCAGTCAAGGCGCAATATATGTTCCTAGCCTTTCAATGAGGGGATGCATTACACCTGGTTTACTATACTTCGGGGATATAAAACTTGGTACTAGCGTAAGTAGCGTCAGCAACGAACACCTTTTATTGGCATTTACAGCGCGGGGACACACTTGCTAGTGTAACCAGGCGCTTTACAAAATACTAATAAATAAAAAATAAATACTGATGATTCCTTTTTTTTTTTGTATCCTAATCTTGCAGATGTATTGATAAGGAGGCTTTGGGAGTCTGATGGTTTCTTGTTCTGAACTTTCGCTGCCCCGTTGTTATCAGTTGTCCGTGGGGAGTGTACCTTAATGACTAATCAGATTACTCCTATCACCCTTTATCGTGTTCAATAATTCCAACGTTTGGAGGAGGAGCTAGCCTAGTAGGCTACTCAGCAGAGATCAGTTCTGCCTGGAATTATTGTCTCCGCTTTAATCATTGGATTTTTATTTTCCGGTGACATAAAGGAGTTTAGTGATTTATCTGGTAATGCTGTTCCCAAATTTCCCAGAAACCTATTCTTTTGGAGTTTTTCCCTTTCCTATCAAGTTTATTGATTTTTATTATGGAGTTTAACCAACTCTCATGTGTAGGCGGTGCCGGCTTAACCCAATTAGCACAGATCTCTCTACGCGCAAGCAATATCAACATGAACAATAAGGTTTCGTGTTTATTACTTAGATTACCCGTATCAAATTCAACGTTATTCTGTATCCCAAAAATAATGAGAGTTGTACTTACAGTTATGTGGGTTCCCATTACCATTGTTAGCGTCTTACCAATCTTGATCCAATAGGTGGAAAGTGCGGGGCAGTTCTGAAACATGTGGAGGTCATCGGCTTTTGCCTCTCCACACTTCGGGCATGATTTTATATTTGTACCTTTAAATTTAGACAGTTTTTTTGGGGTCCAATATGCTCTGTGTAATGAGAATAAGTGGTTCCTTTTCAGTGAGGCTGGTTTTACACAAGACCAACATTTTTCTAACGATTTTTTCCATGTGAATTGTAGATTTATGTTTTGATCAGGAATATCTTTTCTCCATATTGTTTCCGGAACTAAGAATTCTTCTTCATCTGTTTCGATGAAGACCCAATACCATGTTGATATTTCTTTCTTTATTGATGTTGTTTTAATCATTTTGCTTTCAAGGTTCCCATCGTCTCTTTTTCCTATTGGTAAAGAGTTGGCCCAACTACTTAGTTGATAGAATTTAAATTTTGACAACTTGCCTTCCGTGATTGTATATAGATGTTCCCGTATAATTAGGTCTTCTCCTATCAGCAGTTGTCCCCAACTTTCAATACCTGTTTTTTTTTTAAGTGGTGTTGCTAGTGTATCTTTCAGACAATCTGGGGTCCCAGGGGAGTCCCATATTGGGGCCATATTGCTGTAGTACGGGATATTTAGTGTCATTCTGATTTGATTCCAAAGCTTTGCAGTGTTATGTAGGATCTTTAGCTTTATTTTTTTAAGTATTTTGGGTGGCCAAATTTGTATAGGAAATGGTCTACTCCATCTGTCATATTTTGAAGGAAGTTTGGATATGATTGATGTTTCCTTAGGAGAGGCCTGAAATTTTTGAATTGAAATGATCTAAAATACTCATATATATCAGGGCTTGCTATTCCACCTTGTATTTTCCTTCTCCTAAGTTTATTCCATGCTATTCTAATACTTTTCGATGCCCAGATAAAACTAGATATTTCTCCTTGAATCTTCTTCAAAGATTCTTTTCTAAATTCCAATGGAATGGTGTTGAAATAGTAGGTAAATTTGGGAATGATAGTCATTTTTACTGCATTACATCTTCCTAAAAAAATGTAGTGGTAGTCCTGACCAGACTTTAAGAAGTCTTCTCATTTCTTTAGCTACTATATTCAAATTCAGTTGTGGAATGTTTTCAAGGTCTTTTACCAGCGTGATTCCCAGATATTTTATTCTGTCTCTTGCGAATGGAGTGTTAGGGTTCGTGTTCCAGCTTATCGCCTCTGTTTTGTCTTTGTTTGTTAAATATCCTTATACTTTACCAAAGTTGTTCATCGTGTCTTCTATTGCTTTGTGTGAATCCTTATAGTTATCTGTGAATACCATTAAGTCATCCGCATATAGTGCCACTTTTTTTGTCCAGTTTTGATGTTTGAAGGGTGTTATTAAAGGGTGAATTCTGATTGAGCAAGCCAGTGGCTCTATATAAAGGTTGAAGAGTAGCGGCAACAATGGGCAGCCTTGTCTAGTATCTCTATGTTACTGGTCAAGTTCCCATTGACTATTATTTTTGCTTTTGGGTTCTTGTATACTTCCCTTACCATATGACCAAAGTTTTCCCCTAATTTATTTTTCTCAATGATTTCATTTAGGAACGTCCAGTTGACTCGATCAAATGCTTTAGCCGCATCATATGTGATTATCGTTAAGGGTAGTTTTTCTGAAGTGGCAATGCCTACTGCTGCAAAAAGTTTGTGAGTGATCTCGTGTATTTGTCGACCTTTTATGAAACCCTTCTGGTCTAGATTTATTAACCTTGGCATGGCCTTTGCTAGTCTTTTGGCAATAACCTGCATAAATAACTTGTAGTCACAATTAAGTAATGATATGGGTCGTTAGGACTCACATAATTTTGGGGTTTTACCCGGTTTTAAAATAATGCTGATCGTCGCATCATTCCAGGAGTCAGGTATTTTTTTATGATTCAAATATACATTATTCATGATTTCTGTTAATCGACTGACTAGGGATTCTTTTCATGTTGAATAAAATTCATTTGGAAGGGTGTCTGGCAGCTTTTCCTTTTTTGAGACGTCTTATTGCCTCTCTGACTTCCTCGGGTTCAATTTCGCTGTTTAGTTCTGATATTTCTTCTTCTGTTAAAGTTGGAAGTGGTACAGCTTCAATATATTTTCTGATCTCTTCTTTTGTTGGGTTTATATCTTCTTTATATAAGCTGGAGAATAACTTTGTGAACTCCTGTCTTATTATAGCATCTTCCGAACTTTGTGATGTTTGATCTTGAGACTGGATACAAGGGATATTATTCCTTGACTGATCAGTTTTGAATTTCCTTGCCAGCATTTTTCCACATCCTTCTCCGTATTCATAGTTTGATAGTTTACTATTTTCCCATGTTTCTTGTATTATGCTCTCCAAAAATTCAGCCAGCGTCTCTTTGAGTTTACGATTCTTTTCCATTAAATCTTCTTTTTGTTCTGAGTAATTTCCGCGGATTAATTGTACCTCTATTGCTTTGATCTCGGTTTCCATCTTTTTGATCTCTTGTTTTTTAATCTTGCTTTTATGTGCGCCTAGGCTGAGTAGTTTCCCTCTGATTACAGCTTTGTAAGCGTCCCAGGTAATTTGCTTCGATGTGCCTGTTTCATTATCCTCAAAATATTGTGTAGTGGCAGTTTCAAGTTGGTTCAAGCTTTGTGCATCCTGGAGTATAGATCGTTCTACTGTCCATCTAGAGATGGTTTTATTTTTTGGTAGAGCAAGAGTTAATTGCACTGCGGAGTGGTCCGATAGATGGGCTGGGAGATGTTCGATACTTTTAACGCTATCTCGGAGATTCCTGTTTATTAAGAAGAAGTCTATTCTTGACCTGTGGCCTAATTTTTTATTGTGGAATGTGTAAGGATATGTTTTTTCTCCTTTTTGTTTAAACGTATCCTCCAAGTCTAGGTCTTTTTTTATAAATTCCTAGCCACTCTCTCATTTTGGGTAGGTTCCTTTGTTTATTTGGTGGTGATCTATCCAATTTGGGGTCGGGTATAATATTATAGTCACCCCCTATTATTATCGGTGCGGTTTTTGTTATAAGTTCCGTGTAAAGTTTTTGAAGGGGGGCCGAGTCGTCTAGGTTTGGACCATAGTATCCAGCTATGGTTAAAGTGTTATCTTCTACCCTGATTTTGATTTGTACCCATCTTCCGTTATTATCTACTGTTTTGGTTTCTATTTTGGCTTTTAAAGATTCTTTTATAATAATCGCGACCCCCTTTATATTAAAGTTTTGTGTAGTGTATATGCAGGCGTCTAACCATTTTAGCTTTTTTACTATTTGGTCCCACTCAGTGCTTACAAGATGTGTCTCTTGGAGAATAATGATTTCGCTTTCAGATTCTTTTAGATATTCTAGGATTCTTCTTCTTCTATTATGAGTTCTGAGCCCGTTAACATTCCATGAGAGGACTTTCACTAGTTTTACTTTTGCCATTTTATATCTGGTTTTATGATTTCCCGTATTGAGTTGGGGCGAATATTGTATGATCTACTTGACTCCCATATTACTCCTTTTGTTCATTTCATGAGGATATTTTTTCAATTTTTTTTCTCTAGTTTGCTCCCCACCCGTGTCTTATCGTGTCTAATATTGTTAAGTGCATGTGTGTTTTGGTTTACCCACCCTGAGGAAGCCTCCCTTCTTCTTCTTTTGGGTAGTATCTCTACCCAGTTCGTGCTCCGATTTCACCAATTTATTTAGTTTTATATCATTAAGTGATCACTTTCCTTCATTCATTTCTTGTTATAAAACCCTTTAGGACTTCTTAACATTCTACTGTTTCATATGGCTTTACTTTGACTTGATTACGTTACAAGAGCTTGTTATAGAGTTTGTACCTTTATTACCAGTAAATTTAGTATTTTAGTGACTTTTCTTTAGTTAGATCTCTCGGTTTGAATCTGTTCCTTTATCCGTTGTATAAGGTTCTCTACTTCATGGTTCCCTGATGTTATGCATTTTATTGAGCCACATAATTCTCAACGCTGCCGGGAATTTCATTTGTACCGTTGCTCCAAGGTTTTTCAACTCTTGCATGTGCTGTCCCAGTTCCCATTGCCTGTCGTGCTAAGCCTTACATATATCTGATCAGATTCTAAAGGACCAATTGTCCTTGTTTTGTGTTCCGTTTTTTAGACCCTCACTTAAGATTTTTTCTTTCAGGGTGTATGTCTTGAAATTGATTAAAATTTTTCTTGGGGCTTTTCTGTCTTTACTTTTCCTAAACGGGTCTCTGTGAACCCGTTGGATGTCCTCTATCAAGTTACTGTCTTTCGTCCATGGGAAGAATTCTTCAAAGAGTGAAATGATGAAGGCTTTTATATCCTTTCCTTCCAGATTTTCGGGTACATTTAGTACCCGGAGATTGTTTTTTCTTCCTTGATTCTCCAAAGACTCAAATTTCTCCTTGATAGCTCTCTCGCTTTCTCTCAAATGTCTTATTTCTTTTTGATTTATGTCAACCTTCTTGCTAATTGTTCCTACCACCCTTTCTACTGCGGTGACTCTCTCACCCAGGTCGTTTAATTTTTGATCTAAGTTTTCACATACCTCACGTATCTTACATTGGTTTCCCTCAGAAATAGAAATTTTTTCTCTCATTTCTCCCATCATTTTATCCATAAATGTCTCCATCAGTTTTCCCATTTGATTCTCTATCAAGGGGTCATTATTTGCTTGTTCCGCTGGATTATCACAATTTTCTGTTTGGGATAATGTAGTGGTATCTTCATTTATGTCCGCAAGTACGGTTGTATTTAGTGAGGCGGTCGGAGGTATTGTCGACATTTCGCCTTTGCGTTTTTTTACTGAAGTCTTTAATGGTGTAAATTCCGATTCCGGCTGCCCTTCCGATGTGGTAGCTATGTTTTGTTGTTCTGTGTTTGCAAGTGAGAGATGAGTCTTAAGCTGTGAATAGTTTTGACCTCCTCTCACTTGTACCGATTGCTGGACTTTGAAGTAAGACCTTAGATAAGGAGTTACTCTGATATTTTGTTTTAATTCGTTTAACCCCTGTCCCTTTGGTTTTAAGGATCTTGATTTTATGTTTTCTGATAGTTCTGTTATGTTTGGGAGTACCCTTTGCTTTCTTTTGGTGCTTCTTGGAGTTACACTCTTTTTCTGGAAAGGTATGAAATTTTGTTTTATCAATTGACGGTTTCTAAGGCAGTATGAAGACCTGCCTCCACTTCCCTGCTGATTTTCTGGTTCTGGTTGAGTACTCTTGCCCCCCTCAATGTTTCTAGTCTCTGTGGTAATAGGGTGATTTTTCTGTTGTGAGGGGGAGCTTCCTTCTCCTTCACTACTACTGCTTATTGGTATAGTCGTGGGACGTATATGTTGGTCTCCGTCTTTTATTAAAACTGAGGTTTTTTTCTTGATATCTGTATCAAAGCAAAAATCACCGTCAAGCTCTAAGTAGATACATGTGGTGCATTTTAATAAATAAAAGGACATCAAAACAACATAAATCCAAAATGGGAATCTGGAGTTATACATTTTTAAAGTTTTAATGTGAAACTAGCTCCAAAAAGCTTTAAGTGCCAACCGCATGACCATGGGACCAGTACCAAAACATAAGTGAAGGCTGCAGCAATAGACCATGAGTCAGACAGAGAAACTGCCGTAAGTTTCAGCTTTAGACTTTGGGCCCAAATACGATGCGGGCTCACATCTTAATCACTGATTCGGATTCTCTTCCAATCGAACCATTTCGATGAGCTCGGTCAGAGGGGAATCCGAATCAGTCTTCTGAAATGGCTTACGACGGTCTCGGAGAGCCTGTTTGCCATTCGGAAGGCCCACAGTAATCCTCTGACCGGCTTTTTCCAGCTGAGGAAGTAAGATGCTAATTTTCCACTGCCTTTTTTGTGCCTGCCTTTCCGGCACAAAAAGGCATTGGGAAACAGCTTTGGGGCCCCCCAGCAGGGCCTCAATGGGTCCAAGGCTGCTGAACGGTGGCCTAGGGGGCACCTATTGTGTCCCCCTGTTGATCCCTGCACATGGGGCAGGCACCAATGAGGTGCCTGCCACGGGGTGCAGGGATGAACTGTGCCCCTGCTCTTTGCTATGAGAGCATGCATTCCTTTTGGAATGCATGCTCTCATAGCAAAGTATAGGAGTGCAAAAGAACAGCATTCAGTTGCATCCTAATTGCTGGGCTGGAACCGACGACTGGAGGTCGTTCAATTCCAGTTCCAGAATGATGCCGGAGGGACTCGGGTCCATCTGGCATCGTAATCTGCCCCTTAGTCTTTGAAATGGAACTCAAAAATCCTCTGCTAGACGAGGCAGCAGGCTGTGGCCAAAGAGGTTGGGGACAGGGCATGGTGGCTATAACTCGCATAAAAACATGAGTTATAATTATTGTAGGCTGACTAGCTAGTTGACAGCACTGTGTACAGAACTGGATGAGATATGGTAATTTGAAGGTGGTGCAAAAATTATAAATTTAAGGTATAACTTTAAATTTTGAATTTCTAATGTTTGTGTAGTTTAACTTTGGTTTGTATAGAAAATATAAATAAAGTTATCGTAATTTGAAGGTGGTGCATAAATTATAAATTTATGGTATAACTATCACTTTGAATTTCTAATGTTTGCCTGATTACAAGTTTGACGGTATTGTGACCGCCAGACTTGCGGTGGTGCAACATTGCCGGTCCACCATTTTGCCAATTACAACTTGAAAGTCATATCGGCGATGGATCCGGCTGTGCCAGGGAACAGTCAAGTCAAGTCAAGTCAAGTCAAAGAATTTATATAGCGCACTACATACCCAGAGGGTCTCAAGGCGCTTAGGGAGGGGAGGAGGATTACTTGTCAAATATCCACGTTTTAAGTTGCTTTCTGAATGCTAGGTGGTTCTGGGTAAGGCGAAGGTAAGTGGGGAGTGAGTTCCATGTTTTAGCAGCCAGGTATGAGAAGGATCTGCCTCCCATGGTGGTCTTGTTGATGCGAGGTACAGTGGCGAGGGCTTGGCTGGAAGAACGTAGTTGGCGGGAGGGGGTGTAGAAGGACAGTCGTGAGTTGAAGCATTCTGGTCCGATGTCGTAGAGTGATTTGTGTGCGTGGGTTAGCAGTCGGAAAGTGATCCTCTTATTGACGGGTAGCCAGTGGAGGTCTTTCAGGTGACCAGAGATGTGTTCGTTGCGCAGGATGTCTAATATGATCCTGGCAGAGGCGTTTTGGATTCGTTGGAGTTTCTTCTGGAGTTTAGCGGTAGTACCTGCGTAGAGGGTGTTTCCGTAGTCCAGTCGGCTCGTGACCAGAGCATGGGTTTTTCTGGTTTCGGTGGGGATCCAGCGAAATGTTTTTTTGAGCATGCGAAGAATGTTGAAGCAGGATGAGGATACGGCGCTGACTTGTCTGTTCATTGAAAGTGAAGAATCCAGGATAATGCCTAGGTTCCGTGCGTGGTCTGTCGGGATGGGTGCTTTTCCAAGGGCTTCCGGCCACCAAGAGTCGTCCCATGCATAGGGGGATGTACCTAAGAGGAGGACTTCTGTTTTATCTGAGTTCAGTTTCAGACGGTTGTGTTTCATCCATTCGGCAACTTCTTTCATTCCTTCGTGTAGGTTAGTTTTGGCGGTGCTGGGGTCATTGGTGAGAGAAAGGATCAGTTGAGTGTCATCCGTGTAAGAGATGATGTTGAGGTTGTGTTGGCGGGCGATGGCCGCGAGGGGGCTCATGTATACGTTGAAGAGGGTGGGACTGAGGGAGGATCCTTGTGGTACGCCACAGATGACTTCAGTGGCCTCGGATTTGAATGGTGGAAGGCAGACTCTCTGGGTTCTTCCGGTGAGGAACGAGGTGATCCATTCAAGTGCTTTTCCTTGTATTCCGATGTTTCTGAGGCGTTGTAAAAGGGTGTTGTGGCAGACTGTGTCGAAGGCTGCAGAGAGGTCGAGGAGGATGAGGGCGACTGTGTCTCCATTGTCCAGTAGAGTTCGAATGTCGTCTGTTGCTGCGATGAGGGCGGTCTCAGTGCTGTGTTTTGCTCGGAAGCCAGATTGTGAGGAGTCGAGGCATTTGTTGGCTTCGAGGAAAGCGGCGAGCTGGTTGTTGACAGCTTTCTCGATGACTTTGGCCGGGAAAGGAAGGAGCGAAATGGGGCGGTAATTTTTTAGTTCGGTGGGGTCCGCTGTGGGTTTTTTCAGAAGGGCGGTGAGTTCAGCGTGTTTCCAGCTTTCCGGGAAGGTGGCGGAGTTGAAGGAGCAGTTGATGACGTCTCGGAGGTGCGGTGCTATGACGGAGTCTGCTTTGTTGAAGATGTGGTGAGGACATGGGTCTGTGGGGGATCCTGAGTGGATGGAGTTCATCAGGCGGATGGTGTCCTCAGTGGAGATTGGGTTCCGATCGTTAAGGGTGTTCAAGGGGGGAGAATGTTCAGCATATGGTTGGGTGGGTTGGTCTCCGGGTTGGTTGTCGAAGCTGTTGTGGATGTCTGCAATTTTGTTGTGGAAGAATGAGGCTAGGGAGTCGCAGAGGGCTTGAGAGGGGGTGATGTCGTTGGAGTTGGCCGAGGGATTGGTAAATTCCTTGACGATGTTGAAAAGTTCTTTGCTGTTGTGGGCGTTGTTGTCAAGTCGATCCTTGAATGCTGTTTTCTTGGCCTTACGGATTAGTTGGTGGTGTGTGCGGGTGGTGTTTTTGAAGGCGTCCTTGGTGCTAGTGGTTGGGTCTTTTTTCCAGGCCTTTTCAAGGGAGCGGCAGAGTTTCTTGGACTTCTTAAGATCATCGTTGAACCATGAGGCTTTCTTGCTGCCAGGTTTGCTTTGACGTTTTTTCAGTGGTGCTAAGGTGTCGGCGGTCTTGGATAACCAAAGGGTTAAGTTGGCGGCGGCTTGGTCTGGGTTAGAAGAGTGGGCTGGGGTGTTTAGAAGGAGCGATGAGGAGATCTGGTCGATGGTGATTTTGTTCCAGTTTCTTTGCAGAGTTGGTTGGAGGTGGTTGAAGGGTTTCGGCTTGTTGTAGGTGAAGTGAACGCAGCTGTGGTCAGTCCAGAGGAGATCCGTAGTGTGGCTGAAGGAGACATGATTGCTGGAGGTGAAGATGAGGTCGAGTGTGTGACCTGCGATGTGGGTGGGGGAAGTGACCAGTTGTTTAAGTCCGAGGTTGGCGAGGTTGTCCAAGAGAGTGGTGGTGTTGCGGTCGTTGTTCTTTTCAAGGTGAAAGTTGAGGTCTCCCAGAAGGATGTAATCTTTGGAGGGGAGCGCGTGTGGAGTGATGAAGTCCGTGATGTCTTCACTGAATTTTGCGCGGGGTCCTGGTGGTCTGTAGAGGAGGGTGCCTCTGAGTGTGGTCTTGGGGTCGATGTGGATCTGAAAGTGAAGGTGTTCAGAGTTGGCGAGGTTGGCGTCAGAGCTGGTTGAGATGTGGATTGATTTTTTATGGACGATAGCGATTCCTCCTCCTGTGTGGCCGGTACGGTCCTTCCGTGTGATCTTATAATCTTCAGGGATGGCAATGGTGATGTCTGGGGCGGAGGAAGCGTTCATCCATGTTTCTGTTAGGAAGGCGACGTCCGGAGAGATGGTGTCTAGTAGATTCCAGAGGTCAATGGCGTGCCTGTGGACCGATCGGGTGTTGAGAAGGATGCATTGTAGGTGATTGGGGTCGGGAATCTGTGGTGTGGTCGTAGCGGAGATGTTATCGGTGCCGATGAATTTGCAGGAGTAGCAAGAGAAAGGTCCATGGGTGTGTCCAGGAGCGGCTTGGACGCAGTTGGGGGCGCGACCGGGGTTAAGGGCTAGGAGGGTGGCGGCATCGTAGGTAATGCGGGAGGGCTGGGCAGCGCGAGGGGCAGGGGATCTGGCGCTGGGCGCGGTCCAGGCGCGGACGGGCGTAGACGGGCTTACCTTTGGCGCACCTTCGGCGCGGATTGGGCGCGGTCGCTGCGCATGAACGCTGCGCGCGGGAGCTACTGTCATATATGGATAGTGGAGGGGGAGGGGCGAGGGCGGCTCAGCTGGGAGGCGGGGCGGGCTGCACAAGACGACAACAACAGACAAAATGGAGGAGGGGGAGCACAACAGAGCGCTTGGGGAGAACGCGCTAACACAGCATATAAATGTACAATTTAAAAGCCAAAGCGCATGAAAAGCAAAGCGGCAGCCAGGCAGAGCTGTAGGCAATAATAAGGAGGTACAATCGACAGAAAGCGCTGCCCAACGATACCACTAGACGCCAGGGGCACTGGGAGCGACCACTCCGGCCAAAGCGAGGAGCGAGTCACAGCGCTTCCAGTCATTCCATGGCGGTGGCACAGCTGTGCCATAACGCAATATGCTGGGCAGGGACTGGTACAGTCCCGCTAAGCATATTATGAGTTAGTCCACTGCCAGCATTTCATGGGAGGAGCCCCGCCAAGAAAAGGCTGGCAGTGGAGGAACAAATGGGGCCCTGCAGGGCCCCTATGTGCCCCGCCATGGGGATACATTCAAGGGGGAACTACATGTGCATAGGTCGGTTTGTACTCATACCACTGGTAGCAAAGAAATGGGTGAAAATTGCAACCAGATTTTTGTGAACATTCCTTTCTACATCTTGCCCTAAGTTCCTAAATTTCGAGCATAGCTTCCCCAGACCATCAAAGTAGAAGGTGTCTGTCAGTCAAGGCGCAATATATGTTCTTAGCCTTTCAATGAGGGGATGCATTACATCTGGTTTACTATACTTCGGGGATATAAAACTTGGTACTGATGATTCCTTTCAAGAAGAATTAACTTCAAAGAATTTGCATGGCTGGATTTCCAGTGCCACTACAGTGGAAAGACAAAGCAAACACTAGTCCTGTCTCATTGACAAGCACCCTGGGAGAAAACTCTATTTCCCTGCCCTTAAAACCCCCTACTGGCAGCGTGTCTCTTTATAATACAGTGCTCTGGTTTTTCACAATTTTTAGCATTCAATAAGTCAAATAAAATAAAGGTGTAGTAGCAAAATTGGTGCTAACTTTATACGACTCTTGTTGAGTGTTAAAGATTTTACATACAGAAGTCCTCTTTACGAGTGGAGCATTACATTCTGATATGTGCGAGCACTCTCGTTTCTGCACAAATCGAAATTACGAGTTGCTGCACGGATTTAATTATCAGACGAAATGAAATCTGTATCCTTGAATACATTTCGAGAGGTCAAACATATCAGAATTTTATGGGGGGAAAGGACCGTAATCAGTGGGACGTGCGATTTTTCGTGTAGTAGGCACTAAATTGCTCATTTTATTAGCCAAAAACTCTAAATGGGTGATGATCACCTCACCCAATAAACTCCTAGCGCATTGATGCTGAATGTTATCATCACACCCTATAAATTCCAAACACGCTGATGCCATAATTAGCACGCTTAACACTCAGAGCTGGACTGGGACAGAAATACGCAGCAAAATATAAGTGTTCCCCCTAATGAGTTAGATAGCTAAAAAAGTGAAACTGTTTGCAAATTGGCTTCTGTAAATTGGGGCAGTTTAGCACCTGTGAAGGTACGCTGTAGAAGTGTTTTGCAAGGTGTTGAAACTGCATGGATATTGAGCTTGCTACAGGCCATTTGTGTTTTATTAGCAGGGAAATTAACAGTAAAACCAGACACGCAGGTAATAAAACAGGCCCACGCACTGACCTGTCAGACCAGCCCGTGGGGCACTGCCTGATTGCGCGATAGTTCAGTCCAACACCGTTGAAACTGAGGCACTCGGAATGAGGGCCTAAGAAGTTTATTGCTATGGCATTCAGTAATAATGTTTCATAAAAAATGTCATCGTTCTATAATAACTGAACAATTTCTCGTTTCAATTGATATACGTGTCTACGACATTTTGTGGAAATTAGCTATTTTCTTGCTGTGAAGCCATTAATGCAGTTGCAGAGTAAGCAGAAATTGAAACTAATTTAAAATAAGCATATTTCAGTTACACATTCTCTATAATTGGCTTACTAATGAGTTTACCATCAATCGTTTGAATATTTAGAAAATTATGTTTTTATAGAAATAGGCTACAAATGTCGCCATCTCACCTACTGTGTTGAATGAGGAATAACCGTGATTTCTACTGAACTTTTGTCAAAGTAATGGACATCTTAGAAAGTATGGAACGCCTGCAGGGCACTTAATGGCCTTTGTGGCATGTTTCCCACTCCTCCTTCAGCATGGGGCTTTGGGAGTGACTAGGCCTTCCATCTCTGAAACAATATCTATTTCATTTACCATGCTTTGCACTTTTTATAATATGAAAAGCGTTTTTTAGATCGAGCCTAGAGCCACCACGAATATGCTGCTCTGCGAGGCTTATTGTAGAGGAGTAGGTGAATAGAAGCTCCGCCCACTCTCCGCCTATATTTGCTATTGGCTTGTTCCATTGTGTGTCCTAAATGCTGGCTTCTGATTCGTCAATAGGCTTGTTAGTCCCTCCTTAGTACCGCCTCCTCTTCATTTGTCACATCCCATGGCGACTGGCCCCTTTACTTCAGTTGTTACACAGTACTGTTAATTCGACTGTGGAGTAATATTTTCGGTAACGAGGTTCTCCTACTGCAGGAACGGTGTACTTTGGTGCCTTCTTCCCCCCGCCCGCCCTCCCTCTCGTTGTCCGTGCCTTATTCCCCACCTGCCCTCCCCCTGTTGTCCGAACCTTCTCCCCTTCCCTCCCCCCGCCCTCCCTCCCGTTGTCGTGATGCCAATCATTTGCAATGCAATAGGTTTGGCGTGGATGTACCATGTTACAACGCATACCATTACGACTACCTACTGTTACAACGCGACCATTACAACACATACCATTACAACACATAGCGCTTTGAGGTGCTGGATAGTGGTAAGTATAATTTACTATTCTAACTCCAGTCCCCGTGGACACTAGGGAAGGTGTTGGATAGCAAATTATACTTATTCCCTATCCTAGAGCGCCCCCCAGCGCAATGCGTTGTAATGGAATGCGTTGTAAAAGTTGCGTTGTAACAGTAGGTAGTTGTAAAAGTTGAGTTGTAACAGGTGTATACCGTTTGGCGTGTATGCGAGACCTATTGCATTGCAAATGCTTGTGTATTTTTTACAGTGCCTCCCCACCATCTTCAGAAGGTCAGTGTGAAATGAAACCATTTTGTAAGTAAGTGGGCCCGCATTTTTGCCAGACTGGCTGGCCTCAGTGCCCAGTCCCAGGTCATGCCCTCTGCCACATTAAACAAGCACGCACTGAGGAGAGTCACTCGTCTTTACCCCATGAAGCAGCCTTGCATTACTTCGCACTTCAGCAACCAGAAACTTTCCGCACGAGGGTCTGTGGTGTAAACATTCAAACTTGTGGGAAAGAACGGGCTTGGCCATATCTACAGCAGCGCCACAAGAAGAATTACACCGTATTTTTTATTTTTGTTCTCAATTTTTTTTGTCCTCATCTGCAAAGGTCTACAAAAGGTATTGATCCGTCCTCCGGGGTCTCCCTTAATGTAGCACAATCTGAAGCCCTTATGTTATCAGACCTAAGATGGATCTCTCTATACTTTGCTTTTCGTACTCCAATCATAGGTAGCCTTTTTTTTTAACGACCAGACCCTCTCTGAGGCCACCACCGGAGCAATTAAGCAATCTATATGTATACTAATACTAACAGCCCGCCCCGGCATTGCCCGGGGCAGAAGGGGGCTGGGGGCAGCATTTTATGCTTCTGTGCACTCCCGCCCGGGCACCCGCCCGCCCCGACATTGCCCAGACCGCCTCCATCCTGCCTCCCGCCTCGCCGCCCTCGCCCGCCCCGACATTGCCCAGACCGCCTCCCGCCCGCCTCCCGCCTCACGCCTTCGCCCGCCTCCTGCCTCGCCTTTGCCTTACCTGAGCCACCCGCTCCGAACGTCACCACCACTCCTCGCCGCTCGTCACCGCTCCTCCCCGCCTGTCATCATCATGCACGTCTAGGTCACGGTTAGCGCTACGTCGCGGCCGGCGCTAGTTTTAGGGGACTACTTTGTTTTTAAATTTAAATTTTTTAATTTACGTTTTATTTTTATTTTATGTCGCCTTTGTTCATCTACACACCCTGAGGATTCTAACAATGTATTGGGTGTGTGGATTGGCGCTGTGGTTCCCGAGTTTACCTTGCCAAAAGGTTTCTGTTCTCTCTTTATAATAGTAGTATAGATATAGATATATATATATTTTTTTTAATTTAATGAAAACATTTATTCTTTTAAATTGCATTATTTATATTATTTTTATTTATTATTTTATTGTATTACCCTTTACACCCTAAAAACTAATCCCACCCTGCTCCCTTTTAATATCCCTGCACCCCATAATCATAACCCACCCTTACTCCTTAAAATACCCCAACACCCTTAAACACTAACCTATCTTAACCCTATATATATACCCTGTACCCCAAAACCCAAACCTATCCCTAAACCCTAAAAATACCCCTGTACCCCAAAACCCAAACCTAGCCCTGAACCCTAAAAATACCCCTGTACCCAAAAACCCAAACCTACCCCTGAACCCTAAAATACCCCTGTAGCCCAAAACCCAAACTTAGCCCTGAACCCTTAAAATTCCCCTGTACCCCAAAACCCAAACCTACCCCTGAACCCTAAAATACCCCTGTACCCCAAAACCCAAACCTAGCCCTGAACCCTTAAAATACCCCTGTACCCCAAAACCCAAACCTACCTCTGAACCCTAAAAATACCCCTAAAACCCAAAACCCAAACCTAGCCCTGAACCATAAAAATACCCCTGTACTCCAAAACCCATACCTATCCCTAAACCCTAAAACTACCCCTGTACCCCATAACCCAAAACAATATCTGAACCATTAAAATACCCAAACACCCCAAAACATATACCTCAATACCCCAAAACATATACCCCTATACCCATACTTACCTTATCCAAACATTAAAAAAAACATGCTTTTACCATTCATGCATTTACAACGAATTTTGTTGTAAATGTATGCATGGTAAAAGCATATAAGATGTATTGCCATGCGTTATAATGGCATTGCGGAGTCATGGTACTTTCATAATGAAAGTATGCGGAGTGATGGTATGCGGAAAGAAAGTTGCGGAATAATGGGTGTTTACCCTCCCCCGTAAGTACATTGGTGGCACGGCGGCCCACATCTCCAGCAACATACTCATATTTTTTCACCACCCATTTGAAAAATGCACAGGTCTCTCTCATTGATGGCCAGCACCGACATACACTTTTAGACACACATCCTGCCACAAGTTCTAGAATTGCGAACTTTAGAGCTGGGGAGCTACGTTCGAATCTCGGCATCAGCTCTCAACATCCTGTGATTCCAGGCAAATTGCTTTGTCTCCCCATGCCTACCACAAATGAATGTGTTCTTCTGTAATGTAAATTGTGCTCATGCCATGTTGTCGAGTTTGCGCTATATAATATTGCAAGGAAAAATAAAGTAGGGAAACTCGAGTTCACACACTAATGAACTCGCACTCTTAAGCGCATCAGCAGTGCACTGTGAATCGGAGCGTTTCACAGACCTGTCACAGATAAGAAATGCTATCAAAACGAAATCCTACAAAACAATATACTACTGGCCAGCAGCAATACATACCCGGACAAGGTCGGGACGGGCTGCTAGTATGGTATAAATGCCTAATCATCGGACTATATATGTCTAAGGAATTTACCCAGTTCTCATAGGGAAGCCAAAACTCATTACGCTTAAGCTTAGAAGCTCTATCTAGCAGAGCACTGTATTTTATTGAGGCCAACTATTCTACTTTGTACGGGGGCTCAGCTTTTATCCAATTCTTACATATTTCCCTGCAAGCAAGCAATATTAGATAGAAAGTAAAACATGTTATGCTTTGCGACAAAGATTTATAGTTATCGGGGACCTCCAAAAAAACAAGAGATTTGCTTACCTGGAGCGTCCCTCCAAGTATTAAGGAGATCGTATTACTCACCTCCCGCCAAAACCCATGAAATATCAGACAATCCATGAACATATGTTAGTCATCACCTTTTTCTTCCCCACATTTAGGGCACCTTGGCATGACGCCTTTTGCAAATGTTGCCACTTTATATGGTGTCCAATAGACCCTGTGGAGACAAAAAAGGTGGTTCCGCCTTAAATTTGTGGCACGTACCGTGGAGTATAACAAGTCACAAGATACTTGCCACAGGTCTTTCAACTGCTCTCCCGGTAAGCTCTTCTCCCACAGTGTAATTGGTAGCTTAAAGTCTACGTCCGAGCTCTCCACTAAGATCCAGTACCATCTTGCTACCTCTTTTCCACAGGTTCCTTCAGATTTTATTGAAGATTCTAATTAATCAGAAAGTCCCACACCTATCCCATCAGTGAGGCTCCAACTCTTTATTTGGATACACTTGAATCTTGACAGTTCCTCCTCCTAAGGGATTAATACTCCGTCTACCATCAATTGATACCAGGTTGTAATCCCTGCTTCTTTTAATGGGCGAGCCAAACAGTCCATAGATCACTCCGGAGATCCAGGAGAGTCCTAGATAAGGGCTTATCCACTAAAGTAGCTAATGTTAGATTCCCTCCTGATTTTATGCCAAGTTATTGCAAAGCCTTTCAGAGTCTTAAGCCATACTTTTTTAAAGAAACGCGGGTCACCATATTTATGTAAAAAATCATGCTCGCCCCCTTGTACATCTAATAGCATGCCTTTAAACATTTTACCGATATCAGTACAATCTGGTTTGCTTAGTAGAAATTTCCCTCCCTTTAATAGAACACCCCAGGCATAATACAATAAATCCGGCAGTCGTAGACCTCCCTTGTCATATTGCCTTCTAAGCTTTTTCCAAGCAATTCTCATACCTTTTAATGCCCAGATAAAGCTAGTAATCTTTGATTGGGCCTTTTTAAGCCATTCTCCTTTAAAGGCCATAGGGATATTCTGAAACAGAAAAGTAAACTTGGGGAGGATTGACATCTTCACAAGATTTACTCTGCCATAAATAATAAGAGGAAGGTGAGACCAGCTAAGTAGGAGTTTCCCCACTGTCTTATTGATCTTTTGGAAATTAGTTTCTGGAATTTGTTCGATCCTCTGAACATTTTGATGCCTAAATACCTCATTTCTTCCTTAAAACAGCTCAGTTGCAAATTAATGTTCCATGTCATTACACCCATTTTATTTTCATTGATCTCATAACCTGAGAGACACCCAAACCGTGATGCCAAATCGTACACTGCTGGTAATTATGTATTAAGACCTGAGGTGTATACCACTAAATCCTCGGCATAAAGTCTGACTTTTTCCTCCCACCCCTGGAAGCTAAAGGGAAGTATTCTGTCATGCTCTCTTATCTTTTCTGCTTGTGGTTCAATATACAAAAATAAAAAGTAAGGGGGATAACCGGCACCCTTGTCTAGTCCCCTTATAGATGTTGAAAGTGCTTGAGATGTTTCCATTCACCAAATCCCTAGCTGTGGTATTCTTATAAAAGAGTGCTATTGCCCAGCAGAAGTTCTCCCCTAGATTAGAAAATCACAACATTTCCTGGAGGAAAGACCAATGAACCCCATTGAAGGCCTTAGTCGCATCCACGATGATAACTGCCATTGGCACTTTGAATGTAATTGCTATATCGATAGCACCAATTAAGTTATACGTTAATATTTTTATCACCCTACCACGCACAAAACCCTTCTGATCTTCATGTAAAAGTACTTTCAACACCCCACTCAGCCTATCTACTAGAATTTTAGTAAAGATCTTATAATCCGAGTTAAGCAATAAGATAGACCTGTAGGAGTCGCAGCAGTTAGGTGGTTTATCTATTTTAAGTATCATAGTGACAATGGCATCATTCCAAGAAGGGGTATCTCACTACCGCATTAGAAAATCTCAGTGAACAGCCTGGCCATTACTGGGACTAGATATTTCTCCAACTTTTTATATACTTCGACAGGATGACCGTCTGGTCCTGCAGCCTTATTCGATTTTCCCATTTTATTAGCACTTCTAATTTCGGCTTCTGTAATTGGGCTATTATTTAGTTCACTTTGAGATTCAAACACTTTCTGGGGATCTTCTTGACCCAGCCAGCTTTCCACCTCCTCTTCCAGTATGGATAGATTTTCGGAATACACTTCCCCTAAATGATATAATAAAGCGTCTTCTATGCCCTCCCTCGTCGTAGTTAGGCATTCTGTCCCACCACATTTTAGTTATATTATAAAGCTTTTTGCTTTTTGTTTTATTGAGAAACTAGAGGAATTAACACAGCATCCACTGCCACACTCGACAGAGGTATGATTCTGCACTCTTATGTCTGTCAGTAGTCACACGGTACTGCCTCTGATGGCATAGTAAGCATATAAATGGTTTTTTCCAGAATAAATCTTCTGTTTTACTGACTTTCTGCGGCGTCCAGCCCCTCGTGTATAATTGGACCACGAGAGCCCACCGCATTCTTTACAAAGGTAACTAGTCCAGCTTAGTTCAGCCACCCTAGGGGGTTTAAACATCTTAAGTCTCAAGCACTAAAACAAACTTCGTTTTTTATCTTGTATAGATTGAACACAATAAAAGAGCCCTGAGGAGAATCTGTGATTTGTAACAGATTCGAAACGCGTCGGCAAATGGCAGACAGACACTACAAAATATCTGCCCTTGATGGGTGCATTTATTTCGTTGGAATTGATTATGAATTAAATTTGATTTCTGTCGCCCCTTTTTTCTCACCTTATGGGTCTAATAGTGGTTTGATTATCTCGCAAAGATCAATTATTTGTGGATATAGAATTGCTATACATATTTTTCAGAAAAGAAGTTTGTGGATAACTGTTTGATTCATTGTTTATGTGTTATTTGTACAGTAGTTGTAAATATGTATAAATGTTTTTGTATTGTACATAGGTGTATATAAAGTGTTCTCCTTGCCCATGAAAAAGATAAATCCTACCAAAAATAATGAGTAAAAGGGTTAAATAAAATTACCCATACAAACAAATTGACTTGTTTTTGTTTGTTGTCTCATAAGCATAGAGAGACTAAACAAGTGGGAGGGCCAGCAATCTTTTCTGTTCATTGATAATTTGGGTCCAGCTGCCCCCCCATCCCAGGACCAGACTCCGTTTTTTCATTAAATATGGCCATCACGGCATTTGATGAAGCAGAGACAGAATCCACCCCACTTGGCATGATCCTAGTAGATGCTGAGAAGGCTTTTGACCGAGTGGGGTGGGACTATCTCTGGTGCGTCCTGTCCAAAATGGGGTTCGAGGGCAATTTTTGCGGGGCATACAGGCGCTGTATGATAACCCAACGGCCTGCACCAGCTATGGGGGCCTGACCTCTCCATATTTTTTAATCCTACGTGGCACTCGTCAGGGATGCCCCCTTTCACCTCTTTTATTTGCCCTCTCATTAGAACCTTTTCTGTTTGCTCTTCAGTCCCAAACCCAGATTGTACCTTTTAGATCCGGCTCGCAGGTGCTAAAAATAACAGCATATGCTGACGATATTGCGGTCTATTCACAGGATATTGTGGAGGCACTACAAGGAATCGCCCTAGAGGCTGGCAAATTCGGGAAGGTGTCTGGTTATAAACTTAACCTACAAAAGACACAAGTTGTAGCTAACTATACCCCAGCCGTGGTGGTCCCCGAGATCTGCAAAGTTGCTACATATCTAGGGGTCAAAATAACTGCCAAATTACAGGAAATCAACAATATAAATTACAACGAACTAACTAAATCCACTATTCTACTATTAAAAAAGTGGCACAGATTACCCCTGAATCTAATTGGTAGAATTAACCTAATCAAGATGAAGGTACTGCCTTAATTCGTGTACTTATTTCGGTCTATCCCACTGGCACTAAATAATCTGTTTTTTAAGCAACTAGATGGAGCACTCAGCAGTTTTATCTGGGGTTACAAAAAAAGCGAGAAAGTCGCTGAATCTTCTGAAAAACAATACGAGTGAGGGAGGGCTTAATTTTCCTGATTTTAAGATGTACTTTTGGTCTGCTTTTGTTATACGCCTCCGCTCTCTACTTAACAGAGGAAGGGCACTGTTTTTTCACTCTTTTATGTTAAAACATGACTCAAATATGTTTTTGCTACGAGCAAATGACCCTAACTACTATAAAAGGGTCAAATTCAAGACCGCAAGGGACATAATAAAGATTTGGGGCAATATATTAACTTTCTGCAAAACCACTTTCTTCCATTCAAAGCTACAGCTGTGGGGTAATCCGGGTCTCCCGGGAATCTTTAATGATAACATCGCTCATAGTTGGTCAGGAATTAGCGTCCTAGGGGACCTATATGGCACATAAGGGTTCTTAGATTTCAACACTCTTAAACTGATATATGATCTACCTGAAACTATAAGGTACAAACACCTACAGATGCAGGACTACCTGATCAACAAAAAACAGGTTCAGGAGGTTTCTGATTGTGACATATGGACTTGTCTATACTCTTTAAAAAGGAAGTCAGTAATAAGTGAAGCTTACAGTCTTTTAATCGGTCTTAAATCAAACGACTGTCCTAAATTAGCTGATAAGTGGAGCAGACTACTGGGTCTAAATATAACATCAAAACAGATAGAGTGTTCCCTGTCAAATATTAATAAGCGAGTACGGTCATCTAGTTTAAGGCTCCAACAATTTAGAACGACTTGCATGCTATATTACACGCCAGAAAGAATCTCCAAATGGTCCCCTAATAACTCCTACAGCGATCGTACGAAATGCCCCAAATGCTCCATCGAGGCAGCCGATCTGGCACATATGCTGTTTTCTAGTCCCAATCTTAAGGTCTTTTGGGGGGATATCCAGAAGGTTTTGAAAATTAAGCAGATTCAGCTGCCCATATTTACTGCTGCTTCTGTTTTGTTAGACACCTATCCTGTCTCTTTCCCACAGGCTGCCTTGGTTACTATACTTATGTCTTGTGCCAAATTAACCTTGGTCAGAGCTTGGACCTGCTCTGAACCACCTACGGTCTGGGACTGGTGGGCACTTGTAACAGAGATTCACTCGATGGAGCTAGCCTTAGCGAATCTTAGGGGAACACGCTCACTGAGCAAATATGAATAAAACTGGGGAACCTTTGTGGAATGATGGTGCTTTCTCCCCCTGCTAAGCATAGGCAAACATTGTTCTTTAATGCTATTAATAACAAGTTTTTTCTTCTTTCTTCTTAACTTGTCTCCAGGGCAATTTATTTTGGCTGTGCGTTGAAAAAATGCTATAACTTCTTAACCACATCGCTGCTGTGGTTATTTTTCCCCTGTGCTGGAAATTGCTATTCTCCTATATTCATGACGAGCTCAGCTCGTCATCAGCACAGCTCAACTGTGCCTCATGACGAGCTGAGCTCGTCATGAGCATGGAAGGGGTTAAATATGTATTAGTGAATTTATTTATTTTTTTCTCTTTTTTTGTCTTTTCCTTTTTTTTTCTTTCTTTTTCTGTTTTCTTTATTATATATACATTTCCGCTAATATATGTACTGCCCCAATAGCAATTCATTCTGACATCAGCTATAGGATCGTATTTTGCTTTAAAGGCATTTTCGCATACACCTCCATCCCGCGGGAGCGGATGTCTATCGCGCATTTCTCTTCCAGGACGTAATCTCCGGTTTACTAGCACTCGTTCCACCTAGAATCAAGTCCGATTCCATTTGTGCAAAAACATTAAAACTTAATGATAATTGAACAACTAGGTAGAGACTGCACAAAGATAATAGTTGCACTCAGAATAGCCGACCAACAGGGATTGTGTGTAAAACGAGCCATAAGAGGACCGCAAAGAAAACCGCATAGTGCTCTGGAGGCGTGATTACATTCACAGGGCACAGCCAATTAGAGCGCATATAATAAAGGCGCCATTTGCAAATTATTCAACCTCGAAAGTGGTATAGTCGATTGGCCTACCGACAACGCAGCCTGGACCAATCTCTGTCCAGCCTTTCATACTTTAGTAAGGGCGGACACCAACTCTGGTAACATTCCGTCCAGAACCCCCAGAAGTAGCGTGATTCATCCGTAAGAAGAGGTAAGACCCTTTCCATCTGTAGATCCTTCAGCAAGTCGGCTTAATTTTAGGTCGCTTCTAATATCAAGGGACTTAATATGCATTCCCTTTTCTTTCAATCCCATCAGGCCCTTGGTTCCCCCCTCCTTCGTGGCGGACAAAATTACCTAACAAAGAGAGCTCCGCCCGAGAGAACTAAGGAGTATTGCAGGTACAGGTATGCAAGTCCGTTAACACCTCCTTCGGCAGCATGATGTTAGCCAAGCCAATTACATCTCTCACTAATGGGTTTGATCTTTCCCTGTAGGTTTCACAAGCCCCCACAGCCTCCAGGGTTCCAAGTAAATATAACCCGGATGCACACTCTTCTCTACCTACAATCGATGAGAACGAGTCTTCGTTTCTGGAGGTAGGTTTACATAGGTTCTCCAAAAAAAATACAATATGATGGGACAAATCTATAATTCTCACGATGGTACGGTTCTCTTTTCCATGCAGCCTGAACCTGACCCCAGAGTATTAGGAACCAATAGGAGATCGCATTCCCCTTTTATCCACCAGCAACATATCTTATTTATTCTACATAAGATCAGGTATGTTTTCATTCGCCACTTTTGAGCTATCCCATACACATGCTTCTAGTTATAACTTTAAATAGTTTAGACTTTCTAAAATGTTATACAATTACCCTCTCCAAAAAATGGGTTTATAAAGAAACCGCTAGTATTAAATCAGATAGAACTCTCATCTAAAGAATCTCTCTCTCTTTTGCAGTCACATTCAATATACAGTTTTTCAGCCGGAGGCACCCGCCCATACCACATTGTAAGAGACCCTTCATAGGTGACCTCCATCTAGTCTCTACATCTTAAATTCTTCAAATGACCAACTGGAATAGGTAAGATTTAACATCTTCAGTCTACACCTCAGTGTACAATACATGGAAGGACAGAAACGCCCACACTAAACACCGGGTACCTTCTTCCTAACGAACTTCACAGTTTTAAAAAAAAAAAATACAACTAAGTAAAGAAACTGAGGAGAGTAGAGTAGTGCCCCCCTAACCATTAGCTACTATAACACAAAACTTAAATATTTCGACCAGTTCTAGTAGGAGAGAGAGTAGCACCCCAACCTTCTAGTATACAAAACAGATGAGGATCTTGGATTAGTTAGTAAGTACATCTATAGGACACAGAAGTACTAAGAAGCATAGGAATAGGAAGAGTAAGATATATGCGGTATTTGAAATACTTGGCTCGCTACTAGTCAAGACAGTAATAGCGATATGTTGTTTCTTTATAATATACCACCCCCTCCCAGTCAACTTCATCGGAACAGGAAGGGTAGTGAGTAATGGGATACTGAAATGTAATGTATTAATTACAACATGAACACTTTAAAGTAACTTCCTCTGAATAGGAAGGGCATGAGAGTAATGTGATATTGAAATGTAATGTATTAATAATAATATGAACATTGTAAGTTTATATATAAATATATGAATATTTTATGCATATTTATTGTAGGGTACCTGTTCAGACCCCTAAATACGACAGACATTCAACAATAGTCTTGATGAAGGTGGGCCCTATTTTCGCTAAGACCCACCGAAATGCGTCAACGCTCTTCTTTCGTACAATTCAAGCCTTTTCCTCCTATGTTTATATAGGAACTGTTGGTGTTAAAACATGGGCGTAAATACAATATATCTTTGAATGTACCGTTTGTATTTAACAAATTTGATGTTTTACAACCCTTGTCTGTCTTTTGTATTGTGCAGGTCACAATATTTTGTGTTATAAATTGTATTTTTAGTTTTAACTATCATGTCTAGAAAATGTTGTGATATATAGGCCAATATGAATTGTTTTTATTGTTTACTTCTTTAATAAATTTTGCTGTATTTTATCTTTAAGATTGGACTATTTCTGACAGTATACTTCAGCTTGAAGCGATGTTGTAGCTTTCTCTGTATACATCTCAAGGGAATTAGTTTTGTTAGTGATAAAATAAGGCAAAGGGTAAACATAGAAAAGTCAACTTGATTAGCGTGTGTGCGAAATTCGCTTAATTTGACTTCACATAATTATGTGACATTTCAGAACATAACTTGAAAATATTGAAAAGCAAATCTGTCATTTAATGCTATATTATGGTAAAATGCTTCCTTGCATCAGATTTTGACATCAGGATGCATTTCACGTTACAAAATAAAAACACAATTGACACGAACAACATCAATTCAAGTTCTGGTTGTTTGTGTTGTTCCTATGCTATAATTTTGCTGTCAACCATGGCATAATTACACGATGTGGCTTAATTCCTAGAATCTTGCATAACAAACATAGCATGAAATTAGGCAACTGAATTGATGCATTTTAAATTTCACCCAGCCTGAACTTTATACAGTAGAACTCTTTACTTTTTACACTTACTTTATCTGATTAAATAAGTTGTTCGGATCCAGTCCTGCATTTAACCAGCTTTAGCAAAGCCAATAAGTCTAGATTTTATTGATAGAACACCATGGGTGGTTCCTAGCAGACGGAGGTGAATTTGAACATAATTAGTTTCAATGCACATCACAGGATAATATGATTCTTATTGGGACAAAGAAAATGTATTATTGACTTTAAATTACTATAACCTGAAGACATAATTTAAACACACATAGATGACAAAAAAGTATGCACATGTAATCATGCAAAATGCATTCAGAGTCCAGGATGACCAATGGATGATGTGTGTGAACAAAAGCCCCTCTATTCATGTATATGTGGATTTTTTTATTAAGGATTTTTTATTTATTTCATATAGGATAACAATTAAATAAAAGTACATGCCGAAAAACTGTGATGCTGAGCCCTTAGGGTATCATTATAATGGTGCTGTACAGAACAGAGATATGTATATGATAATGAGATTCTGCAATCCCTGTATAAACGCCTGACTCTAAATTCTTTATAATCCATTACTTGTTCCGCAAAAAGTCGTGGATAATAAAGATTAGAACATTGGAATGTTGGGAGCTCCATTGCAGACAATGGAGTTCTCCTTGCTTCTACGAGCCGGTAAAGGCCCGCAGAGCAACATTCCAATGTTCTACAAAGGCTTCTCGAAGCTCGAGGGAATTTATATCCCCTCGAGCTTCGAGAACCCTTTGTTTAAATTGTTAGAACATTCTGCCCTCTAGTGGCAGAATGTTCTAATAGCCTTATGGCCCTTCCTAGCAGGACTATACCGGCAATTAAAGTCCCGCTGTCTCGTTAAAGTCCCTCGCCTTCGGCTCGGGCCTTTAACGATTCAGCGGGCCTTTAATAGCCGGTATAGCCCGCTACGGCGGGCTATAAGGCTACATTAGAACATTGGAATGTTGGGAGCTCCATTGAAAACAATGGAGGGCTCCAGGGTTATAATGGCTGGTATAAGCCTGGAGCTCCAACATTCCAATGTTTTTTTGTTCACAGCTCTGGCTGTGAACAAAGGCTTCAGGGAACCTGAGGAGATTCCAATCCCCTCACGATCCCAAAAGGCTTTGTTTTTTTTGTTAGAACATTCTGTCCTCTAGTGACAGAATGCTCTAATAGCCTTATAGCCCTTAGTAGATCGGAAATACCGCTATTAAAGTCCCTCTCCCTTGTTAAAGGCCCTCGCCTTTGGCTCAGGGCCTTTAACGCTGGAGAGGGCCTTTAATAGCCGGTATAGCCCTCTACGGTGGGCTACAAGGCTATAAAAGATGTCAGAACTTGACTGTAATAAGTTATTGCAGTCGAGATGTGACATCACAATGCCGGCTGCCAGAGCCAGCAGCCTCTGTGAAAACCAGGTCAGGTTACTGAGCAGCTGTTTAAAGCAACAGAAATGAAACGTTGATTTTCTTTCTGCTGCACTAATTATTTAGCTTCTAGTGACTAGCAGAAAGAACATGTTTTATTTTTGTATTCCTTAGATATTTATAGAAAAGTTATAATATTCCTGCATGTTTCCACACATTGCACATTTTCTGATATTTTTTAAAACAAACATCTAACAGGTTTTTGATGTGTTTAATTTTGCACTAGAGGTTCTAGTTTTAGGTCGAGCCTAGGCAGCACGCATGCATTTTCTGCAAGACCTGATTTATGTACAATATGGGCTTTAACCAAGCCCATCGATTACCATTCGTTCTTTGTTGTGGCAATTGGAAATACTGCCTTTTTATTGGTGCATTGTGCCTCCTTTGGGCGCTTGGTTTCCTCCCAGGCGACTTCACAGAGTGATCCTTTTGGTTGGCCATCGCAATGCTTCCTCCTGGCAGAGCGTGTGATGGTCCCTCCTCCCATCTGGTCTCCAGTGTGGCCAGTAATTGTGCAGCCAGGGTTGCCAGATTGGGCTGTTTCCCACACACATGGGTCACATTTTTCTAATTTGTGCCTGAAAACAACCCAATAGGAGGGTGACTTATTTTTGGGCTGGATTAAGCAGTTTGTGTGGATTTAAGGGGAGGCGGTGCCCCTTTAATGCTCCTGGTTGCCCTCCCAGGCAGTCCAAGGTTAGCCCCCACCCTCAGTTATGAGGCAGGGGCTCACACTCAATAATGATACAGGTAGTTACTTTAAGATGCTATTGAACTTTTCCCGACGCTAACTTCTTGCGTCATTATTGACAGCGCCACACAGTGGTGGTTGTCTGCAGGGTCATCAAGATATCAGAGAGCGGACTCATGACAAGATCAGTTCCGAAAGACGGACATGAGGCTTAATTTATGAAAGGTCCGTGTAAGTAGAGGGCAGATGATCAGAGCCATAGCTGCCAAGTTTTTAGCATGCTTATGTGTGTCATTTTCATATTTTATATTGTGTCTGTGTGAAATTTCAATGCTTTATGTGTGACATTTTGGGTGATACTTTACATAATTCCAAGTACAAAAAATAACGTATTTGTTGATAAATTCGATAAAAGCAATAGAAGGAGCTGTGTTACATGCCTTGGGCACAGTATGCAAGCCTGGTTTGTTGGCATGCACCTGTCTTTCATTTGTGACCTGGTGCAAATGCAGTCTCAATGTTAAAGCATTTGTGAGCTTGAAAAGTGTTTTTTGTCTCTGCTCTGAGACACAATGCCACTTGTATTTTTATTGTTGATGTGTCAAGCGTGGGGACAGTATACACTTATTTCCATGAAATAAAGTAGAAATTGAGCACCCATCTTCATCCATCTGATGTCAAACTCATGTCGAGATCTAAATCTCGTTTTTCCTAACAAACCTCTCTTTGCAAACTCTGTTTCTTTAACAGAAAACATATACAAAAAGTCAAGTTTCCCAAGTCTTACATGAGCACAGGTACGGTAATTTATTATGCTTGATTAATTAAAACCGTTGCATACATTAAATAGTCATTCAAATCAGAACACAATTCGCTATTACAAAAATATTAACCAATTTTAAAATGATTCACATTGTGTTGTATATAAAACTGCATAAAAAATACCAGTTGGTGCTTAATCCGATTCAAAGTCAATCTCCTGTGAGTTGTGTTATTAAGCAATCAACCCCTCAAATTCATTATCAACGTTTTTCCTCTGTGGGTTGGTATTTTTTCTCTGAGAGGTTCTCTTGCCACTCAGGGTGTTCAGGGCTGCAAAAGAGCTTTAAGTTATGTCCCAGGCCCATCATGTGAAGCTAGTTCATAACCTTCATAACCAGCAAATATATGTTTATTAGTCTCTCTGTTCAGTGATATCAAAGAATTTTGTAAGGTGACAAATCAATTGTGCTAAGGTTGGATTAAACACAAGATTACCGCCTGCCTGCAGGACCTGTTGCCATGCTGGTTAAAGGATGGCTTTAATAAAGTATTCCTAATGTCCTTTAGATTGTCGTAGATACAAATGATATGGAGGCGGTTCTCGACCCCGCTAGCATATAGCCTGAATAGCTGGTCTCCTCTACTTTCCCAAGGTGGTAAGAATGGGTTAATTGAACCAACTCCCAAGCAAAGTTTAAAAAAAATGTGTTTAGTTGTTATCTTTGTTCCTGCGCTAAAGTAAGGTTGAGGTTTGTAGGGTTCATAATTGTTGAGCACAACCCAGCCATGGGTTCGTTTTGACAGTGCTTCCTTATCCTTTACAGCTGATATAAGTCTTGTTGACTTTGTTACTAGTTTTTTTAACACACAGTGAGCCGTTGAGGTATTCCAAAGGTCTGACAGACCTAGAGCTTTGATGGAATCCAAAAGGTACTTGTTAGCTGGCGATTTCCCTGTACATGTCAGTTCTCCCCAGAGTTAGTTATTTAGGGATCCATTTTCGGCAGCGCTGATTTTATGCCAGCATTTTACATAGGCTGCCTTTCTCTCTGTCGCCTGATTTTGAAACCCAAATTCCAGCCGTATTTTGGCCGGAGAAAAGTATTTGGGGAGCTGGAATATCACTCGGTAAGAGGTTGTTATTATGCTGTCTAAAGTTGCTGCGTCTCTTCCTCTCATTGGTTCACTCCCTAAGTTATCACGGGCTATAATTTGGCTCAGAGGACTTTTAAGAAAGGGTCTAATGATAGATCCGGCAGCATTATCTTCAGAGGTTTAAGTGCCAGGTAGGTCATAGCACCGTTCCTTCGCAGGGACCCTACTGTGGCTTGAAGAAATTGTTTTGATCTAAAAGTCCTACATGAGTAGCTCATCCACTACAGGCTTTTGCTTTGCATTCTGGAATTCTACTCCTGCTTATCCCTTAAAGAATACAGGACTACAAGTCCTTGAATACAAAGTACCACCACCTAGATTGGAGGCATGCACTACCACCTAGAGTGGATGCATGCAATATACTAATTGCAGACACACAAACTCTTCAAATAAAAGGTTTCCCTATTTCTGCTCCACCTTCACCTCCAATGAAGCCCGACACTGCACCAATTCAGGAAGGACCTAAAGACCTGGATTTCGAATTACTCCAACAGAGCTGCTCGCACCAACACCCAGTGCCTTGAGACCCTCACGGGTGAGTAGAACACTCTACAAAATCCAGATTGATGAACAAAACCCTGATTGCTCCAATAGGAGAATTTCTTGGGTCGTTATTCACTTCCATATGACCAGAACTGTGCAGAATTGCTTGCAGTGCTTTATATTAATTTAATTGATGGCTTTTTTTCAACAGAATAATATTTATATCTCCCATCATTAATTTACCACAAACTTTGATGTCTTTAATGGTTAATGTAATGTAATGGATAATGTACTGCATGACTATACACTTATGAAGTCCCAAAGGCAAGACCTATTGGCTATGCCGATGCTTGTTATTCTTCATGTTCGCACACTTAATCTGTCTTTCATAGGAAAGAGCAACACACCAAGGTTTAAAGTGGTTTGTGTGAAAGGTGATGGTGTAACCATGTATTATGTAGGATAAAGTACTCCCAGACGTACATGAAAAGGATATTGCAAGTCGCCTTGTAATTCCATATAAAGGGACTCAGCCTTCGGTCTTGTTCCTCTATATGGTTATGGAACTCCTCAGTGACTTGAAATATCCTTATCATACATAGCAAGGGCTGCAGTATCCCTTATATATTCTTGTGACATGCTGCAGCTATTCCTTGGTGCCTCTTTGTTATTCTGCTGTGTTTCATCTTTAAATTTAGCAGAATGGTATCTGTGATGCTTGTGTAAATACTATTGAAAGCCAGCTAGGTAAGAGTGTTACAAATTGTGTTTACTTTGGAACCTAGTCAGTTCAGTTGCTGGATTGGTTCCTGGCATTGATGGGTGTCACAGTGTTTGTTTGTGAATAAACCGCTTCTTCAACAAGACTGTCTAAGCACATTACTGCCTCAGCATGTTGTTCTGTAGTGCAATTGATATGTGACATTGTTGTAAGGGGAATATTTGCATATTGTCATTCTTTCACATGTGGAATGTATTATTGGAACTGGTTTCACTATTGGGGATTGATTCAATCTCTGCTTCTGCCTTTGTCAGTTAAAAAGATCGAATCGCCTGAATGGATGCCTTCTCCTTCGTGGGTCCTTGCATGAAGTAAATAAAGCATCTTTTCGGATCAACTTACCTGTTTCCAGTCCTAAGAGACACTTTTACATATTGGCCAAAAACCCAAAGATAAAATACATTGCATCACGTCTTTCTCTACTGACCAGTTGCCAGTGCTGTTGGAGATTGTGTTTAGTGTGTTGTGCAGCATTTGATTTCATGTGCTATGAGAGGATTTTGTAGGCCTCTGAAGGTAACAATAAGTCCTGGGGCCAAGCGTGCGCTACACCATTCTCCACCACATGCTTCCCCTGTTGCATATGCAAAAAGAACAATTGATGGACAGAATGCAGAACAATGTCATACATTCACCCCAGTACAGACATCTGGGCATAAATCCATAATTTTTTTCTCACCATGCCATTCCAGTTTGAACCCAGCCATATGCAAATCAGTCTTGACCCTGTGCCGGTCCAGCCCGAATTGACAAGCCAGGTCCTCCCTGGACTGGAAACAAGCATCCTAGGACTGGTTTCAGGGTTTCACCCATCATCAGCCAGGATAGCTTGACTCCAGTGGCATTGAGAGCACAGGACCCACGACTGGACATACCCGTCCCACTCGGGGTGACAAATGCAAAAAGAACAATTGATGTACAGAATGCAGAACAATGTGATACATTCACCCCAGTAAAGAGATCTGGCCCTAAATCTATCGTTTTTATGCTCACCATGCCATTCCAGTTTGAAACCAGCCATATGCAAATCAGTCTTGACCCTGTGCCTCATGGGAACAGCCCAGTCTGAACTGCCAAGCCAGGTCTGCCCTGCCTCTCACCTTCTTCCCCTCATGCCACTCATCGCCCGGCAAGACTAGTCCAGGTTCATCCCTGGCTGCGCGACTTCCCACAATATCTGGACCATCTTCACTGTCCTCCATCAAATAAACCCAGCGCTACCGACAGTGGCCGCCCTGCTCGATGCCACAAAAGCCTTTGATACTTTAGAGTGGCCATTCCTGTTGTATCTTCTCTCCCTCTTAGGCTTTAGCCCAGTCTTTATACGCAAAGTGTTACTCCATTATACCCTTTCCACCGCCCGTCTCCGGATTAACTGCCAGATTTCTGAGCCCATTTCCATCGGGCGTGGTACTCGGCAGGGGTGTACGCTGTCACCATGCTATTTGCCATCGCAATGGAACACCTTGTGGCACGACTTTGCCAAGATCATACCCAGAGAGGCAGTAGCTTCGCGGCTCGCACTCTACTTGTCTCCATGTATGCGGACGACGGTACTCTCTACGCCCGCAACCCTCAGGAAAACCTCAGCCCACTGGTTTATGAAGTGAACTGGTGAACTGGAATAAGTCTTTGCTGTTTCCCCTCACTGATGCAACGGTACCCTTTGACCCGGACTATCCCTTTGTGTGGGTGACTGAGCCCACTAGATATCTTAGGTATCTGGCTGAGTAGGTACGTTGATGAATTTTGGAAGGCTAACTTTGGTCGAGCTGTGGACTGGTTTGGGTCCAAGATCCCCCTTTGTAGCCGGTTGCCACTATCTCTCACCGGTCGCATAGCCATTGCCAAAATGGTGGTGCTCGCGAGGTTTTCATATTTTGTTTGTCAATATCCCCATCCCTCTTACCGCCCACTTTTCCCGTAAAGTTCTCTGTGTGCTAATCACTCTGATCTGGGCCGCCCGACAACCCAGGATCGCATACAATATTCTGACCCTCCCAATGTCTCGCGGCGGGCTTGGCGCTGCTGATTTTAAGCTCTTCACCTGAAGTGCCCAGGCTAGTTTTCTTCACTTCTGCCCCCCCACCCTGTTCCATCCTCACATCAATCAATCAATCATAACACTTGTATAGCGCGCTACTCACCCGGAAGGGTCTCAAGGCGCTTGGGGAAGGGGGGCCGCTACTGCTCGAACCGCCAGGTCTTGAGATGTCTCCTGAAGGCGAGGTGGTCCTGGGTCAGCCGAAGGTGGATGGGGAGGTAGTTCCATGTCTTGGCCGCCAGGAAGGAGAAGGATCTGCCTCCGGCGGTTGCTCTTCGGATGCGTGGTACGGCGGCGAGGGCGAGGCTAGCGGATCATAGCTGGCGGGTGGGCGTGTGGAAGGTCAGGAGGTCGTTGAGGTACTTGGAGCCCAGGTTGTGGAGCGACTTGTGTGCGTGGGTGAGGAGCCTGAACGTGATCCTCTTGTTGACGGGGAGCCAGTGCAGGTTTCTCAGGCGGCCGGAGATGTGGCTGTGTCGAGGGATGTCTAGGATGAGTCGGGCGGAGGCGTTCTGGATGCGTTGTAGTCTTTTCTGCAGCTTGGCTGTGGTCCCAGCGTTGAGGGTGCTTCCATAGTCCAGCCGGCTGGTGACGAGGGCCTGGGTGACCGTCTTCCTGGTTTCGATCGGGATCCATCGGAAGATCTTGCGGAGCATGCGGAGGGTGTGAAAGCATGAAGAGGAGACGGCGTTGACTTTTCTAGTCATCGAGAGGGAGGAGTCCAGGATGAAGCCCAGGTTGCGTGCGTGGTCTGTCGGCTTGGGGGTGGTGCCCAGGGCTGGGGGCCACCAGGAGTCGTCCCAGGCGGTGGGTAATGGCCCAAGGATGAGGACTTCCGTCTTGTCTGAGTTCAGTTTCAAGCGGCTGTTCTTCATCCACTCGGCGACGTCTTTCATCCCTTTGTGGAGGCTGGTTCTGGCTGTGTCGGGGTCGCTGGTGAGGGAGAGGATCAGCTGGGTGTCGTCGGCGTAGGAGATGATGTTGAGGTTGTGTTGGCGTGTGATGGCTGCGAGAGGTCTCATGTAGACGTTGAAGAGGGTGGGGCTGAGAGATGATCCTTGCGGGATGCCGCAGATGACTTCTGTGGCCTCGGAACGAAACAGGGGGAGGCGGACTCTCTGTGTTCTTCCAGCGAGGAACGAGAAGATCCACTTGAATGCTTTCTCTTTGATGCTGGTGTTGCTGAGGCGTTGGACTAGGGTGCGGTGGCAGACAGTGTCGAACGCGGCGGAGAGGTCCAGGAGGATGAGTGCCTCTGTTTCCCCGTTGTCGAGAAGGGCTTGGATTTCGTCGGTGGCTGCGAATAGGGCGGTCTCGGTGCTGTGGTTGGCTCTGAAACCAGACTGCGAGGGGTCGAGGGATCCATTCGTCTCGAAGAAGGCGGCAAGCTGTCTGTTGGCGATCTTCTCGATGACTTTGGCAGGAAAAGGGAGGAGCGAGATGGGGCGGAAGTTCTTGAGGTTGGTGGGGTCCGCTGTTGGTTTCTTCAGTAGGGCGCTGAGTTCGGCATGCTTCCAGCTCTCCAGGAAGGTGGCGGTGTCGAAGGAGGTGTTGATGACGTCTCGGAGTTGGGGTGCGATGGTGGAGTCGGCCTTGTTGTAGACGTGGTGGGGGCAAGGGTCAGTCGGAGATCCGGAGTGGATGGTGTTCATCGTGCGGGCTGTGTCATCGGTGGTCACTGCGGTCCAGGTGCGGAGGGTGGCAGTGGGGTGCGTTGGTTCGACGGTTGGTTGCGAGGATGGTGTGCCGAAGCTGTTGTGGATGTCGGCAATCTTGCAGTGGAAGAATGAGGCGAGGGAGTCGCAGAGATCTTGTGAGGGGGTGATGTCGTTGGTGCTGGGGTTGGAGAACTCCTTGACGATGCTGAAGAGTTCCTTGCTGTCGTGGGTGTTGTTGTCTAGTCGGTCCTTCAGTGATTTCTTCTTGGTGGTGCGGATGAGCTGGTGGTGCTTGCGGGTCGTGTGTTTGAGGGCGGTCATGTTGTCAGTGGTCTGGTCGAGGAGCCAGGCTTTCTCGAGGGTGCAGCAGGTCTTCTTGGAGTCCTTGAGTTCGTCGGTGAACCAAGGGGCCTTCTTGCTTCTCGGTTTGCTAGGAGGGTTCTTTAGTGGTGCAAGGTCGTCGGCGCAGGCGGTCAGCCATTGTGTGAAGTTGCGGGCTGCTTCGTTGGGGTCCGGTGTGCTGGCAGGTGGGTTCTGGCTGAGGGAGGCGGTGAGCTGGTCGGCGGTGATCTTGCTCCATCTTCTGTGGGGAACCTGTTGCGGGTGGTGGTGGGTTGTGGTTTTTCTGAAGCTGAAGTGGACGCAGCTGTAGTCGGTCCAGTGAAGTCCGGTGGAGTGGCTGAAGGTGATGTGCTTGCTGGATGAGAAGACGGGGTCAAGCGTGTGGCCGTCGTAGTGGGTGGGGGTGTTGACCAGTTGCTTGAGTCTAAGGTTGGCGAGGTTGTCCAGCAGGGTGACGGTATTGCGGTCCTTGTTGTTCTCCAGGTGGAAGTTGAGGTCCCCTAGGAGGATGTAGTCGGCGGAGGGGAGGGCGTGTGGGCTGATGAAGTCTGTGATGTCTTCGCTGAATTGTGTGCGTGGTCCCGGGGGTCTGTAGATGAGGGTGCCTCTGAGGGTCGTCTTTGGGTCGGTGTGAATCTGGAAGTGGAGGTGTTCAGCGGCAGTGTAGGTGTCGTCGGCGTCGGTCGTGATGCGGATGGTATGGCATTCGGCACACAATCGGTGCGCCTGCTGCGCGTGACCGCTGCGCGTCTAAGCGGTCGCCATTTATGGCGAAGTGGGAGGGAGGAGCAGCTGGGAGGCGGGGAGGGCACAGAAGGAAAAGGGGGCGTGGCCGCTAACACAGCGGCGGGAAGCGGGGAGCGGGGCGGGCAGGGGTCAGACACACAGTAAACAGTACAGGCAAAATAATCAACAACAGCAGTAAAAGGGAAATAAAATATAGATGAGCAAGCTGCAGGGGAACAAAAAAAGAGAAAGAGGAGACAAAAAGAAAGTTAGCACAACACGAAATTACGGCGGGGGCCGAGGCTGGCTCAGCGAGGCTACGGGCAGCATAGGGGCGGATTACACACGAAACAGCTGGTGGCTGTGCGGCGCGGGGGTGTCCTGGGAACAGGTCACACTCACCTGCTCCGTGCGGTCGCCATTTATGGCCAAGAGGGAGGGAGTGAGGAGCAGCTGGGAGGCGGGAGCGGGGAGGGCACAGAAGGAAAAGGGGGCGTGGCTGCTAACACGGCAGCGGGAAGCAGGGAGCGGGCGGGCAGGGGTCAGAGACACAGTAAACAGTACAGGCAAAATAATCAACAACAGCAGTAAATGGGAAATAAAATATAGATTAGCAAGCTGCAGGGGAACAAAAAAAGAGAAAGAGGAGACAAAAAGAAAGTTAGCACAACACGAAGATACGGGAGGTGTTGAGGCTGGCTCAGCGAGGCTGCAGGCAGCAGCGGGCGGATTACACACGCAACAACTGGTGGCCGTGCGGCGCGGGGGTGTCCTTGGAACAGGTCACTGTGGAAGCTGGCCTAGCCACCCCCTGGCCGCTCACGACTGCCTTATTCACCCCGGCGAAACCTCCACGTGCTGAGATCGATACTGTTGAAACTTCATGCTGGGCCTGGGAAGGGTTCTGTATAAGTTTAGGTTCTGATATGCTTTCCACGGATACAATGCCAATCGCTCATCACCCGGCCTTCCCTCCTCTCCAATATTCTGGAATTGTTAAACATGCCACCCGTCTGGGGCTCTATACAGTGTCCGATCTCTAGCCTGGGAACATATTCTTCGCACCTGCTCCTAACTCCGGCTCCATGGATACCCTGCTTCACTATCAGCTTAGGGCTGTCTGCAGGAAACTTCACCCCTCGTTTCCCCAGCCTCCCCCTACGATGGCCACTCTCGACCTCCTCTACACGTCCCCCTCCCCAAAGAAGCTAGTTACTAAAATCTACGCTCTTACTCCTGCAGCATTTTCAATCTCCACTGACTGGGTGCACGTGGCATGGGGTGAGGACCTAACAGATTAAATTTCCCAAGCAGACTGGCTGTACTGTTGTACTCAGATTCAATGTCTATCCCCTAACTATTGTCTGCGCCTTATTCACTTTAAGTATTTACATAGGCTCTATCAGACCCCTGTCCAACTTCACAAGATGGGAATCCTTGCCGATGATAAATGCCTGTGCTGCTCCGCGCCTGCTACTGACTTCTCCCACCTTGCCTGGCTGTGCCCCCAGGTCTCCGCATACTGGTGTGAGGTCTGGGCTGCTATATCTGAGATCACCTCATCGCTAGTCCAATCTGACCCTCTGCTTTGCCTCTTAGGCATTGTTAAATTTTGCCCAGATGTCTCACGCAGATTGATTGCCATGCTGCTGGTCCTTGCCCGGTGTAGGGTTTCCATTGTTAGGAATCGGGTCTAGTCCTCTTTAAGTGACCATGAACTGTTATCACATGACCTACCAGTTTCTGAATATAAGTCAGTCCTACCTTACTGTCATTGCTTGTTATTGCTAATGTGTGGGTTCCTGGATGCTGGTTCCTGTGTTATCTGGATCTGCTTCGTTTGTTCTCACAGGCTCGTGAGAACTGTTTTGTCCCCCTGCTTTGGAGCTCGAGTTTTGGGCTTCTGATGTCCTTTTCCCTTCCCTCGTTTTCCCTGTCTAGTGAGTTAGTGAGATAGAGTCTCTTTTCCCCGTTTTTGTCCATTTCCGGTGCTTTTTATATTTCCCGTTTTAGTTGGGCTGGGGGGTTCTAGGGGCTCCTGTTTCCCTCCCGTCTGGCATTATTTGTGAGTGGCGAGGTGCGGAGGAGACGCGGTGGTTGTATCAGCGCTTACCTTCGTATTGCGCGGCTCCTCAACGCACCGCTCCACATCGTTACTCGCGGAAGTGACGTTTTGGGCCATTCCGCAAGTAAGATCCAATCCCGAGTGTAGGAATAGCCAGCTCGCTATCGTAACACTCAAAGTCCCATCCCAAGTGCCGGTTTTCACGCGTAGTTCATTGCATGAAGGGGTTTTTTGTTCATGTCTGGAGTGAGACATGTTTTTCCCCTAAATACGAAACGTTAAGAGGGACACCCTGTTTAAACAGTCAGCTACTGGAATCCGAGAGACGTTATCTTGGATGTAAATTGCTTTGACTGAAGTCTCCACGATACCAAACCTGCACTATCAACTGGTAAGCGCAACGTGATTGTTTTAGCAGGACATGGTCACTGATGTTGGGGAATCTGAGAAAGGCACGTGATTGTGAAGTGTATTTTCCTTGTCTATTCAGGTGCGGAAGCGTGGAGGAGGGAGCAGTGAATTCTTCAATCTACAGGGGTGGAAGACTTGGTGTCTCCTCATAATCCACCCACTTTCCCGGGTCATTGGTACACTCATAGTTGACATCTCGTGAGTGGCTGGTGAGTCGGGGAAGTGGATTGGAGCATACCTCGTTCCTGCAGTGTATGGGCAGAGTGGAATCCAACAGAATAACAAGTCCACGAAATAGCACACTGCCCGGACGGGTATGGATGTGGATACAGGGGTTCCCCCAGGTGGGGACGCTGATGTCCCTACCATGCAAGACGTGATGGGGGCTCTAACGGCTTTACAGGTTCAGGTACAGGACCTACATCAGGAAAATGTGGGCCTAAGACAGGAACTGGGGGCCGTGAGGGCTAGAGAACAGTCACAAACTAGGGGGCATGGTCCGGTTATACAGCCTGCAACATTCCAGCATGGAGGAGGGGCGGGACAGAGTACCAGTGGGAGTGGGGCTCCTATAGAGGTTACCGTGACATCCCCTGTTCCAGTTCCTTTGGCTCCCCCTGAGAGGTTTACTGGGGACAGTGAGAAGTTTGGGATGTTTATTAACCAGTGCCAATTACATTTTATGTGCAAGCCTGGTGCCTTTCCCGATGACTCTGCCAAAGTCGCTTTCACTATCTCATATCTGGCTGGCACCGCTGCTCAGTGGGCTAATCCCTTGGTAGAGAGCGATGAACGAGTGCTGTACAATTATACGGCTTTCAAGGAGTTGATGCAGGGATTGTTCGCTAAGGATGCTTTTATGCAAGCGAGCGATACGGAGCTATTGAAGCCACGGCAGGGCAGACAGGATTTATTAACATACATAGCCTTGTTTAACCGGTTGGTGTCCGAGACTCATTGGCCGATGGGGAAGTGGACCTCCCTGTTCTATCAGGGTCTTTGTGAGGAACTCAAGGACGCGGTATCATAGGTGGTGGATCCACCCGATAACTGTGCTGCGTTCATTGACATTGTTGTAAAACTAAACCATCGACTATCGGAGAGGCGTGGGGACCGTAATCGTTTCCAGGTATCCAGGGGTAGCTATATGAAACCTGAAGTTAAACCACTTGGGGAGACAGCACCTGAACCTATGGAGATAGGAGGAGTAAGAGGGCCCTTGACTCCTGAGGAAAAGAAAAGGAGAAGAGAGTTGAATCTATGTTTGTATTGTGGTCAGGGAGGCCATTTTGCCAGGGAATGCCCTGTCAAACCATCAAGAGCTGGGTATGAGAAAAAGGTAGCATTCGTACAGATGGAAGGACGCACAAAACAGGAGGAGGAGCTGGGGTACTAGGGGCAATAGATCTGGCACCTAGGCACTTTATTATCACGGCCCACCTTCTGCTTTCCGTGCACAATCGAGTGCCGGTGTCTGTGTTGTTGGATTCCGGTGCTACCGGAAACTTCATTAATATTTCTTTGGCGGATAAACTGGGGATTCCCTGTCACTACAAGGAACAACCAGAGCCGGTTAGAGTCATAGACGGGACTCAACTGACATCAGGGTGTATCACCCGCCAAACCGTTCCTTTACGGTTACTGTGCGACAATGGGCATACCGAAACAGTGGTTTTTGACTTAATCGATGCCCCTTCTTTCGTTTTGGTGTTGGGGGTTCCTTGGCTGCAGGAACACAATCCCAAGATCGATTGGGTGCAGCGTTTGGTGACACTGGATTCCACCTTTTGTTTGAGACCTTGCTACAGAGAGGCCAGTGAAAGGATCACCCCTTTGTCATGTGCTGTGGCAGAAGTGGGCTCTGTTCCACCGCAGTATTCCGCTTTCAGAGATGTATTTGATAAAGGACAGGCTCAGAGTCTTCCCCCGCACCGGTCATTCGATTGTAGGATCGATTTGGTGCCCGGTATCCCTTTGCCATGCAGTCGCATGTATGCATTATCAGAACCCGAAGAGCTGCATCTGAAGGAATATCTAGACGAGATGTTGAAGATGGGTTTTATCCGTCCCTCCTGTTCACCTGTGTCATCTGCGATTTTCTTCATACTGAAGAAGGAGGGGACGTTGAGGGCCTGTGTGGACTATAGGACCTTAAACAAGGCCACGGTGAAGAACAAATACCCTCTTCCTCTCACCCCCCTGTTGTTGGACCAGCTCCGCAAAGCCACGGTGTTTACCAAATTGGATTTGCGGGGCGCCTACCATCTTATCCGTGTTCAACCCGAGATGAATGGAAGACGGCTTTCAAGACCAAACATGGTTTGTTTGAATACTGTGTAATGCCGTTTGGCTTATGTATTGCGCCAGCGGCATTCCAGTTCTTCATCAATGAGGTCCTTTGTGAATACCTGGATAGAACTGTCATCGTCTATCTGGATGACATTCTCGTATTTTCGGAGACCGGTGCTGTACATCATGACCATGTGACACAAGTGCTACGGAAATTGCAGGAACCTCATCTGTATGCCAAACTAGAAAAGTGTCAGTTCAGCACCTCTGAGGTGGAGTTCTAGGGATTCATTATCTCAGCAGAAGGTATTCGAATGGACCCGAAAAAGATACAGGCGATTGTGACCTGGCCCATACCATCTCATTTTTCCGATATAGTGGCACCCATGACCAGCCTATTGAGGAAGGGGGTTCCCTTTGTTTGGTCTATTGAGGCTCAGGACGCTTTCCAGTTGTTACTCCGGAAATTCACGTCAGCACCTGTGTTGACGCATCCTGATCCTGCCCTGCCGTTCTTTGTCAAAGCGGATGCTTCATCGTGTGCGGTGGGTGGGGTGTTATCCCAACGGGAGGAGGGTACCGGCCATATGCACCCCATTGCCTTTTTTTCTAAGACCTTGCTTCCGGCGGAGCGCAACTATACTGTGGCAGAGAGGGGATTATTGGCTGGGAAGCTGTCCTTCGAGGAATGGCACCATTATTTATGGGGCGCCCGGCATACAATTACAATCTATACTGACCATAAAAACCTGGGGGTTTTTCGGTCTGCCCGGGCTTTGACTCCGCGTCAGATGCGGTGGGTCCTATTCTTTAACGAATATGACTTTGTTATAACATATAGACCTGCTGCACAGCAGATCAAATATGATGCTCTTTCCCGGATTCCTGTTGATCTGAGAGAAGTGAGCCCCTCGAAGGAAGATAGACCGATGATCGATGGTGAGAGGATCATTGGAGTCGCAACAGCTGATGACTTCCCTTCTCTCGTGAAAGAGCGCTTACATCAGACGGATTTGGCTCCTTGGCTAGCATTACCCCAGGTGGTATCTCAGGATGGGTTGTTGTACCATGAGAGCCGGTTGTTCGTTCCCCCTGTTTTGAGAGAGATGGTTCTGGAGTGGTGTCATTCCTCTGCATTGGTGGCACATCCTGGGATGCGGAAGACAAAGGAGTTATGTTTGAGATGGTTCTGGTGGGAGTCTTTGGCGAGAGATATCCAGATGTACGTGACCGCTTGCCCCGTTTGTGCTATTAGTAAGCCTTCACACTGTAAGCCCTCTGGTCTTTTGCAGCCCTTAGAGGTCCCGCCTACCCCCTGGCATACCATCAGTATGGATTTCGTAACTGACCTTCCATCCGTGTCGGGATTTACCGCCATTCTGGTGGTGGTAGATTTATTTACGAAAATGGCACATTTCATCTCGCTAGCTAAGATCCCTACAGCGAAGGAGATGACATTGGTGTTTATGGCCTCGGTTGTGAGGATACATGGCTTACCATCTGTAGTAATATCTGACAGGGAGGCTCAGTTTGTGTCCCATTTCTGGACGGAGCTTTGTTTGGTGCTCAAGACGGAAATACGGCTGTCATCGGCATATCATCCGCAGTCCGATGGCCAGACCGAGCGCACCAACCAGACCATGGAACAGTACCTGAGGTGCCTGATTTCCTCCCTGTCATGCGACTGGGTGACTGCCCTTCCCATAGCGGAATTTGCCTATAATAATAGTCTGCATGCCGCCTTGGGCATGACTCCTTTCTATTGTTCATTGGGGTATCATCCTAGAGAGTTAGCTATTCAACCCACTGGGCATGTGCCAGCCATTGATGACGTGTTTAAGAGGTTGAGTGACACCTGGGAGGTGGCAAGAGTGCGGTTGCAGGAAGCTAAGGCGGATATGAAACTGCAGGCAGATCGGCATCGGCCCCTGCCTCCTGTTATCGGGTGGGTGACCGGGTTTGGCTGGCGTCTCGTAATCTGAGAATGCAGGGGTCCGTAAATTACAACCTCAGTTTATGGGCCCTTTTCCGGTGGTTCAGGTGATCAATCCGGTGGCCATGAAGCTCCAGTTGCCACAGGACTATAAATTTCATCCCGTATTTCACACATCAATGTTGAAACTCTATGTCCCTTCTGATCAGGTGCTGCCCCCTCCCGGTCCCTTGGTGGTCGATGGACAGGAAGAGTTTGAGGTCCAGGCTATTCTTGATTCCAGGTGTAGGAGGGGTCATCTATATTATCTGGTGGATTGGAAGGGGTACGCCCCTGAGGATAGGACGTGGGAGCCGGCTGGGGGGGTGCATGCGCCTCGCTTAGTCAGGTTGTTCCATAGACAACATCTCCTGAAACCCCGCCCAGTGGGGAGGTTCATTGGGGGGGTACTGTTAGGAATCGGGTCTAGTCCTCTTTCAGTGACCATGAACTGTTATCACATGACCTACCAGTTTCGGGATATAAGTCAGTCCTACCTTACTGTCATTGCTTGTTATTGCTAATGTGTGGGTTCCTGGATGCTGGTTCCTGTGTTATCTGGATCTGCATTGTTTGTTCCCACGGGCTCGTGAGAACTGTTTTGTCCCCCTGCTTTGGAGCTCGAGTTTTGGGCTTCTGTTGTCCTTTTCCCTTCCCTCGTTTTCCCTGTCTTGTGAGTTAGTGAGATAGAGTCTCTTTTCCCCATTTTTGTCCATTTCTGGGGCTTTTTATATTTCCCGTTTTAGTTGAGCTGGGGGGTTCTAGGGGCTCCTGTTTCCCTCCCGTCTGGCATTATTTGTGAGTGGAGTTGTGCGGAGGAGACACAGTGGTTGTATCAGCGCTTACCTTCGTATTGCGCGGCTCCTCAACGCACCGATCCACATCATTACTCGCGGAAGTGACGTTTTGGGCCATTCCGCGAGTAAGATTCAATCCCGAGTGGAGGAATAGCCAGCTCGCTATCGTAACACTCAAAGTCCCATCCCAAGTGCCGTTTTTCACGCGTAGTTCATAGCATGAGGTGGGGTTTTGTTCATGTCAGGAGTGAGACATGTTTTTTCCCTAAATACGAAACGTTAAGAGGGACACCCTGTTTAAACAGTCAGCTACTGGAATCCAAGAGACGTTATCTTGGATGTAAATTGCTTTGACTGAAGTCTCCACGATACCAAACCTGCACTATCAACAGGTAAGTGCAACGTGATTGTTTTAGCAGGACATGGTCACTGATGTTTGGGTATCTGAGAAAGGTACGTGATTGTGAAGTGTATTTTCCTTGTCTATTCAGGTGCGGAAGCGTGGAGGAGGGAGCAGTGAATTCTTCAATCTACAGGGGTGGAAGACTTGGTGTCTCCTCATAATCCACCCCCTTTCCTAGGTCATTGGTACACTCATAGTTGGCATCTCGTGAGTGGCTGGTGAGTCGGGGAAGTGGATTGGAACATACCTCGTTCCTGCCGTGTGTGGGCTGAGTGGAATCCAACATCCATGTGTTCGGGTTGCAAGCCTGCACCTACGGTGGCACTTGGTTGGAGGATGCGTCACGTTGCCAGCCACTCCTGTCCGAATTCTGGGACCTTATGCCAGCCAGATCCCGCCTACTTTATATATGGGGTCGGCTCAAGTCCTACCTTCTGAGTCATGATTCCCAGCGCCCTGCGACCTCTCCCGCGCTCAAAGCCGGCGCTCCACCCGTGGTGGCTGCCAGTGAAGGTCAATGAGCACCCTATTTCCTGCTTTCACCCCCCTCTGCTCCTCCAGCCTCCCCCTCTCCACGCATTGTGCTTTTTTTTGCGATTCCCTCAACTGTTTCAGTGCTTCCATGGTGTTATTGCCTCTGTTTCGATTTTAAGTGATATGTGTATGAGGTAACCTATCGCTATATTTTATTGCATATAGGTGCATGTTGATTTGACATGGTGTAATCTTGTAACTTTTTTGTGCTAAGTTCTCAATAAAGGTCTTTGAAAATCAAAAAAAAAAGCCAGGTCTGCCCTGGACTGGAAACAATTATAAACAAACAATGGTCCTAAACCTATAAATTATAATATTTGATCAAATCAAAAATGAATCAATGTTCAAATAAAAAAGCAACAATAATCAGTCTGCTATCTGTAACTCAAAGACTATATTATCTTTGAAAAGAACCTTACACCACGGTTAAAGAAAATATATTCCTGTTTAATTTTTCTCTGTATTCATTTTTTACATTATTTTTGTCGATAAAAACACATAGGTTGCCCCAAGACAAGAGCGTGCAAAAGAAAAGATGTGATCCAGAAAGTGAAAACAAGTGAAGAGGAGAAAAGGAATTACACAGTAGTGATTAAGAGATGGTTTGCATAATTTTACAGAGAAAAATTAAACAGGAATATATTTTCTTTAACCGTGGTGTAAGGTTCTTTTCAAAGATAATATAGTCTTTGAGTTATAGATAGCAGACTGATTATTGTTGCTTTTTGATTTGAACATTGATTCATTTTTGATTTGATCAAATATTATAATTTATAGGTTTAGGACCATTGTTTGTTTATAATTACATTCACCCAGGTCCATACCTTATGGGCCACCCCATTCTCGATCTGGACTGGAAACAAGCATCATAGCACCGGTTTCAGGGCTTCACCCCTCATCAGCCAGGATAGCTTGACTCCAGTGGCATGGAGAGCAGAGGACACATGTCTGGGCATACCCGTCCCACTTGGGGTGGCAAATGCAAAAAGAATAATAGATGGACAGAATGCAGAACAATATCATACATTCACCCCAGTACAGAGATCTGGGCCTAAATCCATCGTTTTTTGCTCACCATGCCATTCCAGTTTGAACCCAGCCATATGCAAATCATTCTTGACCCTGTGCCTCATGGGAAAAGTCCAGCTGGAATTGCCCAGCCAGGTCCTCCCTGGACTGGAAACAAGCATCCTAGGACCGGTTTCGGACTTTCAGCCCTAATCAGCCAGGATAGCTTGACTCCAGTGGCATGGAGATCACAGGATCCTACCCACATCAGTGACTGGGGGTGAGTGTCTGAAAAGTTTCAGCGCTCCGTGCATCATCTCATTGTGTTTGCTTTGTTCGCCATAAGTTGGCAGGGTATGCACAGACGTTTGTTCCTTGCTCACTTTGCCACTGGATTCAAGCTAGACTGGCCGACGAAGGGTGTTACCCAGAAACTGGTCCCAGGATGCTGGTTTTTGGTTCAGGGAAGACCTGGCTTGGCAGTTCGGGCTGGACTGTTCCCATGAGGCATAGGGTCAAGACTGATTTGCATATAGGCGGGTCTGAACTGAGGTGGTGAAGTGAGTGTGAAGTGAGCTAAAGAATGATGATGGATTCAACCCAGATCAGTGACTGGGGGTGTCTGAAAGGTTTCAGCACTCCATCAATCATCTCCTTGTGTTTGCTCTGTTCTCATTGGGCACAGGGTCGACTGATTTGCATATGGCTGAGTTTAAACTGGAATGGAATGGTGAGGAAAAAAACGATGGATTTAGGCCAGATCTCTGTACTAGGGTGAATGTATGACATTGTTGTGCATTCTGTCCATCAATTGTTGTTTTTGCATTTGTTACCCCAGTCGCATAGACAGTTGCCCCAGAAAGAAGCAATAGTGTGTGCACATGTAACGTAAGGTGTGGTGGACATCATTTTTTTGCGCAAGCAAGTATTTTGTGGCATATGCTCTTCTGGATGAATGATTTAACAATTTGAATCCCATTTGCTTGGAGTTGTCACAGTTTTATCTCAATGTTTGACATCTGAATTAATTAAAGGTTTGTTATAGACCTGAAAGAGAATAAATACACACACCCATACATTAATATAAAATTTCTTTTGAATTTTCTTTTGCTCTGTGTGCGATTTACTGAGCTCAAAAAGAGCACTGGCTAGTGGACATGTTATTTATAAAAGACACTGAGAAATTTGAAGTATTTCAATTGAAGTTTTCTTTTTCTTTCCATCCCATTTCTTCAAAACTCTGGGAAATCTCAAATCAAATCGTGGTAGTGTGTTTAATTTTTTTAAATTATTTGGTGGCCTTCGATGCAGTGAAAGAAACTCGACACAAGTAGAACAGTTGCACTTTTATTTAACAACTTGGGCCATGAAGGGCAACAGATCTTTGATAACTTACCTGAGAAAGAGGCTACTAATGAGCAATTTGGTATATGGGATAAATATCAGGAAGCACTGGCAAGGATACAGAAGCAATTCTCTGTAGAGCCAAGTGTGGTATTGGAGGGACACAATTTAGTCATACGGAAACAAAGCAGTGAGGATCTCACCGTATTGACAGCTTTTTGTTGTTTTGGCATTGATAAATACATTTATGACCAATTTGTATTCAATTGTTCCTCAAAAAAAAGTACAAGAACAGCTTTAGAGCTGCAAAAATCCATTGTTAGAAGTAACAGATTTGGCAAAAGTATTGAGAGAATTTTAGTTTCAACTAGATTTTTTGCTACAGATTCTAATTCTTTATAAGTGGGTTGTACATCTACAGGTCAAAGTGTTAATAATGAAAATGTATGCATCTCAATACCAAAAGTCGAAACCAAAACAAAAAAATTAAGAATATGTGCTACTGATACGTGTTGACGCGTCACTTGCGAACAATCATTTGCGTCCTGCTCAGGGAAGGACCTGTAGCATTGTTAAAAGAAATTCATCACTTTCATTCAGTGTGCAAAAATGGTAGATTGCTATTGAAAATCAACAGTGCAGGATGTCCAACAGGAATATTGGGACAATTGAGTAATGTGGAGTTGACGCTGGATGTAGATGTTTGCACTGTCAGTGGTACCCTAAAGTGCCATTTTGATCTAACATCTTTAGTTACACTCTGTCACAGGTTATGGCGGATTTGGGGTCACCAACCATAGTCATCTCCATAACACATTTTATGAGAGATGGGGCATGAATCAGAAATTATCCGCTTCTGATATCTCTATATCTCTACAAAGGCTTTTGCTGCCAGATTCATGAAAACCGAAATCTGCGAATTCTAAATAGCGAATAATACCGAATCGCAATTTAGAATTCGCAGAATGGGATTCATCAAAAACTGCGAGAAATTAAGCGAATCGCAACCGGCCGCAAAAGGCGATAGCGATTGTTCAAAATCCCTGAAAAATCGCTAAATCAGTCCATTTCCGTGTAGGAATAGCGATCTCGCAATTAGCGAGATCGCAAATTGCGTTCTTGCTAATAGCAAGATCGCAAAAACGGGAAGTCGCATTTCGAGCACAGTGATGACATCACAACCAGGAAGCAGACAGTTCCCTCCCACATTGAGAACACTGAGGCAGAGATTGAAGCAGCACCCCTCAGAGCTCCTCTCAAAACACCTCCAGACTTGGATATTTTAGATATTGCAGACTGCAGCAATGCCACAGGATGCAGCAGCAGGGCCCAGTGACACCGGGCGCAAGCGCAAGATAAACTTTCAGAGCAGGAGCTGGAGCATCTAATCGATGGAGTCTGCCAAGACCACACCAAACTTTTCGGCAAGGACTCCAAGAGGGTGCCTGAGGCCGAGAAACGGCAACTGTGGCTGCGAATCCGCACCAGAGTTAACGCACTGGGAGTAACACAGAGGTCCATAGACTACCTCAAAAAGAGGTGGTACGACCTCCGAGGTCGTGCCAAGGAGAGGGTGGCTGAGAGGCTGGGTGAGAGCCTTGCAACTGGAGGGGGAGATCCAACAGTCCCTCCCAACACCCCCTTCGAGGATCGTGTGAAGGACACACTGCAGCGTGAGGCATGTGTTGGGGTTATCTCTCTGGACTCATCCCGACCCACCCAAGACAGCCAAGGTAAGTGGCATGCGACTGCGACCCTGTCCCCTAACAATGGCCATGACCCTATAGCCTCCCATAATCAACCCCAGTCATGCAGCCCATGTACATCAGAACATGCCCTATTGCATTGTGGGACATGTAGTCTGCCCACAATTCACAAAAACTCCAATGCAGCCAGACATGTCCCAATGTACGCAATGCAACAGCCAGTCAGGAAATGGTAGCCAGCATGCATGTAGCAACTTCACATGTCAAAGATACATGCAATTAATCGACGTCCACTTTCCATCACAGGTGGCGCAGATAACACCAGCAGTGACAGCGAGAGGCTGCAGATAGATGACCCACCAGAGGAGCCTGAGGGTGTGGAGGAGCAAACATCCACACAACCAGATCCATCTGGCCCAGAACCATTGCCACCATGCAGACCACCACCAGCAATGCCAGCTACATCAGGCACAGCACCATTGCCAGCTGCAAGACCCATCCCAGTGGCACCATCAACATCAGGTGCTGCTAGGCCTGCGACACAGCGCACACCCACTGTGCCCAGCCAGCACAGCAGGCATGTCAGGGAGCCGCAGCAGAGTACAGCACGCACCGGCAGGAGGGCGATGGCTATGCGTGTGCCAGGGCTCAGTATTGGGATGGTGCAGTGAGCTTAAAAACGGTGTTTGATCTAGCCCTGATCTCTTGACTGGGTGAGAGTATTCTGCTTAATTCAGAAACTCTGTCCATCACCACCCCTTGTTGTTAAATATTTTGTCCACCATAAGCGTGGAAGGGTATACTCAGATGTGAGTCCCTTGCTCATTGCACCATCAGGATTCAAGCAAGCCGGGCCGACGACGGCTGAAATGCCAGAAACCGGTCCCCGGCAGCTTGTTTCCTTCCCAGTGTAAGAATTGGCTTGGTAGTTTGGTTTGCCCTGTTCCCATCATGCACTGGGACAGGAACAGGCCAATTTGCATATAGCCAGGTTCTGAGCTCAGATGGTGCAGTGAGCTTAAAAACGGTGTTGGATCTAGCCCTGATCTCTTGACTGGGTGAGAGTATTCTGCTTAATTCAGAAACTCTGTCCATCACCACCCCTCGTTGTTAAATATTTTGTCCACCATAAGCGTGGAAGGGTATACTCAGATGTGAGTCCCTTGCTCATTGCACCATCAGGATTCAAGCAAGCCGGGCCGACGACGGCTGAAATGCCAGAAATCTTTCCCCGGAAGCTTGTTTCCTTCCCAGTGTAAGAATTGGCTTGGTAGTTTGGTTTGCCCTGTTCTCAACATGCACTGGGACAGGAAAAGACTAATTTGCATATAGCCAGGTTCTGAGCTGGGATGGTGCAGTGAGCTTAAAAACGGTGTTGGATCTAGCCCTGATCTCTTGACTGGGTGAGAGTATTCTGCTTAATTCAGAAACTCGGTCCATCACCACCCCTTGTTGTTAAATATTTTGTCCACCATAAGCGTGGAAGGGTATACTCAGAATTGAGTCCCTTGCTCATTGCACCATCAGGATTCAAGCAAGCCGGGCCGACGACGGCTGAAATGCCAGAAACCGGTCCCTGGAAGCTTGTTTCCTTCCCAGTGTAAGAATTGGCTTGGTAGTTTGGTTTGCCCTGTTCCCATCATGCACTGGGACAGGAACAGACTAATTTGCATATAGTCAGGTTCTGAGCTGGGATGGTGCAGTGAGCTTAAACACGGTGTTGGATCTAGCCCTGATCTCTTGACTGGGTGAGAGTATTTTGCTTAATTCAGAAACTCTGTCCATCACCACCCCTCGTTGTTAAATATTTTGTCCACCATAAGCGTGGAAGGGTATACTCAGATGTGAGTCCCTTGCTCATTGCAACATCAGGATTCAAGCAAGCCAGGCCGACGACGGCTGAAATGCCAGAAACCGGTCCCCGGAAGCTTGTTTCCTTCCCAGTATAAGAATTGGCTTGGTAGTTTGGTTTGCCCTGTTCCCATCATGCACTGGGACAGGAACAGACTAATTTGCATATAGCCAGGTTCTGAGCTGGGATGGTGCAGTGAGCTTAAAAACGGTGTTGGATCTGGCCCTGATCTCTTGCTGGGTGAGAGTATTCTGCTTAATTCAGAAACTCTGTCCATCACCACCCCTTGTTGTTAAATATTTTGTCCACCATAAGCGTGGAAGGGTATAATCAGATGTGAGTCCCTTGCTCATTGCGCCATCAGGATTCAAGCAAGCCGGGCCGACGACGGCTGAAATGCCAGAAACCTTTCCCAGGATGATTGTTTCCTTCCCAGTGTAAGAATTGTCTTGGTAGTTTGGTTTGCCCTGTTCCCATCATGCACTGGGACAGGAAAAGACTAATTTGCATATAGTCAGATTCTGACTATATGTCCCATTTCTGGACGGAGCTTTGTTTGGTGCTCAAGACGGAAATATGGCTGTCATCGGCATACCATCCGCAGTCAGATGGTCAGACCGAGCGCACCAACCAGACCATGGAACAGTACCTGAGGTGCCTGATTTCGTCCCTGTCATGCGACTGGGTGACTGCCCTTCCCATAGCGGAATTTGCCTATAATAATAGTCTGCATGCCGCCTTGGGCATGACTCCTTTCTATTGTTCATTGGGGTATCATCCTAGAGAGTTAGCTATTCAACCCACTGGGCATGTGCCAGCCATTGATGACGTGTTTAAGAGGTTGAGTGACACCTGGGAGGTGGCAAGAGTGCGGTTGCAGGAAGCTAAGGCGGATATGAAACTGCAGGCAGATCGGCATCGGGCCCCTGCCTCCTGTTATCGGGTGGGTGACCGGGTTTGGCTGGCGTCTCGTAATCTGAGAATGCAGGGGTCCCTAAATTACAACCTCAGTTTATGGGCCCTTTTCCGGTGGTTCAGGTTATCAATCCGGTGGCCATGAAGCTTCAGTTGCCACAGGACTATAAATTTCATCCCGTATTTCACACATCAATGTTGAAACCCTATGTCCCTTCTGATCAGGTGCTGCCCCCTCCCGGTCCCTTGGTGGTCGATGGACAGGAATTTATTATTTAAACATTTGTAAAGCGCTACAAAGGCCCTTGGGCATCTCGGCGCTGATATCTGCTAAATTCAGCCCTAAAGGAGGATCTACTTATTGGTCAAATAACCAAGTTTTGAGTTGTTTCCGAAAGGACCACAAAGAAGGACTGTTCTTTATAATTAGTGGCAAGGAGTTCCAGAGCTTGGGCGCGGAAACAAGAAATCTTCTGTCACCCCATGAGACCAGTCTGGTACGGGGTACTTCCAGCTGGAAGAGATCAGAGGACCGCAGGGACCTAGCGGGCCGGTAAGGGATAAGTTGTTGAGTCAGAAAGGCCGGTCCCTGGTTGTGCAGTGCCTTATAGACAATGCACAGAGCCTTAAACTTGGCTCTGTTCCTAATGGTGAGCCAATGCAACTCTCTGATGGTGCTCGAGACTGATTGGAATTTGGGGATGTTACCCAGCAGCCGGGCAGCAGCATTTTGAACAGTCTGCATCTTGTTAAGGACTCTCTCTTGGGCATTCAAAAATAGGGCGTTACAGTAGTCCAAGGTGGATAATACCAAGGACGTGATCAAGGTCTTGCCTGCTGAGGTAGGGAGAAAAGGGAGGATTTTTTTGATAATGCGTAGCTTATAAAATGCGGAGGAGGCAATTTGATTTGCATGGGGATGAAAAGTGAGCCTGTCATCCACCATGACCCCCAGGTTCCTTACCTTGTTGACTGGAGTAGGCGGAGAGCCCATGGACTGTGACCACCAGCGAGAAGACCACTCTGGGGATAAGTGTCCAAAGATGACTACCTCGGACTTATCCGAGTTCAATTTAAGGCAGTTGGCGGCCATCCAACTTCCTATAGCCTGCATGCCCAGATTAAAGTTGTCAGCCACTTTTTGTCCGTCATTTCTGATGGTCAAGACCAACTGGGTATCGTCAGCATAGGAAGTAAGGCTCATCCCATGAGCTCTGATGGTATTGGCGAGGTCCGACACGTATATATTAAAAAGTGTCGGACTCAGGGATGAGCCTTGGGGGACTCCGCATGGCAGGGACAGAGTGGTGGATTGAAAAGGCCCTATGGTGACCACCTGAGTCCTTCCGGCAAGGAAGGATGCCAGTAGGGCCTTGGCCTTATGCTTAATCCCCAGATCTTCGACACGGTCGATCAAAATCGCATGATCGACCGTGTCGAATGCTGCTGATAGGTCCAACAATATCAAGACCGCAGTGCCACCTGCATCACGAATGATTCGAATATCCTCTGTGGCCTTGATCAGGGCAGTCTCCGTCCCATGATGTTGGCGAAAACCAAACTGAGAATCATCCAATAAATGATGGTGTTCTATAAAGGCTGACAGTTGGGCATTCAAAGCTTTTTCGACAACTTTGGCTAAGATGGGCAAATTGGCAATCGGTCGATAGTTCTTGAGCTCAGTCCTGTCTAAATTTGGCTTTTTTAGGAGTGGCTTCAGTAAAGTCTTTTTTAGGTCAGCGGGATAGACTCCAGTGGTAATCACAGTATTGCATATATTAGTAATTGCTGGAAGCAAAACTTCCAAAATTGGTAGCAATACTTTAAATGGGCATGGGTCAAGGGCAGAGCCTGATTTAATGGGTGCCAAAAAATCCCTAACCTGGGTAATAGAGACCTCCTTAAACTGAGATGAAGAGTTTGAGGTCCAGGCTATTCTTGATTCCAGGTGTAGGAGGGGTCATCTATATTATCTGGTGGATTGGAAGGGGTACGCCCCTGAGGATAGGACGTGGGAGCCGGCTGGAGGGGTGCATGCGCCTCGCTTAGTCAGGTTGTTCCATAGACAACATCTCCTGAAACCCCGCCCAGTGGGGAGGTTCATTGGGGGGGTACTGTTAGGAATCGGGTCTAGTCCTCTTTCACTGACCATGAACTGTTATCACATGACCTACCAGTTTCGGGATATAAGTCAGTCCTACCTTACTGTCATTGCTTGTTATTGCTAATGTGTGGGTTCCTGGATGCTAGTTCCTGTGTTATCTGGATCTGCATTGTTTGTTCCCACGGGCTCGTGAGAACTGTTTTGTCCCCCTGCTTTGGAGCTCGAGTTTTGGGCTTCTGTTGTCCTTTCCCTTCCCTCGTTTTCCCTGTCTTGTGAGTTAGTGAGATAGAGTCTCTTTTCCCCATTTTTGTCCATTTCTGGGGCTTTTTATAATTCCCGTTTTAGTTGAGCTGGGGCGTTCTAGGGGCTCCTGTTTCCCTCCCGTCTGGCATTATTTGTGAGTGGCGAGGTGCGGAGGAGACACAGTGGTTGTATCAGCGCTTACCTTCGTATTGCACGGCTCCTCAACGCACCGCTCCACATCATTACTCGCGGAAGTGACGTTTTGGGCCATTCCGCGAGTAAGATTCAATCCCGAGTGGAGGAATAGCCAGCTCGCTATCGTAACACTCAAAGTCCCATCCCAAGTGCCGGTTTTCACGCGTAGTTCATAGCATGAGGGGGGTTTTTGTTCATGTCAGGAGTGAGACATGTTTTTTCCCTAAATACGAAACGTTAAGAGGGACACCCTGTTTAAACAGTCAGCTACTGGAATCCAAGAGACGTTATCTTGGATGTAAATTGCTTTGACTGAAGTCTCCACGATACCAAACCTGCACTATCAACAGGTAAGCGCAACGTGATTGTTTTAGCAGGACATGGTCACTGATGTTTGGGTATCTGAGAAAGGTACGTGATTGTGAAGTGTATTTTCCTTGTCTATTCAGGTGCGGAAGCGTGGAGGAGGGAGCAGTGAATTCTTCAATCTACAGGGGTGGAAGACTTGGTGTCTCCTCATAATCCACCCCCTTTCCTAGGTCATTGGTACACTCATAGTTGGCATCTCGTGAGTGGCTGGTGAGTCGGGGAAGTGGATTGGAACATACCTCGCTCCTGCCGTGTGTGGGCTGAGTGGAATCCAACATCCATGTGTTCGGGTTGCAAGCCTGCACCTACGGTGGCACTTGGTTGGAGGATGCGTCACGTTGCCAGACACTTCTGTCCGAATTCTGGGACCTTATGCCAGCCAGATCCCGCCTACTTTATATATGGGGTCGGTTCATGTCCTACCTTCTGAGTCATGATTCCCAGCGCCCTGCGACCTCTCCCGCGCTCCAAGCCGGCGCTCCACCCGTGGCGGCTGCCAGTGAAGGTCAATGAGCACCTATTTCCTGCTTTCACCCCCCTCTGCTCCTCCAGCCTCCCCCTCTCCACGCATTGTGCTTTTTTTTGCGATTCCCTCAACTGTTTCAGTGCTTCCATGGTGTTATTGCCTCTGTTTCGATTTTTAGTGATATGTGTATGAGGTAACCTATCGCTATATTTTATTGCATATAGGTGCATGTTGATTTGACATGGTGTAATCTTGTAACTTTTTTGTGCTAAGTTCTCAATAAAGGTCTTTGAAAATCAAAAAAAAAAGCCAGGTCTGCCCTGGACTGGAAACAATTATAAACAAACAATGGTCCTAAACCTATAAATTATAATATTTGATCAAATCAAAAATGAATCAATGTTCAAATCAAAAAGCAACAATAATCAGTCTGCTATCTGTAACTCAAAGACTATATTATCTTTGAAAAGAACCTTACACCACGGTTAAAGAAAATATATTCCTGTTTAATTTTTCTCTGTATTCATTTTTTACATTATTTTTGTCGATAAAAACACATAGGTTGCCCCAAGACAAGAGCGTGCAAAAGAAAAGATGTGATCCAGAAAGTGAAAACAAGTGAAGAGGAGAAAAGGAATTGCACAGTAGTGATTAAGAGATGGTTTGCATAATTTTACAGAGAAAAATTAAACAGGAATATATTTTCTTTAACCGTGGTGTAAGGTTCTTTTCAAAGATAATATAGTCTTTGAGTTACAGATAGCAGACTGATTATTGTTGCTTTTTGATTTGAACATTGATTCATTTTTGATTTGATCAAATATTATAATTTATAGGTTTAGGACCATTGTTTGTTTATAATTACATTCACCCAGGTCCATACCTTATGGGCCACCCCATTCTCGATCTGGACTGGAAACAAGCATCATAGCACCGGTTTCAGGGCTTCACCCCTCATCAGCCAGGATAGCTTGACTCCAGTGGCATGGAGAGCAGAGGACACATGTCTGGGCATACCCGTCCCACTTGGGGTGGCAAATGCAAAAAGAATAATAGATGGACAGAATGCAGAACAATATCATACATTCACCCCAGTACAGAGATCTGGGCCTAAATCCATCGTTTTTTGCTCACCATGCCATTCCAGTTTGAACCCAGCCATATGCAAATCATTCTTGACCCTGTGCCTCATGGGAAAAGTCCAGCTGGAATTGCCCAGCCAGGTCCTCCCTGGACTGGAAACAAGCATCCTAGGACCGGTTTCGGACTTTCAGCCCTAATCAGCCAGGATAGCTGGACTCCAGTGGCATGGAGATCACAGGATCCTACCCACATCAGTGACTGGGGGTGAGTGTCTGAAAAGTTTCAGCGCTCCGTGCATCATCTCATTGTGTTTGCTTTGTTCGCCATAAGTTGGCAGGGTATGCACAGACGTTTGTTCCTTGCTCACTTTGCCACTGGATTCAAGCTAGACTGGCCGACGAAGGGTGTTACCCAGAAACTGGTCCCAGGATGCTGGTTTTTGGTTCAGGGAAGACCTGGCTTGGCAGTTCGGGCTGGACTGTTCCCATGAGGCACAGGGTCAAGACTGATTTGCATATAGGCGGGTCTGAACTGAGGTGGTGAAGTGAGCGTGAAGTGAGCTAAAGAATGATGATGGATTCAACCCAGATCAGTGACTGGGGGTGTCTGCAAGGTTTCAGCACTCCATCAATCATCTCCTTGTGTTTGCTCTGTTCTCATTGGGCACAGGGTCGACTGATTTGCATATGGCTGAGTTTAAACTGGAATGGAATGGTGAGGAAAAAAAACGATGGATTTAGGCCAGATCTCTGTACTAGGGTGAATGTATGACATTGTTGTGCATTCTGTCCATCAATGTTGTTTTTGCATTTGTTACCCCTGTCGCATAGACAGTTGCCCCAGAAAGAAGCAATAGTGTGTGCACATGTAACGTAAGGTGTGGTGGACATCATTTTTTTGCGCAAGCAAGTATTTTGTGGCATATGCTCTTCTGGATGAATGATTTAACAATTTGAATCCCATTTGCTTGGAGTTGTCACAGTTTTATCTCAATGTTTGACATCTGAATTAATTAAAGGTTTGTTATAGACCTGAAAGAGAATAAATACACACACACATGCATTAATATAAAATTTCTTTTGAATTTTCTTTTGCTCTGTGTGCCTTTTACTGAGCTCAAAAAGAGCACTGGCTAGTGGACATGTTATTTATAAAAGACACTGAGAAATTTGAAGTATTTCAATTGAAGTTTTCTTTTTCTTTCCATCCCATTTCTACAAAACTCTGGGAAATCTCAAATCAAATTGTGGTAGTGTGTTTCATTTTTTTAAATTATTTGGTGGCCTTCGATGCAGTGAAAGAAACTCGACACAAGTAGAACAGTTGCACTTTTATTTAACAACTTGGGCCATGAAGGGCAACAGATCTTTGATAACCTACCTGAGAAAGAGGCTACTAATGAGCAATTTGGTATATGGGATAAATATCAGGAAGCACTGGCAAGGATACAGAAGCAATTCTCTGTAGAGCCAAGTGTGGTATTGGAGGGACACAATTTAGTCATACGGAAACAAAGCAGTGAGGATCTCACCGTATTGACAGCTTTTTGTCGTTTTGGCATTGATAAATACATTTATGACCAATTTGTATTCAATTGTTCCTCAAAAAAAAGTACAAGAACAGCTTTAGAGCTGCAAAAATCCATTGTTAGAAGTAACAGATTTGGCAAAAGTATTGAGAGAATTTTAGTTTCAACTAGATTTTTTGCTACAGATTCTAAATCTTTATAAGTGGGTTGTACATCTACAGGTCAGAGTGTTAATAATGAAAATGTATGCATCTCAATACCAAAAGTCGAAACCAAAACAAAAAAATTAAGAATATGTGCTACTGATACGTGTTGATGTCTCACTTGCGAACAATCATTTGTGTCCTGCTCAGGGAAGGACATGTAGCATTGTTAAAAGAAATTCATCACTTTCATTCAGTGTGCAAAAATGGTAGATTGCTATTGAAAATCAAGAGTGCAGGATGTCCAACAGGAATATTGGGACAATTGAGTAATGTGGAGTTGACGCTGGATGTAGATGTTTGCACTGTCAGTGGTACCCTAAAGTGCCATTTTGATCTAACATCTTTAGTTACACTCTGTCACAGGTTATGGCGGATTTGGGGTCACCAACCATAGTCATCTCCATAACACATTTTATGAGAGATGGGGCATGAATCAGAAATTATCCGCTTCCGATATCTCTATATCTCCACAAAGGCTTTTGCTGCCAGATTCATGAAAACCGAAATCTGCGAATTCTAAATAGCGAATAATACCGAATCGCAATTTAGAATTCGCAGAATGGGATTCATCAAAAACTGCGAGAAATAAAGCGAATCGCAACCGGCCGCAAAAGGCGATAGCGATTGTTCAAAATCGCTGAAAAATCGCTAAATCCATCCATTTCCGTGTAGGAATAGCGATCTCGCAATTAGCGAGATCGCAAATTGCGTTCTTGCTAATAGCAAAATCGCAAAAACGGGAAATCGCATTTCGAGCACAGTGATGACATCACAACCAGGAAGCAGGCAGTTCCCTCCCACATTGAGAACACTGAGGCAGAGATTGAAGCAGCACCACTCAGAGCTCCTCTCAAAACATCTCCAGACTTGGATATTTTGGATATTGCAGACTGCAGCAATGCCACAGGATGCAGCAGCAGGGCCCAGTGACACCGGGCGCAAGCGCAAGATAAACTTTCAGAGCAGGAGCTGGAGCATCTAATCGATGGAGTCTGCCAAGACCACACCAAACTTTTCGGCAAGGACTCCAGGAGGGTGCCTGAGGCCGAGAAACGGCAACTGTGGCTGTGAATCCGCACCAGAGTTAACGCACTGGGAGTAGCACAGAGGTCCATAGACTACCTCAAAAAGAGGTGGTACGACCTCCGAGGTCGTGCCAAGGAGAGGGTGGCTGAGAGGCTGGGTGAGAGCCTTGCAACTGGAGGGGGAGATCCAACAGTCCCTCCCAACACCCCCTTGGAGGATCGTGTGAAGGACACACTGCAGCGTGAGGCATGTGTTGGGGTTATCTCTCTGGACTCATCCCGACCCACCCAAGACAGCCAAGGTAAGTGGCATGCGACTGCGACCCTGTCCCCTAACAATGGCCATGACCCTATAGCCTCCCATAATCAACCCCAGTCATGCAGCCCATGTACATCAGAACATGCCCTATTGCATTGTGGGACATGTAGTCTGCCCACAATGTACAAAAACTCCAATGCAGCCAGACATGTCCCAATGTACGCAAAGCAACAGCCAGTCAGGGAATGGTAGCCAGCATGCATGTAGCAACTTCACATGTCAAAGATACATGCAATTAATCTACGTCCACTTTCCATCACAGGTGGCGCAGATAACACCAGCAGTGACAGCGAGAGGCTGCAGATAGATGACGCACCAGAGGAGCCTGAGGGTGTGGAGGAGCAAACATCCACACAACCAGATCCATCTGGCCCAGAACCATTGCCACCATGCAGACCACCACCAGCAATGCCAGCTACATCAGGCACAGCACCATTGCCAGCTGCAAGACCCATCCCAGTGGCACCATCAACATCAGGTGCTGCTAGGCCTGCGACACAGCGCACACCCACTGTGCCCAGCCAGCACAGCAGGCATGTCAGGGAGCCGCAGCAGAGTACAGCACGCACCGGCAGGAGGGCGATGGCTATGCGTGTGCCAGGGCTCAGTATTGGGATGGTGCAGTGAGCTTAAAAACGGTGTTTGATCTAGCCCTGATCTCTTGACTGGGTGAGAGTATTCTGCTTAATTCAGAAACTCTGTCCATCACCACCCCTCGTTGTTAAAAATGTTGTCCACCATAAGCGTGGAAGGGTATACTCAGATGTGAGTCCCTTGCTCATTGCACCATCAGGATTCAAGCAAGCCGGGCCGACGACGGCTGAAATGCCAGAAACCTTTCCCCGGAAGCTTGTTTCCTTCCCAGTGTAAGAATTGGCTTGGTAGTTTGGTTTGTCCTGTTCCCATCATGCACTGGGACAGGAACATGCTAATTTGCATATAGCCAGGTTCTGAGCTCAGATGGTGCAGTGAGCTTAAAAACGGTGTTGGATCTAGCCCTGATCTCTTGACTGGGTGAGAGTATTCTGCTTAATTCAGAAACTCTGTCCATCACCACCCCTCGTTGTTAAAAATTTTGTCCACCATAAGCGTGGAAGGGTATACTCAGATGTGAGTCCCTTGCTCATTGCACCATCAGGATTCAAGCAAGCCGGGCCGACGACGGCTGAAATGCCAGAAACCTTTCCCCGGAAGCTTGTTTCCTTCCCAGTGTAAGAATTGGCTTGGTAGTTTGGTTTGCCCTGTTCTCAACATGCACTGGGACAGGAAAAGACTAATTTGTATATAGCCAGGTTCTGAGCTGTGATGGTGCAGTGAGCTTAAAAACGGTGTTGGATCTAGCCCTGATCTCTTGACTGGGTGAGAGTATTCTGCTTAATTCAGAAACTCGGTCCATCACCACCCCTTGTTGTTAAATATTTTGTCCACCATAAGCGTGGAAGGGTATACTCAGAATTGAGTCCCTTGCTCATTGCACCATCAGGATTCAAGCAAGCCAGGCCGACGACGGCTGAAATGCCAGAAACCGGTCCCTGGAAGCTTGTTTCCTTCCCAGTGTAAGAATTGGCTTGGTAGTTTGGTTTGCCCTGTTCCCATCATGCACTGGGACAGGAACAGACTAATTTGCATATAGCCAGGTTCTGAGCTGGGATGGTGCAGTGAGCTTAAACACGGTGTTGGATCTAGCCCTGATCTCTTGACTGGGTGAGAGTATTCTGCTTAATTCAGAAACTCTGTCCATCACCACCCCTCGTTGTTAAATATGTTGTCCACCATAAGCATGGAAGGGTATACTCAGATGTGAGTCCCTTGCTCATTGCAACATCAGGATTCAAGCAAGCCGGGCCGACGACGGCTGAAATGCCAGAAACCTTTCCCAGGAAGCTTGTTTCCTTCCCAGTGTAAGAAATGTCTTGGTAGTTTTGGTTTGCCCTGTTCCCATCATGCACTGGGACAGGAAAAGACTAATTTGCATATAGTCAGATTCTGAGCTGGGATGGTGCAGTGAGCTTAAAAACGGTGTTGGATCTAGCCCTGATCTCTTGACCCGCAGAAGCTGGAACAAGATCACAGCAGACCAGCTCGTCACCGCCCTGAGCCAACACCCTCCTGCCAGCTCAGCGAACCCCAGCCAGGCCGCCGATAACATCACGAAGTGGATCAGCAACTGCGCGGACGAACTCGCCCCGCTGAGGACCCCGCCCAGCAGACCCGGCAGCAAGAAGGCCCCATGGTTCACCGACGAACTCAAGAGCTCCAAGAAGAACTGCCGAGCCCTCGAGAAAGTCTGGAAAAGGGACCCGACACCGGACAACAGGACCTCCTACAAACTGGCCACCCGGAAACACCACCAGCTGATCCGAGCCGCCAAGAGAACAGCATTCAAGGACCGGTTAGACAACAACGCACACAACAGCAAGGAACTCTTCAACATCGTGAAAGAGCTCTCCAACCCCAGCGCAGGAAACAACGACATCACCCCATTGCAAGACCTCTGCAACTCCCTCGCCTCCTACTTCCACAACAAGATCACGGACATACACAGCAGTTTCAACAACCAACCAACACACACCACGACCGACCAGCCACCCCCCCCCACCACCACCCTCCACGCCTGGACCCCGATCAGCACAGAAGACACCATCCGCACGATGAACTCAATCCACTCCGGATCACCAACCGACCCCTGCCCTCACCACGTCTTCAACAAGGCCGACGCTGTCATCGCACCCCACCTGCGAGACATCATCAACACATCCTTCGACACCGCCATCTTCCCCGAAAGCTGGAAACACGCCGAACTCAGCGCCCTACTCAAGAAACCAACAGCAGACCCCACCGACCTCAAGAACTACCGCCCCATCTCGCTTCTCCCGTTTCCAGCCAAAGTCATCGAGAAGACCGTCAACAAGCAGATGGCCGCCTTCCTCGAGACGAACGGATCCCTCGACCCCTCACAGTCCGGCTTCCGAGCCAAACACAGCACCGAGACCGCCCTCATCGCCGCCACCGATGACATCCGAGCCCTGATGGACAATGGAGAAACAGCGGCCCTCATCCTCCTAGACCTCTCCGCGGCATTCGACACGGTCTGCCACCGCACCCTAATACGGCGCCTCAGCAACATCGGAATTCAGGACAAGGCGCTGGAATGGATCATCTCCTTCCTCGACGGAAGAACACAGCGAGTCCGCCTACCACCGTACAAGTCAGAGGCCTCCGAAGTCATCTGCGGCGTCCCCCAAGGATCATCACTGAGCCCCACCCTCTTCAACGTCTACATGAGCCCCCTCGCGGCCATCGTACGCAAACACCACCTAAGCATAATCTCCTACGCCGACGACACCCAGCTGATCCTCTCCGTGACCAACGACCCCGCCGCCGCCAGAGCCAACCTGCACGAAGGGATGAAAGAGGTAGCCGAGTGGATGACGACCAGCCGCCTGAAACTAAACTCGGACAAGACGGAGGTCCTCATCCTGGGCTCTTCACCCTCCGCCTGGGACGACTCCTGGTGGCCTCCCGCCCTGGGCACCGCACCCAAACCGACAGACCATGCACGAAACCTGGGCTTCATCCTGGACTCCTCCCTCTCCATGACCAGGCAAGTCAACAGCGTCTCCTCGGCGTGCTTCAACATCCTACGCATGCTACGGAAGACCTTCTGGTGGATCCCCACAGAGACCAGGAAGACCGTCACCCAGGCCCTCGTCACCAGCCGACTGGACTACGGCAACGCCCTCTACGCCGGGACCACCGCCAAGCTCCAGAAGAGACTCCAGCGGATCCAAAACGCCTCAGCCAGACTCGTCCTCGACATCCCACGATCCAGCCACATCTCCGGACATCTGAGAGACCTTCACTGGCTCCCCGTCAACAAGAGAATCACCTTCCGCCTCCTCACCCACGCACACAAAGCCCTACACGACCAAGGCCCGAGCTACCTCAACAGCCGAGTCAACTTCTACGCCCCCAAACGCCACCTCCGATCAGCCAACCACGCCCTCGCCGCCGTCCCCCGCATCCGAAGAGCGACTACAGGAGGAAGGTCCTTCTCCTACCTGGCCGCCAAGACCTGGAACTCCCTCCCGTCCGACCTGCGCCTGACCCAAGACCACCTCTCCTTCAGGAAGAAGCTGAAGACCTGGCTGTTCGAGCAGTAGCGGCACCCCCCCTCCCCAGCGCCTTGAGACCCTACGGGTATGTAGCGCGCTTTATAAATGTCACTGATTGATTGATTGATTGATTGACTGGGTGAGAGTATTCTGCTTAATTCAGAAACTCTGTCCATCACCACCCCTTGTTGTTAAATGGGGCTCAGTATTGAGCGCCGCATGCTGCGCGTGCACCAATTGCAGGCACGACGCCAAGGTGCTATACAACTGCAGCTGCACAACATAGGCAGAAATGTTGCCAATGTGTCTGATTGAATTGACCGGATGACAACTGCCATGGAGGCAAACACTGCGGCCATCATCAGCCAGCGCAACATCACCCGCCGCCACCACCACCAGCTACTCACGCGCCTCTCGGCCTACACGCGTTCCAACTACGTGATAGGAAATGCCACCTCCCAGCTGTCCCGTCGGTCTCTGGCAATGCAGCTGCAGATGGTACAATGCTGCGAGGACGTGGCACGTGTACTTGAGCAGGTGACCAGTGCTGTCCTGGCTCTACAACCAACTAGCCCAGCCAATGCTGCTGGGGATGAGACAAGCGAGGGGATATCGAGTGTCAGCAGCCTGTCTGCGACACAGGTCAGTATCCTACGCCGCAGCAGCAGGCCCAGTGCGGGATCACATGCCCAGTCGGAGGAGGAGCCTGAGAGGCGGATGGTGCCGCGCGCCGGAGGCGCACATGACATATCAATCCATGGGCAGGGAAATGCTGCTGACATAAGCATGTTGTGTTTAAAACATTGAGCCGTATGGCGCAATACTCCTCTCATGTAATTCATAACAATTATTCCTTATTATTGTGCAATCAACAATAATATTTATTCAAGCATTGAACATAGGACTCCTGTCATTATTTCCATTGTCATGCATTTGTGAAGTGTTGGGTGGGGGAGTGGGTGCACTAGAAACAGTTCATTGTGATGTGGTTGCGCCGTCTGTGTCCTTCAGCAGGATGTTCCCCGTGTGCATGACGCGCATGTGCAGGTGGCCGGTCGTCCTCTTCCGACTCACTGCCAGATATCTCTACAGGAATCCGGCGCTTGGTAGCAATGTTGTGTAGTATTGTACACACAGCCACAATGCGGCAGCAGACATCAGGACTGTAGTACATGGCCACACCAGTCTTGTGAAGTATGCGGAATCTGCTCTTCAGTAGCCCAAATGTCCTCTCAATGCAATTCCTAGTGCGTATATGTGCTACATTGTAACGCCGTTGCTGTGGTGTAACAGGGTTGAGGTATGGGGTGAGGAGGTATTCACGGAGAGCGTAGCCACTGTCACCTGAATGAGATGGGCAGAGGGTGAGTGCCTGTGCAGCGCAGCTACTTCATCACAGTATACCATTGTGGGGCAAGTGTACTTACCAAGTAGGTGTCCTTCACCAAAGTCTCCCCTGGCCAGTCGTGTGTGGAGGCCGCAGTGCCGGAATATAAAGGAGTCATGTGTGCTCCCCGGGTACTGTGCCACTATGTCCGTGATGTATGTCTTAGCATTGCTCACCATCTGGATGTTGAGGTAGTGGTAGGAAGTGTGGCTCAATTGTTAGAGCGGCAGACCCTGATGCAGTAGTCTGGCCGGGACCAGGGTTCAATTCCCGCCTCGGCGGGTCGTGGACTCAATTTCCTCGGACCTGATAATTCTCGCTTTGGTGCCTATTCTAATCATGAGTCCCACTCTGCACCTCTGGGCAATAGCTTGCTTAATCTCTACAACGGCCCCAACAACTCTGAGGATGCCTGACTTCACCTTGGGGGTACCCAGGAGTGGGCTCCTCACAGGGAAAGGCCAGGAAGGGTTCCTCTGCGGTATTCGTACAAGCGCCGAGATGCCTACTGGTAGTCGTGCGCTATACAAGTGCTTAATCATTTCACTTGCGGTTGCGGTACATGTATTCCATTTGTGCTGGTGGGCAGATGTGGGTACAGTCAATGCATCCTATCACATGTGGAAATTGCGTAACATTGTAGATGCTTGGTCTCATCCAAGTCCTGTTGGCTGGTGGGGAATTTTATGTGGTGGTGTAGCTGGGTCGGCATTGCATCTAGGAAACTCCTTAGGCAGCGGGACATGGTGGGCTGGGATATCCCCCCAGCAGCGGCAACTATCCCCTGGAAGCTACCGGAGGCCAGAAGGTGCAGGCTGCACAATACCTGGACATGTGTGGGCACGGCATTGGTCCGCCTTGTTGGGTGCTGCATCAGGGGGTCCAGGTCCTGGATTAGCTTGATGATCATTGGCCCATTCAGGCGGTACTTAGCGTATATTTGCTCTCTGGTTTGGCCCAGCAGGGAGACCGGCTGGCGGAATATCCTCTCCTGGATCCTACGTCTGTTCCGTGCAGCCTGACCACCATGTAGAGTCCTGGCATTGTGAGAGTCCTAATGCTGCAGCTGCATCTCCTTAAGTGTGTTTGGTCAGGCCAGCACCTGTTGCTGATTGGGAAACGTTGTATTTTTTAAAAAATGTCTTTTACTTTGATGGTTACCACCTGCTTTGGGTTGTCCTTAACTTGCGCCTCGCAATAAGCGATTTTAGGGTTTTTCGCAAATTGCGATTTTTCTTGAATAGCGATTGCGATTGTATTGCGATTTCGCATATTTATTCGCAGAATCCGTGGTGTCTCACAATTCCTGAATCGCTATTGGGCTACTACCGGGATTCTGCGAATTCTATTGCGAATTCGCAATTATGTCTTAGCGAATTCACAAATTTTTTTCTTCAGTACCTTTTTTTCCAATTGCGATCGCAATAGCTTTTTCGCAGCTAATGCGATCGCAATTTAGCTTCATGGATCTGGCTGTTGGTGATTTTTAAATCGAACTTTTGGCCTTTTTCAAATCTGACCTCATGTCTAGGAAGACAAGTCTTTACAAAAATGTATTTGATTTTCAAAGGTAGAGACATTGTTGGATTTATCTAAACTGGGAACTAAATCTGTCTAAAATGTGAATTGCATTACAGCATAGAACCGATGTTCCTGTTGTTCAGGGTGATCAACTTATTTAAAGTGTACAAATTGATGGGAAAGAGGCCTGCATGGATGACAAGAATAAAGTTAAGATATTATTAGAGAGTTTTCCAAAAGTTTTTTGGGAACCGATGTTCCTTTTGTTCAGGGTGATCAACTAATAGAAAGTGTATTGATTTGTCAAGTGGGGGCCGGAAAAAAAGGGTGGTCCGAAAACATGTTTTCCCAATGAAATTTTCCATAGGGACCTTTAAGTGAGGCTGCAGCCCGAACTGCTGAACGGAATTATGCCAAATTTGGCAAAAAGGTAGAGTTTGGTTCGCAGATTATGCTTTTTGGTAAATGGTGTAAATCCGTTCAGTAGTTCCTTAGAAATTCAAAAGTAAAATCATGGATATATTTGCGAAGTTGTACCGTACGCGTACCGTCCGAGGATTATATGCGTACCCTCCCGAGCCCGAGCTGCATGTTAATTTGAGATGTCATCAGTGATGTCATGAGTGATGTCACTGACCATGTCATGAGTGATGTAATATGTGAAGTCATCAGCAGTGCATTGCGGGCGCGCGAGTTATAGTTAGCTGAACTATGGTTTTTTCTGTGAATTTCTAAGGTTTTTTAAATGCTAATTGCTAATTTTAACGTGGCTGATACCTATGGTTTTTTCAGTGAATTTCTAAGGTTTTTTAAATGCTAATTCCGAACTATAACGTGGCTGAAACCTATGGTTAACAGTATATGTATATGTCTCTGTGGGAGACTGCTGTATTGCTCTGGGGAGCAACAACCAATCAGATGACAGCAAATTTGAAATAAAGGTGTGGCACCTGAGCCAATGAAAACATGAGAACAGCCTCTGAGGAAGATGATTTGAAACGCGTCAGGCTGCATTTCATGGGCTGTGAAGTCTGCATGGCATAGCTGTTTCTAGAGTGCTTCCCTGCCAGCTGGGCAAACCTTGGAGCTTTCATTTATACACGGCAGGCCCTGCCGTGAGGGAAGCACCACCGCGAGAAGAGAAGCGGGTCAGTGGGCTGGATAGTTTGTCCCGTCTACAACGAAGGAAGCAGCGCCGAAATAAGAGACTTCCAGCGCATGGAACCCATACAGGGTATGAATCAGTGATCGTGTGAACCTTGGCACCCATCCTGGGTAAATTAGTGCCACACTACAAGTACCACAATTCTGTGGGAGACTGCTGTATTGCTCTGGGGAGCAACAACCAATCAGATGACAGCAAATTTGAAATAAAGGTGTGGCACCTGAGCCAATGAAAACATGAGAACAGCCTCTGAGGAAGATGATTTGAAACGCGTCAGGCTGCATTTCATGGGCTGTGAAGTCTGCATGGCATAGCTGTTTCCAGAGTGCTTCCCTGCCAGCTGGGCAAACCTTGGAGCTTTCATTTATACACGGCAGGCCCTGCCGTGAGGGAAGCACCACCGCGAGAAGAGAAGCGGGTCAGTGGGCTGGATAGTTTGTCCCGTCTACAACGAAGGAAGCAGCGCCGAAATAAGAGACTTCCAGCGCATGGAACCCATACAGGGTATGAATCAGTGATCGTGTGAACCTTGGCACCCATCCTGGGTAAATTAGTGCCACACTACAAGTACCACAATTCTGTGGGAGACTGCTGTATTGCTCTGGGGAGCAACAACCAATCAGATGACAGCAAATTTGAAATAAAGGTGTGGCACCTGAGCCAATGAAAACATGAGAACAGCCTCTGAGGAAGATGATTTGAAACGCGTCAGGCTGCATTTCATGGGCTGTGAAGTCTGCATGGCATAGCTGTTTCCAGAGTGCTTCCCTGCCAGCTGGGCAAACCTTGGAGCTTTCATTTATACACGGCAGGCCCTGCCGTGAGGGAAGCACCACCGCGAGAAGAGAAGCGGGTCAGTGGGCTGGATAGTTTGTCCCGTCTACAACGAAGGAAGCAGCGCCGAAATAAGAGACTTCCAGCGCATGGAACCCATACAGGGTATGAATCAGTGATCGTGTGAACCTTGGCACCCATCCTGGGTAAATTAGTGCCACACTACAAGTACCACAATTCTGTGGGAGACTGCTGTATTGCTCTGGGGAGCAACAACCAATCAGATGACAGCAAATTTGAAATAAAGGTGTGGCACCTGAGCCAATGAAAACATGAGAACAGCCTCTGAGGAAGATGATTTGAAACGCGTCAGGCTGCATTTCAAGGGCTGTGAAGTCTGCATGGCATAGCTGTTCCAGAGTGCTTCCCTGCCAGCTGGGCAAACCTTGGAGCTTTCATTTATACACGGCAGGCCCTGCCGTGAGGGAAGCACCACCGCGAGAAGAGAAGCGGTCAGTGGGCTGGATAGTTTGTCCCGTCTACAACGAAGGAAGCAGCGCCGAAATAAGAGACTTCCAGCGCATGGAACCCATACTGGGTATGAATCATTGATCGTGTGAACCTTGACACCCATCCTGGGTAAATTCGTGCCACACTACAAGTACCACAATTCTGTGGGAGACTGCTGTATTGCTCTGGGGAGCAACAACCAATCAGATGACAGCAAATTTGAAATAAAGGTGTGGCACCTGAGCCAATGAAAACATGAGAACAGCCTCTGAGGAAGATGATTTGAAACGCGTCAGGCTGCATTTCATGGGATGTGAAGTCTGCATGGCATAGCTGTTTCCAGAGTGCTTCCCTGCCAGCTGGGCAAACCTTGGAGCTTTCATTTATACACGGCAGGCCCTGCCGTGAGGGAAGCACCACCGCGAGAAGAGAAGCGGGTCAGTGGGCTGGATAGTTTGTCCCGTCTACAACGAAGGAAGCAGCGCCGAAATAAGAGACTTCCAGCGCATGGAACCCATACAGGGTATGAATCAGTGATCGTGTGAACCTTGGCACCCATCCTGGGTAAATTAGTGCCACACTACAAGTACCACAATTCTGTGGGAGACTGCTGTATTGCTCTGGGGAGCAACAACCAATCAGATGACAGCAAATTTGAAATAAAGGTGTGGCACCTGAGCCAATGAAAACATGAGAACAGCCTCTGAGGAAGATGATTTGAAACGCGTCAGGCTGCATTTCATGGGCTGTGAAGTCTGCATGGCATAGCTGTTTCCAGAGTGCTTCCCTGCCAGCTGGGCAAACCTTGGAGCTTTCATTTATACACGGCAGGCCCTGCCGTGAGGGAAGCACCACCGCGAGAAGAGAAGCGGGTCAGTGGGCTGGATAGTTTGTCCCGTCTACAACGAAGGAAGCAGCGCCGAAATAAGAGACTTCCAGCGCATGGAACCCATACAGGGTATGAATCAGTGATCGTGTGAACCTTGGCACCCATCCTGGGTAAATTAGTGCCACACTACAAGTACCACAATTCTGTGGGAGACTGCTGTATTGCTCTGGGGAGCAACAACCAATCAGATGACAGCAAATTTGAAATAAAGGTGTGGCACCTGAGCCAATGAAAACATGAGAACAGCCTCTGAGGAAGATGATTTGAAACGCGTCAGGCTGCATTTCATGGGCTGTGAAGTCTGCATGGCATAGCTGTTCCAGAGTGCTTCCCTGCCAGCTCGGCAAACCTTGGAGCTTTCATTTATACACGGCAGGCCCTGCCGTGAGGGAAGCACCACCGCGAGAAGAGAAGCGGTCAGTGGGCTGGATAGTTTGTCCCGTCTACAACGAAGGAAGCAGCGCCGAAATAAGAGACTTCCAGCGCATGGAACCCATACAGGGTATGAATCATTGATCGTGTGAACCTTGGCACCCATCCTGGGTAAATTAGTGCCACACTACAAGTACCACAATTCTGTGGGAGACTGCTGTATTGCTCTGGGGAGCAACAACCAATCAGATGACAGCAAATTTGAAATAAAGGTGTGGCACCTGAGCCAATGAAAACATGAGAACAGCCTCTGAGGAAGATGATTTGAAACGCGTCAGGCTGCATTTCATGGGCTGTGAAGTCTGCATGGCATAGCTGTTTCCAGAGTGCTTCCCTGCCAGCTGGGCAAACCTTGGAGCTTTCATTTATACACGGCAGGCCCTGCCGTGAGGGAAGCACCACCGCGAGAAGAGAAGCGGGTCAGTGGGCTGGATAGTTTGTCCCGTCTACAACGAAGGAAGCAGCACCGAAATAAGAGACTTCCAGCGCATGGAACCCATACAGGGTATGAATCAGTGATCATGTGAACCTTGGCACCCATCCTGGGTAAATTAGTGCCACACTACAAGTACCACAATTCTGTGGGAGACTGCTGTATTGCTCTGGGGAGCAACAACCAATCAGATGACAGCAAATTTGAAATAAAGGTGTGGCACCTGAGCCAATGAAAACATGAGAACAGCCTCTGAGGAAGATGATTTGAAACGCGTCAGGCTGCATTTCATGGGCTGTGAAGTCTGCATGGCATAGCTGTTTCCAGAGTGCTTCCCTGCCAGCTGGGCAAACCTTGGAGCTTTCATTTATACACGGCAGGCCCTGCCGTGAGGGAAGCACCACCGCGAGAAGAGAAGCGGGTCAGTGGGCTGGATAGTTTGTCCCGTCTACAACGAAGGAAGCAGCGCCGAAATAAGAGACTTCCAGCGCATGGAACCCATACAGGGTATGAATCAGTGATCGTGTGAACCTTGGCACCCATCCTGGGTAAATTAGTGCCACACTACAAGTACCACAATTCTGTGGGAGACTGCTGTATTGCTCTGGGGAGCAACAACCAATCAGATGACAGCAAATTTGAAATAAAGGTGTGGCACCTGAGCCAATGAAAACATGAGAACAGCCTCTGAGGAAGATGATTTGAAACGCGTCAGGCTGCCTTTCATGGGCTGTGAAGTCTGCATGGCATAGCTGTTTCCAGAGTGCTTCCCTGCCAGCTGGGCAAACCTTGGAGCTTTCATTTATACACGGCAGGCCCTGCCGTGAGGGAAGCACCACCGCGAGAAGAGAAGCGGGTCAGTGGGCTGGATAGTTTGTCCCGTCTACAACGAAGGAAGCAGCGCCGAAATAAGAGACTTCCAGCGCATGGAACCCATACAGGGTATGAATCAGTGATCGTGTGAACCTTGGCACCCATCCTGGGTAAATTAGTGCCACACTACAAGTACCACAATTCTGTGGGAGACTGCTGTATTGCTCTGGGGAGCAACAACCAATCAGATGACAGCAAATTTGAAATAAAGGTGTGGCACCTGAGCCAATGAAAACATGAGAACAGCCTCTGAGGAAGATGATTTGAAACGCGTCAGGCTGCATTTCATGGGCTGTGAAGTCTGCATGGCATAGCTGTTCCAGAGTGCTTCCCTGCCAGCTGGGCAAACCTTGGAGCTTTCATTTATACACGGCAGGCCCTGCCATGAGGGAAGCACCACCGCGAGAAGAGAAGCGGTCAGTGGGCTGGATAGTTTGTCCCGTCTACAACGAAGGAAGCAGCGCCGAAATAAGAGACTTCCAGCGCATGGAACCCATACAGGGTATGAATCATTGATCGTGTGAACCTTGGCACCCATCCTGGGTAAATTAGTGCCACACTACAAGTACCACAATTCTGTGGGAGACTGCTGTATTGCTCTGGGGAGCAACAACCAATCAGATGACAGCAAATTTGAAATAAAGGTGTGGCACCTGAGCCAATGAAAACATGAGAACAGCCTCTGAGGAAGATGATTTGAAACGCGTCAGGCTGCATTTCATGGGCTGTGAAGTCTGCATGGCATAGCTGTTTCCAGAGTGCTTCCCTGCCAGCTGGGCAAACCTTGGAGCTTTCATTTATACACGGCAGGCCCTGCCGTGAGGGAAGCACCACCGCGAGAAGAGAAGCGGGTCAGTGGGCTGGATAGTTTGTCCCGTCTACAACGAAGGAAGCAGCGCCGAAATAAGAGACTTCCAGCGCATGGAACCCATACAGGGTATGAATCAGTGATCGTGTGAACCTTGGCACCCATCCTGGGTAAATTAGTGCCACACTACAAGTAGCACAATTCTGTGGGAGACTGCTGTATTGCTCTGGGGAGCAACAACCAATCAGATGACAGCAAATTTGAAATAAAGGTGTGGCACCTGAGCCAATGAAAACATGAGAACAGCCTCTGAGGAAGATGATTTGAAATGCGTCAGGCTGCATTTCATGGGCTGTGAAGTCTGCATGGCATAGCTGTTTCCAGAGTGCTTCCCTGCCAGCTGGGCAAACCTTGGAGCTTTCATTTATACACGGCAGGCCCTGCCGTGAGGGAAGCACCACCGCGAGAAGAGAAGCGGGTCAGTGGGCTGGATAGTTTGTCCCGTCTACAACGAAGGAAGCAGCGCCGAAATAAGAGACTTCCAGCACATGGAACCCATACAGGGTATGAATCAGTGATCGTGTGAACCTTGGCACCCATCCTGGGTAAATTACTGCCACACTACAAGTACCACAATTCTGTGGGAGACTGCTGTATTGCTCTGGGGAGCAACAGCCAATCAGATGACAGCAAATTTGAAATAAAGGTGTGGCACCTGAGCCAATGAAAACATGAGAACAGCCTCTGAGGAAGATGATTTGAAACGCGTCAGGCTGCATTTCATGGGCTGTGAAGTCTGCATGGCATAGCTGTTTCCAGAGTGCTTCCCTGCCAGCTGGGCAAACCTTGGAGCTTTTATATATATATATATATATATATATATATATATATACATACATATCAAATCAGTTGCAGAAACCCATTTGTACGAAGCCACAGGAAGACTGTTAGTTCTCACTTTTATTGGAATGGCAGCATGCACACGCGGGACCTCACAGCAATCCCTTTCAAATTATCTTGTTTCTCATAAGCCTGACGCGTTTCAGGAAGATATCCTTTCTTCAGAGGTGAGAGTTCATGGGCGTTGACGACAGCGTTTTCGTGGCACTCGTTAATATAATGCACACCTGTCCATGTGGGCGTGGCCACAACCGCGGCCTTCTGGGTGTTGTAGTGCTGTTTATTTCCCAAGTGGGTGCCAACATCATGTCCTTTTAAAACAATTCTTTTTTCCCCAGTGGGTAGAAATGGGATACGCTGCAGCCACACGTTCCACTTTACTGTTGTCATTCAGTGAAGGCGGACAACCCCCTGCGTGGGGTGCCAGCCTGCTTCCTTCTCCATATTCAGATCCCTGGTGGGATTAGAGGAGATCCGCTGTTCTGCAGTGGGCTTACGTACACGACCGCGGCCAGCCGTAAAACATCAAATCAGTTGCAGAAACCCATTTGTACGAAGCCACAGGAAGACTGTTAGTTCTCACTTTTATTGGAATGGCAGCATGCACACGCGGGACCTCACAGCAATCCCTTTCAAATTATCTTGTTTCTTATAAGCCTGACGCGTTTCAGGAAGATTTCCTTTCTTCAGAGGCGAGAGTTCATGGGCGTTGACGACAGCGTTTTCGTGGAACTCGTTAATATAATGCACACCTGTCCATGTGGGCGTGGCCACAACGGCGGCCTTCTGGGTGTTGTAGTGCCATTTATTTCCCAAGTGGGTGCCGTCATCATGTCCTTTTAAAACAATTCTTTTTTCCCCAGTGGGTAGAAATGGGATACGCTGCCCCACTTCACGCAGCCCTCTGGCGCATACTGGAGGTTCCTGGTGGGCTAGTTGGCCCCCAGGGATCCCCAGTATGCAAGGGGAATTAGTTCCCCTCTGCAAATGTGGCAGGGGGCTGCGTTGCAGAGAGGTGTAAATAGGGGTGTGGCCTCATTACACCTCTCTGCAACACAGCCCCCTGGCGCATACTGGAAGTAAATCTAAGCGTACTTACCATTAACTTGTATTTCCTTCCATAGGAATCTATTGTGTTGTTTTCACCAGAAAAGTTTCGAAGTGTCTATTTTTGAAACGTACAAATATTCCCCTAAAATCAGCCGAACTACGAATTCCGAATTACTCACCTGTTATCAGGATAGACCTCAGGGCTGCATCTTTCAGATCACTACTGATCCTGAAAAGTAATTCTAACCATACTTACAGTAACTTAAATTTCCTTCCCTAGGCTAACATTTACTGGTTTCACTTGGAAATCCTTCTAAGTGTGGAGTTTTGGAACTTTAAAAAATTCCTCTAAAATAAGTCAAACTACGAATTCCGATTTACTCACCTGTTATCAGGAGAGACCTCAGTGCTGCATCTTTCAGCTCACTACTGTTCCTGAAAAGTAATTTTAACCATACTTACCAGTAACTTGAATTTCCTACAATAGGATATCATTGCCTGCTATATAAAATACATATAAATTAAAAAAATATAAAATAAAAAATATTACAATTTCAATATTTTTAAAAACTTTTTTTTTCAATTTATATAAAAAAATGTAATGTAATTTAAAAAATAAAATATCTAAAAATAAATACTTTAAAACAATGTAGTAAATCAGTATAAAAAATAAACAATTAATACATTTAAAAATGATCATTTACAACACCTTTGAAATTCACTGAAAAAAACATAGGTTTCAGCCACGTTATATAGTTAGGAATTAGCATTTAAAAAACCTTAGGTTGTAACTGGTATTGGTATCTCCATTGTTTTGAAAATTTTAGTTTCTATTTTTGAATGTGTGTATCAAAGGTTATATTACGCTGAGATGAGGTCTGCCACTCTTTCACAAGGATGATGTCATCAGTGATGTCATCAGTAATGTCATTTGAGATGTCATCAGTGATGTCATGAGTGATGTCACTGACCATGTCATGAGTGATGTAATATGTGACGTCATGAGAAAACTTACCCACTATCTCTCCCCGGACGCCCGGAAACTTGTCTCTCTCACCCTTCTATCCTCACGTCTGGACTATTGCAATGCCCTATACCTCGGCATGAGCAATAAACTGGTTCACCATCTGCAAGTTGTCCAGAGCGCAGCAGCGAGGTTTGCTGTCGATGCCCCAGACGTTCCTCAGGAACATTGATCAGGAAAAGACTTCACTGGCTTCCTGTGCATGCCAGGATAAAATTCAAAACTCTGATCATCACCCACCGGCCCTCCATAGTGCTAGTGCTGAGGACATTCGGTCCTTGGTGACAACCTACGCCCCTGGTAGGGCCCTGCGTTCGCCCAGTAAGAATCTGCTAACTGTCCCCCGAATTGCTAAGGCGAGATGGGGAGGTAAGGCATTTTTTTCCCTTGCCCCCAAACTCTGGAACCAGCTCCCTTTGGAACTCAAGAACCAGGAGTCCCTCGCCCTCTTCTGTAAAGGCCTCAAAACCCTGCTTTTTGTTGAAGCCTATCCCTAGTTCTCCTATGCTCACTAGGTGCACCTGGCGATTTTCCATCCTCTGCGCCTTGACGCCTCCGGGCAAAGTTGCGCATTACAAATCACCAATCAAATCAAATCAAATCATCAGCAGTTAGCTGAACTAACTATTGGAAATACGAGAAAATTAGGAACAGGTTAAGATAATGGACTGCGACTGACATTAGACAGCAAGCATTATGTCTGAACCAAAGTTTGAGTACAAAAATATTTGTTCTTTATTAAATCATAGAAGTTTTTAAGAGAGAAAATTTACATGTGAAGAACTTTCTACATGTATTAAATACTGTGAATTACAATTTGTGGATTTTTCAAGTGCATTACAGTACATATAAAAACATGGCTATGGGTTACAGAGTACTTCTATGATTTAATAAAGAACAAATATTTTTGTACTCAAACTTTGTTTCAGACATAATGCTTGCTGTCTAATGTCAGTCACAGTCCATTATCTTAACATGTTCCTAATTTTCTCGTATTTCCAATTGTTTGACTTATCCCGAATTAGGAACTCTAGTCGGGGATACCCTCTTTTTGTACACATAGCTGAACTAACTATAACAGGGGACTTTCAATGGTATTGGATGAGTGAAATGTCCAGCTAACTAGAACATGTGTGAAGCCTATGGTTGTTTCAATTAATTTCAAAGGTTTTTTAAATGCTAATTGCTAACTATAACGTGGCTGATACCTATGGTTTTTTCAGTGAATTTCTAAGGTTTTTTAAATGCTAATTCCAAACTATAACTTGGCTGAAATCTATGTTTTTTTTCAGTGAATATATATAAAATAAAGCGAAACATAACAGTCTTGCTGTGGCCTCTGTACGAATTGGGCAAACCCGCAAATGAATTAATTTATGTTCGGCTGGCCTCGGTCGAGTACAGGGGCCCATCGCGACAGCGGATCTCCGCAGAACACCGGAAAAGGGGTCTGATACCGGAGAAGGAAGCGGCTGGCACCCAACGCGGGAGGATGCTCGCCTTCGCAAATTTGGCGGCAACAAAGCGAAGCGGACGACTGCAGTTATCCCGCCACCATCCACTGGGGAAAGAACAATGTTTTTTATCATGGACATGATGACCAGACCCACAAGGGTAAGATGCTAAAAAGGGACTACAACACCCAGAGGGCCACGCGAGTGGCCACGCCCACTGGGGCAGGTGATTGGTATAAAATTACCCACATGCAAAAAAGATGTCATCAATACCATAAACAACGCCTCTGAAGAAAGGAAGGACATTCCTGAAACGCGTCAGGCGGACGATTTTAAGGAGGGGGATCACTGTGATGTCCAACGCATGCCTGCTGCCAAATAAAATAAAGCGAAACAGAACAGTCTTGCTGTGGCCTCTGTACGAATTGGGCAAACCCGCAAATGAATTAATTTATGTTCGGCTGGCCTCGGTCGAGTACAGGGGCCCATCGCGACAGCGGATCTCCGCAGAACACCGGAAAAGGGGTCTGATACCGGAGAAGGAAGCAGCTGGCACCCAACGCGGGAGGATGCTCGCCTTCGCAATTTTGGCGGCAACAAAGCGAAGCGGACGACTGCAGTTATCCCGCCACCACCCACTGGGGAAAGAACAATGTTTTTTATCATGGACATGATGACCAGACCCACAAGGGTAAGGTGCTAAAAAGGGACTACAACACCCAGAGGGCCACGCGAGTGGCCACGCCCACTGGGGCAGGTGATTGGTATAAAATTACCCACATGCAAAAAAGATGTCATCAATACCATAAACAACGCCTCTGAAGAAAGGAAGGACATTCCTGAAATGTGTCAGGCGGACGATTTTAAGGAGGGGGATCACTGTGATGTCCAACGCATGCCTGCTGCCAAATAAAATAAAGCGAAACAGAACAGTCTTGCTGTGGCCTCTGTACGAATTGGGCAAATATGCAAATGAATTAATTTATGTTCGGCTGGCCTCGGTCGAGTACAGGGGCCCATCGCGACAGCGGATCTCCGCAGAACACCGGAAAAGGGGTCTGATACCGGAGAAGGAAGCGGCTGGCACCCAACGCGGGAGGATGCTCGCCTTCGCAAATTTGGCGGCAACAAAGCGAAGCGGACGACTGCAGTTATCCCCCCACCATCCACTGGGGAAAGAACAATGTTTTTTATCATGAACATGATGACCAGACCCACAAGGGTAAGATGCTAAAAAGGGACTACAACACCCAGAGGGCCACGCGAGTGATTGGTATAAAATTACCCACATGCAAAAAAGATGTCATCAATACCATAAACAACGCCTCTGAAGAAAGGAAGGACATTCCTGAAATGCGTCAGGCGGACGATTTTAAGGAGGGGGATCACTGTGATGTCCAACGCATGCCTGCTGCCAAATAAAATAAAGCGAAACAGAACAGTCTTGCTGTGGCCTCTGTACGAATTGGGCAAACCCGCAAATGAATTAATATATATATATATATATATATATATATATATATATATATATATATATATATATATTTTTTTTTTTTTTTTATTTTTTTTATTTTTTTTTAGTAATTTGTTTTCTGTCCATTGTTATAACGTAAGCTTTAGCAATCTTTTTTTGTATTGATTATAAAGAGCGTGGGTGAGTGGGTGGGTGATATGATAGATGGAATAGTCGTACATTGTTCTTTCTCATGACATCACGTGTGGAATGTTTTCCTTACAGTGATGCGTGGATTCCTTGTCTGCTTTCGGGTTTGTCAGTTGAAGAGATCGAATCGCCTGGATGAATGTCTTTTCCTGTGAGGGTCCTTGACCGACGTAAATAAGGCACCTTTTTCTGCATTCAGTGTCTCAAGTCCTATCCCAGCATCACGCGCCTGGTCTGCGGCGCTGCACTGTGACATCTGCTTGGAAACACGCACGCGCTCTGTTCCTTAAATCAAGCTGCACCTGCGGCGATGCCGCTCTTTTCGAACCATGCTGCTGCTGTGTCGCGGGGATTCTTGGTCCGCAGTGCTGCTTTTTCTTTTTCACCTGCTGCTTTGTGATGCTGTTTTGTAACGATGCTGCTGTGTCGCAGTGATTCTTGGTCCGCAGTGCTGCTGCTCTTCTTTTTGACCTGCTGTTTTGTTACGATGGTGTGTGGCGGTGATCTTGGTGCGCGTTGCTGCTCTCTCCCCTGTGACATGCTGCTTTGGGATGCGGTGATGTGCTGTGGTCTCGGTCCGGTGCTGCTGCTCTGTTTTGTGACATGCTGCTTTGTGATGCCGCTCTTTTGTAAAGATGCTGCTATGTGGTGCTGTTCTCGGTCCGCAGAGTTGCTGCTCTCCTTTGTGATATGCCGCTTTGGTGGTGATGTATTGTGACGATGCTGCTGTGTAACGAGGATCTTGGTCCGCAGTTGTGCTGCTCTCCTCTGTGATGCTGTTTTTGTGACGATGCTGCTGTGTAATGAGGTTTTTGGTCTTCAGAGGTGCTGCTCTCCTCTGTGATGCTGTTTTGTGACGATGCTTCTGTGTAACGAGGTTTTTGGTCTTCAGAGGTGCTGCTCTCCCCTGTGATGCTGTTTTGTAACGATGCTTCTGTGTAACGAGGTTTTTGGTCTTCAGAGGTGCTGCTCTCCCCTGTGATGCTGTTTTGTAACGATGCTTCTGTGTAACGAGGTTCTTGGTCCGCAGTTGTGCTGCTCTCCTCTGTGATGCTGTTTTGTGACGATGCTGCTATGTAACGAGGATCTTGGTCCGCAGTTGTGCTGCTCTCCTCTGTGATGCTGTTTTGTGACGATGCTGCTGTGTAACGAGGATCTTGGTCCTCAGTGGTGCTGCTCTCCTCTGTGATGCTGTTTTGTGACGATGCTGCTGTGTAACGAAGTTCTTGGTCTGCAGTGGTGCTGCTCTCCTCTGTGATGCTGTTTTGTGACGATGCTGCTGTGTAATAAGGTTCTTGGTCCGCAGTTGTGCTGCTCTCCTCTGTGATGCTGTTTTGTGACGATGCTGCTGTGTAACGAGGATCTTGGTCCTCAGTGGTGCTGCTCTCCTCTGTGATGCTGTTTTGTGACGATGCTGCTGTGTAACGAAGTTCTTGGTCTGCAGTGGTGCTGCTCTCCTCTGTGATGCTGTTTTGTGACGATGCTGCTGTGTAATAAGGTTCTTGGTCCGCAGTTGTGCTGCTCTCCTCTGTGATGCTGTTTTTGTGACGATGCTGCTGTGTAATGAGGATCTTGGTCCTCAGTGGTGCTGCTCTCCACTATGGTGCTGTTTTGTGACGATGCTGCTGTGTAATGAGGTTCTTGGTCCGCAGTGGTGCTGCTCTCCTCTGTGATGATGCTGTTTTGTAAGGATGCTGCTGTGCGGCGGTGATCTTGGTCCGCGTTGCTGCTCTCTCTCCCCTGTGACATGCTGCTTTGTGATGCGGTTGCTGGGCGACCGCTCACATCCTTCCTTGTGATTCGGCTTCTCTGTGACATGCTTCTCTGTGATGCTCGTGCGTTTTAGAGCGCGCTGCTCCGAGGCCTGAGGTTGTTGGGTTCTGCTGCTGCCTCACCGGCTGTGCGAGCTAAGGTCTTTAACGCTGTGCTCACACTGCCCCCTGCTGGAGCTACATCAAGCCCTCAGTTGTCTGCGCAAGTGTTGTCATTGCCGTGTTACTACGCTGCCATTGTAGCTATGGACAAGTAAAACGCTAGAATTACGCGTGAGCTGTAAATATATTGCTGTATGTGAAAAGGAAATCTAAAATCGTAGCCGTCACCCTAAAACTGTGAAATAATCTTCACAAACATGAAACAAGGTTACATCGGTGTCTCCACATACATGACAAGGAAAGGGCTTTGCACTGAGTGCACATATAAGTGTTTTCAATGAAAGCACGCTACGAATTGTAATACTGCTAGAAGGAGCTGGTGACGCATAGGGGCAGTGGCAGTTGCAACAGACTACGAGGGGAGTGATGTTATCGTAGCCATGGATACAACCATCCAGGAAGTGCCAACGCCCATTCTACCAGCGTGGATACTCTGTGTGAACGGCCAAGACACTGTAAATACGCATAACATTGAATAGGGCGAGTTCCTTCATGTCATCCTGCCTGTTTTCCTATGCACTTTAAGCACTTTGAGCCTATACCAAAATATACATTTTCTACCATGGCAATTCCTGTCTCTCTTGGCACCATCAGTAACTCTGCATAGCAATGCATAGCTACAGTGCAACCTTTCTTTCTGGGTAAATGGGGCCAGAAAGTTGCCTAAAAGTAATGCAAATCAGCACTATGCACTACTTTGCGCTACATTGCATCAAGAACACGTTCCATAAGTGATATATGGGTGTTTCCATGCAACCACCCATGTTTTTTGATAGAAGGATCTAGGTACTAACATTTGTAGACAGGACTTTGCACTAAAAATATGCCTCTTTGAGACAGGCGTCAAGTAGGAGAAAAGTTTTGCTGCATTCCAGCACTTAGGGGTCAGAGCAGCAGGGCCATATCTAAATAGATAAGGCACTATCCTTCGCTGTGCCTGAGCCGGCAGACTTTAGGCTGCCATGCGCCAATGCACTGCAAGCGCCAACGCAGTGCATGAGTGTGTGCATTCTGTAAGGAATCATTTTGTACAGAAAGGGTAGACTTCTAGTGCAAAAACGATCCTTTAACCCTTGCCCTACTTTGTAGGTGTGCTGTACAATGCAAAGTAAAAAAATCAGGGAGAAATTAAAACATTAATCCTCGTTACACCTGCCTCGAGGAGGTGTAAGATTGTATCCCTGCATACGAATGTTTGTAGATAGGGATAAGCCCCATGTGCCACTTGTGGAACTCTCCCATGATGCAAAATACCCCAACTCAGTCCATAACACATCTCACGTTTGGGAGACTATGGGTGCCCAACCATTTTGCTCACCTATGCTGAATGTGTGACACCGTTTTCATAAGCGATTCAGAAAAGGGGGTGGTGATGAACAGAGTGTCTGAATTAAGCAGACCACTCTTACCCAGTCCAAAGATCAGGGCTTGATCCATCACCGTTATTTAGCTCACTGCCCCATCCCAGCTCAGAACCTGGCTATATGCAAATTAGTCTGTCCCTGGCCCAGTGCATCATGGGAACAGGGCAGACCAAACTACCAAGCCAATTCTTCACCAGAAAGGAGACAAGCTTCCGGGGACCGGTTTCTGGCATTTCAGCCGTCGCCGGCCCAGCTTGCTTGAATCCTGATGGAGCAGTGAGCAAGGGACTCATGTCTGAGTATACCCTGCCACACCTATAGTGGCCAAAAACGATTCAGAAAAGGGGGTGGTGATGAACAGAGTGTCTGAATTAAGCAGACCACTCTTACCCAGTCCAAAGATCAGGGCTTGATCCATCACCGTTATTTAGCTCACTGCCGCATCCCAGCTCAGAACCTTGCTATATGCAAATTAGTCTGTCCCTGGCCCAGTGCATCATGGGAACAGGGCAGACCAAACTACCAAGCCAATTCTTCACCAGAAAGTAGACAAGCTTCCGGGGACCGGTTTCTGGCATTTCAGCCGTCGTCGGCCCGGCTTGCTTGAATCCTGATGGAGCAGTGAGCAAGGGACTCATGTCTGAGTATACCCTGCCACACCATCAGGATTCAAGCAAGCCGGGCCGAAGACGGCTGAAATGCCAGAAACCGGTCCCCGGTAGCTTGTTTCCTTCCCAGTATAAGAATTGGCTTGGTAGTTTGGTCTGCCCTGTTCCCATGATGCACTGGGCCAGGGTCAGACTAATTTGCATATAGCCAAGTTCTGAGCTGGGATGGTGCAGTGAGCTAAAAAACGGTGATGGATCAAGCCCTGATCTTTGGACTGGGTAATAGTGGTCTGCTTAATTCAGACACTCTGTTCATCACCACCCCCTTTTCTGAATCATTTTTGTCCACCATAAGCGTGGAAGGGTATACTCAGATGTGAGTCCCTAGCTCATTGCACCATCAGGATTCAAGCAAGCCGGGCCGAAGACAGCTGAAATGCCAGAAACCGGTCCCCGGTAGCTTGTTTCCTTCCTAGTATAAGAATTGGCTTGGTAGTTTGGTCTGCCCTGTTCCGATGATGCACTGGGCCAGGGACAGACTAATTTGCATATAGCCAAGTTCTGAGCTGGGATGGTGCAGTGAGCTAAAAAATGGTGATGGATCAAGCCCTGATCTTTGGACTGGGTAAGAGTGGTCTGCTTAATTCAGATACTCTGTTCATCACCACCCCCTTTTCTGAATCATTTTTGTCCACCATAAGCGTGGAAGGGTATACTCAGATGTGAGTCCCTAGCTCATTGCACCATCAGGATTCAAGCAAGCCGGGCCGAAGACAGCTGAAATGCCAGAAACCGGTCCCCGGTAGCTTGTTTCCTTCCTAGTATAAGAATTGGCTTGGTAGTTTGGTCTGCCCTGTTCCGATGATGCACTGGGCCAGGGACAGACTAATTTGCATATAGCCAAGTTCTGAGCTGGGATGGTGCAGTGAGCTAAAAAATGGTGATGGATCAAGCCCTGATCTTTGGACTGGGTAAGAGTGGTCTGCTTAATTCAGATACTCTGTTCATCACCACCCCCTTTTCTGAATCATTTTTGTCCACCATAAGCGTGGAAGGGTATACTCAGATATGAGTCCCTAGCTCATTGCACCATCAGGATTCAAGCAAGCCGGGCAGAAGACGGCTGAAATGCCAGAAACCGGTCCCCGGTAGCTTGTTTCCTTCCCAGTATAAGAATTGGCTTGGTAGTTTGGTCTGCCCTGTTCCCATGATGCACTGGGCCAGGGTCAGACTAATTTGCATATAGCCAAGTTCTGAGCTGGGGTGGTGCAGTGAGCTAAAAAAACGGTGATGGATCAAGCCCTGATCTTTGGACTGGGTAAGAGTGGTCTGCTTATTTCAGACACTCTGTTCATCACCACCCCCTTTTCTGAATCATTTTTGTCCACCATTGTCGTAAATAATATTTACCAGAACATTTTTCTATAATTAAATATCAATATGGATAGCTCATAGAATGAGAGGCAGAGTCCGTGGTGTCCGAGTTCAAAAGGGCTTTATTTCAATGGCTCGAGCCAGGGGAGAATCGGGTTCCATCACCACCAAGGTTCAGGAAGGGATATCTAACGTTTTATTCACAGAGTACAATATATATAGTCAAACCTTACATTGAGTTCAATCAAAGAAAAGGCGGATCGCTCCAGGCGGAGCAAGAGAGAGATAAGAGCACATGGGCGTAACAGAGGCGTGAAAAGAGGTGTTCACTAGATGTGTCAGAGGTGTGTCATAAGTGGGTGGGTGCATAGAGGGGGCCTGCATGGGCAGCTGGAACCTTTAGCCTACTTGTGCGCGCAAAACTGGTCATGACGTGACATTGACATGTAACCGAGGAGAGCTGGGGGGCGCTGACTTCTAGCACTAGTAGGAGAGTCTAGGATGTCAGAGCGACCTGTACTTTTGGCATTATCTGGTATCTTATGTTTGGAGTACATGTTGCTTGACTTAAAGGCCGCCAGGGCAAAGGCTGCTCATCACTAAAGGCTGGTGTATGCATATATTTCTTTATGTATTGCGTGGGGCGATGGATCTTCTATGGAAGCTGGTTCAGTAAATCACTTGCATGGAGACAGAAAGACTGGGCTCTATCTTCTGCAGGCAGGATATGTTTATCCTGTTCGTTAGCTAGGAATGTGGATCCGCGGAGCTGAACAGATAACTTGTAGGCAAAATACTGTCTTGGCAGGCAGGCGGGCTAGGCCGGGCACCTCTCGGCTGGAAAGAAGTGGGGGAGAGGTCGGGGATGCATACCTAAACTGCAGCTTTCAGAGTCAGAAGAGGCTCGGAGCCTGAATTCAGGGCCTGGCTCGACTGGGCCACAAAACGGGTGCATCTTTAAACGTGCACCATGTAAAGACGTTGGCAACACATGCCTAAGAGCCAATGTTGCCTTCATGGAGGACTGAATAACTGACATGTTAACGTTGGACGCAAATGCAAATGCGTCTTCATTTTTGGCCATGGAGGGAAAATGCATGGATGTCATGCACATATACTACACGTTGGGGTACACGTAGGGGACACATAGACCATTAAAATTCCATTTTCCTCATTCCCTCCTTTTCCCCTACGTTCCCTTCAGGAAACATCAATATTCATGAGACCATCTATTTGCTCATGCAGCATCATTTGTTCGTCCTTTGTCATTCGTGGACGTGAACGTGGACGGGGAATACAGGCAGTGGAGCATAAGCCGCAAATCGCTGGACCACATTGTAAACAGAGACAGCAACTGAATATGATCAATAGTATTATTCCTAGGAATGACAGTACTTTCCATCCCCATGCTGATATTACACTCCAGAGCCAACCGGACCAAGTCCATGTGCCTGGATTCTGGTGTATCTCGTGAGCTATCTTATGGAGTCTTGTTATTGCTGCATACACGGATGGTGCGTTATTAGGAATAAACACACAACAACTGGATCCGATGACTCTACAAGCTCCACCCCTATCTGCCAGGATGACGTCAAGAACAAGGCGGTTCTGAAGAACAACAAGTCTCATAGCAGACTGTTCCTCGGTCAGGTTACCTAGAGCAGAAGTAGTCTCATTCACTACTGCTTCCAAAGTTCTTGTTAATCTACGTATTAATTTACTGTTTTGGATAGGACCTATGAACCAGAAATATCCTTTAATGAAATCTGTGAATTGTTCCCAAGCTGTCTCAGTCTGATTGACAATTGGGGATTCGATTTTTCTCTTATGTCTAACATGTACTAGTCTGGAATCTCGATGATAATGGGATGGAGCTAGGAAAACAGGTGGCAATAGAAATGCTATATAACACATTCCACCCCAGTCTAAGGGCAGACGTACATGGGCTGTCTGACCACAAATACAATATGAATGACGGGAAGCTTGGAAAGTAGACTTTCCCTTATCATTGAACTCGATCACAGTAGTACAATCACTGTGTCCTAAAGGTACTGATCCTTGTTTACTAACGCATAATTCACCTTTTACTGGTAGAACTGATATAAATGGTGGTCCTGCTGTTTTCCCGGACTGGACATTTAAAATCATAAAATTAAGGGACGCATTTCCTTGTTCGTAACCTCATTTTCTCGATCTGTTCCTTTCCTCTGGGGAAAACCATCTATGTCTGGATAACATGCTTCATTCATTACTTTATTCAAATTGCCATATATCCATTCATCCTTGTTAACTACGGAATGTCTATCTAGAGATGTCATTAAAGCAAACCATGCTCCGCACGAACCATTGTGCGAAAACGGGAAAGGAAAGAGAGGCAGAACTCCCTTCGTTTTCTGATAAGGGGGGAGTCGGCCACATACCCAGCAATTCGTTACATTGCTGGCCTGGTGAGAATGATGTAACATACGAATAAAAGTATTATTTCGCAGTGCTAGTCGATATGACAATTCATGGGGTGGCAGGTCACTGAAGGTGTGTTCTACAGTGTCATTGAAGGGAGAATGTATGTTGGAACCAAGAGGAGGAAAGAAAACATGTAGCGTCATGCTTATACATATAATCGACACACTAAAGAAAAACAATATGATTAGAGTTATTACACATCTGCTGCGTAGGGATTTGCAGTATTGTACTTGTTTGGCTCTCTGTCTATCTCTCTGTCTATTTGGGTCTACTGTCTTATACATGTCAGGAACCTGTCTAACCGCTTCACCCGAGGGGGACTTAAACAATTAAACTGTCTGACTTACTAGACCGCAATTTTAACTTATACTCCTGATGCGGAGTTTTCTCTAGCAAAGGGGGCTTAATGTCAATGTTCTTATTCTTGGAACAGTTCTCAGAGTTCTCAGAGTCTTTTACTGGACCACATCCATGGAATCTCTTCACATGATGGGCATGGAGCCATCCTTTCCTTCCCTCAATCTTCACTGCCGTTCTTGTTGTTAGTAACACGAGTTTGGGGGCACGCCAGCGGGGCTCCAGAGGGCTTGAACGGTCGAAGTTGCGGACCATCACCAGGTGTCCGGGAACAATTGCATGCGTTTTCACCTGGGTGTTGTCCGGGAAGGCAGCTGCAACCTGTGAACGACAAGATAGGAGTGCAGACATCAAGGAAGCCAGGTAATCTGTCAGCATATTAATGTCGACATCAGTTATACGTTTAGGCATGGGCGTACCCCACATGTTTGGCGGTCTCCCAAAAATGACCTCATATGGAGACAATCCTGTTCTGGAATGAGCTACCATTCGCATGTAAAAGAGGGCAACCGGCAAGGCTACCATCCAATCCACGCCTTTTTCTGCACAGACCTTCGCTAACCTAGTCTTGAGAGTCTGATTGGGTCGCTCTACAAGACCTGCTGCTTCGGGGTGTCGTACACAATGGAACTTCCATTGGTACCCTAACAGAAGTGATACCTGTTTCATCAATTCAGAAGAGAATGGCTGACCGTTATCGGAGTATACGACACGGGGCAAGCCATATCGGGGGAAGAATTCACGAACCAACTGCCTGGCAGTGGTTACAGCAGTGTAATCTGGGACTGGGTACGCTTCTGTCCATCTGGAAAGTGCACATACAATAACGAGGACGTATTTGTATCCTCGACATCTGTCCATCTGAATATAATCCATCTGGAGGACTTCGAAAGGGTGGTCAGGAGGATGAAATCCACCTTGTTCCACGGGAATACCTTTGCCTGGATTGAACTGGCAACAGATCATACAGGTGCGTACTTTCTGTTTTGCTGCTGCACGCAGATGCTTGTTAAACCAAATGTTCTGTATGCTATCTAGCATAGCTTTTTCTCCTAAATGTGCCGGACTATGTGCTGTATTTATGATAACTTGAACCATTGAATCTGGTAGGAACCATGTATTTTTGCCTTTTGTCATCCAACCCTGGTCTGTCTGGACCCCTCCTTGTTCAGTCCATTTCTTTATTTCGTCTGAAGTGGCATGTATCTGTATGTCGAGTACATCTTGTGAGGGATCCCTAACTGTCATGCAATTCGTCAGTGGCTGTACTTCAGTCTTTGTCATGTCGGTTGGAATATCTGTTTGCATCTGAGCTGTTAGTTTTGCTGTTCGATCTGCCAGGTCGTTACCCTGGGAAATAATGTCTGTGACTTTCGTATGTGCTTTGCACTTCATGATGGCTATGGCTGTAGGCAAATGTATTGCATCTAACAGGGCTTGAATGAGGGGACCATGCTGAATCTTGGCTCCGTGAGAGGTCAGAAAACCTCTCTCTTGCCAGAGGACTCCGAAGTCGTGTACGACTCCGAATGCATATTGTGAATCTGTGTATATATTTACTTTCATGTTCTTGGCTCGTATGCATGCTCGTGTCAGAGCGATGAGCTCTGCTGCTTGGGCTGACAAGATGTCAATTCGATGTGTCTCTATGACTTCGGTATCAGTAGTCACTGCATATGCGGCCACTAACTCTCCTGTACTTGTTCTCATGCATGAACCGTCTACATAGAGTGTCAGGTCTGAGTCTGGTAGTGCAATGTCTGTCAAGTCTTGTCTTGGCTTGGTGACGGTATTAACCACTTCCACACAGTCGTGTGGTACAAGGTCTATTGTGCTCGAGGGCAAGAGTGTAGCAGGATTTAAGGTACTACATCGTCTGATCTCTATGTGTGGCTGGAATAATGTCAGTTCATAACCTGTCAGTCTGGCTATAGTCAGGTGTTGAGTCTGTGTTCGGTTCAAGAGAACTTCCACTGCGTGTGGGACCTGTACCGTCAAAGGATGGCCTAACACAATGGAGTCGCTTTGTCTGATTGCAAGTGCTGTCGCTGCAACTGATTTCAGGCACGCAGGCAAAGCCTGGGCCACTGGATCCAATGTACTAGAAAAATAAGCACAAGGCTTGTGTTTTCCTGCCTGATCATGTGTAAGGACAGATAATGCTGTGCCATCACGTTCAGTAACAAAAAGTGTAAAAGGCTTGCTGTAACAGGGAGTCGCTAAAACTTGTGCTTGACATAGAGCTTTTTTCAATTCATCAAATGCAAGTGTATGTTCCTGAGTCCATGGGAGGACAGTCGAAGTCGCTGCCTCCTGTGTTGTCAACTGTATGAGTGGTTTAGCAAGATATGCATACTGGGGAATCCATTGTCTGCAGTAAGAAGTGAGGCCAATAAAGGCTCGTACCTCCTTTTGTGTCTTGGGCTGTGGAAGATGTGCAATCAACTGGATGCGGTCTGGTGTAGGCTGTCTCCCCCACTTGGACAGCAAGTGACCAAGGTAAACAACTTGCTGGACATAGAATTGTAACTTAGAAGGCGATACCTTATGTCCCTTCTCTGCCAGAAAGTATAAGACTGTCAGTGATGCACATTCACAATCTTTTTCTGTTCGTGCAGTGATCAAAAGATCATCAACATATTGGAGCAGGGCAGTGTCAGTAGGCATGTGAATACTGTCAAGTTGTCTCTTTAATGCTTGGCTGTAAATACTAGGACTTTCTGTGAACCCTTGAGGAGCCCTTGTAAATTTGAAGCTTCGTCCATTTAAACTGAATCCGAATAAATACTGGCTCTCCGGATGTATTGGGACACTAAAGAAGGCGTTCTTGAGATCGATTACAGTGAAGAACGTCGCTTCAGAATCAATTGCGGTCAACAATGAGGAAATGTCTGGGACTACTGGGTACTGTGGTATTATGCACTTATTTAATTCTCGAAGGTCGATCACCAATCTGTAGACTGGAGGTGCATTTGGGTCAGTTCGTTTAAGAATAGGGATAATAGGCGAATTACATACATTGGAGTCAGTTTCTACAACCACTCCTTGTGCATTAGCTCGTCAACAATTTTCAATAATGCTACTACGGCATCTGGTGGTAACTTGTATTGTCGGATTCGTGGCAGTAAAACTCCTTGTCTGAGATTAACACGGTGTGGCGTGATGTGCATGCAACCTACGTCAGTCGGACCTTGTGCCCATAAATGCTGTGGTACATTCTGGAGTCTGGGATCAAAATCTCTCAACACATAATGTCCTTTAAAATCACGTAAAAACAATCTCACTCCTTCCGGAGAACAACAAATCACTGCTCCTAGTTCTTTCAATGTCTTTATACCAAGCAAGTTCTCTGGGCATGATTTAGTAAGTAACAAGTCTGTAGTACGGGACAATGGACCAACTTCTAGGGAAACTGGCTTTGACACTTCGTTAACAATAGGCTGTCCTGAAAAACCAAGGGCAACGTTCTGTGAGCCTGAGAGGGGTGCCCCTGGAACCTCGTCATGACTGATGGTAGTCCTGCTTGCCCCTGTGTCAATCAGAAATTTACTGTCTTTTCCCAATACACAACTATGTACATAGGGACCCTCTTGATCTACAGGAATCTCAATAAGGGGCAAGCCAACCTCCCTCTCTAGGCTATTTCATGAGTACTGTTGGTATTCTGGGTAGTCTGACTGGGCGTAATGGTACATTTGCCGAGTGACCTGTTGTGTAGCAGCTATAGGTTGAGGCACTGCTACTGTCTGTTGCGAATTCTGTGACTGTTGGGTGTTCTGCATGTTGTTTTCCTGTCTAGGAGGACGCGGTTTTGTCTTGCCTGTAGCTGTGTTATGTTTCAGGACTGCACACTCATTCACATAGTGACCTGGCTGTTTGCAGTAATTGCAATTTCCCTTAGCAGGTGCTGTGCCCTTTTTATGGCCATCTGCCAGTACTGATTGAGCCACTAGTACTTTCATTTTCGTGTCTTTCAAACGTCTCTTTTCATGTTCCTGTTCTTCTCTAATTCTGTTCTGGTGGTACTGTAACATTTGTAACATTTGGGAAGGGCTGTTTGCTTTCCAAGTACTCTCAACCTTCAGTACTCTATTCTTGATCGGGGGTGATGAGTTCTCTACTAATTTGCTTACAAAAAGATGTGGGTATGATTCACTACCTGGCTTAAGGCCACTATTAATAGAAAAGCATTTCTCGAATCTGGAGTAAAAATAACTAGTATCTTCATCTGGTTTCTGTTTACAGGCTGAAATAGCATCCCAATCCTCCTTTTTAGTAATCAATAATCTCGGCAGGACCTGTATCAGGAGTTCAGGTAATCCTTTAGCTAGATCCCCAAGACCTGTACCAGGGAGCCTCCCTTTATCCTCTGTTTCCAATAATGCCCAATTAATCTTTTTCTCCCCCAATTCCCAGTCTTTTTCTTTAAGCTTTTCATAAATACCAGCAGGTAACAGTACTTTCAGTAGCTTAATAATATCAGCATACGTGTAATCCCCTATGCGGAGAATGTCCTTTAATTCACGATGGAATCCCCCTGGGTCTTTATCATGACAGGGCAGCATCTTTTTCATTTCCAATATTTCCATTTTCGTTAGGGGTGTGTAAACAAATACTCGTTGAAGTGCACCATCATTGTCTTTTACGGGATGCACTTCTCGAAGGGGGTTCTGTCTGTCTATGTGTAAACCCTGTCTGTCATGGTGTGGGACAGGAATCATGCTCGTGGACAGAAAAGTCACATACTTATGACGTTGATCCAGAATGACATTAATTAATTCAGTACCTGCACTTGTCCATCTATCTAACAGTATGTCGTCTAGTAATGTGTACAAGGGACCGAGATCAGCATATTGACTTTCATACAACGTGATCAGATGTTGAACCATGTAAATACCAGCTAAACGCTGTTCATTTGGAGAGAAACTCAAAATGGTCTGAGCCACTATGTCACCATTATATATATTGGAGTTAGACACCCATTGAACTGCTGACCGGGCCAATTCTTGTTCATGTGTGGTGTGGGGTCTGTCACACTCTACTCGTTTTTTCAATGCGTTCTCAGTAGCTTGGAACAGATTTTCGAGAGAAAACCGTTCTTTTATAAGGGGTCCCTTCTTGTGGTAATCAAGACATATGGGCCTGTCGGATGGTCTTGCTCTACCTACATAAGCAATTCTATCGGGATTCTCGGTGTCATCCTCCTCTGAGGTTGTATCTTCTTTCTCTTCGGCCTCTTTCTGATGTATTTTTAAAATCTCTTTTCGTATTTTCCTATACATGCAGTCTGTCTTTCCCACTGTATCATGTTTACAGGCGGATATGTTGTCACTCCAATCAATCATACCTCTAGTTACTCCTTTTCCTGGCTGGTCTTGTTCCCTGATCAGACAATTTAAAAAGAAACGTAGAATCATGTTTTTAACCTCTACCTTTCTATGTTTCATGGCATTCTCTATACTCTCCGGTCCTTCCCCCGTTCGAATGAAACGGTATATATTGTCTAAATGTTCCTTCATGTCTGGTAATGGTAATAGATAATCTGTAGCTTGTCTTAGTCGGATTGAGTTCACTAACAGGGAACCTGTGCCTGGTACGGGATCGTATATACACTGTGATATTGGGACAGACATAGTCCCATAGGGTGATGTCATTGGCGGGGGCGTCCATAAGTCCTGCACTGATCGTGTTGGTGGCGATGTTCGGGGTGCCGCTGCCCCTCCCACTGCCCCTTGTCCTGCGTCATCTCTAACTGTCCCTACGGTCTGATGAGGTAGCGTCGGTGCCACAAGGGGCAATGTCTGGGTAGGCTGAGTCGGTGTGGGCTGAGTCTGTGATGCGGGCGGAGGGAGAAAAAAAGGATTGTTCGGATTGTTAACGGGACGAGCAGGTGGGGCTGCTGCGTAATCCGGAGCAGGCTCTGCTAGATAGGAAGAAATAAATGCCTCAGCTTCTGTCTGTTTATGCTGACGTACTTTGGTCGGGATCAGGGGTGGTGGCAAATTACTAGGTCCTTCCGGGGTCACCTTAGGTAGACCCTCGGCGAGAACGGGGTACATGCCTGTGATAAGGGCGTTTCTTTCTCGGTCTACTTGTTCTGCCCTGACTCGTTCGCCTTCTTCTTTTAACTCTTTTTCTCTGGCTTTTTCCCCTGCTTGTCTAGCTCTATCTGCTTTATTTATTTCTTTTTCAGTTCTCCTATGCGCTTCCTTACGCGATAATTCAATGGCATTTTTCTGGGACTGTCTTGATTTCTTTTTCCATAGGGCTCCCTCTATTCTCATAATACATTCGGGATCCCATGTTCCTGAGGCAGGCCATCTATACTTTTCATCCAGATCTTTAGTGTAGTCCACCCATAAGTCTAGAAACAGAATGGCATCTAGCCCGTGTTTTTGATACATAAAATGACCAGGAGTATCTCTGGGCGGGACGGGCACGGCCTCTTCAAGTATCCCTTTCCTGGTCCCTATCTGACGTAATTTCGAAAACAGTGGCATGTTGGAACTAGCTTTAACGATAACACAATATACACGAAAATAGACTGAGAACAACCATTCACACTACAACATTAAAACATTAGAACAGATAGATCCTGACTAGTACATAGAAATACACGTTCTTTGAAAAACTTAATTTACTTTATGCACTGCAAAAACAGCACAGCCATACCGGTCTCGTAAGGAGACACGTCTTTACCGCATCCACAAAGGTGGACCCGTCTTTACCGGATCTGTGTACCCAGATCCGTCTTTACCGGGCTCAAATAAATGAACCCGTCTCTATGCGTTCCCAATAACGGTACTCACCGGGAAGCAGAACTGAAGGCCTCGGAAACTCGACTGGACTGGACTGCTACGACGTCTGATGCTGCGCATGCGCCTTGGATCAGGTGGGCCTCGGGATACCTCGGACCTTGCTCTCTCGGCTTGGGCTCTGGTCGGGATGGTCCGCAATCGTTACCGCCTCGTGTGGATGCCTGGTCGCAGTCTCTGTCTCCTCCGTGGGCCTGAGGGAGTAGGCAGGAAATCCCGCGTCGTGTACACTTGTGCTCCGTCACGACTGTAGAAGGGGTAGGGGGCTCGACCTACATCACCGGCGAGTGGGGAAGGGGACTGTCCCTGTTCGGGCGCCAGAATGTCGTAAATAATATTTACCAGAACATTTTTCTATACATTAAATATCAATATGGATAGCTCATAGAATGAGAGGCAGAGTCCGTGGTGTCCGAGTTCAAAAGGGCTTTATTTCAATGGCTCGAGCCAGGGGAGAATCGGGTTCCATCACCACCAAGGTTCAGGAAGGGATATCTAACGTTTTATTCACAGAGTACAATATATATAGTCAAACCTTACATTGAGTTCAATCAAAGAAAAGGCGGATCGCTCCAGGCGGAGCAAGAGAGAGATAAGAGCACATGGGCGTAACAGAGGCGTGAAAAGAGGTGTTCACTAGATGTGTCAGAGCTGTGTCATAGGTGGGTGGGTGCATAGAGGGGGCCTGCATGGGCAGCTGGAACCTTTAGCCTACTTGTGCGCGCAAAACTGGTCATGACGTGACATTGACGTGTAACCGAGGAGAGCTGGGGGGCGCTGACTTCTAGCACTAGTAGGAGAGTCTAGGATGTCAGAGCGACCTGTACTTTTGGCATTATCTGGTATCTTATGTTTGGAGTACATGTTGCTTGACTTAAAGGCCGCCAGGGCAAAGGCGGCTCATCACTAAAGGCTGGTGTATGCATATATTTCTTTATGTATTGCGTGGGGCGATGGATCTTCTATGGAAGCTGGTTCAGTAAATCATTTGCATGGAGACAGAAAGACTGGGCTCTATCTTCTGCAGGCAGGATATGTTTATCCTGTTCGTTAGCAAGGAATGTGGATCCGCGGAGCTGAACAGATAACTTGTAGGCAAAATATTGTCTTGGCAGGCAGGCGGGCTAGGCCGGGCACCTCTCGGCTGGAAAGAAGTGGGGGAGAGGTCGGGGATGCATATCTAAACTGCAGCTTTCAGAGTCAGAAGAGGCTCTGAGCCTGAATTCAGGGCCTGGCTCGACTGGGCCACAAAACGGGTGCATCTTTAAACGTGCACCATGTAAAGACGTTGGCAACACAGGCCTAAGAGCCAACGTTGCTTTCATGGAGGACTGAATAACTGACATGTTAACGTTGGACGCAAATGCAAATGCGTCTTCATTTTCGGCCATGGAGGGAAAATGCATGGATGTCATGCACATATACTACACGTTGGGGTACACGTAGGGGACACATAGACCATAAAATTCAATTTTCCTCACCATAAGCGTGGAAGGGTATACTCAGATGTGAGTCCCTAGCTCATTGCACCATCAGGATTCAAGCAAGCCGGGCCGAAGACGGCTGAAATGCCAGAAACCGGTCCCCGGTAGCTTGTTTCCTTCCCAGTATAAGAATTGGCTTGGTAGTTTGGTCTGCCCTGTTCCCATGATGCACTGGGCCAGGGTCAGAATAATTTGCATATAGCCAAGTTCTGAGCTGGGATGGTGCAGTGAGCTAAAAAACGGTGATGGATCAAGCCCTGATCTTTGGACTGGGTAAGAGTGGTCTGCTTAATTCAGACACTCTGTTCATCACCACCCCCTTTTCTGAATCATTTTTGTCCACCATAAGCGTGGAAGGGTATACTCAGATGTGAGTCCCTAGCTCATTGCACCATCAGGATTCAAGCAAGCCGGGCCGAAGACGGCTGAAATGCCAGAAACCGGTCCCCGGTAGCTTGTTTCCTTCCCAGTATAAGACTTGGCTTGGTAGTTTGGTCTGCCCTGTTCCCATGATGCACTGGGCCAGGGTCAGACTAATTTGCATATAGCCAAGTTCTGAGCTGGGATGGTGCAGTGAGCTAAAAAACGGTGATGGATCAAGCCCTGATCTTTGGACTGGGTAAGAGTGGTCTGCTTAATTCAGACACTCTGTTCATCACCACCCCCTTTTCTGAATCATTTTTGTCCACCATAAGCGTGGAAGGGTATACTCAGATGTGAGTCCCTAGCTCATTGCACCATCAGGATTCAAGCAAGCCGGGCCGAAGACGGCTGAAATGCCAGAAACCGGTCCCCGGTAGCTTGTTTCCTTCCCAGTATAAGAATTGGCTTGGTAGTTTGGTCTGCCCTGTTCCCATGATGCACTGGGCCAGGGTCAGACTAATTTGCATATAGCCAAGTTCTGAGCTGGGATGGTGCAGTGAGCTAAAAAACGGTGATGGATCAAGCCCTGATCTTTGGACTGGGTAAGAGTGGTCTGCTTAATTCAGACACTCTGGTCATCACCACCCCCTTTTCTGAATCACCGTTTTCATAAGGACCTCAATTGTCTTGCAAGTGTCAGTTGACACTCAAACCAGATGTGCCCTTTTTTTACAAGTTTAGCAGAAAAGTGGATGAGCACAGCAATCACCATGTTTTCCTTTTGACATTGAAACTGGATGAATTTTATCTTTTAACCAGTTCATAGGCCTGATCAGGGCTTTAAGTGGGATGAAAAACAGGGAGGGGTGTCTCTGAAAGGTGCTCTGCCACTGTAATTAAGGGCGTGGCTTAAAAACATGTGAGCTAAAAATCTGTGGTTAGCATAGCGTGCCACCCGACCAGTGTTTTGCTGTTTCTGTCACTGCATCAAAATAGGATATAACAAATAACATACCTACAAGAAGTCAGGACTATTGACTTTGTCAAAGGTTGTTAGTTACATAAGATAAATAAGCAGCAACTATGGCTTGTATGTAATATTGAAAAAACCTCCACTTAAAGCCCTGGTGACACCACCACAATGTTGCTGCTCCTATGTTTTAAAAAGAAAAGGCAAATCCAGAGAGAAAATTACTCTTTAAAGGATCTCCCTTCACCTACAACGCTCACCTGGCATGACGTCATGCCATAACTTCTCCACTAGTGAGCACACGCACATGATGTGCCTGATGTCTCGAAATGGGTCTCTATCGGGCTCTGTTTTGTCACCTGGCACAGGCGGTCAGTTTTTGCTGTCACTGCAGTCCGGAAAAAAAGTGCCAGGGCACAAAACAGAGCCCGATAGAGACCCGTTTCAAGGCCCCCTTTAAAAAACTGCCAGTACTCAGCACCGGTGAGACCCGGCCCACTTAAAGCCCTGGGCCTGATTTAGATCTTGGCGGAGGTGAATACTCTGTCACAAACGTGATGGCTATCCCGCCCGCCGTATTACGACCTCATTATATTCTATGACGCTGATAATACAGTGGACGGGATATCCGTCACGTTTGTGATGGAGTTTTCTATTCGCCGAGATCTATATAAGTGCTTTATGTATTTAGTTAAAAATAATGTGGTTTTTTTGGAGGACTTTCATCACAAAGCACAATTTGGTAAATTTAGAGCACATGATCAATGAATTTGATTTTTATACACAAAAGGCTCATAGTGTCTAGAAACTACTGGACCTTTGTACTGTTGGGGAAGGGTTGTAAATGCTAACAAAATGTATGAAGGTGAAAGCAAATGATTTAATCTGCTTGCTCCTCTGACTTCATCAGATCTGGTTATTGCAGTTCTCTCAGTCTATTATCTTATCTTTTCCCAGGTGCTCCAGATCGATTCAGTCTCTGGAGGCCGAATCTCACCAAGAGATCACGTACCCGGCAGTAGGTACGTTTTGTCAGCGAATGTTCGATATGCATTGTGTGTCTCTGTTTTCCCTATATTGAGTTCTTAATTCTTCCTCCACCTATCTGCTGACATGCTACTTGCTTTCCCAGTGCTAATTATTTGGGAATGAACCATGTAATGAAGAATTATTCTCGTCTCTCTTTACCCCTCCTCTGATGACTATTTCTTAGCAGAGACGCATTTCTATGCAAAAGAACTTAAGTGAATGCGTTGGTCACTAGGGTCCTCTATCTTTTAGGATTTAATTCCTCCAATTGCCACACTCTGGGCCTCATTTATGAGGCTGTGCGTCACTTTTATGCCGGTGGTGCGTCACTTTTGTGACGCACCAGTGGCGTAAGAAATGCGCCTTGCTGCGCCACATTTACAAAGTGACGCATCTAGGTAGATGCGTCACTTTGTAAACTCCTGCGCCACATTATACCTGCACCTGGTATAATGTATGCAAGGGGGGCGTATTGACGCAAGAAAAGGTCATGGAAGTGACGCAGTGAAATCTATGAGATTTCACTGCGCCACTTCTAGGACTCAAATGCGTCAAAATCTTATGCCTGCCTCACAGCAGGCGTAAGACTGACGCAAGCCCTTTCACATGGGGCTTGCCCCATGTGAAAGGACACATTGCTGGAATGCGTCACTTTTGCGCCTACAGATACGACAGAAATACTGATGTATCTGTAACTCCTTGCGACATGATGCGTCATATTGTAAATATGACGCATCATTAGTGTCGCAAGGAGGGCGCAAAGAAAAGTGACGCATCGCTGTTTTCACGCAGCGATGCGTCACTTTTTATAAATGAGGCCCTCTGTTCCTTGATTTACAACGGGAAAAAATCCCCCAAACAAATCCCTACCGTCCCCTCAGGATCCTATCGGACCACTAACTAGGCTGTAATATAATCAAATAATAAATAAACACGTTTTTTTATCACTCCCTCTTTTTAATTTCTTCCACTTGCCCTACCCTTCTTTTCCCTTCCTTCTCACCAGGCTCCCGGGTCCCGCTGTATGCCTCCTCAAGGCCTGTCCTAGGGTTGTGGTCTTCATGGTAAGACACGGGGTCATGAACCTACCATCCTTCCACGTCTTCCTTGATATTTTCCTAATCAGATTCCTTCGCCCCTGCTTTGGCATCTTCCTCATGGACAGTCTGTTGCTCTCTCTCCTCGCAGACATTTATTGCAGTTGCACGTCTCCTCCCTACACTTTGTCTCTATTTCCTCCAAACCCACTAGGTTCTCCTGTCCCCAGTCACTGGGGTTCTCATTTCCTACTCGTTGTACTTTTTGCCACTCCCCCTTTCTTTCTTCCCACTCACCTCTTCCTCCCTTGGAGCCCTTAACCTGTTTTTCATCCATTCTCCACAGTAAATGCTCTTTTCCTTGTCCTTGATTTATTTTCTCTTTGTTTCTTCCTGGAACCCTGGAATTCCATCTGCCTGTTTCTCCCTTCAGTTCTGAGAATTGAGAGGGAGGAGTATGCAGCCATTTCACATGTACATTTAGCACAAGCTTCCTCATCTTTCTCTGCTGACTCCTTCTTATATTTAGCAGCTCCATGGTCATTTTTAGGTCGAGCATTCAAGACTTCTTGTATATACTTTAGAGATCAGCCCTAGGACTTGTCTGCTTAAGCTTAGGGATTTTTTTTCTGTTCAACTGCCTCTATTTAACTGCCTTAATAGAAAACGACCAGCAGAGGGCAGTAAAATACCAGAATTCTTTTCTGCTTAGGCGCTTTCTTTTTCTATTTTTCTGGCAACTGCCTCTAGTTAATTTTCTTGTTAGAAAACGACCAGCAGAGGTCAGTAAAATACCAGAATCACTTTAGCATTCTCTAGATACCAGTCCATAGAAATTATCTACCATATGCACTCGTAGACAATAATATTTTTTCAAATCTTGTATTTTCAGCGATTTGACCACCGAAGGCCCTGATTTTATATTAAAAACAGAGCTTTGGACTATACTATTTCCAGCTGAAAGGCAATATTTCTCTTCTTGTGTTCCCATACCTGACGTGTCACGCAGTTTGGTGTTTATTTTCCCTCCATTTTGAACAGTAGATGTTTCAGCGCCTAGGCTAATGTGCTATGCTGCATAGCTAAATCCATATAAGGTCCCAAAGGCAAGACCAATTGCATTGCAAATGCTTGTTAGGTTTTGCCTGCAAAGCACGTGCAATGGGCTTGTGAAATGATTTTTATTCAATTCATCCTAAAAGGGATTTACTTTCCGTCTTCACTTCTATATTGGTCCTTGTGCCTGTCACATCACTTTTCCTTGTTCTTTTGCGTTTAGGCATTCTATTTCCTGTTCTTCCCTGTGTGTTTCTCTTATCAGTTTCCCATCAGCAAAGTACTTTGTTAATACGCTTTGGTGGAACTAGTTTAAAGAGCCTCAAGTAAAGATTGGGAAAACAAAAAGTACTATGTGCTCTGGAAGAAGCACGCACTTCTAGTGCCCCCGGGGCACACGCAGGGACACACTTGTTTAGGCATGTGCCCTGCATATCGATTTAAACTGCTGTGTGACAGGCCCTTGTTCATGGCTGACTCCATCTCGTGCCCCCACAGTCCTCCAGGGTGAAGCCCTCTCTCCTGATAAGTGTGACGGGCATCTGCCTCCATACCTTCACTTTCACTTTGCAGTTATTTTATGACTGCCTTCTAGGTCAGGGGTCTCAAACCGGTCCTGGGGGCCGGATCCAAGCCAGATTTTGAGGATATCCCCATTGAGATACATGTAGTTATTTTAAAAATCTGGCATGGATCCGGCCCTCCAGGACCGGTTTGGGGGCCCTGTTCTAGGTTAACAGTACCCGCTGCTCACTGACCTCCTCCTGCAACCCACCTCCCTGCCACAAAACCTCCTCGTTAACCTACAAAGAAACTCACCTGACTGGTAAACCCTCTCCCTGCGGATGCCAAACTCCAGAAAGACCGTAAAACGTTGCATCAAACCCGTTACCAGCATTAATTTACACGTTTTAACACCAACTACTCGAATTTGGCACCTTGTCGCAATAAAGTTAATGTAATAACATTTGAAATAAGAGGCAAACTAACCAGGCAAGTAATCTCAACAATACACAGTCATTTAAAAATCAAGACCTGTCAAAGTCCATCATTTCTGTTTGTATAGAGTGAAAATGATCTCTGGGGCTTCAGTAGAAACACGCCAGGTATCATCAGATGTGCAGTAGAAGTGTGAGCCTCCCTGATAGTGAGAAAGGCAATCTTTCCTCACACGCGCTCCCCGTGACGTAGAACATAAAGAGCTTAAGCAGCAGCTCGATTTACAACTAAGGTGACCAACCGTCCGTAAATTTCACAGACCGTCTGTAATTTGGATCTCACGTCCGTTTTCCCTGAGGATCCCTGTTACGGACGCCATTTGTTCATAATTTCGGGCATTGGGGAACATCACTGATCCCCTGCAAAAAAGGCCTCAGCTCATTGATGGGGCCGCCTCGCACTCCTCTGAGCACTAGAGCAGCCCCACCCCGCGCATTGTCATTCTGTATGTGGCTGATGATTGCTACATACAGAATGAAAAATGCCCAGACTGGGCTGAAAAGCATGTGGTGGGCTTTCCCAGCCTCCGTCTAGGGCAGGGCAGAATGTCAGATGGAAGACAATGAAACTAGTTAAAAAGAAGGGGCTAGAGTTTTCCACAGTCTCATCATTTTATAGATGATTCGTTTTCAATATTATATTCACCAAAGCCATGTTTGCTGCTTTTTTATTTTATGCAGCTAACAACCTTTGACAATGCCAATAGTTCTCGCTTGTTGTAGGTGTAATATTACTTGTTGTGTTATATATCTGGATGCAATGACAGAAGAGGCAAAATACCAGTCGGACAGCACACTATACTAAGCACAGATTTTTAGCTTGTGTGTTTTAAGCCGCGGCTTTAATTACATCAAACACCCCCTTTGGAGAGACCCCCAGTTTTTTCATTCCACTTGAAGCCCTGGAAACAGCACAATGTCGCAGTCATCGCATGGCCTGTGCATCATGCATGACTCATGACTTCCACTTTTTCATACTGCCTATGTGCAGGGGCATAGTGAACCCTCCCCCACCCCACCGCTTGCTTTAGTAACTACAGCAATGGTGACATTCTAGATGGGCCTCTTATGTCTGCAACTCTGCAGGCAGAGGCTTATCTCATAATTAATATGAAAAGGTGGTCGAGTGAGTAAGTGAAGGGATGGATGCCTAGATGGTTAGGGAAAGGGTGAATGGATGAATGAAAGGGTGAATGGATGGATGAGTGAGTAGAAGGATGGATGAGAGAGAAGGTAAATACATGAATGTATAGGTGGAAGGGTAGATGAATGGGTAAAAAGGTGGATGGATAAGTGAAAGTATGGGTGCATTGGTGACAGGGTGGATGATGGGGGTGAATGGGTGAATGGGTGAGTGAAATTATAGATGAATTGATGAATTGATAAGTGAAAGAGTGAATGGATGGATGGATGAGTGAAAGGGTGGATATAAGGATGCATGAGTGAGTGAAAGGGAGGGTAGATGGACAAACGGGTGGATAGATGAGTGAAGGACTGAAAGGGTGGATGTGTGATAGGGTCAAGGGTAGGATTCATGAGTGGTTGAGTAGATGGATGGATGATTGGGTGGATGGATGCAAGGAAGGATGGCTAAGTAAAAGGGTCGATGGAGAGAGAAAGGGAGAGTGGATGGATGGATGACGGAAAGGGTGAATGGGTGAAAGGATGAGTGACTGGGTGGCTGGCTGGGTGGATGGATGAATGAATAAGTGAAAGGATGGCTGGGTGGGTGAAAGGGTAAATGGCAGGGTGGATGAGTGGATGGATTGGTTGAAGAGTGGATGGATGAGTGTACAGATGGATAGGATGGATGGATGAGTGAAAGGGTGAATGGATGGAAGGATACATGATGGGTAGGGTTGCAAATGGTTGAATATGTTTGGATATGGATGAGCTTACTTATATGCTATTCCGCGACCTCCTCTGAAGTGTCTGTAAAATGTACCTTTTGTCCCAAAGTTTTGTCCTGAATTTTGACCTCCTGTCCGGAATTTTTGTTCGGAATTTGTCACTCACCATGCCACTTGGTCACCCTATTTACAAAAGGAAAAATGAGTGTTTGAAAACTATGGGGTGTATTATAATGGCGATCCGCCCGCATGCAATTTACCCCCGCCTGATTATGTTGGCGGGGGTATCGCGGCGGACGGGAAGATCGTTCGCCGCTTTTCCGCCTGGTCGATGAGTCGACTGGGAGTAAAAGGTTTGAATATGGTGGCAGTGTCTGTTAGACACCACCATCCACATTACTATGCACGTTGCGGTCACGGAGAGGCATGCGGTTTTCGCAGTTGGGAGCCCATTGCGGGCCCCCAGGATATTGGGGGTGAGGGAGTGGGGGACACACGGGGGGTGCCTACGGTATCCCCTGCATTTGCATGCACAATGTGGCAGGCACCACGCGGTGCCTGCCGCGTTGTGTATGCAAATGCACAGTGTGCAGCCACAACATTGTGGTGGGCGGTGCTGTATGCACCACCCACCACAATGATGTGGATGGGGAATGCCACCACCACTGTGGTGGTGGCATCCTAATTGCCGGTGCGGGACCGCCGCACCACTGGTGGCCGGTCTCAGCAATGCATGGGTGGCGGCATCCTAACAGGCCCCTAGGGGTCCTTAGGTGCTTCGATGCTACTGGACTGAACTGCGACCTTAAATGTTTATGCGCCGGGTTCCCCTGGCATGTAAAGTACGTGCCTGGTGAACTCAGCCTCTGAATAAGCTGTAATGTTGCCAGTTTGAGGCTCCACTGTCGTATGCAGGGAGCTCTAAAATAAAAGTGTCTCATGCTGTCTCATCATGGACCACTCAGCCCCCTCTTCACACCAGCATCACAGGTGGTAGGCAAGGCCATGTCCATCGCTGACTCCATCCCACGGCCTCCTGGTGGGCAATCTCCCCCCTGTCACCTGGCAGGAGCATGCTCCCTGGCTCTTCTGCAGCGCTGCCTCCTCACCTTCACTTTCACTTTGCACCGCTGTCTGAAAACGGCCTACTTGGTTAATTATAGCATTCCATGCATGTAGAGCAGGCAACCAAGAGATCAGAAATAACAAACTCAAGTCAAACAAGCACAACAGAGAAAACATATCTTCCCTCTTATCTAACACATACAAGTGTGAAACAGGCAGCACCAGCACAGACGTTCCAGTGCTTTAAGTTTGGTTAAAAAGGTGAAGGGTCTTTAAAGGTGATGTGGTCTAGAAAGCATAATTAAGAGTCATTTTCAAGAAGCGTTGCCTCTGTAACTAAGAGCATGTACTTGTACATCTAACCTAGAGCCCCCTCCCGTCCCTTTGGGCATGACCCACCTAGCCTAGCAACCCCAATAATCCTCTTCCTCCGGATACTACTAGTTCTACACGGTGGTCTTGGCCTCTTTGGGAGAGTGCTTTATTTCAGCAAGTGGTTTCTGGTGCTCGGCACAGGCACTTATGACAGCCTGCCATGAGGTGGCGCTGAATACAAACTACAAAAAAGTATTATTAATCACATAGGCAAAACCCAGTGCATTTACTTACCAATGCTTGTTTATTTGACTACAGGAATTAATACATCAGACAGGATACTTTGACTTTATCGTCCATTCTTAAATTATGTTGAAGATCAATTACATTTTTCCTAATTTTTCATATATATGTGTATGATAGGGTGATGTTTGAGGCATAGAGTACCCAATTATGTTTCTCTGTTTGGATTATTTTGTCTTTAATTGTTGCCTGAGTGCAGTAAATCTGCCTTTTCAGCATGGTCATCTCAGAAATTCTGTGTTTTCCAGGACTCTATTTTTTAAGGCTTTAGGACACTGTGAACTTTACCACAGCTAAACAGTAGTAAAGTGCTCGTACTTACCCTCTAAATCATGTACTCTGCTTTGGAACTCTCTGTTGACCTATTTGATTTCCATGGTAAATGATGCCTTAAATTCCTTTTAGGGCATTAGAGTAATTCCCAGTGGCTGAGATTAATTCAAGCATTCCATCCATCACTTTTTGTATACATTAGTGTGTCACCTTAATGGGAGGGGTTTCCCAGACGTGAGTGCAATGCACACTGTGTCACTGGAACCAAGTTATACCTGGCTGATGTTCTCTAAATATGGCGAAACTGGTCCTGCATTGCTTGTGTTTCGGTTCAGGGTGAATCTGGCCTGGCAGTTTGGGCAGGCTGTTCCCTTTGGAGCAGAGTCAAGATTGATTTGCATATGGCTGGGTCCAAACTGAGGTGGTAAGGTGTGCAAAATAACAATTGACTGGGATGCAGTATGAATGATTTCCAGTGGCTGATATTAATTAAAGTTTTCCATCCATCTCTTTTTTTTATAAGTAAATGCATCTTAGACATTAGAAGTTAAATTAAATATGTGGTTGGCAGTGTGTATTTACTCAAGCAAAATACATAAGCAAGCATTTGCAATGCAATAGGTCTTGCATTTGCGAGAGTTTCAGCTATTGGCATTGTAAATTACAATGACTTTGATTTATCCATTTAAAAAACAACACATAAATGAAAGGCATTGTCATTTAAAATGTCAATAACAAACTCTCAAAATGTGAGACCTATTGTATTTCAAATGCTTGTCTAGTTTGCCGGCGGAGTGGATGCAGTAGTATTTTTTTGTTATCAATTTCACTGTGCTGTTCAACTTAAAAAAAGACACATTGTTTCACATGGTTTGCTTTTTGGCAAGTCATTCTGGTTAACTCTGACAAAAAAGTTGCGTTTACCAAAGATGAGGCACACTGAACTACATACCACACCTTATACAAACAGACACCTCACGCACAGAAATATAACCATGTACCACGCAAAAACACACTTTACACAGTGTCAACACACAGCACATGTCTAGAGCTTACACACAAACACACATATAAAGCACAAACACACACACAGAGCACACACTATTAGTATCCATACCACAAAATTAAATACTCAAGACCAGCATCACAACATTGTTGCAGCATTTCTTTCAGTCCGTTTCAGTGGAGGCAGTGTTAACACATGTCAAGCTGTGGTCTGGCGTCCTGAGGCACTACTTGCAAATGTTTCCCACAGAATGTACGAAAAGTTTGCAGGTGCAAGTGATTGCAGCTCGCCATAAGATGTTAAACCTTTTTAGGTTTCGCCTGGCCGTAGCACTGCGCAACAGTGCTCGCGCAGGCGAAATTTTTTGATGTATAGTATGGGGCTTTGTCCCGCCTCTCTCTTCCATTGGCTAGCTCCATAAATGGAGGCTAGCCATTGGAAGAGATGGGTGTCAGTTACTCTTTCCCCGTCACAACGCGATTCAGGGGCATTTCTTGCTTTTTTAAAATCTTGGTATTTAATCTTGACGTCACTGCAAGAACACGCCCCCGAATCTCGAAAATGCCGGAACTTTGTGGCAGCCATTTCAGGCCGACCGCCGCCGGAAGAAGTCCAGGGGAGTGCTTGAGGTTTTTTTTCCCCACTGTCCGTGTGCCCGTTCCCGTCCCCCCTCCCGCTGTCCATGTGGCCGTTCCCGCCCCCCCTTCCGCTGTCTTTGTGCCCGTTCCCGCCCCCCCTCCCGCTGTCCATGTGGCCATTCCCGCCCCCCTCCCGCTGTCCGTGTGTCTGTTCCCGCCCCCCCTCCTGCTGTTGATTTGAGTGTTGCTCATGCCGTGTCTGGTTGCGGCCTGATATTATTTCATCCAGGGTGCTTGTACATCAACATAGCGGCCTTTACATGAGCTCTCTGACTCTTCATAAGCTGTCTGCTCCTTGAAGCCGTTTTGCTTTTTCACGGTCTCTTTGCGACCCTTTGCTCTTCATTGTATCTTCTGGCCTTTCGGAACTTTTCTGTTGTCCGGAAGGCTTTCCTATGTGCACCGTTTTTGCCTCCCTTCAATAACCCGAAAGCCAGTGTCCTTATGTGTCCTCACAGCCCCACTCGACCTCCACCATATGCCGCACTATCTAGCTTGGAATGTATAGTGTCCGCTTTCAGTATGTGTTGCATCCGTAGGGCACTTATGCTGCACTTTTGCTTCCCTTACGGCCAGTTAACCCTTGTAATATTGTCGTCATTCCCCTGCATAGAACGCTGCTTATACCCGTTGTCGTTTTCAGCATTGCTGTCTTGGGATCTGATATTTGCCATTTAAAATTGTATTGAATTTCGGTTTTAATTTCGAAACTCCTTACCTGTATCTGATTTTTTAGAGCACCTTCAAAAGAACACAACGTTGGTTTATCTGCATGTCACGTTAATTGCTCTAACATATGCTGTGTAATTTATTAGAGTCTGAACGGTTTTCAATGATTACAGTTGTTAGTAAGGCAATTCTTGTTGCAGATGCAGACCTAAATGACATCTATTTAAATGTATGCTATTCCTTCCTGTAGTTTTAAGCACTGTCGAGTCAAATGCCACAATGAAGAGTATTATGAACAATTCTCACATGTGATGTTACGTTGCAGTACCTTAGATTTCGTCTAACGACGTGGCTAATATAGTCTATATATATATATATATATATATATATATATATATATATATATATATATATATATATATATATATATCGCTAATTGGTATGAGTTATATGGATTGCATTTTGGCTTGCACTATTACATTCTGTGTCTTGTTATCAAACACTATCTGGACGAAGTTTGTAGGAGTTAACTTACATCTACCATGTTATTTTTGGTTACAATATTGGGATATTATTGTACTTGTTTTGTAATTTTTTTTAACCTACATTATGTTTCCACCCCAAATACCATATATTTTCATTTGATCTTGTATGTATTTCATAATTTAAGTTTTATACGAAAGCTTGTTATTTGTATCCAGTTCGGAGGCTGCCATTTTATTCTTCAAAGTGAGTGTGCATAAATATAAACAATATGGTTGTGCTGTTACAAGCACCCAGAACATATATATTTTTGGAAATATCCGTATTAAGTTTAATTAGTTGGTGTTGAGGAAACAAAAAAAAGGCATCCCTTAGTTTGGAAAGCCTGGACAGTTCAGAAATGTGTGTGTGTGTGTGTGTGGCTCTAGGTGTGTGTGTGTTTGGCTCTGGGTGTGTGTGGCTCTGAGTGTGTGTGGCTGGCTGTGTTTGTGTGGCTCTGTGTGTCTGTGACTCTGGGTGTGTGTGTGGTAGTAATTGTTGTCTGCTGAGTTCGCCCAGTAGGGTACAATAGGTCTCACATTTGCAAGAGGTTAAGCTATTGGCAATGTAAATGACAATGCCATTTATTCATCTGTTTTCAAAACCAACACATAAATAAAAATGTTGTCATTTACAATGCCAATAGCTCTAACTTTTGCAAAGGCGAAACCGTTGCATTGTAAATGCTTGTTTCTTTTATGCATGAGAAATACTGTTTGAAAATCACATTCGATCCTAGATGTGGGCATGAAGTGCGATGTAAAGGTGGCTTCTGCATCAGAAAGCCATTTACAAACTGCATGGTTGGCTTCTGATTGAAAAGCAAGTAAAATCTCGCCCTTCACCATAAAGATTTCCTGTTTTCGTTCCATCTGCTATTTGCAGTTGCAGCTGCAGGGCATTAAAAATGAGAGAGGACAATCTTGTCACAGCACACCACCCATTCATGAATTCATCAGTTAATCATGTTCTCAGCCACTAAATCATTCATCCACCAATGCAATCACACATCCATACATCCACCCGTTGACTCATTTTCACATTCCCCAACTCACCAATCTAAAAAAACAGACACACAAATTTGCCTGCCTTCTGAAGGTGAAATATATGAGTGAAATACGCTGGACAACATGCAGTGGCATGACGTGTTCCCACTAAATATTTCATTTTAATGGGGCCGATAACTTGCGGAACCAGCACCATGGCAATTATCAGGTCATTTGTAATAAGTACGGAAAGGAAGCTGGTGTGGTGTTTTTTCATCAAAATGAATCGGTCAACAGGGGGGCTACCTCTCCTGTGCTGCCCATGCAAAAAGGGCACTTGTTTAGTTATTGGGGGGAGTTTAGAGCTTGTAAATAGATGCTATACAAGTGTTTCGCAAGATATGGAACACTGCTGTGGATTTGAGCTTGCAGCAGCTTTCTAAATAATTGGAATCAGACATTGTCTAAGAGTAACATGGCTCAAGAGTGTTGCATCATATTGTGACCATACTATTATAAAAAAAGAATAACTGCATGGTATTGTTAGAGTATTACTGAAGTGCACATAAGGATAATGTAACATTTGATTTGATTTGATTTCAGGTTTGTAAAGCGGGTAGCTACCCAGGGGCGTCCCGGTGCTGACATTCGACCTGCAGAATTCAGAGGGGAGTATTATGGGAAGAGTATTATGGGAAGAGCCAAGTTTTCAATAGCCTACGAAAGGCCAGTAGGTTGGTTTCCCTTCGGATGGGGAGAGGGAGGGAGTTCCATAACTTTGGAGCATTATATGAGAAGAGACGTCCTCCTGAGCGGGCCTTTCTTATTCTGGGGACACTGGCCAAGGAGCGGGAGTCTGATCTTAGCTGTCTATTGGAGTGATGTGGTTTGATGAGGGGTCTCAGAATAGGGGGGCCTCTGCCATGAAGTATTTTATGTGAGATGCAGAGGGTTTTAAAGGTGATCCTTTCCTGAATTGGGAGCCAGTTTAATGATCTGAGGGCAGGTTTTGCAGAGCATCTGGATTTGGTTCCGGTGAGGAGTCTGGCAGCTGCATTCTGGGCACATTGTAGTCTGTTGATGACCGATGAGGGAGCACCTAAATACAGGGCATTTCCATAGTCCAGTCTAGAGTTAACTAGCCCCTGCATTAGTAGTTTCCTGGACTGAAAGGGGATTAATGGGAGAAATTTTCGAGCTATCTGTATGAGGCCAAAGCATATGCCGGCGGTTTTTCTTGCCTGTACTTTAAAGTTGAGGTCCTGGTCCATCCAGATACCAAGGCTCTTAATTTCAGTCTTTGGGGTGGGGGTTGATCCCATACAGGGTGGCCAAGTGAGGGAAGGGGGGAGTTTGCGTGGGTCCCTCAAAAGGAGGATCTCAGACTTCTCTCCGTTAATCTTCAGGCGAGATCCATTGAGAGATATTCTGGAGGCAAGACGACAAGTTGTCCAGACATTTGGTCGACTGGTTTATAGAGACGACCAGCTGGGTGTCTTCGGTTTACATGACAGCTTTTATGCCAAAAGGAGTTACGATGTCATTCTAAAGGTGCACAGCAGAAGAATAGGAAAGGAAGAGAGGCGCAGCGGAAGTAACCCTGGCTTGAGCAAGCAGCCTGACAGACAAGTCGGTGGAAGGAAAAAAGGGATATTTTCACCTCCACGGCGCAGTTAGATAGCACTGTCTGCTTACGGGTATCATCTGTATATAAAAAACACAGCTTTCACTCAAGCGTGTGGGAGCCATGTGGTGTGGATAAAATTATTGCCGCTGTGTGTGGTGTGGAAGATAGCGCGCTCCATGATTAGAGTATGTTATACAACACACGAACTGTAGCTGCTGATGAGGGATATGGAGCAAAGACACAGTATATCAAACATTGACGGAAGGAGCCTATACATTTCATTAAAGGAAACTAAGGGGCATATTATCAAGAAATTCGATAAAATTATTGCCGCTTTGGCGGGAGGAAACTGCCGCTAAAACTGCGATAATGGGCTTGATAATATGCTCTTGTGAATTCCCATATAAGGCCAAGGTTAACACCAGAACCTGGGCTGCTTGATAATATGTCACAAGGACATATTATCAAGACCATTATTGCCGTTTTAGCAGCAGTTTCCTGCCGCTAAAGCGGCAATAATTTTATCGCCGTTCTTGATAATATGCCCCCAAGTTGGTAATCAGCACAGAAGCACCCACACACACAAAAAGAACCTGCAGCATCAGGTCGAAGTGCAGTGACACCGAGAAGCCCAGGTGAAAGAGAACTCTGAAGAGTTTGCAGGGGACGAGTCAGAGGATGTGGAAGGATTTCATGACGATGAGGAGGGCACGCTTCTGCCTCTGCAGCCTTCCTGAAAATATACTGGCTGAGAGGGGAAAGGAGGCTGGTTATCCTTGCTCCCAGTAGTGAGGTACTGTGCTACCGTTTGCTGTAGTGTGTGACGAGGTGCGCAAGCTTTCTATATTGCCTTCTCACCCACGCATAGTGGCTGCAACGCCTAACTGTGATTTCCTAACTGGTATTGTATGCCATAAGAAACACGCATTTGCATTAGAAATAGAATACATAATGGTGGCAGCACGCTTTGTCCCCCTATTTGTTTACCTTTGTTACAATAGCGGCACCTAGCGCGGGTGCCGTCGTTGCAACAAAAGTAAATAAACAGGCATATAACGCCGCGGTGTGGGTTTCTAAAAGGTGGGCAGGGCTGCGACGGCCGTTGGGCGTTCGCAGCACCAGGGAGGGAGTGCTTCATCGCCCGTTGGCTGATGGGAGCACGGAAGGGGATAATAGAGCATGCACAGTCCGTAAAGCAAAATAAATAAACAGGCATGTAATGAGGCATGCGCGGTCCGTAAAGCGGGAGAGAGAGTGTTTTTAAAAGAGAAGGCGCAGTGGCTGCAAATAAAATAAAAGAAATAGTTTCTAAACTGTATTTTACCAGTGCTCCTTGTGTGTAAATCCAGAAATTATGTATCAGAGTGCTAACAAATAGGGACCCTGGGGAAAAAAGCGACAGAGGACAGAACCAATTGAAAGCAGCAGGTGCCATTACACTCAGTACGAGTGAACAGAGCAGGTCGTGCAGATAGCGCATGAGCGCTGATGCTCGGCCTAAAAATATATTTCTGTCAAGTGCACTACTGTGCTTGGGCTAGGCTTCAGTTTAAATTCACTGCACTACACATAGAAGGGAATATCACCTATGCACTTTAGGAAAATCCCACTTTTATAAATTCATAGCTCACCCCTAAATGTGTGTCGTATGAGCCCACAGGGCTGGTTGCTAACATATAAAAATAAGATACACTATATTTTGGTGATATTGTGCCCAACTATTTCACTATGCAGGACAGGCTAGACTTTTTAGACTTAGGTGGAATTGAAAAAAACATTATTTTCAACCTCCAATTAGTAAAGGGTTAGACAATTGCTTCAACGTTACATCCTGCTTTTTTTATATCTGACTAAATAGTGAAATAAGATTTGTGATAACATAAGCAGAGAACAAACTAACTTTTAAAAATGTAACAACTACTAACCATGAAAGTGGGTAGAGGATGTGGCGTAATGGCCGTAGCTGGTGAACCAGGTTCAAGTGACGCAGAGTCTGTTTTTTACCCCAGGCCAATTCTGCCCACCCTTGAGGCATGAGACCCTGATAAGCCCCCACCCGCTAGCATAAAAGGAATCTGTTAAATTGACCAAACTGTCCCAGCTCTTCTTTTTCTATGAAAAGGCCCCAAAATGTCTCTCTCATACAAATCTTCTCAGTGAGGCTCAGCTCCCCCGAAGCCCCCACTTCCTCGATCTGCACCTCTTCTCTTACACCCACGTAGATATCGCAAGAATAGCAATACCGCAAGAACAGGGAACTTCCTGAGCTAAAAGAGACATCACGCAATACCTGATGGTTGGGGCCACTTGCCCTCTGTCATCTTTCATATTATTGTGTCTGTTGCTAGCCTTAATGTAACTAAGACATGCAACCAACATCTTCCTAAATGTTTCTCTTTCTTATAAAAGTTTCCCCAAAGTGACGGAAATCCTGGTCAATAGATGTGCAATTTCATTGTGATTCATGGTCAAACATCCTGTGACCTTTTGAGAAACGCCCTATAGCGTGGGTGACACTTCTGTGCTCTTAAAAATGTTCCAGACAAGACCAAAATGTGTCATGTCCTGTAGGGACACCTGATAATGTCGTCATCCTCATGTCAATAGTTCATCAGTGAAAGAGTATAAAAATCTGTTCCTCAGACCATTCAGGAGACTACCTCGTGGCAGTGACCCATTGGGTCACTGACGCCTGTGTGGCCTCCTTCAGCCCCTATCTAAGCATCTTTGGCTGAAGCTCTAATTGTTTCTGGCACTTTAAAATTGTCCTTTTCTCTCTCCTCTGCTTCGCCCTTATTCTAAAAAACATTATTGCAATTGCAAAGCAATAACGTTGTTCCTCCTACACTTAACAAGTGCATTAATAGCTTTGCAGTCAAGAGTAGGTTTCATTCCCTAAGCAATTTCAATTGTGCAGTTTCAATAATCCTGGCCCCTCACATTCTGGGTCTCTTTAAACTGTTTAACCTGCAGGAATTATTCTCTTCATGAAGGCTTGTTTCAAGTTCTCTACATTGTCATAGAATGTATTTTGTGTCGTTCTGAAGTCTCTAGCTGATTTAAATGTGATTTCTAATGGATCCTCACTCCAGCTTGCCTTGTAGTTCTCATCAGAAAGGCTTGATTCTAGGCACTATGATTTCATAAAAAATTTACTCCATGTCTTTGAATCTCTGGCAGTTTTCCATTATGCATTTTTAGGAGTTACTCATTTCAGCTTGCCTCGCAGCATTATAGAAGCAAGCTCTATTTAGCATGTACTCCTGGTAGAGTGAAGCCAGGTTTTCTTAAAAAGTATTCACTAGAAATGCGTTTTATTGAAATACAAGTGTTTTGTGCAATAAAATGACACCTCAACTGTGATCTTTTGTCATCTAATATCATTGTTCCTTATTCCTCAGTCGAGTGTTGCGTCGATGACACGTGCACACGGCTCATGACCACAGCAGGGTGGTTTGTGGGTTGTGACTCGTGACCACACCCCAGAGGGCTTCCTTTCTCCCCTCAACACAAGTCTAAACCTATGCTGTGAACTCCGCTCCGTTCGCAGAGTTTTCTACACTCAGTGAAGCACAAGGAGTTCCCCAAAACTAGCGCAGCAGAGTTTTTTTCCTCGCCCGCACTCGTCAACGTCAAGTTGGCGAGTGCGAGTGAAGAAAATCCACCTCCCAAAGAGAATTTTCCTTGTTCGTGCTAGCCAATGTCTAGTTGGTGAGCGCAAGTGTGGAAAATCAACCTACAGGTGAGATTTCTTAACACAAGTGGTCGGATTTTTCAATGTGAGTGGTCGCGGCAGGTCACGATGACAAACCTTCCTTTCGCGTTGAGAAAGCTGCCGCTCAAGTTGAAGACCTACTCGAGCAGCACAGCAGAAAGGAAGCTGCACCCTACTACTTTGCGCATGGTGCTGTGCGCGATGATTTTATAGCACAGGACAAACACTCGGTGCTCAAAATCACAGCAAAAAGGCTTGACCATAACACACTCCGTCACTCGCGGAACTCCATGTAGCACAGCAGAGTTTTTGTGTTACTTTGCAAGGTTACGCACAGCAGAACTCTTCGAACTCCGCACAGGCTTATTCAAGTCTCAGCGTTGACTCAACATACTGTGATTCTGGGCAAATCACGTAATCTCCCTGTCTCTAGCATAAATTAATGTGTCCTTAACTGGTGCTCATGAAAGCGCAGATGTTGATGATTAAGTGTCATTGCTGAGCACCGGAAATCACTGGCTCAAATTAAGCACTGCCTTCCCTATTTCTGCTTCAGGGATCATTTTCTTCACGTCCATTTTCCTCATCCATCTCCCTTCCTGACAGCCTCGATCTCTCATACATATGCGGCACTGTATTCCCTAGATATCCTTCGTCCAGCAGGCCTCAGATAGCTGGGTACATTGAATTCTGTGTGGCAGGTAAGCCCAAGTCAAACATCCTAGGTTATGTAGACTATTAACTAAAAAGTCTTCTCTTGCCGTATTATGATGCCTCCTTAAATCATGGATATGCACAGGGCAGAAGGGCATGCCAATAACTCTAGTTAATGTAATTTGTTAATGCTGGATGTGCAGTAGGAGCATCCATTATGCCTGTGGTTGCTAGTGATAGGCGCTGGCACTTATTCTTGGAGGCCAAGACTTATTTTTTATCATCAGCAAGGGAGGGGAGGGCAGAAAGGGAGAAAGAGAAGAGAGCAGAAAGATAGGCATATTGTAATAAAGGGAGAGAGCAGGGATGAAAAAGATCCTGCAAGACTAAGATAAAGATACAGGAAGCGGGGGTCTTTGAAGACAGGCTTAATGTGCATTACTATTAAGCTGCCTTTGGTATTCGAAAGCACCAGCATTTGGCAACACAGGTGGCAGGCACATAAGTAAAACCATACAGCCAGCACTTGTTTTTTAATAAAGCATTGGGAAGCTGAAACTGTTTCAGAGGACAGTCATTCCCGTAGATTTGTGCATCTAACTTTGCCCCTCTCCTAATTGAAATATCCCACAGTATACCAACAGTGCCTGATCAGTGAGATCCTCCATAATAGCTTTAAAAAGAATTATGGCATGATAAAAGTGACGACACAGAATGGCTGAGGATAATACGCCATATGTCAAATGTGATAAGCAATGATATTGTTAATTGATAAAAACGGTACAATATTGCACTGTATGGGCTATGCATGTACATGACTAAGACCTTTGAGATACTCGGTTGCATGTATAACATGATGTTATGCTGTGTACTTTTGTTTTTGTATTTTCTCTGCTGACCAGAAAAATAAAATATATATTTTTTTAACTTTGCCCCTCTCCCCTAATTCATTGTCTCAGTGCCGTGGATCCCACTTAAGTATATGATAAGCATCGGATAAAAACAAAACCATGAGTTTATTTATTTTACATTTGTTTTACATCTTTCTGCTAGTGCTCACAATATACTGAACATGTGCAAGCCTTGAGAGGTACTTGTAAATCTGAAAAAGGCAACAAGGTCATTTTCTAAACAGGAATTGTGTAGACATTGGTTTATTTTAATATTTTTTACTAACATACACATTTTCAACACATACTTATATTTTGCTATATTTAGATGAGTGTCTCAATTAAAATCTCAAATAAACCCTACCAGCCACTCCAACAATTCCTTTCCCTTTTCCTTTATATTAGAAACTGACCCACGTTCTACTAAAAACATGTACACACTCCTTTATGTAGACATGTGAAGATTACTTTGCTTATCCAAGTAGATTTAAAAAAAGTAAAGCTAATGAAGAGTGTCAACAAGCATGCATCAACACTCTTTCTTCAAATCACATCACATGCTAGGGAGGAGGAAGAGAGGAGGCCATGTCTCATTCATTATGAATATACCTGGGTTCCCCAGGTCAGCAGTTGCCATCTAAAGGAGAAAACTGAAAAAAGACACTTGGGCGCCTGCACCAGGGCTTCCATGAAGGTACGATTACATGCAGTGTGGAAGCTAATAGGACAGCCCCATTTTAGGATAACACAGAAGCATTTGGTTATAAACATACACAATGGTGAGTAAATTAGTCCTGTTTCCATTTTTCACTACGTTTGCTTAAATATACAGGCATCATCCAACTTCACAAATGTTGAAGGAAATTTGGGGCATATTATCAAGGGATTTATCTCCGCTTGTTTGGCTTTAAAAGCCAAGAAAGCAGAGATAAAATTATCTCCCTATCAGCAACAGGGTGCTAACACGCAAATTCGCATGTTAGCACCCTTTTTCTCTACGCTTCCCCTTGCATCTCTAATGAGATGCAAAGGGGGCGTTCCAGAGAAAAATAATAGGAGAAATGTTATTAAGCGACATTTCTCCTATTATCAAGGATTTCGCTAACCCTGTTAGTGATAAAAAAAGCAGCGCTAACCGCGGTTAGCACTACTTTTTTTACACCTGGTATTTTCCTGACTTAGCCATGATATCCTATGGAAGGTGGCTATCATGGCTATCATTCAAGCTAACGCCAAACTTCGAGAGATTATCGTTGGTTTTCCAGTGATAGTTTCTCAATTGGCAGTTAGCGCGAGGATTTTTATCACTACTGAGATAAACCTTGCTAATAGCAGGTTATCTCTGCGTTAATTTCCGGTGATGCTTAGCGTTAAAAAATTAGTTGCTAAGCATCGTTAGCGGTAAATATCGCTATTTGTGAGTCGTAAAATCGTAAAATGCTGACGGGCCTGAGAGTATACTGCTGACCACGTAGCAGGGCTTAGCTATCTGGGAGTGAGAAGGAACAGATGGCAGAAAAAAGGGCAGTGTTAGTGGTAACTGTTGTGACTTGGCGATGCCACAGAGCTATTCTCTTCATTTCCACAACCTCTTTAGATAATCAGGTCTTAACCACAGTATTAAAGAAAACCACTTTTGACCCTGTCCAGTAAGGAAGTAGGCAAGAAGTTGAAGAAAGGCCTAGCAGGTGGCCGCTTAATCCTCCCAACTTGAATCAGGGGGGGTCCTAGGTAATTTTACATAAGGCAAAAATGAAGTGCTGCAAAAGGAAGTGGGAGCACTGTAAGAAAATTGTTAGGATTGAGTGGGAGAATTTCTCCAGTTACTAACAAGTGCACAGGATAAATATGGCACAACCATCATTACCTCTACAGAACATTTCTAGACCTGGGATGACTCCTTCTGAAGAAGAAAAACCTGACTTCTGACTCCCGATACCTGGATCCTGTTTTGAGTTGCTCTCCAAGGGTCAAGTAGGTGCCTCCTGTATACTTGTTTCAGGGTCACAAAAAGTAGAGGGAATGCTGACTACAGGGTTGAGACCAAATAAGACTCAACCCTGCAGGAAACCTGCCTGGATTTAGACATGGTGCCCAGAAGCCTGCTCTGAGGAGGTAGGAGCTGCAGACGTGACCAGAAGAAGCTTCCCTAGTAGTTAGGAGCCTGAAGATAAAACCTTTGACAAGGACAACCTGCTTTGCGTATCAAGTTCTATTGCATTTGGCCTGAAATTGCACCTAGATCCCAATCCCCCAGAAAGTGCTATTTTTCATAGCTCTGGATTTTTTTCTAGGTGCTTTTGTCTTAACATTTTGAAATTCAGATCTTCAGTACCCCATAACATACTTTGATGGGCTAGGTGCCTTCTTGCTCGTTAATCTTTTTCACTGCTTTTCTAAACTGGTTTGGGAACTTTATTGTGTTTTGGTCTTTACTTTAGAATCAATGATTCCGCTTCAATTTAGCAATTACTTCCTTAGGGAGTACCTGCTGCTTGTGCCATAGCCACCAGGGTCTCTGCACAGATTCTTCCCAAACTGTTTTGACCTAACTAAGGTGTGTTTTCTGTTGCTATGCCTACCCTCCTCCCAAATAATTAAATCCATGTTTGACATTGAGGCACTGTGGATAAGGCCAATAGATATTTTAAACTTTCTTCTGTGCTGTTTGATTGGTAAATGTGGTGGTATGTGTATGTTGACTGGCTGAATTTGGCAATTGTTGACGTTGGTTCCTTGAGACAGGCTGTAAAATATTGTTTCAGTATGGTATGTATAATTTTGTATGTGCAATGCTTTCCTCAATGAGGGTGGTTTTAAAAAAAAAAGAGTGAAAGGTCGAGTGGTTTCTCCCACTTCACTTAAATGTACTCTTACACTTTTTTGCTAGCTACAAAATAGGTGTCATTATATACTTGGAAAGCTGCACCAGGTGCAAGTTTCCAGAGACACTAATGCACACGACCAGTGACTTTTAGAAAGCCACCTGTTTCTTCTGTGCTGAATTGCACACAGCGAAGAATTCCGAAGTGGGGAGGACAACTGAAAGCAAAAACACATTTTTTTGCTCTTTATTCCTTCCTTTCCCAACCCACCACCAAATCTGGGGACGATACCTTCCTCTTGCCATCCTGTAAGAGACGTTTCTCCAGTGTGTGGTGTACTTCATGGAGAGCCTTCCTTTTATCTTTGTACTGAAATTCATCATCTTTATGTGCTGGCAACTTCAGGATGTCCAACACTTTTCATACCATGGGTTTAGTTTATTCATTTGTTTACTGTGGCGGGCAGCCATTTTGTGAAATTCTGTAAGTGTATGTGCAGGAGTGTGCGCATGTGCAAATGTGCAAATGTGTGGTCATAAACGTGGGCATAGAGAGTGTGTTTGTGTCTCCTCACTGAGGGCCTGATTCACAAAAGTACTCTGAGACAACATCCTAAATTTACTACTTTTGGTATTCACAGAAGGCATTTATTAGTAGTAAAGTTAGGATTTCTAACTTTACTACTAGTAAACTAAGACAAAATCCTAACTTTTCGAGATCCGGAATTCACAAAAGGCATTTAGTAGTAGCAAAGTTAGGAATCCTAATTTTCCTACTACTAGATGCCTTTTGTGAATACCAAAAGTATTAAGTTTAAGGATTTTGTCTGAGATTAGTTCTGTGAATCGGCCCCCGAGTCATTTCCTTGCATTTCAGCCATTTTTACATTCATCCTGCGAGGGTCCTGGGAGCCTTTTGAGCTTTCTGTGGCCCATAGATATATTTACTGTTTTTTCCTGCATTTTTCAAGTCGTCCTGGTGGGGTCTTCCTGGGCACTCTAGGGCATTTCGAGATCCGTAAATAGTTTAAATGATTTTATTGTAATCTATTACGGTCTTTCTTCTGGGGTCCTATGGGTTATGGGACTACGATGTCCTAGGGCCATATTGACTGGAAAGCACCCGCATGGACGTCATTTGGAGGTAGTCAGGGCTCGCAGCTGTGACATCTAGCTTGCTCCCTGCTACTCCTGCCACTTCCTTTGGTTTTGCCCCTCTGAGGCCAGGGGTTGCAACCGAAGTGTCAGGAGCAGCAGTCCATGTAGACCGTGAGTGACCTAGAGTTATCTAACCTAGAGCCAGGAGGGTTCTTAAGGGAGTCCGGGATCCCTGTAACGGGTGGAGGTCTCATTGCTGGAAGGTGCAGGAGGTCTGTGCGGATAACTGGTGAGTAAGGGGGTCTAGTCAGAACCCCTTATAACTGGTTATTGCTGACTAGGGGAAGAGAATCCATGCATAGTAGCTATTTCTTCCACGTATGAATCAGCTGGGCGCGGCATGTGTTAGAAGGTGGTTCTGACCATTTGAGCCGCCCGGACTATTTGCTTTTTGACCTCCTAATTTTTGAGCTTTTACTGTGTGAGAGCCTCATATGATGGGACTCACCCACAGTGAACTCATGATGAAACAGACTGCATGTGGACGATGCCATTTTGAACTATCCCAGAGGCCTGTGCAGGAAGTAGGGCGCAGGGGCAGAGAGGTGATGTGTCGCTGCAGGGTAGAGCCGAAGGGCCTTCCGCCAGCCCCCTCAAAATTATTTGAAAAGGTTTTGCACAGGTAGAGGAGCTCTCTCTGGGATATGGTCTTGCTGATGAAGACTGGGGCTGGAGCCTGGCGTAATAGTTGGAAGGAGGAATCCCCTGACTGTCCCTGGACTGCACCTAGGTTGGCGTCCAGGGTCAGTGAGGAGTTCACCCCCTTAGAAGCAAGAAGGGTGGTCAACAGTGCTCCAGGTGGCTGGGGCTGGCCATCAAGAGCGAGATGTCAAAATGGTGCAAATTGGACACCTGGGGGCTGAGATATGCCCCCCGGAAGGTAGGCAACCTTTGAACTCTAACGGGCCCGCGGCTGGTATAAGATGTGCCCCCGGGGTGGGTCAGGTCCTGGGGTCTGCTCCCAGGAGAAGAGAAAGTGGGGGTGCACCGTTGCGCGCTCCGTGAAATTGCACCCAAGCAGCCCAACCTGGCCATTGACAACGATGGTGGTCGGGCACCGTCGCCCCGCGAAGAGATGTCTCAGGTCCAGGACCCGCAACTCCGGGCCCGACGAAGGCGGAAGTCGGGGAGCGCTGTCGCACTCCCTATGAAGATTTCCATGGGGGCTGGGACCCAAACTCCGGGCCCGAAGTGAGCGCTGTCACTTGAAGTTTTCACTGGAGGGGCCCCAGATCCCCAACTCTGGGCCCGGTGTGCTGGGAGGAGAGAGGTGAATGCCGCTGCAGTCCCCCACAGCAGCGGCCGCCAACAATGGCAGTGCGGCTCTCCCTGAGCAGCGGGGGAAAGCACCCCATAATGCCCTGCAGGGCCCGGGAAGGCCTGCAGAGGCAACCGACTTTTTTGTGGCGGGGGGGTGGCCCCAGGAAGATAGGGTCACCGCAGTGGTAGGGGTAGCTGCGGGAGCCACGCAGACTACCCGAGCACAGCAGAGGTAAGTCCCTCGCTAAGTCTCTGAGGGACTTGCAGGACACAACCCTTCCAGGATTCATCCATGCTTCAAAATCAACCTTTGGCTGGAACTTTTGTTCTGTAGCTGAGTGTGAGCGCTTAAAACTGAACCAAGGTGTGAAGGGCTGAACTGGGGATGTCTTGAGAAAGGCATCCCCTAGAGGTGAAGAGGTGCAATTGCACAAGAGGTGCAATTACATGATGTTGTTTCTTTAGAGGGACTGGAAGTCACATATGTATAGTGAAATCATAAGCAAAGTGGAGTTATGTTGCAGGTCATTCCTCCTAGGGTATCTGGCTGTACATGCTTAATTCTGTGATTATAATTGTGATGCCTTATAGGGGCCTTGTTAGAATCCCTGGATCCTTGGTTGGCTGAGATAGGTACTGTAGAGCAAACAGGGACCCACGAGCCCCCAACATTAGGGAAAGACAGGTCGCCTCTAGAGATAACCCCCGCTCCACCACCTTGGTAGTTTGGCACGAGCACCCAGGCTTATCTTCAAGGCCAATGTGTAAAGTATTTGCAGTTACGCTCACAGCAAACCAATGATGACGCCACAAATAGACTCCACGTGAGTTTCATAGAAAAACAAGTATATGTTTATAAAAAGATATACGATGCAACCACACAATACGTAACCAACATATGCGTCAGGGGTAAGCTCCCCCTGGCCTATTACTATTGAGCTGAACTAAATAATCCTATGTACTCCTAATATCATAATATGCAGTTCGTTATGGAACAATCAGGTATTTCTCAACATAAGAATAATGCAGATTGTAATACTGCTATCTGTAATGCAGCGTGTAATGCAACAACATTGTAAACTGTTATGCCCCCGTAACGTAATGCATACGGTCCCCTTCAGATACTCTGGTAGGAAAAAGCAATGCAACGTGTAATACAGTTATCAGGCAGTTTGTTATGCAAAACTACGGCAATATGGAACACATATATCAGGCTGTTCGGTTTGCAAAACTAATGCAATGTGTAATACGACAATCCGACAGTTTGTGATGCAGGACTAAGACAAGGCGTAACACATCTATCAGGCAGTTTGTTATTCAAACCTAGTGCAATGCGTAACACACCTATCAGGCAGTTCGTTATGCAAAACTAATGCAATGGCCAATGTGACAAACAGGCAGTTCGTTGTGCAGGAATAAGGCAATGCGTCATACAATCGTCAGATACTCCGTTATGCATGAATTATGCAATGCGTAATTTACTCTGGCACCTCCAGCGGTCTCTCCGCCACTCGTGCTAGGTTGCCGTTAATCTCCGGCCACAGTTGCCTCCTCCAAATGGGTAAGATATAACACAGTAAATACAGCGGAGACACACTTTATCTTCTGGCGCCCCCCATCACAGGGCACAACTTGCGCGGGTCTTGGGCTGTAGAAAGCACATGCACACACCTTCGCTCGAGACACGCATGATCTTCGGGTGCCCCGACTTACTTGGCTTCCCGGTGCACACGTCCACGGGACGATCCTCACGAAGGACTCAGGCTTTACCAAGCACACGCACACTGCATCGCTGAGACTCGTTTGGAAATCCCTGTGCCTAAGATCGCAGGGCACAACTTACAAAGGTCTCAGGCTAGACAGAGCACACACACACAGCATCTCTAAGAGTCTTCTCTGGAAACTTTTGTGTTTGTGTGTTTCCGAACAGGGAGCCAGCTCACCTCAGGCCCTTGGGGACAGTTACTTCAGGATACAGCTAACAGCAAAGTACTTCAAGCAGGAGGATACAGCACACAGCAAAATTTCTTTAGCCTTTTCTTGGTTGAAACAGCAAACTGCAGGCCAGCCCCAGATCACACAGCAAGAGCAGTCCTATCCATCAGTCTCTTCAGTTGTTTCTTCCTTGGCAAAGGTCTTCTTGACTACGAAGTAGCTCCAGTCTTTTTTTTTGTCAAATCTGTTTATTGGCGTTTTATATTTCAAACATTACATTAGGTGCACCGTTGCAATTGTTACAGCCCTGCAACCCAACCGGTTAACAGTGCACGAGTACTAAGGCATAACAATGAGGCGCGACAGCATTACATATGAGCAGCATGTAGTTGTATCGTAGGCGCCCAGGCATGCTCGCAGTATAAAAAGAGTCAACGTGCCCTATCTCTGCAAGGATCGACAAGTCTTATATGTGTGGATAACAACTGCAAAGTAAAAGCATTTGCATCAAACAGGAACATCAAAATGTGGCATTGTCACATAAACACAGTACAAGTTCTTCCCCCTGCCCATTCCCAAGCCCGCGAAGTAGCTCCAGTCTTGTCCACACCTGATCAAGCCATTCTCCAAAGTTTAGGGGCTTCAGCTCGCATAATTCTACCACTCAATGACCCCTGCTCAAACCCTTTCTGGGTGCCACCCTACCAGTGACACCTTCTTCCTTTGATTAGTGGGGGTCTGGATTTTCAATCACTCAGCAAGAGACAGGACAATTGTTTTATAGCACCAGCCCAGGCCTCCCAACCTCTAGGGTCTTCTCCTCCTCCTACATTCCAGATGCAGGCCAGCCTGTGCTGTCTCACCTTCTCCCCTGGGTCAAGACATTCCCCAGATCCTATTGCTTTCAAATCCAGCCAGTCAATCCACAAACAGGCAGAGACACACAGAAATGTTTAAAGCTGAAAAAATCCAGCCACTTCTGAAAGAGTGGCTTACAAACACATAATTCAAAAACCATCTTCATAAAAAGATGTGTTATTGTAGGGTGAGTTCAGGCACACTAAACTTCACCTTTCCATCTTAAGCCTTTGGAAAGATAGGCTGGAAAACATATTACACATCCTTCCCATTCTATCCTATGGGCAAGATGGCCTTTCAAGAGTGAAAAACGAAATGGAGATTTTTTCACTGTTAGGACAGGATACACACCTTAGTACCTTTCACATTCAGTACATCCTTTCAAGGGGGGAACGCTAGACCTATCATAGGGTGTCTTCGGTGCACAGACAGGGAAGGGTAAGTTCTGGCAAGTGAGTGCACTTGACAGACCAATATGGAACTTTCACAAACTGTGCACAGGCCCTGCATTGGCCTGCATAAGGCTACTTGTGTGGGTGGCACAAATGGTGTTGCAGGCCAACTAGTAGCATTTGCATTACCAGCCCTGGCACACATAGTGCACTTTACTAGGGACTTCATTTAGTAAGACAAATATACTAATCATGGTCAACCAATTACCATTACTTTATACAGGGAACCCTTACACTTTGACACTTGTTAGCAGTGGCAAAGTGTCCAAAACATCTAAGTTGGCAACACATGTTAGAAAAAGGTCTAGGGGGAAAAGCAATAAGTTTAGGGAACTGTAGCCAAAAAGGTCCAAGTCCCACAGGCTTTAATTAAAATGCATTATAACTGTCATCAGAATTTATAAGTGCCCGCTATTCTAAAGGGATGCTTAGACATGTATTCTTGCTACTGCATTAAGTGATGAACAACCCAGGTTGTTAGCCACTGTGATTCCGAGGTGTATACTGTATAGTTAGTATGAGATGCTCAGCCAGGGTTATGTTTTGCAAGGGCAGGTGTTCCCTTTATAAATGCTTGTTGAGATAATAGGGTAGGTCGCCACTGGGATTGTGCCAGTGGGCAGTGCCCTCACTCCAGGTTATGGCCAACCTACTGCATTAGGGGGCAAGATGATGTGCATACATAAGAGTGGTGGTACTAGACCCCACCCCGCTGTGGGAGGGGGGGTTGTTATGCAATATCACAAAGTAATTCCAACAGCTTATGTACATTTGTAAAATTGATGCATAGTATTGAGTAGTGTGTGTGTGTAATAAATGTACTCTTCCATTAATAAAGCAAAGTACAGGCTGGACAATCAATTATTGAGTGTTATTTTTGCGTACAGGTAAATGGCGATTACTAGCCTACACCACCTCCCTCGAGTAAGCCCTAGACTGCTCTGCAATGCTACCCTCTAAGAGTCATGCACTAAAATGGGGTGTTTGGTTCCCAGTGAAAGACAAATGTAGACATGTTATTTGTGCAGGCCTCACAGATACTGCCGCGTTTTCCAACAATGTTATTATATCACATACCATTAATTTCATCATCTTCAAGAGCAAGAAAGTCTTAGAGTCCTTCACATTTCAAGCACACAACCTTCAGGTTTCATGAAATGTCTTGAAGCAGATGCAGTAACCTACTGAAATCTTTTACCAGCATGTTAACTTGTCTTCCAAATGTCATAATTGTATATGTCTTCAAAGTCAGAAAGACTGAGTCACCCTCATCTGAATTCAAACCTGCACTGCTCAATTGGCTCCCAGATCTCTGTTACGTTACTTTAATGTGCTCTGTCTCTTTACAAGCACTTGTATCATTGAAGGTGGCATTTTTTTTACCACCTATAGAAGAAAGAAAGACTTAATCATACCCATCAACACTAATTATGAAGCTTTCAGGTTTGTCACAGGTCTCTGCAGTGGGTGCATGACTCCCCTGGTTGTTGATTGCTTTTGAAAGGCAGTTATTTTTAGATGCAAACTTTTAGTTTATTTATGAATACAGAGGTGGTGGGGGTACTTTCAAAAGTGTGAGGAAGAGGGATCGCTGAAGGAACGTGTTTTCTCTTGTAGGGCACTTTTAATTCCCTAGGAGTTTGGGTAACAATGGGAATTTTGATTGTTGTTTGGTAGTTATGTTCTATTTGTGAGTTCATTTTTCACTAAGATTAGAAACACCAATTTATGTTATTCTGGTTTGGTATTATGGAATCCAAAGACTTTATCCCATCCTGGAAAAACCAGCCACATAATTTATCCTGTAGACTATGTGGATACAAAAAAGAAACATTAACTCATTTATTATGAGTCTGTCCTTGTACCAATGGTGCAAAGGAAAATTCTCTTGGAATCACTATTTAGAAACATGGGAATAGGCTCATGCAGTCAAGCCGTTATCATCTAGCTAAGTGGATACAAAGCTGCCCTTGCTTGAAGGGGAGTAAAGTTCATTATGCCTTTATTCAAGGAAATTTCGAATATAGGGTTAAAGAACTAAGAACTGTGTGTTTATCAGTGGTATCAAATATACGGATTACAATATTAACTTAATCCTGTTTTTATGTATAAATTGGCCCTTTGGACCAGCAGGATAGAGGTTATGAGGACCAAAGCTCACAATTGCTTGTTTAGTTTAAGGAGTGGCCATAATAATAGGTTTCCATCTTACGATTTTATGGTGAAATGTGATTTTTAACACCTTCGCTGCGGCGGCTATTCCGCCGCAGAGCTAATGGGGCGGCCGCGCGGCTCGCCCATGCTGGTGACGGAACCGCTCCGTCACTAGCCGCGGTTGAGCTGTGCTCATGACGGAGCGGTTCTGGCATGGCCCCGCCCGCTCAATGGAACGCCCAGCGCAGGTGCGGAATCCGCGCCACGCAGGCGCGGTGAGCTTGCCGTGACGGAAGCGCTCCGTCATCAGCACAGCGCTACCGCGGCTGATGACGGAGCGCTTCCGTCATCAGCATCGAAGGAGTTAATAAAAGTGTGTTTAAGCTTCTAGCTCTAGGAGAAATTAATTGCTAATGGTTTTAAAAATGTGTTGTTTTTACAGTTTTTTATATCAAATCTATGCTTGTGAAGGTAAATTAAGAAAAAGTGAATAGTGTATATAAAGAACATCAGCAAACGGAACTTAGAATGTTGTACCACCTGGGAGGCATCTAATGCATAGTGATATTATATTTAATTGTATACAATTTTTTAAAATGTAATAACATTGTTTTATGCTAGTTTTGTATTGTAGACTTTACCAGGGAAAATATAGACTACGTAGAATGTGGTTTGATCATACATGCACACAAGCCTTAAATCAATTGAAACAGACCCTACACTGTCAACCCAGAGATAATGGTATGATTAAAAATCTGTGGTTTAATTAAAAAAACTGCCTTCTTGGCTAGGAAAAAGGAATTACAGGAATCTGAATGGGAAATGTTATCCATGGTGGCAGAGACTGCTAATAACAAATTATGAAACAGTGAACTCCCAGTTTTTAAAGTATGTTTCAGTCCCTGAGTTGCTATCCCATGTTATATGTGAAGCATGGGTATCTCATTTTACAAGTATTTTTAATCCACAGATACATTCTGTGGCTGTTTTCTCCAGGATGGAATAAAGTCCTTGGAGTACATAATACCAAACCGGAATAACATAAATGGGCGTTTTAATTTTAATGAAAAATGAACTCACAAATAGAACATAACTACCAGACACCCATAAAACTACCTTTGTTACCCAAACTCCTGGAGAATTAAAAACTGCTGCAAAACTGGTGCAAAGCACAATCTAGAAAAATCCCATGACCAGGAAAGTAAGGAATATCATTGGATAATATACTTTTCAGTAAAATTAATAATAATTATACACCCACTCAACCTTCTTGAATCTTCTTTTCCAGAATTGTTTGAGCAGGTGGTAGATTTTGGTTGGAGACTTTTCCTGGACTCATGTTCGATGACGTTCATGTTATATCATCTTAAAACGTATCACAGAAAATGTCTGCAACAGCCGATCAAGCAGAAGGAAGCTGGAGGACCATCTACATCAGTGGCAGCAGCAACAATTACCATCCAGAATGCACCTTCAGAGGTACAGACTACTACAACAGATATGGCTCCAGAGTTTTCAAGAATGGCCACGTATTGCATGAACTATAGTGTAGCTGGTGAGCAGTGTGTTATAGCTATTCACAATGCTGCAAAAAATCATACATGGTCATTTTCTTCCCCTTTTATATTTTTTTATCAATTCATAAGACGAGTTCATAGTGAGCAGAAAGAATGCAATGGAAAGCCGATGAATCCTTGACTTCAACAGCAGCACAACAACACCAAAGCAGAGAGTCTATTCAAAAGTCCAATCTCGGCATCGGGTACAGCTCCCCTCTCATCTCCGCTGCTTGTCTTCCTCCTCCGCCGCCTTTTCTATTGAATTCCCTGGCAACCAGTGGTCGGCGGAACCTATTGCAGCATTGCTAATGCCTCTTTGATTTCTCCGGATGGCCGCAGAAGAACCGGGCTGAGGTTTTCTCCTCCTGACCCACCCCCTGCCTTCGGGTTCGACTGCTGCTGCTTTCCCAACTACCAGCCTGTTAGCTTCACCTCCCGCAAGACGACTGGAATGATTTGGGGGTTTAATGGAGGTAAGAATTACGGCACTACGTTACGGGGCTCTCTCAGCCTGTCATCTTCTGTCCGAGTCGGATAAACTAAAAAAATGAATTTTATTAGTGAGTAACTGGACAATGTTAAAAGAGGTGTGGAGATACTTTGAGGGTAGGTATGACCAAGAGTATCTCTGTAGGTGGTTGAGTTTATACCAGGACAATTTTTAACATCCTTTTTTGCACTCAAACATTCACAAACCAGCTCCACTGTAATGCAGGTGTTGTAGCACACCCTGATGGCACTCGGTCATCAGGGTGGACCCCAATGATGAAGCATGTCACCACTAGGCTGGTGAGTGAGGGGTTTTTATAAAAGGAAAAATTCCTTCCTTTTCTTCAAACACACATCCCATTAAGAGTCTATGAATCTCTATGGTGATACTCCCTCTTTGTTTGCTGCATACCTACCCAGGGGAACAGGAGTAATCCCCGTTCACTTTTGGTGAAAAATTCCCTTACTGTCTCCTTTTGTTGTTACAACTCTATTGACACACATATCTGGGATCTGCCACCTTAGCGTCATTTGTCCTTTCCTCCTCCCCGCTGGTCTCCATCTGGATGACTTTTCGATTGTCTCTATTTTCCATGGACCTGCTCCACCTTTTTGATTGTTGTTGAATCCACTTGTCCCACCTCCCTTTCGTCTCTCTCTCACTTTCCTAATCTGCTTTCCTTACTCATTCCTTACTATTTCCCCCTTTTCTCTCTCTGCCCCTTAGGTTGTTTTTGTCTCCACTTATCCTGCACTAATATTGTTATGCCACTGTGTTAAGTTGCTTCATCATATATCTTTTTTGCCATTCTTGAGTAATCTCGTGTTTTTAATGTTTCATGTTGTGTAATGGACTGTAACTCTCTGTAATTTGCTTCTTGCTGATACTCTTGTAAAGTGCTCCGATGCCTCCGGGTCTAGCCTACGCTATATAAAACTCATCAAAAAAATAAATAAAATAAATAACTTAAAGATTTGGCTCCACAGATTTCTCCGATGGCATCATACTGCGTGGATTGTGGAGTTGTAGTGAGGGCTGGAGAGCAGTCCATAATTCGCAATGCTGCAAACAATAATGTGTTGTTGTTTTTTTCTATATTTGAACCTTTATATTTTTTCTACATTAGCATTCATTTTTATTATCTTACAAAATGGGTATCTAATATCTATCTGATGTTAATTTTTTTATCTTCTAATTTATTGTAACACTACTTACATATAACTTGTCATATAGACAAGCCAAACCGTCCCTCTACAAATAAATGCACAGGTAACTTTTGTCAGTTATCATTATTTACTTTTTCACTTTTTAAATATAAGTTAACAGTCTGTGTTTGAATAATCTAGTAAGTGCATCGACAACATATACAAACATACTCTGTTTTTTTAGACAACAATGTGTTACATTTTGTAATCTCTTCTTTTAAACTAATACATGTGTCTTGTTCTGCAACTGCTCCTCTAAACAACTCTTCATTTTCCCTACAATCCTGTTCAGGACCAAAGAAATAAAACTGCCCATCACCAGAAACCTTTTCTACGTCTGCCACACCACCATGCAGAAATGCTCTATTCATTTCTCCTAAACATAAAACAGGAGCTTTCACATAATACAGCCTCCTACCTAAAGTTCGCTTTGTTGAGTGGTATGAATTATTTTCAGTTTTAAACTTCGCCTTAGAAAGATACATATGATTTTTTTAAAAATATGAATGGATTGCTGTCTAATACTAGAAACACTACTACAGTTCCATTTGTATACAGTACCCTGACTATGCCTTCCTTGTACCTCTTCTGCAATAACTTCTTCAAAATTTCTAGGTACTATCACCTCTTTTGCCATAGGACTACCATTCTTCATTTCATACCATCATCCTCTTTAATCAATAGCATGAGCTAATCTGTTATCCTGGAGATAGCTTTCTTCATTAAAGAAAGGCTCTATACAAAAAGTATTTATCCATTCTCCACTAAAAACTGTACAAAAGTTACTTCATTTCACTAATCTTTTCTTTCGGTTTTGTCCCCTCATGCACAACACTCTTTTGTCAAGAGTCTTCATTCTTTTTAGAATAAAAATGAAAATCTTCCTCTTCAAAGCAAAGGCTTATTAACTACTCTCTCAAATCGTTCTTTGCACTGCATCTCTCCTTCTTCTACACTTTTTAAAATGTATCACAAAATTTACAAGGCTGTAACTATGCAATCATTATAACATTTGTGCAGAACCTAGCAGCCATCTAAACACCTACTTACAATCCATGCAGTCATTGAAATATTGAGGCACACACGTGCACTGATGAAACACTCAGGCTCTACTCATGCACTCATCTAATTACATAGAGAGTGCCATTGTAGTAAACCTTTCACCCATATTGTCCAAAGACTACATATTCCTCAGGAAAACTTGTAAATACATGGGTTTGTGGTTGAATACATCAATACTCCCTGGATGATTGACTGAGTGCCTATGTAGTGCCTAGGTGATTGCCTTAGGATGCAAATAGTGCCTAGATGATTCAGTGACTATGTCACAACTTCATGGATCATTCCATATCTACATACTTATTGCCTGCGTGTTTGAATTAGTATACCACTAGTTTACGGGTGTTCGGCTGAGTGCATGAGTAGAACCTGAATGATTAGACAAGTACGTGATAAATGCTTCAATAATTCAAAACATGCATAGAAACTGGTGGGATGATTCAATGAGTGCCATTCTAGTGCCTGGATGATTGCAAGTGTATAGTATATAGGTAAGTAATGCAGTGCATGGATAGTGCATACATGATTGTTTAAGCCAATGCAAAGCACCCAGCCTATTGGATGAGTTTAATGAATAGTGTTTCAGTAATTAGATGCTGCCCATTTCTTTCTGGTTGAGTAAACAGGTAGTGCCTGGATGCTTACATACCTACATGGGTAGTGCCTGGAGAATTGAAAAAGTGCATCAGTAGGGCTTAGCTAATTAGATGACTGCATGACTAGTGTCTGAGTGACTGCATGATCCCATTGTTAAAGCTTGTGAGATTGGATGAAAGTGAGTTTTCTGCTGGGGTGAATGTATTAGTGCAAAACTATTGCCTCAGTGATTAAATGACTGCATAGGTACTGGATGGGTGATAGGTTTACTACAATGGTACTCTCAATGTAATTAGATGAGTATATGAGTAGAGCCTGAGTGTTTCAGCAGTGCACGCATGTGCCTCAGTATTTCAATGACAGCATAGGTATATGTGATTTCTTTAATAGATGTACACCTTCAAGCCATCTTTCCAAAAAAATATACCTTTCTACATCTTTAAGTAAACTAAAAGTCCCACCGCTGTGTGCAAGCACAAAAAACATATCTCACCATCTAAGCACATGCAAAGTGGCCATATAAGTTAAAAACCACATTGACAAACACTTCCCAATACATACCTAACAAGTATTACTTCTTTCTAATTCATATACTGACGGACATGTTCTAACTTTTTATTTCTCACTGCACTATTCCTGTTTAATAATGTTACTAAAACTACTACAACTCCCAGAATGCAAATAACAGATGTATCTATTCTGCACATGATGTTTAGACATCTAAAATATTCTTAGTTTCTCATTGCAACTTTCCACAAGACTATACCGTTATTTTTGCAATAAAATACACAATGTAATAAAGAGTCACTAATTCATTTTTCTGTTACTTCCCAAAACGTTCACCACTAACCTCTTAAACACATACCCTCTAATACATATATTTTTTCACATCACTGTGATACTCCTTTTAAGCAAACTCCCATATATATCTTCATTTCTAATGTACATTTTTAAAATGATTACAAAGTTATATACATACCAGTGACTTGAGTTTGTAGATTATATTGTTTTTAAGCTCTTTCTGGATACGTTTGACACTGTTACGATTTGTAAAAACCACTCTCAGATAAAGCAACTCTAAAATGGCAACCTCTACAGCTTTCCACTCTATCATCATGAAACAGGCAGCATATTAAATCATGTCTTTCATATTAGAATACTGGATGTCCACTTGTGAATGGTTAGCATCTGTTAAGGCTTACCATCTCTTTTAAAACGAGGTTGAGGTTGGTGCGTTTTTGTGATGTTTTTACAATAATTGTGGAAAAATCACGAAAAAACAGGGGTTCAAACTTATATCTAGCTTCATTTTTCTGAAATTTAAATATTGCTCAGCAGTTTATTACATAGTCCTGAGTTGGAAATTAAACTTGCCATTACTTACATTGTTTCATCACTCCTCAAATTTTACAATGATTTCTGTCTGTTTAACACCCTCCCGCCCCAATAGATTCTTAGCTCAGTGTACCTAGCAACCCAGTGAAACCAGTAGATCACAGGTTCACAGGACATCCTAACAGGAACATGCTACTTCCAAATAGGATACATCAGGTGTGCTTTACTCCACAGATTCAAAAGAATATCCATGTCTGTATTTCATTTCTTTTCTTAAACAGCAGCCAATAATAAGGCTTCTTGTCAAGGCATCCAACACTCTACCTAATTTTATTCACTTTCGTGCTGACAGAATCCAATGAAATATATATATATATATATGTATATATATACATATATAGATATAGATATGTTTTAAAACACCTCCATTTTAACTGTTCTTCCATTGGAAAAGTACCTCATTCAGCTCCAGCCTTTTCCGCACTACTCATGCTCCTTCACTTCAAAATGCTCAGAGTATTGATTGTGAGAGAGGTATTGACAGGGACCGGGGTTTGCCAAATTTGCATATTACTAGGTTTAGCCAGAGAGGGGTAAAGTTTCATCAGTTGCTGGCTTTAGTTAAATCCATTGTGGATTCCCAAGCACCTCACCTCATGGTTGTGCACTGTGGTGGCAATGACCTAAGCACATTGACCGGGGTAGGGCTGGAAATCCTAATGAAACAAACCTTTGCAGAACTGATGTCGCTTTTCCCCTACATTGTCTTGGTGTACTCTAATATATGCCAAAGACAGAAATGGAGGTGTTCCAATCAATTCTGTCCACAGATTGACAAAGCCAGCAAGCATGTTAACAAAACTGTTTCTGCATTGCTCGGAGACCATCGCATGGGCTGTATCCATCGCATGGGCTGTATCTATAACAACGATCTGTGTTTTGACATGCATGGAATTTATAGAAATGATGGAGTGCACTTTATAGATGAGGGCAACAGGATGCTTCTAAGTAACGTGAAACTCTGCATCCGGTCTTATGTATAGCAGCAATATACACACAACCAACACAACAGATCTTGTCAGAGCCACCCTAGTCCCCAAAATATTGTGAAGTTTTTTTATAAAGGGTGTTTTCTCTTTAGTTTTTGACAATCTTCGCGAAGATGTCACGATCTCCGTTGACACAATGCTAAAACAGAAAACAAAATCAGACATTTAATGGCCACCAACACATCCAAAAATAATATCTCACAGCATGTTTAAACTCATATTTTATGCACTAAGCTTCTTTAAAACCAATATTACAGACCTATTTTCTATTTTTGCGGTTATTTGCGATGTCGCAATAATGCCGTTAACAGTGCTGATCGCGTCTTTTCCATAAAGTGAAAACACGTATATGCACACATATTACAGTATTTTATACAATAGGGGTTTATTACTGTACACTTCAAAATCATGTTTTTCTACTGTATTTCTAGAACAACCATCTCAAAAACCTATTTTCCATTTTCGCAGTGACACAAAAGATTGCAATGACGTCGGTAATCGTGATTGTAATCGGTAGGTCGCGAACGCAGAAAGCAAAAGCAGGAATTCAACAGTCACCACCACATAAAAAAATGATGACTATATAATTAATTTTAACCAACACAGTAGATAACTCACTATATAAAAAACTCTATAATCATTTATCAATATCTCTATAACAATGCGTATTACAGATTATTTGATTTAAAAAAAAAAAATTCCACCAATATTCACGACAACATTGATGGTTGCGATGTCACTGCGATGGTACATGAGGGCCCGCGCTGGCAGTCACAGCATCATTGCAAATATCTTGCACGTTTAAGAAAATCCATTTTGGACACATAGCATGTGTCACTAACACCCCATTTTTCCACCATGGGATCAGAGTATCTCTTCTCTGTCCCCTTATGTGGGTTTGACTCAGATATTCAGCCCCAGGAACCATTCCCGATAGATAAAAAGGGAGCCGCAACTTTCTATTGAGATTGCGTTCAGACAAACAAAGCATTCAAGTTGGCGCATGCATTCGCAATTCATTGTGAAACTACAGTGAAAGATCCATGTCCAGAGATATCACTATAACTTACTTACATTTCTGAACACCTACTGAACAGATTTACACCAAATAAGCAAAAGGCACTTCCTTGAACCAACATCTACCTCCCTGCCAAATTTGGGGTGTCTGTTCAGTGGTTCGGGCTGTAGGTGTGGCTAAAGAGTACTTTGGGGATTAACATTACAAACGCAACCTTATTTCGCACCCCAATTGCTCAGTCCCCACTGCATGGATCTCCCCAAACTTTCCGTAACAATAGTACCCACTTCAGCACTGTTTTGGTAAAATTCCATGCAGATTGGTCAAACGAAACCAAAGTTATAGCCAAGTCAAAAAATGCTTTTCCTATGGAAACTATATCCTAACTATAACTAATATGTGGGCGTGGGTGTGTGTGTGTGCGTGTGCGTGGGTGCGTGTGCGTGCGTGTGTGTGTATGTATATTCACCGAACTAAACAAAAGTTAAAGTAATCTAATAGTTAGATGAATATGTCAGTGACAACATTAATGTTTTGAACTAAAAAAGCACAGAAATTCTGGTTATAGTTAGCAAAGCTAACTATAACTTGCACTCCTCCATGCACTGATATCTTAAATTACAACATTGATGATATCACTGATGTATATCAAGCTCAATATTTGGAACGTAACAAAATAGTTTAGTTTCAGCAGTGAAATTTACCCAAAAAAAAGTAATCTGCGGCCTTCTGAAGGTTTTGGGGAAACCAATAGAAAATAACAGGTTCAGACAAATATGCGTCCCAGGGATAGGGATTCCCCCATGTGAAAAATCTCTGGCAAAGGAGCCATGATGCACAGTGCATGAGATGGCATGCCACCTGTCTGTGACTCAATGCCTTAATTCCTTAAAATAACCTTCTTTAATGCATCATATTCAGCCACCCATTTCTACATCACCTTTTAATCCCTCCTTAACCTGGCATTTGCAATGTCTTAGGGTAATGAGCATCCAAATGGTGGCAAGCCCTTGTCTCTAAAATCTAGCTAGTCACTTTCAGGTCTATTTGGAACAGCTGAGCAGCATCTTAGAATTGTGCTAACGTAGGCGCATATGTCAAACTCCCATCATTTATTTTAGTGCATGTTTATCTCTTTACGTTTACTCCCCCTTAACCTCCTTTTTTACTTTTTACTTTTTATGCTTTTTTCGTGAAAGTAATAGCCCATTTAGACTTCATTACAAATACAATAGAGTGGGAATACATGGTAATTTATGACAGACCTTCTCTAGGCCAGTGTTCCTCACAGTCCCAGATATTACAATGGAGGATTTCTTCTGTAAGTGGCATCACGCACCCTTTAATCTGATGACATCATAGGAAGTGACATCACATGCCCTGTGGCACCCCAACATGTGTCCTTGTGTTGTGTAACTGGTGATCATGTAAAGCACTCCAATACCTACGTTTTGAGTTAGTGCTATATAAAACTGCAAAAAACAACAACATGATGTCACAGGAAAAGACATCCTTTGAAGGCAACAAAAAACTACAATAGCAACAGGGGTAATAACATATTATTAAATTACTTAAAGAACATAAAATATATTTCAGCTTCCATAATATATAAACTAGGGAGCTGCCATATCGTATGTGACACCTTCAACTAATCCTGGTATTGTGATTTACAACATGTGCATGTAGCACTCTCCTAATCTTATGCAGTGGTGCATGAACTTGTATGTAAGCCTGGGTGGAGTTTGCATGTGGAAAAATTACTTTTTTGCGCTACGTGGAGCTTCGCAAGTGGCAGAGTTTGTTAGATAAATGCCATTCGTTGTGATTTTCAGTACCAGGTGCTTGTCTGCACTGGGCAATCATTGCAAACGGCACCAGGCACAGCGCAATCGTGCGCTGCTTCCTTTCTGCCGCTCAAGTAGATTTTTACTCGAGTGGCAGCTTTCTCAACGCAAACAGATGCTTTCTCAATGCGAGCGGTCGCAAGCATACGCGACCACTTGCAATGAGAAATCTGACTGCCCGTGTTGAGAAATCTCGTCGGGTGGTTGATTTACCATGCTCGCGCTCGCCATCTTGAAGTTGACGAACGAGGGAAAAAACTCCACTCACCTACGAGGAGCGGAGATTTTCAGAACTCTGCAAGCTCAACGTAACGCGGAGTGTGGAAAACTCTGCAACCTCCATAGGCGGACCCGAGGTCACCGCCCAGACTTACTGCTATGTAGAATGTTGATGTTTGAATGCTGGGGACAGTAGTCTCCTAGTGCTGCAATAACAAAGATGAATACACCCACTGCTCCTCGAAGTCTGCTTGTGTGTCTTAATTGCTATCTACTTCAACAATTTAGCGACAAGTGGTTGCAAGGTGGAACCTAGGATTCCTCACTATGAATCATGTTATCAAGTACAGCGGAACAGATGTCTGTAATGGATCCCAAGTGACCGACAACAAGCTGTGCTAGCATTTCTCAGAGGGTCACATTCAGGGAAAGTATGTTTTTGCCCAGTATGAGTGCATATCCTATTGGCATTTCATGATAAATATTTGAGGATTTTGACAGTTGCGTAAAGTGCATAAGCCATGGCACTTGCGCACTACATTACAGAAGGCTGGGGGCAGTGGCTTGCCGCGGAGCGTATAGGGCGCTTGAACGGGTGGCTCTGCTGGACCAATCTATTTATCCCCAATAAATCCGCAATACCATCCACTACAGGGGTGTGAGTGAGGTCCTATGTCTTGTGGATAGTCCGGGTGCTGCCTCGACCCCTGGAAACCGTGTTGTTTGCGTGACGGCGGGCAAGCAGTGAAAGGCCTATTGGTGAGCCGGCATCCCCGGGCTAGAGTTGCGGAGCCAGAAGGTATTGCAACAGATGTGAGGGGAGGAGCTGGAGCGCAGGCCTGTCCGAGGGTGCGCCCAGTGGTCACAATCTTTCCCAGCTGGCTGGCATAGCAGGGGGTCCATGATGGGGTGATTCGGCAGTGCGGCCGGATCTGAAGTGGAGGCGGTGCGGACTCGAAGTAAGCCTGGGCCCTACGAGACCTGGAGTGACGAAGTAGGAATTTGAGCCAGCACGCTGTAGAGATACGGACCTGTGACCGGTGAGAAGTGTGTGGCGGCCCTCATAGTCGGGTGGATGGGGAGCGCATCAGAAGTGCATTGGTGAATGAACTATTGAGCTGTACAGACAGAATCTGGCCTAATACGGCCATTTTGGTGAGGACTACTTTGCTGTGAGCGGGTCGACTACACGAACTGGTGGTTTGATGAGACCATATTGACCTCGGCTGTGCACGAAAGAGGTAGAGTGACAGTACTGGAAGAGTACTGTATTCAGGTAAATGATGGCCTGTGGTCAGGGAGGGTCCCATATTACACTCTGTTGCGCCTGCAATTGCATTCATGGAAAGATTTGCAGATTCAACGGTCTGATACGACCAGAGGCTTTTGTCCCCACGTTTGGTGTGATGGTCCTATGTGCCCACAACACAGTACCCATGACAGGGTGCAGGGGTCCAAGAGGGTCCCAACAGTCCAATCTGGACAAGTTTACTGTGCCCAGAGACCGATCAACCAGCCTGGGGAGGACAGTTGCCTCCAGGTCGCCAACAGGATCCCCCAAACCGGAACAGCCAGAACCAGTGCTGCAAGATGTTATGTCTGCAATCAGCGGAATCAAAACAGACCTAGCACACAAAATTAACACAGTGATGACTGAGGTGTCCCTGCTCAGGGCTGACCTCCGTAATATGAGGGAAAGAGTCACTGAAGTAGAGGGGATGACAGCAGAGCTGGTGGGGGACACGAAGGCCCTATAGAGCAAGACAAGGAACTAACGCAGACAATGAGGGAGTTAGAGGCAAAGCTGGAGGATCAGTAAGGTCGCTCCGGCCACAAAATTATTCATACTATAGGGGTGCCAGGGAGGGCAGGGCCGGCAGTGGACCTGTTTGTTGAGGGCCTCATACCCAACACACTCCAGCCCAGGAATCTTTCTAAATTCTTCGCAGTAGAGAGAGCCCATAGGATCCCGGGAGTACGACCGAGGCCGGGAGCCCCCACTGCGACCTATAATCGGGAGACTGTTTAACCACCATGATAGGGACGTGATCTTCCAGGCGGCTAGGAGCACTCCACTACTGAAGTTCGAGAATGCTCTCATTACCTTCTATCCAGACTTCACACAGAAAGTGCAGCAGAGGAGACAATCTTTTCTGGAAATTAAAAAGAACTTCAGTGCGCAGGACATTAAATACTCTATGCTTTTTCCGGCAACTCTCCGGGTGATGGCAGATGGCAAAGATTGGTGATTTGAATCTCCCAGTGAAGCCCAAGATTGGTTGGATACCTGGAGGACGGATGGGAAGTCACAACATCAACGGCAGAGCACTTCAAGAGATGTCGCGGAGGACCCCGGAGATGGGCTAGGACCGGGGCATTAAGTGTGAGTCAGGGATAGTCCCAATGTTAATGGAACACTGCTGCAATGAAGAGACTTCAAGTGCCACCTGAAACGGGATGGACATATTGAAAAGCATCCGCAGCGACCTGGGGTGATGCAAGTCAACAGCGACTAAATGCTGAATCGCCAGATGAAGACTTTGTGTTCAGATAAGACATGTGTTTCCTTGATATGCTTAGTAGTGATGTAAGGCTGATGTACTTGTCTTGATGTATAATGTGCTAAAACCTGAGACATGCATATTGAAGGGGAGGTGGGTTGGGCCGGCAGACCTTCCGGTATTGGGCTGACCCCAGTTAGGTTTGTTATTATGGGCGGACATGCACTCTGCGAGTTGGGAGGGTGGGTGGTTTTGAACCCACAGTGCAGGGCGGCAGGGAGGGAGGGTATGGGCAGGGGTAGCCAGCACACAATTGGCACTGTTTTAAAGATGTATATGTTGATAACCTGGCTGGGAATGGGTAGACGACAAGACATATCAACTGGGAATCCAGGGCACAATAGCCTCCCCACACATATAAGTCATTCAGGTTATAATCCCAGCGACCTATTACATGCACATGTCAGGGAAGGACACAGATGAGCGTTAGGCAACCCCCGGGGCAGGGACAGGGCTGCGGATCCTGACCTAGAACATTAACAGGCTGGGACATAAAGATAAAGTGTACAGTGGTGCTGCAATATCTCCGCAGGCAAAATCCTGATCCAAGAAACCCATCTCAAAGGCACTACCTACTAGGCTCTAGAATTAACGACCCCCGAACCTACCGGGAACCCAGTTATAGCTGACAATAACTTCAGGAAGTGGATTTCCGACTCACTCGACTCTATCATTCCTATAAAAACTCGCGAAGATAAGAGCGGAAAGTTAGGCTCAGCCCCCTGGTTCAACTCAGAACTTAGAGCTCTCCGCAAGGAATGTAAAAAAGCTGAGCGATTGTGGAGGAAGGACTGGCTTCACTCCAATAAAGACGCATACCGGAGGACTGTGAGAGCATATAAAGCTGCTCTGAAAACCTCTAAAGCCTCCTACTATGACGACAGGATAAAAAATGCCACTAATTCCGCGAGAGAATCCTATCTCATCGTCAAAGAACTACTAAAGATTCCTGAACCCCCATCATTGTCCAGGGCCACTCCAGACAGGAGTAAAGAACTAGCTAAATTCTTTGACTCTAAAATCGCCAACATCCTGGACAAACTCCCACAGCCTAGTCAGCCAACGTGCGGGGACACGGTAGCACCTGACACCGGTTCTGTAAGCACCCCTGGCCCGCTGCTTAATGCCTTTAGAGCGGTTACATCGGATGAAGTCGAAAAGACCCTGGCCAAAATGAAAAGTGGCTCCCCCCTAGATCCCGCACCCATGAGGTTTCTCAAAGCAGCCGCTCCGGTGATTGTTCCCCCAGTTATGGAGCTGATCAATGCCTCTCTGTCTCAAGGCATCGTCCCTCCTAGCTGGAAGGGAGCGGTAGTCAAAGCCCTGCTAAAAAAAAAACCAACTGGACCCTTCCGACCTAGCCAATTATAGACCTATTTCGCTCCTTCCGGGCATCAGCAAAATTGCCGAAAAACTGGTCAACGCTCAGTTGTCCCAGTTTTTGGAATCAAATAATCTGCTGCGTCGGTCCCAAACGGGGTTTCGCCCTGGCCAGGGCACGGACACCGCCCTCCTCACCGTCATCGAGGAGGCAAGGTGCATTTTGGATTCAGGGGGATCAGTGGCAGTGATCCTCCTGGACCTTAGTGCAGCCTTTGACACGGTGAACCACTGTGTCCTGCTCCATCGACTGGCTAGGGCGGGACTCGGGGGCACAGCGCTGGCCTGGTTAGAGTCTTTCCTCTCGGGCCGCTCATTTCAGGTATGGGATGGCTGCTCCCGTTCTGACTCCCTTCCTCTGATAAATGGGGTTCCCCAGGGCTCTTCACTGAGCCCCACTCTTTTTAATGCCTACATGGCCCCTTTGGAAGATGTAGTTGCCCCCTTTGACATCAAGATTGTGAGTTACGCGGACGACACGCAACTGGTCGTCTCGCTCTCACATCTAGACCAGCGCCCAGATAGTCTGCTGCACTGCCTCCAGAAGATCCACCACTGGATGTGCGAATCTTTGCTCAAGCTTAATGGGTCCAAAACAGAGGTTATGCTGATGGGCAAGAAATGGACAACAACTCCACCATCTGTTTGGCCCGATTCCATGGGTGTGGTGCCCACCCCCAAAGAAGAAATTAAGAGTCTGGGGGTCTGGCTTGAACCTGACCTATCCATGAAAACCCAGGCTACCAAAACAGCCGGTACCTGCTTTGGTCTCATGCGGTCAGTCTGCAAGATCCTTCCCCTACTCCCCCCTCTCTCCAGGAAATTACTGATTCAAGGACTGGTTCTTGCACGACTGGATTACAGCAATGCTGTCTATTTAGGAGCCCCTGAGTCCACCTTGGGTAAGCTGCAACGAACACAAAATGCAGCTGCTCGGATGCTGTTTGGCCTCCCCTCCAGATCTTCCGCAAGACCTGCCCTCAAAGCACTCCACTGGTTGCCAGTACGAGAGAGGATCGAGTTCAAGGCTATGTGCATCGCCCACAAGCTCCTAAATGGACAAGGCCCCTCTATCCTAGGAGAAATGGTTACACCGTACAAAGCCTCGAGATCCCTGTGATCGGACAGTGAGCACGCACCGGAGCTCGTCGCTTCTCAGTAAAGGCAACCTCCCGCTGGAACCTGCTCCCCCGCAGTTTGCGATTGGAACCCTGCCACCTTCGCTTTTGCAAGCAACTCAAAACGCTGCTTTTCCCTAAATAAATAGTTTCGCTCCCCTCTCTCCCCTCTTAGCCAACCTTACTGGTTTTATAGCGCGGGGATGCCTTCAGGTCACCAGGCGCTCTACAAATCCCTAAATAAATAATAATAATAATAAATAGGCACTCTATAGGTTTGGATATAAGTTAGCGGCACACGCAGGTTTCATCACCGGGTCGAGAGGGGTTGGAATCCTGCTTCGCACAGCTTTATCCTTTATCCCAGGGGAAATACGACACAACCCTCTTGGCAGATACGTAAATCTTACAGGGTGGTATGATGGCAGGGCACTAAATCTTTGTTCGGTTTATGTACCACCGAGGCTGCAGGCAGACACGTTGAAGGAGCTGGGGGCCCTACTTTTAGACCTACTGGAAGGTCTCTTAATAATGGGTGGAGACATGAATGCCACTATGGATCCAGGGTTGGACAAAATTTCGGCTCCGGGCCAGGAAAAGGCACAGGACCCTCTGAAAGACTTCACTGAGGCAATGGGGCTACGGATCTTCGGTGCCTACATAACTCGGAGATCAGACAATACACATTTGACTCCACCCCTCACGGGGGTACTCCCGCTTAGATGATCTGATAATGCAAGTGGCGCAGGCCCACTGGTTCACTGGGACAATACATAGGGCAAGGGGAATTCCTGACCATTCACCAGTAGAAATCCAATTAATAGGAGCTATAAGGATTTTTACTCTGCCCCCCAGAATGGACACATGGCTCTTTAAAGACAAGCAGGCTAAATGCAAAATAGGAGAGCAGACAAAACAATATTTCGAAGATAATGTTGGGACAGTTGAGTAGAATCAACATGCACACTATGGGAGGCCTATAAGGTGGCGATGAGAGGGTATGTGCAGGGCCTTGTGGGGGGAGGGAAAGAGGAACCAAGCATCCAACAGGACACACTAGAAAGGGAGATCTTACAACTGGAGGGAGGGGCCACAGGAGAAGCTGTGACACTACCGGAGGTTCGACATCAGATCTGCCTCAAGCAAAAATAGCTGAAAGACTTAGTAGAAGAGGCAGCCAAGAAACATGGCAGGGTGGCCCAAAGACGGCTATACGAGGTCAGAGATAAGGCTAACAAACCATTAGCAAGGTTAGAAAAAAGGGACGGGGAGAGAAGTTGGGTGTTACAGATAAAGACTCGACAATCAGGGATCAAAACAACAAGCTCTGCGATAGCTGCAGCATTTGCAGACCATTATGAGGCCCTGCATAGATCCACATCTACCAGAACTGGGGAAGATTGTGCAGAGTTTCTTAGAGACCTCCCTATACCCCAACTCTCTGAAGAAGATAAGGAGGCTTTAGATAAAGAGCTCACGACTGAAGACATAATAGGGGCGATGGGAGACCTGCAGTCGGGCAAAGCGGTCGGTCCTAACGGAATAATCATAGAATTTTACAAGGATGTAGCCTCGATAGTAGCCTGGCACATGCTAGCCATGTATAATGAAGCCCTTAATAGCGGTATATTACCAGTAGATCAGGGACTGGCCACAATTGTGGTAATACCAAAGCAAGGTAAGCCACCAGATGATTGTGGGTCGTACCATCTGATATCTTTACTTACTGTAGAAGTTAAACTATTGACTAAGGTGTTAGCGAATAGATTGGGAGAGGTCATCTCCTCGGTAATACATACAGACCAGTCTGGGTTCCTGCCTCATAGAATCACTAGACTTAGTTTGTGAAGGCTGCACGGGGTGTTGCAAGCCATTGGAGCTGGCTCAAGAGAAGACGCTGTACTGGTGTCGTTTGACGCATGTATGGCATTTGATGATATAGAAGCGCCATATCTGCAGGCGGTGTTGGAAATTTTTGGCTTTGGCCCCAGTTTCTGTGCTTGGGTGCGTGTACTATATGAGCGTCCGTTTGAGAGGGTGCGAGTGAATGGCATCACCTCAAGCATCATACAGCTGCATAAGAGCACGAGGCCGGGCTGCCCACTCTCGCCCATGTTATTTGCGCTAGCACTGGAGCGGTGGCTTTATGGGACAGAATGGACACTTTTGTTAGAGGAATAAGCGGGGATAGGGATTGGGTTGAAAAAATATCTTTATATGCCGACGACATACTGTTGTATGTTACCTACCCTGCATCCTCTGTTGGCCGAATCATACATATATTTAATCTGTTCGGAACCTACTCTGGATTCAGTATAAATTGAAACAAATCCCTTCTATATGTATTGGCAGGCACATCACCACGGCTACCATCTAGTGCTAGCTCCTTAGAGATAAGAGACACATTCAAGTACTTAGGTATAATAATATCTAAAGGGAACACCCAGTTTCTGAAAGAGAGTTTGTTCCCATAGCTGGACAGAGTGCGAAGAGACATTGAGAACTGGAGGAAACTCCCACTGTCCCTAATGGGACGCGCTGCACATTCAAAATGCTTCCGTTTCTGTATGTTCTGCAGAACACCCTGTGTAAAATACCACACAATTTTTTCAAACAGGTAGATTCTGAGCTGAGGCTGCTCCTATGGGATGGAGGTCAGGCCAGAATAGTGCTAAACAAGTTGCAGCGCAGTGTCTACGAGGGGGAGGTTGGCAATTCCTGATATTAAAAAGTATGATTGGGCTGTGCAATTGATGACTATAAACGAGTGGGTGTCCGCAGGAAGAGAGGAACCTACTTTTAGAATGGATCGACACAGTATGGGGGTGGGAGGCTACCAAGATGCATTATATGGGCATCGAGCGATCGATGAGCTACCCACATATACCAAAGTAACGATACAGATCTGGAGGGATGCTACTGCATTTCTGGGTTGGAAGGATAACATTTCTTAATAAACGCCATTATGGGTCAATAAACACCTAAAGGAAGTAGCTCAACTACAAGGATTCAAGCAATGGCAATCGTAGGGATTGAACTCCTGGGAGACATCTGGAGAGGGGTAAGACTGGTAAGGATTGGGGATCTAAAAATAGAGTACCAGATGTCGGACAAGGAATTCTTACGGTATCTGCAGTTACGACATGCGCTACAGAAACATGTGATAGATGGGGACCAAATTGCAGAGTATGCCCCTCTTGAGGATAGGTTACTCATGGACCCTATGCCTGAGAAAGCGCTTTCATTGATTTACAAACTTAGAGACGCTGGAGGATGAAGACTGGACAGAGGCGATACAGAGTCCAGGGGAGGTGGCGATAAGGACTAAATTTTGTTTAATACAATTAGATTGCCCAAGATGTACTTACAGTCTGTCTTACAGCCAAGTTTGATTTCTTTAATAAACAGAATGTATAAAAAGAAAAAACTTTAGATTAGACTACTCGTACTGCTCTCAGTCAAAATTTCATAAACTGTGGTGCACGGCACAACATCGCTAAATGCCGCTTCCAGCATTTTGCACTGTTTGTGAATTATTGCAAAGCAGTCACAGCACTGAGAGGGTGTTGTCATTCGACTTGCCACGTCGGTCTGCCATCTTGTTGCATCAGCTCACGCAATGTAGGTGTCATCTTGTTATGCGTGTCATTATAGCAGTCGAGCAGGATTGAAGCAATTGGTTGTATTTATGTGAGCGTGACATCACGTCGTCAACACAAAGGAGACGCCATAGTTTATTGGGAGGATTCAAAACAATTGACGCCATTTTATTGAAGAAGATCCTAGTCAGTGACATGCACACTAATGCTAGACCGGCGTGTTGCTGTACTTTAATGAAGGAGATCCTAATCAGCGACATGCACAACTAATAATAGACTAGTGTGTTGCTGTTCTACGTGTATAAACAGTGAAATGCACACTAACCGGTTTTGGGAGTCTAGTCAGAAACATGTATACTTATTCAGAATCAGCGTGTTACTGAATCATAAATGTTAACAGTGACGCAGACTAAAGCACTTTGGTTATGTTTACATTTGCAAGCGGCATACTGTGTGTGTCACAACTGGAGCTGTGAAAATTAGTGAAACGCAAACTATTTATTTGTGGTCTCCACAGCTACAACTTTCAAAACAGTGACAAATTGAATTTTTTAAATAGTGACAACTGTGTTTTCAAAAGTTTATAGCGTTTTTGGGTTATGTATTGAAACATCATTTATTTATTCATTTATGTTGTTTTTGTTTCTCCTTGTGGGTGTTTGTTTTTTTTACAATATGCAGTCGGTAAATGCCTCTCCACCCTTCTCCAGGTGACCCACCTATTAAATGGAAGACTTGGTTTCATGCTTTTACTAAATATTTGGGGGAAATAGGAGGAATTAGATATAGTATGTAAAGGAAAAGATTGCTTTTAGAAGATACTTTTAATTTTTGAAGGGCAATCTATTTATGAACATTTACCTATAGTACATGAAGGATCTTGTGAAGGGGAGGAATTAGATGAGTATAAGGAGGCAATTAAAAGACTTGAGAAACAGTTTGATGTACAAACAAGCTTAATTGTCAACAGACATACGTTTTTTACAAGAAAGCAGCACCGGGAGGAGTCAATAGACTTATACATGGCTGCATTATGCATATTAACTGTGGATTGTGAATTTTAGGTCTATTCTAGTCAACATATTAGGGACCAAATAGTAGTCAAGTGTTGGGTCAAGAAAATGCAAGAAAAGTTACTAATTTATAAGAATCCATCATTAGTGGAAAAAAATAAATATTGTCAAGAGTATTGAGATTTCCCACAAGTCATCAAGAGAATTAGTGAACAAAGAAGAGTTGGTGTACATGCAGTGTCTGACAGTGGTGTGAATGGTCAGCACAACACTAGATCCACTTTCCCAAAACAGAAATATAAATTCCCAAAGGGGGGCAAGAATCAGTTTTTTAAACAAAGAAACAAATGTTTCAGGTGTGGGCTTCCTCAACATTCAAACATGGAGCAGCCAAGCCTGGCAAAGAATGCTATGTGCAAAAAGTGCGGTCAGGTTGTACATTTCACCAAAGCATGCCAATCTAAGAAGAGTAGAGTGAATGCTGTGGTTGAGTGCGATGACGAAACATTTGAACTATAAGAAAGAACAAACGATTTGTTGTTAGTCATTACAGATCACAAAAAATCTGAATGTAGAGATCCCTACACTGATATTTGTGCTGATGGTAAAGTTCTAAACTTATTTGTTGATTCAGTTGCATAGAGGTCTATCACTACTGTAGTTTTGTTTAAGGATACCTGGACCAACAGAGAGTTAAAGGCACCAGACAGGTGCCCAGTATCATATGATGACAAGAGGAATGAGTTGTTGGAGTTTTTGGACACCACACTACAATGCATGGAGAAAGTTATATGGTTTGTGACGAAAGTGCTCAACATTTTGGATTGCTACCACCAAGGTTTACTTAGGTTGAGTTTGAGGCCAGGTAAGGAGGTCCAAGTTTCATTAGTAAGGGAGACTGAGACATAAGTAAACAACATATGGATCAACGAATTTCCCAAGGTTTTGAGGGGAAGTTGGGTAGAATTAAGAGTTGGCAGCATAAAATTGAGGTTCAGGACGATGTTACCAGTCAAGCACAAGCAGAGGAACGTGCCTTTTAAAATCAGGGGGGAGTTAGCAAATGTGCTGGAAAAAATGTGCATAGAGGTGATTATTGAACCCGTAGAATCATCATTGTGGTTATCTCCGTTAGTTATCACCCATAAAAAGATGGGTGATTTGAGAGTTTGCACTGATCTGCATACTTTAAACAAATCCATTTGGGTGGACTCAAACCCTTTACCAAGAATAGATGATTTTTGACAAGTTTACTGGGAACAAGTACTTTTTCCAAAATTGACTTGGCTTCTGCCAACCATCAGGTGGGGTTGGAACAATCCTGTAGGCACCTCACGGCTTTCATATCTCCTTTGGGGACTTTTCAGTGCAAGCGTATGCCTTTCGGCTTAGCATCCTGGATCATGGAGTCTGTGTTGAAAGGCATCAGTGGGATTGTTTCAAGGGTTTTCAAGACGATAAACTAATACCAGCTATATAATTACAGGACCCCGAGCAGACAATGAATTTGGTTTTGGAAAGATTAGAAAAAGCAGGTATTGTTGCCAATCTAAAGAAGTGCGAGTTTGCCAAGTCAAGCATTGAATATTTGGGACATGTTATTTGGCAGAAGGGGATCAAACCATGTCAGGGTTTGGTGGATGACATTACCTATGCTCCAGTACCCACAAGTAATGAGCAAATTTCCGCTTTTTTGGGAGTTTGCAAATTTTACGCAAAATTCTGAAAGAATTTTGCAGGTAAAATGGAAAATCTGTGAACATTGCTTAAGAAAAATGTTGTCTTTCACTGGGATGAAGGTTGCCAGGAAGATTTTGACAGGCTCAGTGAAAAGATTGGGTCCACAGAAATATTCACGCGCTATGGTCCATCAACTCAATGCATTATTACAGATGAGGTAAGCAACAGTGGGTTGGGAGCGACGTTGTCCCGAAAGGTTCACCAGGTGGAGAGAACAATAGGATTTTCATCCAGGGTGTTGAGAGATAATGAAAAGAAAATGGCAGTGATCAACAAAGAGTTACTGGGTTGTTTTTGGGCAGTCCAGAGATTCAAGAGTTTTGTTTGGGGAAGAACATTTCAATTATTGGCTGATCACAAACCTTTGGTTGGTATTTTGAGTGGGGATTTGAACAGGGATCTTACACTAAGGATAGAAAGATTCCGTGTGAAACTGTTACAGTATACTATCTACATGCTACACATTCCAGGATTTAAAAACATCCAGGCAGCTTATTATTGGAGATCATCATTTGCAACTGAGGGGTGTAACACAGAAGAGGAAGATGAGGAGTGTCTGATTGCTGTCATCGATGTATGTCCAAAGGGCACGTTTAATCAAAGTGAGTGGATGGACTGCTTTCAGAGGGATGATGTGTTAAAAATGGTTCAGAAATACGTTATCGAGAGTTGGCCTAGAGAAAGTTCTTTACCGTCCAAATTATAATCATTCATTAAGATCACCACCTTCCCTGCAGAGTGGATTGTGGAATATTGCAAGTTGGATTCAAGCCAACCTGCTTCAGCTTAATGGCGAAAAAACTCAGGTGCTACTTTTGGGGAATAATAAAGAACTCTGGGGACAACAACACTGGCTTTCTAAAATTGGTACTCTGTCGCAGCATAAACACCAGGTCCAAAATCTAGGCTTCATCATTGATGACCAATTATCGATGAAGCAACTAGCAGTGAAGGTGGCTTCAACCTGTTGCTGTATCCTGAGATGGCTCAGAAAAATCCTCTAGATGTTGCCTGACTCCACTCAAAGAACTGTGGTCCAGGCTCTTGTTACTTCCAGATTAGATTATGGTAACATCATGAATCTAGGAGCCACTAAGGATGTGATACGCAAATTACAGATGGTGCAGAATGTGGCAGCTAGGCTGCTGCGCCAGGTTCCCAGGATGACTCCCATCTCAGGCTACCTCCGGGACCTCCATTGGCTCAGGGTGAAAAATCAAAATAAATTCAAAGCCTATGTTTAAAATCAAATTTGGAAATGCACCTCAATTCCTGAATGCCCTAGCTCCTCCTTATGTACCACCACACCTTCTCTGCTTGACCACTCAGGCCAAACTTTTTGTCCCTAGTACCAGATTGCTGCGAATGGGGGGTCGGTCTTTTACTTGCCTGGGCCCCTCAATGTGGAATTCCCTCCCCCTGCCACTTCAAAATGAAACAGTTATGAGAATTTTCTAAAGGGCTTAAAACTTGGCTCTTTAATCAATAGATCTTCCATCCATCTTTTGCTCCTATCAGGCGGCGCCGGAAAACCTTCGGGTAGCTGTTGCGCCTTATAAGAATAAATAACATAATGTTGCGGATAAGTTGTCACTGGTAAAGGAGAACATAGTTTTTAGGCAGACAAGTCATTCCTCCCATATTTTTAGGACCAAAGATCATAAAGACTGGCCATGAGGGCCATTTGGGACAAACTGTAAAGAAAAGAAAAATATGTTCTGTATATTAGTGGCCTAGAATGGACAAGACCATTGTTCGAATGGTTAGACAGTGTTATTTATTCAACTAGTGCTAAAACATTGAAAATGATTATCCTTCCACTCCACCCTGTGATGTTTCCTGACAGACCATGGTCAAAATTAGTAGAGGATTTTATAGAGCCTTTCAATTCACCTAAGCACAAGTGTGCATTGGTGTTAGTTGATCACTACAGCAGATGGTGGGAAGTTGAGTTTGTCCATGAACCAACCACAGCCATGTTTTTTTCATTTCTCAGCAAATTGTTTGCACGAGAAGGACTACCAAAAGAGTTGGTATCCGATAATGTACTACAGTTTGTTTCAAACGAAATGCAAGAATTTTTAGCAAAGACTGGTATAGTCCACAAAAGAGTCGCTTTGTATCACCTTCAAGCCACTGGCTTAGTTGCGAAGATGAATCACACTTTAGTAGAGTGCATTCAAGTAGGCAGCGAAAAACAGAATTGATGTGAAGTTGGTTGTGAATAGAATGAAGCTTTCCCGTCAAACATGTTCAAATGTTGTCACGGGGAAGATACCTTTTGAAGTGATGAGGGGTCATGCACCTACACGCTAAATGTGTCCAGCCAGGTTGAAAGAATTTCATGCTCCCTCCGTTCCTGAGAGAGACATAGATAAAGATATCCGCCCTAAAGTTGAGGTTATGCTAACATCGATGAAAGAATGCTTTGATAGGAAGCACAATGTTGGTGTGTTTAATGACAAAATTAATATTGGAGATTGGGTTCATATTTAAGAGCCCACTCATGTACCCAAAGGCCAGACAAGGTAAGAAAGCCCTCAAAAGTGGAAGAAGTGACTGATCGTGCTGTCAAGGTCAAAGGGCAGTGGTGGAGTCTTTCTAGAGTACTGGAAGCTGATAACAGAGATTCTAGGAAGAACTCGGACCAGGATCATTCTAGTAAGGACTTGCTCAGTGTACCTTTGCGTGATGATGATGTAGAAAATGCTCAGAAACAAATTAGAGTTAAAAGAGTAATCAGGAAACCAGTAAGGTTTAGGGCTTGAAAGTGGAGTTTGAACCTTGGTTGGTTTGTACATTTACAATCTGAAGAGTGCCCATTTGTCTACATTATAGTGTACTAAGTATGAGTTATATGTGGAGGAAATATATTTTGTCATATTGATATGATCTTTTCATCTTGGGTGAAGTGCAGTATGCATGTGTTTTTCATTTGTTTGTATTAACTTAATTTGTACCTTAAGATGCATGTTATTTTTATAGAAGTCATTTTATTTTTTCAAACTTTATTTATTTGTTGTTGCAAAGGGGGGAGATGTTGCGGTGATTTACCGCATGCTCATGTTGCATGCTCTGTATCTCTTGCAGTGTGACACATGAACTTGTTTTCCAAGTTCTCTGTTGAATGTTGATGCATGAATGTTGGGTACACTTGCCTTCTGGTGCTGCTGCAATGAGGGTTAATAAACCCACCGCTCCTCGAAGTCTGTGTGTGTCTCTTTATTACTATCAGCCTCAACACATGGCTTTTTGAGTGTTGAGTGCTGGTACTTATATATCACCATTAGCACCATAAGTAGCAGCTTAAAAATATCAGTGTGCAAATTGGTGTGTCAGCTCTGATTGATGGTGCTCCATATGGTATGAGACCACTTGGCAGATAGGTACATCCATCTTGTGCGTCATATGTTTAAGGAGACATTATATATCAATTACACCCTCAAATGTGTATATTTAAAAAGCCCTAAAAGGCGCTGTTAATGTCTGAATTCTCAATTAAAGTCTTGAATTCGAGGCACAGCTCCAAGTAGCCAAAGAGATGGCCAAATGCCTGGGTGCAGCCCCTAATTCAATAGGACACCCCTATTCTCAAACAGTGCCAGACTAACCGAGCACAGCCAATACATGCAGGCATATAACCTTATTTGGCATAGGTAAAGACTGAAATACCCAGTGCAGCTTCAAAAGAAAATGCGCCATTAATTTCTCCGTGCACAGTCTTGTCCTCCAAACCCCAGTGCAGCATGGCCGGACTGGCCAACTGGGCTAGCGGGCAATCCCCTGGGAGGCTGGAGCCCCAGGAGGGCGGTGTTGACACTTGGAGGCCAGCTTCAGCCTCCAGGAATGGTGATGCACGTTACGCGATCCTGGCGGCAACTTGAAAGAGTTGTTCTGGTTCACTGGGCACGTTAACTCGTCTGCACATGGGGTTGAATTTATCTTTTTGCCAGGGCTGTTTTAAGTTCCCATTCCGGCTGAGTGCTGCCTCTTTATTTACAGGCGTAGACTAAACTATCTATTTACCTCTCCATTCGGCCATTTAAGCGTGGTGATGTCACGTGTTACTCGAACCCAGCTCAGCGGCACTCGTGTAAGCAGCGTGAAACATCGGATTGTGCACTGTCGGATTTGAACGCGTGATCTGCAGTGTCCACCTGCATTTATGCAGTGGGTGTACGGACCCTAAAAAGGCTATCTTACTTCCTAAATCTGTATTTACCAATATTGTCCGTAAGTGCAGTGCCCACCAGCCCGTGCATGTCGAAGAAATCCCAAGACTAATTAAAACAACTGCAACTGAAAGATTACCGCTGCGGTGGTGAGCCTGTTCCACAGGGACCAGACCTTCAATTATTATTGAATTTCAGTGGCAAGGGCTGCGTCTGTGCACTTTCAGCCCTAATGTGGGCCTACCTTTTTCTATTGTTAGATAAATTAAATGGCAAACTATGGGATATGTCATTCGTCGCACCTTTGACACCTTGCATATGTTAACCCCTAAGTGGAAAGGCGTTTTATTCTTGTGCTATTTTCTTTTAGGCTATTGGTAAAACTGATATATTTCTACTTTCTAAACAGAAAAGTCACTTTGGGAATGATAAAACCTGACATGTAGTTGGCAGGCTAGGCTCCGCCCCTCCCCAGGTGCAGAAAGCTCACACCACTTTGTGCCTTTGTCTGGGTACTTCAGGCTGGAGACTGCCCTGCTGTGAGGAGCATCACTCTACAGAAAGCCTGTTTCTAGACAGCAGCCTGAAGGGGATACTGGAAAGGTGAACCACCCCAAACAGGTTCTGAAAATTAAGACAATGTATCCACATCTTTCGTCTGCTTTGACTACATAAAGGTGTGATCTACTGACCCACTGTTTGTACCAGTTCCACGTCATTTATGAACATGAATGGGAGTGCTCAAATGACTGATGTTCAGCCACAGCTGGGGTCTGCCTGACAGATAACTTTCCAGAGGTGAGGGAACATAACCTGAGTCTTGCCCTTGCTGTCTAACCTAATTACTTGTCCTGAAGCATGTAGAAGTCTGCTTGTCTGCATAAAAAGGGAAAGAGCTTGTCAAACCTGTAGGATGAGTGATTTTCCATCATGACTGTCCAGGCAAGGTGCAGATTGACCCTGCTGTGGTGGGTCTGTAGAAGTGGAGGACTTTTGAGAGCAATCTGTGCGCCTTGGTGTCAGCAAGCCTCAGTCTCCCCAGTACAATTCCTGGTGGGAATTATGAAGCTGCTGTGCCCCCTGAGCTGCTGAGTCCGATCTGTGAAGTTTCAGCACAACATGAGCTGCTGAGACTAATATGTGAAGTTGCAATGTGAACAGAGATGCTACACCTGAATTGTGAAACCACAAGGTGTCTGTGTGACTTGAGACTTTGGCACGCCTGTGTAGTGTAGTTCCGATAGTACAATTTCATGCAGTACCTACGCTGTTTACGGATATCATATACTCTGGGCTTGGTGGTGAACTGAGTCTGTATACCCCCACCGAATATGTCAGCCTATGTTTTCGCATTAGCTAGCTCGTAGTGCTACTAGAATCTCCTGTTATCAGAGAGGTTTGTTTTTGCAACTTCAGAATGTAATATCCTCGGTCTCGTGGAAACAATAGACTACTTTTCACCCAGTCACTTATGCTTGCTTGTTTTGCCCTCGGAGAGATACACAGAAGAAACAGTTGCGGGTGTTTACAATAAGAATTTATTATACCATAGTTCTTCTCATGTAAAATAAGTGTGCTGCTACAACTGTAACACAGTAGCAGAGATATAGAACCAGCAGTACAGTGAATAAAAAGAAATAGTATTGCTCTACCATTTTGCAATAGTCATGAACACATACATGAATATGAAATGCATTTATAAAATAAAGTGTGTACTCCTAAGATGCCTGTCTAGGTGTACCTAAGTGTACCTAGCATGAGAGTAGGTGCAAAAGAGCCTAAGTCTAAGAGCCAAGAATCCCACTAGGATTTAGTCGAACCACCATACCTGAATAGTGAGAGTGTGGGACTTCGTCCTGGACTTGAGTTGGACACCCTGCAAGGGATCGTCAGACCACTGTCAGCTGGAGCGATGGCATGCCGGAGCTGCAGCTCTCTGGTCAGTGTGTTGGCCTTGAAGTCTCAGTTCCCTCCTGTCTACTGATAGCAGGAGGTGCTGTATTCATACAGTCTATGTGTGTATGTTCCCCATTGTTCAGTATGAGGATGGTGTTGGGGATTAAACCTCATGCGTCGATGGGAGAGGTGAGGTGGACCTCCTGTAAAGTGTACTCATAAATTATTCATATGTGCTAAGGATGACGTCTTAGCAATACTGATTCGGAAAAACTCATCTTCGGCATGGAACTAGGTGAAAGGTTTAGTCCATAAAAGGCTACAGCACTTATAAGGCGTTAAGTCCATACAAGGCAGTCTGTCCCTATTTGGAGTTATGTCCTTATAAGGCTTGTTCATATGAATTTGACAGGGAGAGGATGTAGGGAAAGGTATGATGTTCCCTAGACCTATATCAGGGTATCGATATGAAATATAACACCTGAAGCCGTTGGCCACCATCCAACTATCTAGGCCTGTGGAAGGCCTCATCATCTGCTTAAGTCTGTCCATGCATGGCTGCACTGATATAGAGCCAAACAAATAATGCAGGGTTTCACCGAGCACCTACCAGAGCTGCACTGAGAAGATCTAGCTAGCCCTTCACTGAGTAGCCTTTTCTGACCTCAACTGCATCACACAGACATGACCACTGAGAAGGCCAACAGGAACTGCAATCTCATGCTGGGCTGAGCAAGAGACCATCAGAGTAGCTAGACAGGTGGCCAAGGAGCAAAATCCCACTCACAGCAGACTGAAGGAAGCTTGTTGTTTGAGAACTGGTGACCTGATTTAAAAAGACTGTGTTCTAACACAAGTGTGTAGCAGTATCTGCAACTAAGGGTATGCTTCCGAGTTTGTTGATCTGACCATCCAAATGCCGCTGCCGTCAGAAGATCACATTGTTGGCGGTATTTCGACCACTGTATTACAAGTTTACACTGGTGTCGGCAGTGTAGCTGCAGAGATGTTTTGCAGGTGGTGATTAGTTTTCCATATGTATTGATGTCTGTGTGAAAGTTTCAACTGCATATGTGTCAAATGCACACATGAATAATACATGTGGAAAAATACCACCTACCAATTACCCAAGTCTGGCCCATACGTGAGCAGTCCAGGCAATGGGTACATGGTACAAAAGGACTCACCTGTATATTGCTGCAAATAGGGTTGGAGTGCAGATGCTGCTGTGAAGGGTGGACCTGAAGAAAGGGATTCATGTCAAACTCTGACCAAAATAACAGAAAAGGGGTAAGTATACACCCAAATCATTTGTTTCTGCTGACTTGAAGATGGTGGCTCGTCGGAAAGCAAACTCGTAATACGGACAGTGGTGACACTCCTCTGTACTTCCCTATGGAAGCTACTCGTCCTTGACCGCGACCTCGGCGATCTGCAGTATGCTGGTGGTGTCAGCAGTTCAGTCATGGTCATTGCAATAGCAATCCGCCCATCTCATAATAAGGCAGTCGGACTGCTGAGCTAACAGCGGTCAGAACGCATCCACTTTTATGGTGGTTCACAGTCCGCCAACTTTGTAATAAGGCCCTTAGTCTAATCACAATAGAACCAGACCAGGGTAGTGAACCGACAGGCTCATATGGGGGGACCAGTGTCCGTACCCGGAAAAGACACTGACCTATCTAGTGTCAGGGAACTAAACTACATTGTGCATAGTTTCATATGTGTAACATTTAGCTCTAGTGTGCTTGTTAGAAATGGGATCTCGGGTTGGCTTATGCTTGTGCCAAAGCCAGGCAGAGACCACCACTCTAGTCAGGGCAAGGGAGTTACATGCCAAAGATAACCCCTGCTCACCCCTTTGGTAGCTTGGCACAAGCAGTCAGGCTTGACATGGAGATAATGTGCAAAGCGGTTGCGCAACACACAAACAGCAACAACATACCAGGCACACCACAAAAGGAACTCCACACATGGTCATATCAATATACTGGGCTTCTCTAAATCCAACTGCCCTCAAACTGTTGCAGCTGCCCTCTAGGAAGCGGGGCAGCTGTAAGAATGGCCAAATCTGGAGGGCACGGGCCCTTATGGGCCCTCTAAAAACAAATGTCACCCCATTGTTGGAGCAGCCGGAATGGCGAGACCGCTCAGGTACTAACAATGTGCACCTGGAGCCCCCACTGGGACTCCTAACGAAACAAATGCTGCCTCTCGATCGGTCCTACTCACTGGTCTCCCCTGGACTCACCAGGGATCTTGGTGACAGGCATCAGGAGAGCCCTCCTCCTCGGATGCTCTCTCCTCACTTGTGGTCTCACTCTCCTTTGTACAGCAGGTGGAAGCTTGGCTCTTAACTGGACATGCTCGTTGGTGGGAGATCCACTTCTCCTCCGGTCGGAGAAAGTATGGTGACGTCCTACTGCTACACACGGGGCTCTCCTCGCGGCTGCGGGAGCCTCTCCTCCAGCCAGCTGCTTTCGGGTCTGGTCACGATGCGATTGGCAGCTGCAGCCACTTCCTTCAGTGGGCCGCCTGGAGTCAGGCAAGACAGTCTGGCTTCCTGGTCGCCGTGCGATCGCAGTGGCCGCTTTTCCTTACTTCGGTGCCACTATGCGGGGTGGGGACTCGCTGAGATCAGCATGAGATCAGGGTGGGCACCCAATCTCCAACGTTTAATCCCTCATAGCAGGGTGGGCACCAGCCAAATACCTCAAAACGCAGGGTGGACACCCGCAAATAATTCCCAATGCAGGGTGGGCTCCCGCCTCGCTACGGCATCACGGGGATTCCCTCCAGAAGGGGCTGCAGCTCAGTGCTGCACAGCCCACACTCTCCTCCTTCTGGGGATAATTAAAATAAAGCATAGCGCTCACAGGGCACCAGATGCAGCAAAAGTATTAAAAGGTCTCTCAGGTCCTAACATGCAGTAGAAGGTCCCTGAGGCATAGCTGGACCCGGGGAGGCAAGCCCTCATTGCGGTTCCGGGCAAAACTCACCGGAACCACTTCAGGGTCATGTCTCTTTAATTCACAGCTGCCAACAGTCACATGTACACCGCACGAGCGGCGGGAAAATTGGGCCAATTAAGTGTAGCATAAATACCTCAAAGCTCCCGGCTTCACATTTACCATGGAGCCACGGAGCGGACGGTCGAACGAGGTAGTATCTCGACTGATGTAAGTACGGCATAGCCGCTTCTATGAAGCCACTCCTTCTGGAACTAAGTGAGTTTTCTAGCACATTCTAAATGCAACTATTCTCCCTACAGAGTGCAAATAGCACGGCCCCCCACCGTTCTGAAGGCTCATGATGCCTCTGACTTCTGGATAACAAGTATGCAGACAATTTCTTGTGTTGACAACTTTTTCCATTCTAAGTTAACTGCAGTAACTAATAAGAATTGACCTTGAAAGAGTGTGTGTTTTATGTTACGTGTTGTGTGTGTCTAGTATTTGTCCCCTTCTGAGGAAATATAAATTTTTGGTCATGTTATGTTCCCTAGCGCGTACCCCACCGACTCCATGTACCAGCTTAAAGTGCATGTAACTTCCCTCCTGTGCCAGCTATGAAGACGCAAATACATTTGCGTCCAACGTTAACTTGTCCTCTTTCAGATCCACCATGAATGGATTATATAGTCCGTTCCTAAGTATGCTATGCCACCGTCTTTTTGTAGTACACTTTACATGTTTTTCCTGCTCTGGCCGAGTAGGCCCTGAATTTCTGCCATCAAACCTCTTTTTTGGCTCCTGACTCTGACAGCCTCTGCCCAGGCTACCTCTGTACCCGTGAACTCTGACTTACTTTCAGCGCGGCCCCTCGCGCTCAGCTCAGCCTGCTTTCTGCCAAGACTGACTATAACCTTCGAGTTATCTGTTCCGCTCCTCTAGAATGCATTCCTGCCTACTAGCTCCAGTAAACATCCTCCCCAGCTGCAGAGCCAAAGGGCCGACCTGTCTCAATGCAAGTAATTCATAGCCTCTGTTACCATGCTTCCATGGAAGGCCCCGTGCCCCCACGCTTCTCATGCAGACACTTAGGCGCTTATACACGCATCCACAGTTAGCATAGAATAGCTTCTGCCCTAGAGACCTTTCCGCCCAGATAGTATGGTTCCTAAACATCAGATATCAGATATGATAGAAGTACAAGTTGATCTGACATGCCAGACTTCTGTCTCTTTCCGTCAGTGTAAATGTCAAGTCCCCTGCACCCCTCCAATCACACGTCATGCAGCTGCGCGCGCATCCAAGCTTCCGATTTCTGCTGACATTGCAACAATTCTGTTAGCACCACCCCTTGGTGCCACCCACTTGCGTCACCTATCAGTGACGTTTCTAGCACACACCTCTGGTTCACGCCTAGTTCACGCCTCTTGATTACGTACTAGTAACACGTGTATACTGTTATCTTGTCTTCTCTCAGCTGTTACGCCTCTTGCACTATTACTTATGATGTGAATTAAGTATATAAGCTATGTAATGTCAATAAAGTTTGCTCTATCCCTTCTGACACCCCTGTGGTGGTCAGAACATGATATCCTGGTCACGACCATTCCTTTTTAAGGAATAAAACCCCTAAGAAACTCTAACACCACGGACTCTGTCTTTTTTCATTCCGATTGAGTTATTATTGATTAAGTACTTACCTGCATAGAAATTAAGAGAGTAAATTAATTATTTACGTCACTTCCTTAACAGGTCGCTATACCAGCACTTATTTACTCAAGGCTATCAGTAGACACTGTATATATCACTTTTACAGGTCACAAACTTCACGTCAGGAGTATTTTCACTTACCTGATGTTTTTTTCGTACATTTTTGTGTTTCCTTTTCAGATTGATGCAAAGGTATTACCTTGTCGCAGTACAAATGAACATAATAGGCATATTCTGCAACAGTTTTTATTAATTCGACACATAGTAATTCCTGTGTACAGACAGCATTAAACTGTCCATCTGAGTAAGGTAGGGATCCGTGTACCTGTCCTGAAGAAGAAGCAGCACGCTTCGAAACACAGACACACATAGGAGGTGCTATACATTAATACATCACACCTCCACCTCACCTTTTTAATATTACCGGCACGGAGGCCTATTAAAATTCTTTTTATTCCTCACAAGCTAGGTCTTTTTTAATACTCATTCATTTATCCACCCCTGACCCTACCACTCACCCCCTCGCACAATACACATCGTGGTTACATTGGTGCCCCCGCGTATTCGCTGGTTAGTAGCACGCCGCATTCCATAGAGGGGCACAAAGACCCCTATAATGAAGCATGACACCAAGGGCCCTTTTGGTGTGTGTATTTAAAGAAAACAAGGTGCTTCCCACTCATGTAAGAAACACATCCAACCGTAGACCATCACTAAACTCTTGTGGGTGGATTCAATTTGTTTATTAGTTGGTTCCTCCTGGGCCCCAGCAGCAGCATGCCCCAGCAGGATCAGGACCGGCACCAGAACATTTTCATGGGGTCGCAGCTCCTATATGTAAACCAACATTTCCTTTTTTTAATGTTTTTACAACAGTTTTTTTTTTTTATTGAGCAAAATTCAATCAGGGGATTCAATAATACAAATTCATTAAATGTACAAAAGATAATAGAGTCATAGTAGGACATCAAAAAAAATGGCAAGCATATTCATAATTATAGAACCTAAAAAGAAATAACATGAAGTACAAAAAAAAAAACATTTCCTTTGTAGTGCAGCGCATGGGAGAACCAGGTGCAACTGGTTCAGGGGGGATTTGGAGCACTTTGTTTTACATACTTCTCTTCCCCTTTGTCAGGTGTGGGCTAGGTGATCAGATACACCACAGGGGGCAAAGCCAGCATTGTACAGGGCAGGCACACTCCCATTCAGAGTCGGGGGGATTACTCCTCCCACTACTCCCAGCACAGATGTCCTATTCAGCCCAGCGCTGACTCACCCTGCCCCCCCTGGAGCCACACACACCTCCCAGCCCCTGTCACTCACAAGCCAGACATGCAATTCACATCAGGCAGGCAGACACATAGCACACAGAAATGCCAACGTTTCGGGGTGAACCTGCCAAAAGGGCCAAGTCCAACAGTGCTTTAACATAATTTTATCCTGAAAAGTCAAGCATTTGAATAAAAAATCATTTACCAATGTGTGTTTGTTGCCTGCTGATTTTGCTCTTCTTTTATATCGGATTCACTATGCCTCTCACATATATTTGTACTTACAGATCAGATCTGATGTGACTTTGTAACCTGATAAAAAGTCTTACATTGCACGAAATGTGTCTGATACTTTTATGATGATATGAAATAAAGCAGTGGCGGCTCCTCCGCTAAGGCGGAGGAGCGTCAGCCCACTGCTTTTAGCAGTGAAATAAAGAGAAAATAAAATGATAATAATTTGCGTTATTTTATTTTCTCCTACCTTTGCAGCTTTGCGTGAGGGGGTGGGCGCAGGGGAGGAGTGATAGCATTCTCCTCAGTGCGCAATGACTGCTTGTCCGGCCCTCTCCGGCCACCGAAAACAGGCTTGTGCACTTTTCATGTTCTCCATGCAGGCTGTATTACCGCCTGCATGGAGAACATGCCTCTTCTCCCAGTCAGCGCCTGAGCGCCGAAACACAGCGATGAGACCAATCACAACGCTGCTAATGCAGCATTGTGATTGGCGGACTGGGAGCCTGGGTGTGCCTCCTGTTTTTCAGGCCAGTGAGGGAGGAGGTGGAGGAGAGGGGTGGCCCGCCTCCCCCGCATCAGAGCCCTTCTCTCCCCCGCCCCCGCCGCCCCTACCTCCGATCAGTGCTGGCTGCCACTGAAATGAAGATTGACTATAGGAGCAAACTAACAATATATTCTCATTTTCTTAATTATTAATAACGGAAATAGGAAGCGAAGGTTGATTACATTAACTTAAAATGGTAACAACATTACTGAGTATAGTACTGCACACAAAAGGTCTAACATTATTCAAAAAGGCAACCATACTGAGTCAGTTCCTATTGTCCTTGCAAGGGTCTTCACTTTAGTACAAGGTCACATTTAGTTTCGGCAACACTTCTACTGTCTCTCTCGGTGAGAGACAAAACGAAGACAGGATCAAAGTCAACAAACCACAAATACAAGTAGGTCATTCCTGAATGAAAAAGCGTGACCTGTGAACGGGAAACATCCTTTACAACACAACTTTTACCACGCAGTCCTATTACAACGCAGGTTTTACAACGAAAACCATTACAACGCATTGCGCTGGGGGGCGCTCTAGGATAGGGAATAGATTTAATTTACTATCCAACACCTTCCCTAGTGTCCACGGGGACTGGAGTTGGAATAGTAAATTAAACTATTCACTATCCAGCACCCCAAAGCACTATGCGTTGTAATGGTATGCGAAGTAAAACCTGTGTTGTAATAGCATGCGTGGTAAAAGCATGCGTTGTAATGTCATACATCCCCTGTGAACGGACGACAGGTTCAGAAAAATACAAAGGTACACTTAGAAAGGAGGGGGTTTCACTGTGCAGAGCAATCATTTTAAGGCAGACACTGACATGAAATAATATAGATAAAAGGCAGGTGGAGGAAGTACTTAGTAGACAAAACTAAATTAAATTAAATTCCACATTTGTTAAGTGCGAACTTATAACCCCTAAGTGTATCGAGGGGCTGGGGAGCCATCAGGCAGATAAAGTGAACTATTGCCCAAAGTCACATGATGCAGTACTGAGCTGCCGCCGGTGATCGAACTGTAAGTGCATCACTCTGGAGTCAGCCACTGTGGTCGTTGCGCCACACCACTCCCTTACAAAGAAATGGGGTCAGGGGTGTAGCTACTTTTGGTGCAGCAGGTGCAGTGGCACCTAGACCCAGAGCTCTGAGGGGCCCATTGAATCCTGAGAATGCTTGCATTTTACTACCCCAACAGCAGAAGTGTCTTCCCTTGCATCAGGGCCCATGGCATCCTTGCTATGCTACTGGGTGAGGTACAGGACAGCTAGGTACAGGGAGTGCGAAGGCATGACAAGGGTTGTGTGCCTTAAGGAAACAAACAGCCACACATTCACAAACACTAGGACTAGGGTCATTTCACAAAGCCATGTAGGAGTGAATGGAGTAGTACTGTAGTTCTGCATCAGATACTCTTAAAAGTCTAGGAACAGACAAGGAATATTCATATACAGGTAGTAAATTTAGAAAAGAATGTGCCCTATTTCCTTTTTGAAGCCAGTTCACAAAGGCATTTGCGAGCACGTGACGTAACATCCCTGTAATACTACTCCTGTAGCCCGCCTTCACGCGCACATGAATGCCTTTGCGAATTAGCGTCTATGAAAATACATCCATGGGGGGCGAATCAGACCAATGGAACCTCCGGAAGGAAGTCTGTCTGGGAGACATGATGTACGAGAGGAACTCTTCTGTTTCTATTTGTTATGCTTTGTTATGTTCTTAGCCATGAAAGCGCGTGCCGGACGTGAGTAGCCTAGTGATGATCTGTGTGTGCAGTAACGTTGCAAGCTAAGCTCCAGAGGGGGAGTGTAATGTATCGCAAGAATGTATTTTAAAGACATGGAAGGGCACGGGGAATATAAAGGATTATAGCCTGGAAACGCATAAGTGACATGACTTCTAGGCGGCTAATATGTACAAAGAGAGGAAGTAGAAAGGGAGACGCGGAGACGAGCGCAGCCTATGCAGAGGTTTAAGCGGCAAGCCCTGAATTCCAATGGGCTCAGGGGTTACATCAAAAGAGAGAAGGTTTGCATTATTTAGGCCGACATGACCGGCTAGTGCATTATTTCAGGGATTTCATTTCCTCTCGGAAGAAGCTGGAGAATTAAAGATGCAACTTGGAAATCCATCCATCGTAAATCATAAATCAGAGAAAGCGTACAGTTGAACTAAATACGAATAATTGGCTCGCGCTGCTTTTAATACTATGCATCAAGGGGTCTTTAGAGCATATACGAGCAGCCAAAATGTAGGATGGGCCAACAATATGTCTGCATTAGGGTAGGGAGGGGGGCACATTCTGATTCCCCTTGCAAATAATCAAAGTTCAGATTGAAGTGAATTATAGTCCTTGTCAAACGGAACACTCATAGTTGGGATTAAATAGAGCTAAACGTGACGTGGAACTTGTTTTAGTCATTTTACAGACTAAAAGGGAAACTGCCACACTCACCAGGAAGATATTATTTCTACAAGATGTACATGGTATTTTCACATAATCATAATATTTTATTCTGAATTGAATATCCAAATATGATACAATAATAGGGATTAGACCACAAGGTCGCGATGCAGGAATTTTAAATAGTAAAACAAGTAAATAAAATCTAATTTAAAAATTACATTATGTGACTGATGATAAATATCCGCCAAGGTTAAAGACAAAATTAATAGATGAAAATGTTTATCAAATATCTAGAGCAGAAACATTCTGTGGAACGTTTGTGGTGAAGTTTGCAAAGTCTGAAGGCATTTTAGCGGGCATATTTTTTGTTATGTACAATTACGCAAAATAATGATAGATTGGGTTGCGGCCCATGTAATTACCAGAGGCTGATATTAATTCAAGCATTCCATCCATCACTTTTGGTATACTTTAATACTTACACTTGATCGACCACTACCTAGCAATGAGGAAGTGGTGCAAGCAATCTATGCTCTTGCGACTGCTAAGGTGCTGGGGGGACGATGGATATTTAATAGAGTTCTACAAAATAACTAAACCACTAATAGTATCACTACAGGGAAAATGTTCTGGGAAATATCAACCAATGTTTCTCCCTAACCTGAATTTAATTGGGCCAGGATCTACTTAATGCCAAAACCTGGCGGGGACCAGGGCCGGACTGGGAATCAAAACCGGCCCTGGCAAAGTGCTAGGCCACCCTCTCACCCCCGGTGGGGGGTTGGGGGTGCGACCACTCTCTTTGCCAGGGCCGGTTTTTGGCCGATTTTGTTACAGGGCCGTTTTTGCAGCTATGTTGCAAAAAAGGCCCTGTAACAAAAATGGCCCCCAGGGGCCCAAAACCGGCCCCCACACATGCGGCCCACCGGGGGATTGTCCGGTGCCCGCAACAGCCAGTCCAGGCCTGGCGGGGACCCACAGTACTGTGCCAACTGTAGGCTGATAGCTCTCATAAAGACGGCCATTAAAATATTGGCAAAGGTCCTGGTCACACAGCTCAAGATTTATATCCCTTGTTACAACCCTACCCCCCCCACCCCCCCAGGTAGGGTTTGTGCCAGAGCACACATCGACTAACCACTTGGGATCACTCACCCTCTTACTGTGGCAGGTTAGACCTGACAAGGACAAAAAGATTCTCAACTCCATTGACGCTGAAAAGGCATTTGACTGTGTGGAAAGGCCATACTTATTTAGAGTAACGGTTGCAGTGGACCTGGGAAATTCGTTAATTGGCAAAGTCTGTTGGCTATATAGTTCACTCACCGCTTCTGTTGCTTGTGGGGGCTTCTCGTCCCACTTCTTCGACGCAAGCGGGGTATAAGACAGGGCTACCCGCTCTCCCACCTACTTGTTTCTGATAGCACTGGACCCTTAGCAGCAACCATTTGAAATACACTAGCCATCCATGAAATACAAGTAGTGGCTGGTGAACAGAAAGCATTCTATTAAGCAGATGTTGGTGACCTTGTCCAACACATTAGGGTCTATACCACCTCTAATGCATGTAATCGATTCTTTCATTAAATTCTCACCTATAAAATAAATTGGTCCAAATGCGAGGCAATGCCGATGACACCTGCCACAACCATGTGAGTCCTTTGCTTGGCAACCCAGCTGCCTTAAATATATGGGTGTCTATGTGAAAAAAAGGCTTAGCTGATGTCAAGAGAGATAACTTTACATCCTTCATTGAAAAAGTAAAAACAGAATTTGTAACCTGGCCCAACTGTCCTTATGAGGTAAGGTACAAATCATAAAAATGAACATGATGCAGCGATTCACCTATATCTTCACAATGCTTCCTCTGAGAGTGCCACAACTTCTGTTGTGGGAGATTAATCAGAATATCAGGAATTTTATATGGAGCAGACATAGACCGTGCCTAAAGATCTCCAAGCTCTATGCCAAAACCAATGCGGGGGGTACTCCTCCCGAATGCGGAATCCTATTGCTTGGCATCCCAACTAGCACATGCTGTGTACATGCTGAAGACCCACAGGGAAGTTACCGAGAGGGTGTGCATAGATAAACGCATACTGCAAACAAAGGGAGACCTAACGGCCCTCTAGATCAGTCATACCCAATCACACCCAAATGGTAGCCCAATTTTACATATGTTTAATTTACCTGGCAATGGGGTTCACACACTGACTCAGTCTTCGGGCACCATCCACTTACATGCCCCTGTTTGGAGAAACAGTAAGGAAAGAGTAGGGGGATATTGGACATGGCCCGTCTGAAGAAGTGGAGAAGTGTGGCTCACTGGTTAGAGCAGGCAGACCCTGAAGCAGAGGTCAGACCCGGGACCAGGGTTCAATTCCCGACGCGGCAGGGTCTTGAGCTCAAATGTCCATGGACTCGATAATTCTCGTTTCGGTGCTTGACCTAATCTTGGGTTCACACTCTGCAACTCTGGGCATTAAGCTTGCTTAATCTCCACAACGGCCCCCCTGCGGCGGGATGCCTGGCTTTCACCTTGGGGATGCCCTGTAGGGGCTATCTCACAGGGAAAAGCCAGGACGGGTTCCCAAGGCAAGCGCGGAGATACCCCTTTGGGGGTCGATTCTGGCGCTATAAGAAACATAATAATAATAATAATAAGGGGACTGCCCTAAAACATTTTGCTTTTTTCCTCCTCGTTATTGCTGACTCTCTTTTTGTGGCCTTAGGACTCTGGGCACTTTCCCACTGTAAAGCAGTGTGAAAGTATGCATGCCCTTCCTACACATGATAGGAACTAGTGCTTACCTGATTGGTTTAGGTGCTGTACCTGTTAGTACCCTGTAAAGATGTATACCACATACCCAGGGCAGGTACTGCACTGGCGTCTAGTGGGTCACAGCACTGATTGTGCCACCCCCGAGAATAGCCTTTCAAACATGTCTCAAGCCTGCCATTGCAGGCCTGTGTGTGTGTGCAATTGAATGTATGCTAAGGTTGGAAATTCTAAACGATTAGCCAATGATGGGTGGGCCATACACTACCATTAGGACATCCCTAGGGTAAGCCTTGAGGGGTGGGGCAAGTGGTAGGAGTAGGGCAGGCACACATGTGTTCCTTTCCCAGATAATGATAATCCCCATGTGGGTTTTCCTAAAGCCCTGTTTAAGATTAAGATCCAAATTCCAAAGCCTAATGGCAGACACAACTTGAAATTTAGGGGAGACATGTGCAGTTCAAAGGGAACACTCTGAACTACCCCCTACTTCAAAGGCACACTACAGTATAACCATTGGTGCCATACTTCAGCAGGGTAGAGATACACTTGAGGGGACATGGAACCAGACATCCTGGACTGTGTGGTGCACACTGCCAGAGGAATTTGTCGTGCACAAGGAGATTGCCCTTGAAAGGGACCATGCACTCTGCCGGAAAAGTGCTGTCCTGGGCTGACTACCTGCTGCTGTGTGGCACTCTAAAATGTGCTCTGCAATAGCCTGCTCCTGTTCTTTGTGGAGGTCTCAGGAACATCATAGACCTCCCATGAGGGGCATACACTGTCTAAGTGTTTCACCTGGAGAGTGATGCCCTCTCAAACACCTACTTTGTTTGCTAGATCCTGACTGCCGCATGGTGTGAGTGTGGAACTAAGCATTGTCCCTAGAGACCAGATTGCTTTGCGAAGAACCACCAAACTGTGCCTGCATCTAAGGAGTGTAGCCCCTTCATTGTAGGGCCTCAGCACGCACAATCATCTCGTTGGTGGTGAGCGAATTCATTGGCTGCGGGACTCAGTGTGGCTCAGTTCGTCAGCCATGCTGCATCTCTCTCGTGCAACATGTTGGCTGCATGCTCATTGCATGCAGAGTCCTATTCACAAGAGGCTACCCTCGGATGGAGGGCATTAAATAGTAGTGAAAACAAAAATGCCTACTGCACTCAAAATAATAGTGTTGCACAATGTGTGACCATGTGGACACCAAGAAACAGTTGCAATAACAGCTGTTAGAGAAATAAAGCAAGGTCTTTAAAATAAATCTTCGTTTTAATGTTCTTAGTGGCCAGCCGACACGTGTTTCGTCGCTATGGAAAGTGAATTCCGCGACTCCTCAGGGCTTACGGAAAATATGGGCCCTCTGAAAGGTCGCTTTGCCGGTGATAATTCCGACCCGGCTTTAAACTGCTGACAAACGCTGATGATGCCCAGCTCGTTGTGTCTCTTAGCCAACAGGATAACTTTGTCACCGATCTGTATTCTTGCCTGGGAGAGATAACTAGTTGGATGAATAAATCCCACTTAAAACTCACCGGTGACAAAACGGAGATACTGGTCCTGGGTAATCAGTCCCTTTTCCGCCCGGAGACATTATGTCCCCCTTGCATGGGCCCCGACTCCAAAAGTAGACATGAAAAGCCTGGGGATCTGGTTGGATCAAGGGCTCACACTTAATACCCAAGCAAGGAAAACGGCCGGAGCCTGCTATGGACTCCTCCGCACCTCCCGTAAAATTCTGCCCCTGCTCCCCATGCAGTCCAGGAAGCTACTGATTCAGGGTTTGATATTGGCCAGATTGGACTATGGAAATGCCCTTACTTGGGGGTACCCAAGAAAGTGACAGACTGACTGCAGGTGGTGCAGAACGCGGCTGCTCGGATCCTCACAGGCACCAACAACCGCTGCTCGGCCAAACCGGCCCTTCGAGCACTCCACTGGTTGCCAATATGCGAAAGAGTGCAGTTCAAAGCTCTCTGCATGACTCAGAAAATTCTGCACGGTACAGCTCCTGCCATCCTTAAAGACCTCATTGTCCCTTACACAACTAAGAGAACACTTCGGTCCACGAACGCACACCTGACCTTGGTACTGAAGATCAAGAGGGCGCGATCCCGAGGCTGTTTGTTCTCATACAACGCCTCCAAATTGTGGAATTCGCTCCCCCTGGACATACGGGCACAACCCAATCTTGCCTCATTCCGCATAAACCTAAAGACCTGGCTGTTCCCTTAAGCCTTCTCCTACCAATTTCGCTTGCTTCTATCAATTAGCGCTGGGACGCTCACGGGCAGCCATGCACTCTATAAATATTTAAATTCTAAATTCTAAATTTGTTTCTCTAGCAGCTGTTATTGCAACTGTTTCTTGGTGTCCACATGGACACACGTTGTGCTACACTATTATTTTGAGTGCAGTAGGCATTTTTGTTTTTGTTGCTTTTCGGTGGGTTTACCTCAACACACGATTGTAGAGGGGTTATAGGGCTCTCCTCTCACCTACATGCACCATTTCATCACCCTTTGAAACACCACACTTACAATAGCCGAGCGCCCAACTTTTTCCTTACCCCAAAAAACCCTATTTGGAATCTAGTGCATTAAATAGTAGTGGCTTATTCTACCTCCTGTGATACTACTGAGCTTGTGACTGTGTGTGTGGTACCGGATTGTCTGGTGTGACTCATATCATCGTGAAACAGATGTTGTGCTTCATTGCAGGGAGGTACGGCGAGCCTGACTTTGGGTTGATTGTAACGGGATTGTCTGGGGCAACTTCTATCATTGTGCACCAGACGGTGTGTCTCATGTCAGGGAGGTACGGCAGACCCGACTGTGGGTTGATTGTAACCGGATTGTCTGGTACTACTTGTATCATTGTTCACAAGACATTGTGCCTAATTCCAGGGAGAAACGGCACACCTGACTGTGCATTGATTATAGCCGGATTGTCTGTTGCGACTCACATCATTGCGCACCCGACATTGTGCCTCATTCCAGGGAGGTATGGCAAGCCTGACTGTATGTTGATTGGGACCAGATTGTCTGGTGCGACTCCTATCATCACGCTCTAGAAGTTGTGCCTAATTCCAGGGAGGTACGATTAATCCGACCAGGGATTGATTGGAACTGGATTGTCTGGTGCGACTTGTATCATTGCACACTAGACTTTGTGCCTCATTTCCAGGGAGGAGCGGCAAACCCAACTGTTGGTTCATTGTGACTAGATTGTCTGGTGCGACTCGTTTCATCGCATACCAGACCTTGTGCCTTATTTCCAGTGAGGTACAGAGAACCAGACTCGTGGTTCATTGTGACTGGCTTGCTGTTGTGACTCAGATCAACGCACACCAAATATTGTATATCACTTCCCCATGGGGTGCGGGGACAGCTGCACCCCCCATTCACTGAGTGTTCTGTCTTGCGCTCAGTGCGGCTAATCAACTGCCCTCTCTTCACCCAGCCTGATGACTTTGTGTTGCCAGGTAGTATCGCCCAAATTGTACCTGGGTGGGGAGAGTACGTGACTGGGCTGAGGAACACCTACAAGAGTGATCGGAAGAGGGTTGAGAGACTGTGTGACCCCTCTGTCCTTTGCAGAACCTGGCTGGTGCTGCAAGGCAAATTGTGAGACCTCTTGATTGAACTGGGACAGCCTCAAGCCAGTTTCTGCTCCGCATAAAGTAGGTGAACTTCCCCATTTGTTGACTGTTGCCTGGCTACCCTGACAGTTACTCCAGTCTTCTCCCCTGGGCCCCAACTAGGCGTGACTCTGACTTTACATCGTTACAGTAAGGGGTGTTTTTTTTTACTCTAACCTGTGGGCAAGGTAGTTGGGGGGTAACTGGGCGATGTGGGATGGATTGTGCTATGGGGTCTGGATTCATATTATCAATTGACCTGCCAGTATCGTTTGCACCCGTTATGGTGCCGAATGCATGTGTGTGCTAGTGTGCATCATATGGACTTGCAGATATTCTTTGCACCATATTACGGTGATGTGTGATTGTGGAAGAGTGTGCCGCATGAGAGCAGACTACTAATAGTTGCACCACGCATTGCTGTTGTTTTACTAATGTGTTTCATTACCTGACAAATATTCCATTTTGACATTGGCTTTACCCATGTGGCCTTGGCAATGGTGTTGCTGAAAAGTGTTATATATTCCTGGGTGTACACATTCCTGATATTGTTGTGACCTGGGGTGCACCTGAGAAATGTGTAGGTTTGAATTGTGCTATTTGCCAGGGTGTGCCCAGTTCTGTTAACATTTTGCACCGCATAAGGGTGCTGTGGCAAAAAAGGATTTTCCCAAGTGTGCAGATTACTGATGTCATATCAACACTGTTAGGCCTAGTACTGCTAGTAATATTTCCAAGTGTGATTTATGGCCAGAAATACATGATGATAATGTTGTGTTAATTGATTTGTGTGTTGAATATAATCTTTGTTTACATACACCAAATGTGAAATCTCTTTTTTGACGCTATTCATTGTGTGAGAGTGCTGTGCCAATGCTTTACACATGTCCTCTGTGATAAGCCTGACTGCTCAGTGCCAAGCTACCCAAGTGTGAGCACAGATTATACAGTGAGTGTAATCATCTAATCCTGACAGGAATGGTAGGTTCTGCCTGGCTTGGGCACTGCCTCAGCCAACGAGAAGGCACTAGTTCCAACAAGGGACAAGAAGTAGACTGGTCTTTATATAAAGCCAAAGGAATACGTCTTTTAGACATGATCCATGACAGTGAAGTGGAGAAGTGTGACTCACTGGTTAGAGGAGGGAGACCCGGACACTGAGATCAGACCCGGGACCAGGGTTCAATTCCCGACGCGGCAGGGTCTTGAGCCCAAAATGTCCACGGACTCGGTAATTCTCGCTTCGGTGCCTACTCGAATCACAGGTTCACACTCTGCAACTCTGGGCAATAGCTTGCTTAATCTCCACTACGGCCCCCCGCGGCGGGATGCCTGGCTTTCACCTTGGGGATACCCAGTAGGGGCTATCTCACAGGGAAAAACCAGGACGGGTTCCCAATGCAAAGCGCTTTGAGACCTGGCGGTGATATTGCGCTATATAAAAACCCATCCATCCATCCATCCACCCATCTAGTTTGACTCACTCATGCACAAATATGGGCTCCCACCCTCACAACACTGGTAATATATTCAACTTACTCCCAGCCTGTAGAAAACTCTGGGCACCCCACCTTATGCAATAGAGACCAATCCGCTATTACAATACATTGTAACATTGAAGGACTTTAAAGGGACCATGTCTATGTCCTTGTCCCCACTACGCGAATATACATTCTTTTTTTTCAACTGCTCTCAGACTCTGCCAATGGTGGGAAGACACAGTGGATATTTATATTCCAGATGATGACTAGCTTACCAATCTGTGGACCATGATAAAACATTGAGGGGGGAGAGGATGTGGCCTTACGGCTAGAGCAGTCGGCCTCAAAGCTGAGGAACCAAGTTCGAGTCTCGGCAACAACGCTCAGCATCCTGTGATTCTGGGAAAATCACGTAATCTCCCTGTGCCTAACAAAAATGAATGTGTCTGTCTGTAACGAAACTGGTGTTCATGTAAAGTGCTCTGGTACCTGATATGTTTGGGTCAAGTTTGCGCTATATAAAACAAAAAAAATAAAAAATTGAGTGAAGCTAAACTAAAATGTAGTTTTTAAGATCCTTCACCAACAGCATGCTCCAGTGGGCACACATGCAAGCAGATTCTAGGTGTTAGTGGTGCTCCAGTGAGACTATGACATTGTGAACATCATATGGGAATGTACGACCCATTCACTTTATTGGCAAAAGGTCTGGGACTTGCTAAAGGATGAACTCAGGGTGTTGTCGCTGCTGGCGAGCAAACTGGTTCTACTACATGGCACTTCTGTCTTACCATCTTCATCCAACCATTCCAAATAATGGCTTTCTACAGTATTATAATTAGGTGGAGATTTTACATCACTGGATATCCACTACGCTACCTTTCTACCGAACATGTCTATCAGACATGCACACAATGACGACTTAGGAAAAGATTACATACAAAACTCAATGATCAGATGCTGAAATTCGAGGACGCATGGGAAACATTCCTACACATAGAAACACCTCTGATGGGCTTGGAGGGGACCTCCTCACTACAATCATAAGACTGGGAATCTGGCTTCAATGACCTCCCGAACTATTGTGACCGCACATGATAGACTTATGATTTCAACTGGGTGGCTACTGTATACATTTTGGCTTCCCAGATCAAGTACATATGTTAACACACCTATCTTAAAGCAGAGTATCACCAGACAATGCACAACAACTTTGGGATATATATCACAAGACCTGCTATATGATCTTCATTTCGCAGTGGCGTAGACGATACAAGGGGGGGGGCGGGATTGCAAGTGTTACTATTCCACAAATCAGATACAATACCGTAGAGGACCCTATCCTCAATCTTCATTTCCTACAACAAAAGTTTTTCTTTTTTTACCTTCACTTTACCATCATATACTGGGGTCATGTGAGTTACTATTCCTGGGTTTTTCAGATAATGTAACGTGAGAAAAACCAATAAAGAAGCGCTGAAAAACAGAAGCAGCCTTGTAGAGCAGTATATGGCACTTCATATTATTATTTATGTGTCCCACACAGAGGTACGTTAGGATCCAAGACAATGGACCTTAAGAAGTGATAACATGATGTGGTATAATTTAAAAGTCTATGTGTCTTCTCAAAATAATATCTTCTCGGAGAACAGTGCCTGTGCTGTAAACATGCATTTGTGTGAATAGTTGAGCAAGACATTTTTAGGATACAGAAGGAGTATTTTCTCTATCATGTTTGAATTACCTTTCACCACTTTATATTGTTATTGCCTGCTGCAGACAAAAGTACTTCTCCAGTCAGTCAATTGAGGATGGCTGCCATATTTATACGATAGAAAGAAGCGCACCCCCAGGGGGTAGCATCCCTTAATTGTACATATGGATACCAGATACTGGATGGTTGTCGGTTTATTCAATTTCCATAACTGCAACTCGTATAGGAAGTTCATTAGTTTAATCATGTATTTATTTGTTTAATTCCAGAATTTCATCATTCAAGAAATGAAAATGTGTCTCATGTACAAAGCAGATCCACAATAGCAATGATGAGGTACATCAAATCGTATGTGTCATCCAAATGCATTTCCGGCTGATGTTGCCCTTCCTCAGGGGATATACAGATGAAGACTTGTGTTCTCAACTTGCGTCCCGCACGGTATCCACTGGAGACCATGCAGGACACGAGTTAAAAACACACACCTATATCATGTATATCCCCTGATGAAGGGGAACATCAGCCCAAAATGCATTGGAATGACACATAAGATTTGATAAGGTTATCAAAAGGAAACTAGGCTGTTCCTGTGGAACCTGAGTGTGAGCGGTCAATAGGGTGTGTAGTGGGGGGCTCGTTAGAGACCTTCCAATGGGTATCCAATATTTCGGATATAATGGCCTCACACACCTTTGCAGGTGTCATGCTTCACCATAGGCAATGCTCCTCGTTGGGTAGGCGGTGCAATCCCCAACGGGCAACACCTCAGAGAGGGGCTCTTTAGCGGAGATCTTTTATCCAACTGTCTATGGGTGAAATGCAGGTGAGAGGCCAGGAAAGTGTAGACGGTATTGTGAGTTTAAATGAAGCAATAGGTCCCGGAAAACAACTTTATTCTGGTGGTCCTTTGCTTCAAATAAAACCAGAAACTAGTCTGTACTATCTGGGACAGTAGGTGTCCACGCGTAAGACAGAACTATGTTGTGAAAGATGTGGTCATAACATTTGATGTCAGTGGCGGTCCAACCACCATCAAAATCCATCCCATTGTTTTTGTTAAAGCATAAAGATAACTCAGAAAAAACTGCTGCTCCGTGATATAATTTCTAGTGGCCCTATCCACAGTATGAATTATGGCATTATATAAAGAGTATATGCTAGGATGTTGTAGCGTAAGGATTGGTACGTCTGAACTCCGATTCCATCTTATTGGAGTAAAGGAGAGGCAAGCCAAGTTAAGGACAGAAAGGGATTGGTACAACTGGACTACAGAAACGCACTGGGCTTCTTGTGTAAAGTTCAGCTTCTATGCGCTTACCAAGTTCCTAATACAACATGTCAAGTATGTATTAGGTGGGTTGATGTCGGTAGCCTGCATAGCACATGCATGCATGGTGTGTTTGAGTGAGCCAGAATAATAGTGGTAGAGTTTGACTTTGGATACTCCTAGCCTGGGGGTGTGGGTTTTGTTCCTGGTAGTGGACATTTATTGCTCACATTCCTGAAGCTGAAGGAAGGGGACCTAGATTCAAAAGTGAGAGGAGAAAAACATGGCTAATTTAGATATTTGCTTAGGCATTTTGCCTAGCAAGGAGCTGCTGATTAGTTTCCCTGAACCCTGCAATTTGCTGGGTGGTGGGGATGAGCAGTAGGACTACAGCCTCTGTTGTGCAAAGTGAGGAAACCTCTAGGTGAGGCCAACCCTTTTTTCTTTCCCTGATTACTCCTTCAGTGGGCTGATGATGTCCAGATGCAGAAGCCCCACAACTCTTTGGGCCTCTGTTGTGGATGCTCCTGGTCAGGGACAATTCTGCTGTGAGAAGCATCACGCTACACAAAAACTGTTATACCTTCACTCGACTAGGCAAGAGATTATACCCAGGACCTGTGGTGTTCTTACTTGAAATTATCTTTTTTTCCGCTGATACTTTTGAAGTAATATATTTGGTCAAATACCATGCTATATGCTCAAACCTGCTACTTCAATTACAAATGAGACTAGCTTCTTTTTAGCCTTGAGAAAGGCCTGATCCAAATGACTGCCAAAGGGTGAAACATGTGTCGGCTGTTGAATGTTTAAATAAAACTGTCTGTTTAACTTTTAAATAAAACTATTCCTGTAAAGTTCTGGGGTATGATGACAATCTATGAACCAGGATATAAATTTGAAGAATAAAAACAGAAAACAAGAATTACTTGGAATCTTGAATTTTTACAGATTGGAAGAATGCTAAAATTAGTCCTACGGAGGAGTATGCACTCACTTGTTCTTATAACTACACAAAAACTGTGTCTGGAGAACAGCCTGGAAAGTACACTTAAAAGGAGAACCACCTTCTACTGCTTGTACAGTTTCAGACAATGGATGCACAACTACTGACTGCCAGTTGTTTATAACAGTGGGACCCCTATACCCCAATTGTTTTTGCAGTTCCAAGTTCTCAATGGCCAAGGAAGGGAATGCTTCACATAGTACTCAGATGATAGCTATCCAACCCGAGCTGGTGCCTGCCTGTCAGATAGTCTAATAGAAGTGAGGCGACATCACGTGAGGTCTGTTTCTCTGGAGGATCAATATGCCTTTCCTGAAGTGCCTAGGAGCCTGTGTACCAGTCTGCTGAGCGAGGGAAGGAGCCTACCAACCCTGACGGAGGAACCTCTAATGAGAAAAGAATGAGGTGCAGCATGTTCCTTGTTTCTGTGGAGGGCCCGCAAAACAGGACTGATGAAGAGTCATCTGTCTGACCTGAACATCAGTGGGCCAGCAGACTTTCCCTGCCAGTTTTTTGTTGAACTGCGACTCCGTAACAGAAATTGCCAAAGCCTGGTTAGGGTTGTCATTGAATATTGTCATCGGACTTTATTTTTTGCCACAAATTCCAAATGGAAGAGCAGCTTGTGTGTGGCCCTCCCAGCTCAACTTGTGATCAGCCTGTGCATAGCAACAACTACCAAGTGGAATATTGACCTGTGCATGGCCATGTCTGCTTAATTAGTGATCGGCCTTTGTATGCCTACAACTACAAAGTCAAAGATCAGCCTGTACATGCCCGCAACTACACAAGTGGTTATTGGCATCTATATACTGATGTATAAGAGCCATAACATTTGTAATATGCTGATGGACATGAAGTTGATGCAGTATTCAAGTAGACAAGGATAGATATATTGAACAATGATTTTATAACTTGTGTTGCAATTTTAATATTTATATTTTAAAATGGTATTTAAAAAGGCAATGTAGTAATAAAATGGCTATTAGCAGTTAATGAAAAATATGTATGTCTCTACTTGGAAGTGGCATTTTATGCTTGAAAAGAAGAAGAATGGAAAATAAAAAAGACATAAATGCTCATGATGAACCGGGTAATAAATGGGAGTCTGTCACAATTTAGGGTCTGATTACGAGAATGGTGGTGGGGGAGCAGATTGCCCTGCCGGTGGCCCGCTCCCGCACTGCCAAACCAGTGTTAGGTCTGCATGCCCGATTTCAAGTTTTCTCGTGTCTGGAGGGCTGCTTTTAGCGTCCCTCGGCAGTGCCTCTTAAAATGTGCACCGGGTTCATGCCGTACAGGAACTGTGGTGCATGCACACAGGGGGAACATGCTGTGCCCCCTACATGCACCCCTGGGCCTAGAGGCACAATGGGGCTTTGAGGGCCCCCTTTCTTTCCTCTCTGCCACGGTTTTCATGGAGGAGGAGCTACCATGGAAACCGTGGCGAAGAGGAAACTCGTAATAAGCTTGGCGGGACTGTGGCGGTTCCACCAAGCATATTACTGCTGCCACAACGCTGCGCCACCACCAGGGAAAAGTGGTTACCTGCCAACATCTGAGATGCAATGGCGGTCCGACCGACCTAGTCGTAATCTGGCGGTCCGAGCACAGGTGCGCGGGTGGCTGGACCGCCACCACCCCGCCTCCGCAAGTCTGATAGCCCTCAGACTGCCAGGCTTGTATTCAAGGCCTTAGTGGTGACTGCATTTGGAAATCTCCAAGCATAAAATATTCATCTACCAATTTAAGAAATGAGCTATGGTTTCATAGTACTTGCCACACCAGTACGCTTAGTGTGCACAAATTATGCCCATCAAACATATGGGGCTAATAACTGGGGTGACAGGAGCTAGGAACTGTTAATTAGGAACTGAAAATTTGTGCTGGAAGCACAAGCAATAGCTGCCCAAGAACACTGACATCTCTGTGATACAATCAGAGATGCATTTATGAAACGCGCCAGCTATCATCAAAATCCCTTTTCCCACCAGAGCAATTAAAATGAACAATTTTACGAACATGATCTTATCAAAGATATTCTTTAATGAGTTTTGTAACACATTGGCTTCTAGAAGAGATTTACTAATGGACAAATCTTCGCAAGTTAGAGGCGGCAAAGTTGTATTAAGGCATTGAAAAAGTGTGCACCTGCCCAGGACCCCCTTCTTTCAAGGGGCCCCTGGTAAACTGATACCAGTGTGCATAAAAACTGTTTCTTTCTTATTTTGACAGCCCCTCATGTGCCTCCACAGAAGCTTAGAGGCTTATTCACATGCCCATTGTGCCACGGATGCATCACCTTTATTGACGCATTGGGCTTCCCCATACTAACAAGGCCATGTAATGTCGTCCTGTGTGACGTTTCATGGCCTTGTAAATATATTTTCATTTCAGACATAACTCAGTGTGAAAGGGGCATTCCATGAGTGTTGCTGTGGGTGTTCCTACTGAACATCCCTGGACCTGACACATTCCCAGATATACAACATTTTGTAAACCTGGGAATGCGTCAGAATCCTATGTCTCCCCAGGGGAGGTGTAAGGAGGCACAATGAGAGGAAATACTTTTATTTCTCCCTGTTTGTTTCCTCTTTCTATGCGCGCTGCATTCTGCAGCACACATTGGAATAGGAAAATGCCTTAAATTATTGTTGCTGTGCAGGAATGTGTTCCTTCCTGCACAAAAATAATTGTCATCTCAGTCCAGGCACCCTTGCAAAATGATACAAGTACAGCTACTATTTGTGCGCCAGTGCAGGGGAGAGGGTCAGAAAAGCACTGTATCTTGTAGATATGGCGCATTCCTGGCATTCCTATTGTAACACACAGCAGCACAGCAGGAGGCTTGCTGCACTGCAGTGTGTCAAAATATTTTAAATGAGACCCTTAGGCGTCTATTAGAATGTTGAGCAGATCGCCACCGCCCGCATGGTGGTGTCGATCCACCCGACATTCTCCTCCGCCCACATTCCATTTTCCCCCGCCATACTAAGGGGCCCATTAGGATGTCGGGCGGATTGCCTCCGCCAGGGTAGCGGTGGCCACCACCCCCCTGGCGGAGGCAATCCGCCCGACATCCTTCCCTGCATTCCCCCCCGCCATATTACGATGGCGGAGGGGACCGCAGCGGTGGGAAACACCGCCTGCCTGTTTTCCGCCCCAGTCACATTGCGGCCGGGGCGGAAAAGGGATAACATGGTGGCGGTGTCTATCAGACACCGCCAGCCATATTAGAATAGGCATTTTTCAATTCCTTTCCGTGGCGGCAATAAAGCCACGAAAAGTCATGTGGTGTTCACTCTGTGGGGCCCCTGTGGGCCCCCAGAGTGACGGCCAAAGGGGGGTGGCACACGGGGGTACCTGTGGTACCCCCCTGCATTTGCATAATCGCAGCGGCAGGCACCGCGCTGTTTTTAACATTGTGGCGGGCGGTGCAGTGAGCACCGCCTGCCACAATGTTAATTTGAGGAATGCACCCGCCACTGTGGCGAGCACATCCTAATGCCAATGTCGGGACCCCCGCCCTTTAGGCGGGCGGTCCCGATCTCCGTTAGGGTGGCGGGCGGACTTTTTCCGCCCGCCATCCTAATGGACCCCTAAGTATGGCAGGTGGACCCCGGTGGACGGGAAGACTGGCTGCCCGTTTTCCGCCGGTTGACCAGTCGACCGGGTGGAAAAGGGCCTGTATATGGTGGCGGTGTCTGCAAGACATCGCCGTCCATATTACTATGCATGCAGTGATGTGCCTTTCCATGGCGGCGTTGCCGCTATGTAAAGGTATGCAGTTTCTGCATGGGGAGGTCCGTAGCAGGGCCCAGGGTATTAGGGGGTGGGGGTGCACATGGGGGTACCTATGGTACTCACCAGCATTTGCATGCACAACATGGCAGGCACCGCGCGGTGCCTGCCACGCTGTGCCTGCAAATGCACACAGTGCAGCCACAGCATTGTGGCGGGTGGTGCTGTGTGCACCGCCCGCTACAATGTTGTGGATGGGGGATGCCACTGCCACTGTGGCGGTGGCATCCTAATTGCCGGTGCGGGACCGTTGCACCACTGGCGGCCGGTCCCAGCACCGCTAGCCATCCTAATAGGCCCCTTAGAGTGTATCCTAAGCCTGCATAACCTTTATTAACTTATGCCTATCTATATAATTAAACTTATATTTTTAAAATACCCCCTTTCTTTTCACCACACTCTCTCTACCTCTCGCTGCATCTTTATGAACCTATTGTCTCTCTGTCTCAGCAGTGATGCAGAGCAGGAATATCAATGGAGAAATATCGAGAGACATAAATATCGCCGCAAAAATATTGTGGGGAAGAAATATCGACAACAGAAATATCATTGACAAGAATATCGACTGATAGGTAAGTAATACGATTTCAAAAACATCGTCTTAAATATCATTTACAAAAATATAGTTGACAAAAATATCGAATTATTAATAATGGTTATGTATTTTAGTGTTTGTAATGAGAATTGTTTGTCATTTTATTATGTGTTTTAAAATTTTACTAGTTATTAATTTATTTTAAGTTTAATGTTGTGTTTTTAGTTCAGTAGCAGGTTGTTGGTTTATAGAAGAATAGGGTGGGAAGTAATTTAATTATATAGATTTAAATAATTATTTATAGTAGTTAATATTTTTTTTTATTGAATTTTGCATTTTTAGTTCCGTAGCGGGGTGTGGGTTTATAGGGGAATAGGGTGGGAAGTAATTTAATTTAATAAAATGTATAGGATAATAATGTGTTAATTGATTAATTAATAATTGTTTGATAATTGGTTGTTAATTAATTTCAATTAATCGAATAATAATTAATTATGTTAATTGTTTAAATAATTTTAGGTGTGTGTTGTGGTGTTTATATGTGTAAATGGTGGGAAGGGTGGTAAGTAATTAATTTTCTATTGATTAATTATTAAATATCTTTAAATTAATTTCCATTGATTAATTTGTAATTATTAATTATATTTGTGTGATTAATTTTAGCTGTGTGTTGTGGTTATTATAGTGTTAATTAAAGTGTAATTATTGATTTTCTATTATCTGTGTTAATAATAATATATTTAAATGTATATATGAATTATGTTAATATTGGAAATTACATTTAATAAAAATGTTGATGTTTTTGTTTTTTATTGTTGTGGATCCAGCACTTTCCCTACTGTTGCACTCACTGGAGTGGGAATAGTCATTTTTACCCCTCCACTATCCAGCGTTTTCCCTACTGTTGCACTCACTGGAGTGGAAATAGTAATTTTTACCCCTCCGCTATCCAGCGCTTTCCCTACTGTTGCACTCACTGGAGGGGGAATAGCAATTTTTACCCCATCGCTATCCAACATTTTCACTACTATTGTGTATTTTGGTATTAAATGTATGTTTTATTCTTTTTTTTAAAGTTTAATGTTTTAAATAAATATAGACTATTTTATTTAATTTTAAATTATTTATATATGTGTATTTTTTGTTTTTATATAATTTAATTTTTTTATAAATTAAATAAAGATAATAGTTAATACAATTTTATTATAAGTATATGTACACATTGTTTCTGTTTATATTTAATACATTACGTTTGTTTGTTACAATTAGTTGAAATGAATATGAAATGTAATTTATTTTGTTAATAATGTTGATAATATTTAATTAATTTTATTTAAGTTATGTAAGTCTATCTATATTTTTCTCATCCAGATTTTTGTGTCGATATTATTGTACTTATCTGTTTATGTATAGGGAGTCTATATTTTTGTTATCGATATATTTACATCAAATTTTTTCATCTATATTTTTAACATCAATATTTTAACATGGATCCCTCAGCAGTATCTACTTCACCTATGTCTACCTTTCTCTGTCAACTTCAGATTTTTCACTGCCACTCTCTGTACCTATCTCAAGTTCGCTACTGCGCCACCTCCTCTATCTACCTTGACTCTCTTGCCACTACATTCTTCTTTTTCCTCCTCATTCTTATGGAAGTGAGTCCATGAGAGTGAGAGACACAGAAATACTGGATGGCACTATAGCAAGAGCACTACAAATGATCTATGGTTTGCCGAGATTTATGTCCCCCGCACAATTGAGATTAAAGTTTGGGGTTCAAAAACAAGAGTTGGCACGCAAAGAAGCATACATTAAAAGCTGGTATAAAATTAGAAAGGAGGACTCAGAAACCCTAAATCCTACTTATGGAAAGTACTACAAGCTAAGGAGGCAGGCATAGCCAGACACTATCTGGAAGACTTGCTCGATCAACTAGACCTACGTAGCCTCTGGGAGACGTCAGGGACCTATGTGAGCTTCAAAAAATTAGTCAACAAAACTGTCAAAAGAGAGTCTCTTATACAGGATAAAGCCATCCTGTGAGAGAGAGCACATAGCTGGTTCACTATTTATATACCAAATTTATGCTGCAAACGTACCTTCACATTGGCTTCTCCAAGGCCATTAAAGAGTAGTTCCTGAAATTTCACCAAGGTATGCTACCATCTGCATTCCACGTGCCGCCGTGGTTACGCCCTCTGATGCCAGCAACCAGCTGACTCTGCGGGGAAAGGTACAAGGACATCCTGCACATCCTAACTATTTGCACCAAACTACTAAGGGAGCATCGAGAATTACTTAGACCACTGTTTAGGATGAAAAACATACGGTCTTGCAGACAAGCTGTGATAGCAAGCTTCTCTGGAGAGGATGTCCATCTGAGTTGCCGTCTGGTAAAATTCCTGACCATAGTGGACACAAAGATAAAAGATAAATAACCGATACACGATAATTCAGTGGCATTACCACATAAACTTAAACTTAAAGAAGACCTCAGGGGGATGAGCTTGTTATCAAAACTGCAGCAGATGAGCCGACCAAGCTAAAAAATAAATGTTGCTGCTACCATTGATTTTTAATTGTACAAGATGGCTCTTGAAATCCCACTATTTTTGCACATAAAACATGCCCATTTTTGCCTCTCTTACTGAGGACTTGGTCCACAATATCCCAGTGATGCCATTCCTCAAATTTTAACCTGTTTTTATTGATTTTCTATGGAAAACTATGTTAATGTAAAAGTGCAAAATTTCACTCTTTTGCTTATTCATTCTAATTTTAAGCAAATTATTGGAACAGTTTTAATTAATCTTGCAAATAAAGACATTCCTAATTCTTATGTGTCCACCTCATCTCCCTAAATCCATAAAGTGCAAACTACTCACCCTTACGGGTCTCAAGGTGTTGGGGGCTGTCGGGTAAATTATGTGAGCTATTGCCCAGAGTCAGATGGTGCTAAGCTGAGCTGCTGCCGGAGCTGAGAATCGAATCGTGAAGCCTGTGCTCCAACGTCAGCTGACCTGGCTGCTTCACCAAACCTCTCCACTCCCTGTCTTTCTCTTCCACGTACTTCACTTGGTCTCAATGTCATCTCTCTCTTTATCTGGCCTACCAATCTTTTTCTTCATCTCACTCTAAGTGCTCCCTATCTACCTCATCACTCTCTACCAGACCTCTTTCCATACCTCATTTCCTTCTGTACCTCACATCTTTCACTACTTCATCTCCCTGTAATTTGCTCTATTGCTCGCTACCTCATCTCTCCAACTCTCCTCCCGATCCACCTCTATTCCTTCTACCTCACTGCTGTTTCTACTTTCAGAATACCACTCTTTATCTGTACCACTTTTCTTCATCAGTCACTACCCCCTCTCCCTCGCTCTCATCTCTCACTCAATCTTCTTCTCTTTTTCTGCCTATTTCCTATTATATATGTGTCTACCTCACCTCTATGTCTCCACTTTTGTCTCTAACTAAAAACACTTTCTTTACCCCATTTCGCACTCTTTCTCTCTCTTTATCAACCTCAATTCTTTCTCTACCTCTGTATCCCTACTGTACCTATTACTTCTGTTTACCTCTCTACAACCTTCCCGATCACTCTACCTCTTTTCTCAACTCACCTCTGACTCTTTCTACCACGCTGCCACTTTATTTCTGCCTACCTCAGCTTTCTTGTTACCTTCTGTCTATCCCTAGCTTGCCTATCTCTGTCTCTGGCTCCCTTCTCCCTGTACTTCACCTCCCCATTGTTTTCTTCTGTCATCCACTCCCCTCCCCCATTTCTCTAGTTCAGTCAGTAGTGCTGGAATGGCTTTCAGAGTGGGGGTTCTTTGATCAGTGTTAGACCACCGAAGTCAGAGATTGTGAAAACGCAAGCATCACACAAAGAACAAGCAGAGCAAATAAGGCATGCCCATCCAGCAGGAGAATGAGATGGGTGTAGTGTGTCGCCGGTGAATTTTGGAGCACACTGTCACAAATATATTCCTAAAGAATGGTGTGATAGCACACTGTCATCTACAGACAGCACATTCTTCATTGAAATGGCCACAAATTTCACACTGACATACAGTTTTATTGATAAGCTTTATCTTCAAAACTTATGTGTGGAAATGAGGTTTCCACAACTATTTATCGTTTGGAAATCACCAAGAAAAGAGTCTTGATGTAATCCTATTCAGTGTTTTATTTTCATCACACTTCTGAATTACAAGAAAGCATGCTTTCCTAACTGCTGTTATATTTGGAAGAATTTCTGCCATTTGTTTACATGTATTTAAATGTGTGTTAGAAAAATACTGACATTCTACAGCCTTTTCATTCATTTCATGTACCACAGCAAGATTGTCACATAGTTGATTGAACAAAATCCTCTGACGTAGCAAGTCACAACAAGAAAGATAAACATCAATCACCATCTTAAAAGAATGTTAAAAGAATAAGCAGCAATTTATCAGTGGGCATAGCCTGACATTCGACCTCTTTGTTTAAATGCAAATGTGACAGATAAAAACAAAATTTAAAAGGCATCTTTCTTGCTCATCAGATAATGGAACGCACTGCCCCCTCACCTTCTGAACTCCAGCTCAGGTATTTTGGAGGTGCTGCAGCACCCCTCGTACCTCTACTTTCAGCACCAATTACTTCAGTAGAGTTGGAGCTCACTGTTTAGCCAGAGAGATGTGCACGTAGAAAGAGGAGGGAAGGGACAACAAAGGAGAAGAGAATTAAGGAGAAATTAATTAGCATTTAACCGATGGAATAGTGAAAACCCTCACACCAGTGAGTTGGTTTTCACTGCTGCAAGAGAAAGGTAGTTATGATTAGAAAATTATTAGTAATGAAAATCTGGCAATTAAAGCTACAATTTCAAGAACTATGTATCTGCCAAGTTGTCCCCTGTCTTACCTGCAGTGGGAGAAACAGGCGGGGAGGAGCAAACTGGTTAGATGCCGAACACCATGTAAGTAAGTAAGTAAACTTTTATTGTTTTAGGTTAATTTAAATCATTACAAAAATACATTGAAAGCACGTATCCTCAGGTAAAAGTTAAAAGAAGAAGTTAAAAACAGAGAGCTTTAGTTATAAAAGTAGTAGTGCTAAAAATCTGTGTGATAGGGAAGGTGAGCGTTTTTCATTGAATCTTGTCTTTGCCATAGTTCCTTAGGTCTGGTCAGGGGCGAATTTGTGGCTTATTAGTTTCAGCTCCACTAGTTTCAGGAATTTCACCAACTTCCCATTTAGTGGAAGACCTGGATCAAAACAAGCGAGAACTGCATGTGTGAATTCTTTGTTCATTAAAAGCATTTTTTAGCAGGGCTGCTCTTTCCTCTTTTAGCCCCGGGCAGGTGCATAGCAGATGTTCAAAATGTTCGTTCCCTGCACCGCACAGCCTACATTTTGACCCACAGTTCCTTCTCAGCCATGGTTGTAGATGTGGTATGGCTGATAGGATTCCAAGCCTATGTTTTAAAAAGGCTTCTTTGATTTTCCTGCCGTACCCCAGACCAAAGTAAAAAACTGTTGTTACAAGACAAAGACAAAAAAAATCTAAATCCAAGCATGAAAAGAAATGGATTTATTGATGCTTCTTCAAGCTTTTTTGATGTACCATTCTGCCAGAGAACACTTGCCAGCATGAACTTGTGATTTGCTTTTGCGTGTCCCTATTTCAAAAAGTTTGACACATATTTCAGCATTGTTTGGCATTAGGAGGCCTTGAATTAGCTACATCTTGGACAATAAATTTGAAGTTGCCCCGAACAGTCACAAAGTATCCTCAAAATGTTGCTGTATGAAAGCTATCAGGACTGGTTTGGTAGGTCCAGTGTAGTAATGAAGATCTGGAAGCTGAAGTGTAGCTTTAAAATATTATTAGTCAGTCTTAGTTGCAAGTTGGTAAGCTTGCCTGCTGCTCAGCCCATACTCCAACTGTCACACTTCGCCTCACAGGCACCCAAACATTCCATTTGTTATCACCACTCCAACATTCCATGCAACACATTTACACTGGTTGAGCAGCTAGAGGGGAGAAGCATAAATACACATACAAGAAACTACATATCCTCCCCACTTTATATAACACAAAAATAGAAATGCAAAATGGAACAAAGTTTTGACAAGAAGAAACAAGAAAAAAGAAATTACATCAAAATACACAAATGCCACATGGAATCAAGCATAAACCTGAAGAACTGAAGAATCATAATGAAGCATTAAGAAAAATAAAGTTTGAAGATGCATAGATAAATATACCAGATATCACACATCCTCCCCCTTTATAAAATTCATAAACTATAACAGAAGACACAGCATTTTCTTTAATACCACACATTGCTAGACAGTAGACAAAGGAAGAACGCTATCAGACCCTCATCTGCATACAAGATAAACACACAATCGCACCAATTATCACCACCAACCACACCAACTAGCCAGACAAGGATGTGAGGTGGCACAACACAGCATGGCAAAAGCAAACAGTGGGAACCTCTCACACACACACAGAAACTTTAATAAGAATACTAAATAAATGAAAACACATCAAAACATAAAAGTAATGGGTGAAGTACACCCGACAAACGTCCCCAAACATGGGTAAGTAGAGTAACATGTAACAATAGGTGACATTCACACCTAACAAGCATCCTTCAAGTAAGGACATGTGGCGAACACTGTATAAATGGGTGACTCCCTCCCATACAACCACTCCTTATGCAAGGGCAGCAAATGGAACGTGTAGCACAGGGTGAATTACACACCACCCAGTCATCCCTCATGTAAGGGTATGAAACATAAAGCTTAATGACAAGCAACCCATCCAGACATGCCCCCTAGAAAGGGCACGTAACAATCTATGTAGATATGTGTGACTACCACCCCTAAACATCCCTCATGTAAGGGCCTGTAAAGTAAATGTGGAAAAGGGACTTCCACCCATTTAAACATCTCTCATGAAGGGTCTGTAACAAAAACTCTAGAAATGGGACTTGCGCCCATTTAGACATCCCTCATGTAAGGGCATGTAATGAAACATATGAACAACAAAGTAATCATACATGACAAGCGACACTGAAAAAAAAATTGCTCACCAGAAATCTATTTCCACAACCGAAATTAATGTGTCACCACAGCAGCAACACTACCTTAAAGAAAATGGAAACAGTAGAGCAAGACAGGCATTCGTACACAGGAACATGGCAGTCATGACATAAATGAAAACTATGAGGAAAAAACTGCCATTCTGGCATTATAAAGAAGATCATTAGGCAGTCAACGAAACACGACACAAAAATCAACACCAAATCAGCAAACTCTTTTTTTAATTCTTGTTAAAAGTGGTCTGTTTCCAATTAGGGCCCAACAAGACCTCCTGTGAGCGATATCTCACACAATTTGGCAACCACCTTACTCCTTACTAGTCCCCAAGATAGTAACTTTTTAAGACAACCAGATGGACTCCGGTTAACTTTTTAATGAGGAAGAACAACCTCAAAAAATACTGGAATAATGCCAAGTTGAAGTCTGAGCATCCACAGTTAGAATAAATATTCTAGCGTTTACCAGAATGCAGCATGGCACAAGGACTGTCAAGATTGTATGCTTGCTACAGTGGGCTGCCTCATTTAGCACCACCAGCAACATATATAGTTTTTACTGGACCAGAACCAAATCTTGGTGTTACATTTCTGTGCACCTGATGATAGTAAAAATGTAGACACTCGACAGACCGATAACCCAAAAACGGCACGCAGTGATCCAGAGCCATGAATGAATGAATGAATGAATGAATGAATGTGTGTATTGTAGAGCGCATAGTAACCCGTAAGCATCCCAGCGCTAAAACCAAGACAGCAGATTCGATGGGGTGTTCCGGGAGAGAAGATTGGCGGAGGATCATGGGAAGAGGTGGGTTTTTAGTAGTTTTCTGAAGCGGAGATGACTGGGTTCACTCCTGAGTTTGAGAAGTAGGGCATTCCACAGTTTAGCCATATTCACAGAGAAACGCCGGCCTCCTGTGCGTGCCTTTTTTACTCTGTGGACTGTGATAAGGTGTTCATGATCCGAACGGAGGGACCTTGCGAATTTATAGGGCATGATGACATTTTTTATGATGGGCGGACCCTTGTCCTGTAGCAGTTTGTGCGCCAGACAGAGGGCCTTGAATTTTACTCTTTCTCTTATTGGGAGCCAGTGCAGGAGTTTCAGAGCTGGCTTGGTCGAGGTTCTGGCCGGAGTGTTCGTAAGAAGCCGGGCAGCGGCGTTCTGAATTTGTTGCAGTATGTTAAGGGTGGCTTCGGGAGTAGATGGCGTTACTATAATCCAGCCTGGAAAGGATCAGGCCTTGGATGAGCAGTTTCCGGGAGGTTTGTGGGAGCAGGGCCAGAATTTTTTTAACTGATCTGAGAAGACCGAAGCAGATCCCAGCAGTTTTTTTCGCTTGGATTTTGAAGGACAGGTCCTTCTCTATCCAGATCCCTAGGCTCTTAATCTCCTCTTTGGGAGCAGGGGGCTCTCCCAGGCAGGTAGGCCAGAGGTTTGGGCAGAGAGTGGGCCCTTTCTGTCCAAGGAGCATGATTTCGGTTTTGGACCCGTTAAGTTTGAGGGCTGATTTGTTCATCCACATGAAGATTTCAGAGAGGCAGGTGTGAAGGTTGGACGGTTCTTGGTTGGGATGGGATAGTGAAACTACCAGTTGGGTATCATCGGCGTAGCTAATGATTTTTACTCCAAACGGGGTGACCATTTCCTCCAGCGGGGACATGTAGACATTAAATAATGTAGGGCTAAGGGAAGAGCCCTGTGGTACTCCGCACTGGAGGGGGATCACTGTGGAGCGGGTGTCATTCTCCCAGACCTGAAAGGAGCGGTTGTTTAGAAATGACGTAAGCCATGCTAGAGCAGTACCTTCCACCCTGATGTCTTTGAGTCGTTGGATGAGGACCTGGTGATTGACAGTGTCTAAGGCCGCGCTGAGGTCCAGGAGGATCACTGCCACTGATCCTCCAGCATCCAGAATACATCTGGTCTCCTCCACCACGGCTAGGAGGGCGGTGTCCGTGCCCTGACCAGGGCGGAATCCAGTCTGCGATTTTTTGAGGAGGTTGTTGGACTCCAGGAAGTGAGAGAGTTTTTTGTTCACTTTTTTTTCCGTGATTTTACTTATACCGGGGAGGAGGGAGATTGGCCTATAGTTGGCCATGTCTGTCGGGTCCAGGAGTGGTTTTTTGAAAAGTGCTTTGACAACGGCGGCCTTCCAGCTGGGAGGGACCGTTCCCTGACACAACGAGGAGTTGATGAGGTCGGTTAAGGAGAGGGTGATTGTGGGTGCCACTTTTTTGAGGATGCGAATGGGCACCGGGTCGCCGGGAGAGCCACTTTTAATTGTGGCAAGGGTTGTAAGGACCTCCTCTTCCGATGCCGGGCCGAAAGTGTCTAGGTAGATGTCAGGGTTTCCCGGCTGCGGGCTGGGGACTAGAGCAGGATAGGGGGAGCCATTTACGTCTGCTCTGGGGTTTACTTGGGGTGGAGTGGTGAGGATCGTGTGGATTTTTTCATCAAAGTATTTTGCCAACTTGTGGCATTTGTCCTTGGAGGTGTTAGGAGCTGGGGGAGGATCAGGGACATTGAGCAGTTCTTTCATGATGATAAAAGTTTCTCTGGCGGAGCTGGAGGACTTTTTTATTTTGTCATCATAGAATTGGCTTTTGGCGTTGCGTAGGGCGATTTTATAGGATCTCATGGAGGAACGGAAAGGATCTTTCCTAGATATGGACCCGTCTTTCTTCCAGGCGCGCTCTATCTTTTTGCATTCTTTACGTAGCACTTTAAGCTCAGGGGTATACCAGGGGGCGGGGTTGACTCTTTTGGCTCGTTTCCAGGTGCTAATTTTGGGGAGGAAAGAGTCTAGTGAGTGGGTGAGCCAGTAGTTAAATTTCCCATCTGCAGTTGCTGGGTCTAGAGCTGGGAGGGGGAGAGGTTTCTTGAGTCTGATGGCCCATTCTTCAGACGAGAGTTTGGCCCAGCGTCTATCAGTGACCCGGATTTTGGGGGGTGGTGGAGGGGGGGCATTGGGGTGCCAGTCCATGGGGACCAAGAAGTGGTCTGTCCAAGGCAGAGGGAGGGGGGGCGTGGTATTGAGGTCGTTGATATTGGTGAAAATAGGGTCAAGGAGGTGACCTTTGTCATGGGTGGCCTCTGAATTCACTAGTCTAAGGTCGTAGGAAGTGAGTTCGAGAAGGAGGTCGGAGGCTGTCAGGTCCTTGGGGTCTAGAAAGTGGAGATTGAGGTCTCCCAGAAGTATGAAGTTGGAGGTTGACGTGGCCATAGAGGCGATGGTTTCAACGAGAGTGCTGGAGAATTTAGTAGATGCTCCCGGTGGGCGATATATTAGAAGCCCGGTGAGGGAGGCTGTGGGAGAAATTTGCAGGGCGAAGTGGCAGCTTTCGCAGTCTTCGATAGTGCCATTGTTTGCTCTGCAAGCGAAGTGCTCCCTGTGTATTATTGCCAGGCCACCTCCTCTGCCGAGGGGTCTGTTCTGAGAGTGGATTTGGTAGCCTTGAGGAAGGCCATTGACGATGTCAGAGTCGGCGTTGGGGGTGAGCCAAGTTTCTGTGAGAAACAGAATGTCGATAGTGAGGTCCTGTATGAGGAGATTTAACTCAATAGTGTTTTGGAAGGGACCTACAATTGAGGAGGCTGAGCTGCAGGCCGTGGCATCCTACCGTGGTATGGGCTGGATTGCAGAGATCGAAATTGGTGAAGGGTTTCCCTCCTTTATAGATATATTTGCAGTTTTCGTTTTTCATGGGGTTGAGGGAGAGAAGGTTTCCTTGGGTATAGGTCAGATGATTCTGGATAGAATTGGGTATAGAGACTGGGCCTAGGGCCGGCTGGGCCCGAACGGGCACAGACGGGCTTGCCTTAGGCGCGCCTTCGGCGCGCTGAGGGCGCGCCCGCTGAGCGTGTCCGCTGCGCGTCCGGTTGATGCACATTATGAAGGGAAGTGGGCGTGGCCTCTGAAGGTTGGCGTGGCCTCCCTACCCTGGAATGGCGGCAAATGATATTCCCCAAAGTGCCGCGTCAGCGTTCAATCGGCTGCACGGGAAGGCTTTGGTGTTGAAGGGGGGGAGGACGAGTGCTCAGAAGGTGAGAGAAACACAAGTTAAAAGCAGTTTTGACCCACCTGTTGCTCATTCTACCTTAAACATGGACCGGTCAGTTTCCACATTGAAAGTTCACTGTGAAATAGCAGTGGCCAATATGCCCAGCGATGCCTCCTCCTCTTGTGTGGAAACGGACAATAAGGCAAACTCCCTGTGTTGCGCCGCAGAAAACAAAGATGGTGACACATCACAAGGAACTGCGCTGAGTGGCTTCAGGTGTGTGCTTGATGAAAAGCGTTCTTGGGCAGCTCGCATTCCTGGGTAGCAACAGAGACTTAGCAGAAGTCCACGCAGCACCTCCACACGACCCGGTGGAAATTGTAAGGGGCGTGCGCTGTGACCGGCTCATGCTTCTAATCTTCACCTGCAACTTAACGGTTGGACCGGCCTCACTTGAGGGAAACAAAAAAAAGCTCACCACAGTGTTTCTTTCCATCATGTAGGCCCCCTTCGGCCGCTGGTACCATTGCTCAAAAATCAATGAATAATGTGCGGGACCCCAATTCTTGCACCCTTAATGTAGACTGCACCACAATAAAACATTTAGGGCATAATCCGACATGTCAGCTTCTGCTTTCTTAGAACCAAGCGCTGACAGAATCATTTAAAACACAGCATGTTAGTTTCGTATGCAGTGCAATTACTCTTCCAGAGCTGACACAATGATAACTGTAAAACTACAAGTGCTGAGTTGAAGGGAAAAAACCTTTTGTGATAATTACGTCAAATTCAGTGAAATCGACTCTGCCGGCATAATCCATTATATTGGTGACTCTACCGGGCTTGCGCATGGTGCTTCAATCTGACATGATGTTTCTTGACCCTTAAAGTTTCTGATAGGCTCTTCTGAGTAGTTCATTGAATGGTTTCTTTGCACACATAATTTCTGTAGAGTCAAGCTGCCAATTGTTGCCAAAATGTAGTAATGGAAGTCAGGTAGCCAAAGTGTAGTTTATGTTGATTTATTTAGTCTTAGTTGCAAATTGATAAATTCATGTACAGCAGCCCCACCAGAAGCATCTTGCCTGCTGCTCAGCCCGTACTCCCACTGTCACATTTCACCTCACAGGCACCCAAATATTCCATTCATCATCACCACTCCAACATTCCACACAGCACAGTCACATTGGTTGAGCAGATATGGCCAAAGAAACAAGGCAGAAGCATACATGCATATACAAAATACTACATACAGCCAAGTCCCACAATGACTCCTGGACAGAGATATGCTTAGGATAGTGCAAAAAATCAAATTTCGAGATGTAATATTCACTTCTCCTATTCCAACTTGAGCAACAGTAGAAGTGTTGTGCTTGTGCGGGATAGATTTACTATTTCCACTCAAACATAAGCAACAGTAGTGACAGTTGTGTACCTTGGAGGGGTTAGATTTACTATTCCCACTCCAACATAAACAACAGTCAAGAAAATGTGGGAATGTGGAGGGTTCAGATTTCCTATTCTCACTCCAAAGTAAGAAACAGTAGGGAAAGTGCTGTGCTTTGGAGGGGGTTGATTCACTATTGTGACTCTGATATAAGCAACAGTAGGGGAAGTGTTGGATTTTGTAGCATTACTTTTCTGACTCCAGTGTAACCAAGGGACTGATAAAGATGGCGGACAGACTTCAGTCCATTTGCCATTGTTTTGTGTTTGGGACTGCCCGCCTATAAGGCAGCAGTCCCATAGTATGAATTACGATGCAACTACTACTGAGGCGGTCGCATTGCCTATGTTTTGCATTGTGGCAGGTGCTGTTGGCTACAGCAACCACCACAATGCAAAAAAGGGATAATTTACATATTGTGATGCTTGCCACACGGTGCAGGGATATGTAGGGGGCAAAAAATGTGGCCCCCATGTCCCGTATCTGGGGAACTGGGGGTTAGGCGTCCCTTTCCGCCTGCCTGTTAATGGCGAGTCAACTGCCATGAAAAGGCAGGCAGGCAGAGAGGGACATCGTAATCCCTGCGGCGGTGCCTGGTAGGCACTACCACCCTTACGAGCTCCTCTGCTGCACCGGCGGGCTCAAGGAGCCCGTTGGATGGATGGCGGTCGTCTTTATGACCGCCGCACATCTGTCTGCCATCATAATATGGCCGGTGGGTTGGTTACAATGGCGGGGAGACCGCCACCAACATCCTGTTGGTAGCGGTCTCCCCGCAATCATTTTCGGGTCCCAAGTTTAGGGAAAATATTAAACTTTAGAAAGATCAGATTTAATTTTCCTGATCTTAAATTAACATAAATATTTTACATACCTCAAAAATAATAGGTTTATTAAAGTACTCAGTTGCAAGTGTGTCATGCACACTCAGGAAGGATTGAATAAAGCTTTATTGATGGTGCTCCAGCCCCTTTTTTAACAATATATAATTTAGATAATTTATTTAAAAAAAACATGCACCTAAAATGATACATACAATGTTTCAAATGTAATTAATTTATTTAAAACAATATATTTAATATACCTTTTACCATATTAGCCGAAAATTCAAACAAACCCAACAACTAATAACAGAACAAATAAATCTACATCTTGTTTAAAAATATAATAAAACTATAAAATGCTTTATTAAACAAAAAACATATGCATAATATAATTGATCTTCAAATTATTAAAACAATTAAATAACATAATCATTCAATTAAACAATAAGTAAAAACACAGAATTACCATATTGTTACAACTATCTATTAAATCATTTTCAAAAAATATTTAATGAAATATTTTATCAAATTAAAACCTACAAAAAGTGTATAATCAATTAACAAAATATTTAAAATTCTTTAGACCCTACTTTCGTACAAACCCAACAACCCACTAAAAATACATTTGACATAAAATAAAATAAAAACTTACATTTACTAATTCAAAAATACAAAAACAAAACACAAAAAATAATTAAAACTACTTAACCTAATACAAACTACTTGTACCACAAAACAGATAGTAAAATTATATTATTTACAACTACATTTTAAAAGCATATAAAAAAAGAAATAACAATGTGCATACCTTTCATATTCTGCCTCATGATATTCTTGACAACAAAACATTTTTGACATGATAATTGTGTCTCATGAAATTTCTTTTACACAATAATTTGTTAACATACCATCTTGTGTATTTACCCATTGTTAGCAGGCCAAAGTTCAAGGGCAGGATAACTTTGACAAAAAGACAAGATTTGGTGTAAGCAAGGGACATTAGCCCTCTTAAAGGTGGATGAGAATTATAAGAAAGAAATTTAAAATGTCACCACAGAACTTGTAGCAAGTTAAAAACGTATTAGGTTACTGCAGTACTTCCTGCAAAAAAGGTTTCTTCAAGTAAATTGTCATGCATAAAATCAAATCTGGCATATGGATCTAATCATAAATCCTATTTGAATCTGTTTGGATCATGATAGATTAACATCTTATATAATCAAATAAATATGTATAGTCATAATTGAGCTTGTCCTTTAAGTTGTTTGTAGAGCACACTGATTTTTTTCATAAAGCGTTGAGAACACAAGGACATTTTTAGGAGTAGGAAGTCGGACTTTGCAGGTGGAGTTGTGTGCTGTATAAGTTCTGGGATTTGTTTTTTGTTCTAAATAGTTTCACCATAGCAATATACAGAGGAAATAATGTCTTGCAAATATCATTGGGGGTTGGTGTTTTGTACATATGGAGCTGCCCAAAATATGAGACAGTAGCCCATGGGGGTACATTGTTTCTGCAAAGCAGACCTTACTACATGGTACCTTTACCACACTGTTGTTACCACACAATTACCATTACCACGCATACCTTTACAATGCAAATGTAAGTATAGGTACATTTTGCTATGTATACAATAGGTATTTCATTACTATGCAATTCATTAAAACATGTTTAGGGATTTATGGGCCTGATTATGACCCTAGCGGTCACACTAGCAGCCTGCCTTGGCCATGGAAGCGGCATCCCGGCCACCGCATTATGAGATCACTGCGGGGCTGAGGGGCTGTTGAAGGCACAGCCACAGTGACAGCATGCTATGGCTCTAGGAGAGAGCCTGAAGACAATGCCGGCCTCACTGCTGAGCCTCCTGCAAGTCAGGCGCACTGTTTCCATGAACCATGTCACTCACCGACAGTGCTTGAATATGGGGACACAACATGGGCCCATGCCACAGTAACATAGGCTTATTCACCCTGGGGCCCTTTTTGTGCCCTTTACCTAACTTTCAGCCGACCTTTTTGTGGTACACAAACAAGGATGCATAGTCCAGGTGTAGAAGTAGATCCCTCTTTATTAGCAAGTAGTTAGGTGGCAGGTTACAGGATAGGAAGATACTAGGAGAAACCCCACCAGGAGAGAGCTACCTGCTCCTCAGCCTGAGATGACCAACTGACAATCTCAATACAGTGAGGCACACTAACATTCCATGATGTCACAGGACATTCTGATAAAGTGGTAGAGGGGGAAAATACATAGAAACCATTTACCACACATCCTCTTCCGTTAGCGAACAACAGCAAGTAAGAAGTCAGGACATAGCAGAAGGATTCAGAGGAGACTGTAGACACAAGAGCTAATCAAAGAGGCTAATAGAAAAGCAGGAAACTCAAGCGTGAAAGCAGAAACAAAGGACAATAAAAAGAGGCATGTAGAAAGATAAACATAAGATGCACAAATGGTCATGATTAGACAAAACGCAAGAATGCAAATTACATAACATGCCCATCCACCCTCCTTAATAAAACAAGGTAGTGATCCTGGCAAATCAAGCAGGGTGTAACAACTGGATGACAAAATGAGTGCAGAAGGAAATAAGCACAATAAGCACAATAAGATGAACTAGCAACCTACACAGAAAAAGGGGAAAAGCCTTGAAATAAAGACAAACACTAGTCTTCATCGCTAATGCAAGACGTGCACTACAACCTCCCCTTCAAGGGTACAAGAAGAAAGACAACCTTTAAACTGTGGAAGAAAACAACTCCCCAGGAAAGGGTACACCAGAGGAAACTAACGCCCCTGGAACAAAATACACAGTAGCCACACACTAACAAAAGTGGCGCAACTACACCAAGAGGCAGCGCTGACAACGCACCCCGACTACCCATAAAGAGTGATGCAACTTAGACCAACAGAGACAACCTCCCCTAACAAAAGGGTACACAATTGAACAATGTAGAAATTGTTCAACGCAACATCACTTAATGGCGGCGCTGACAACGCACACCACCTTCCCTAGAAAAGGGTACATAAAGAATACTAATCCTTGAAACTTTCGAACAAAATAGTTACATGCAGACAACCTCCCCTAATAAAAGGGTACACCACGTTAAAAGTGCGCAACGTAACTTCTCCAAAGGGTAATAACAAGACCCTAGGAAACAAAATGTAGGCACTGACAGGCACCACAACCCCACAACCAACCTCCCCTAAGTAAGGGTACAAACCCTTAGTACAAGGATGGGGCACTGATTAGACCCAAACACCCTAGCTGCCCAAGCAGGGTGAACACAGGATACACACCCTGTGAGACCAAGACCACAACGTCCCCTATATATATATATATATACAGGGTACCCCATTAGGTACAACATCGCCCTAGGATCAAAATAAGGCATTGACTAGCCCCACACCCTCCCCAAAATAAGGGTACACCGTAGGGTTAAGATGTTGCCTTAGGAACCCAACCCAAATTCCCAATGGTAGGGTACAGAATAAAACAATCACTGACAAAAATACACCAAATGAGAAACAACCTCCCAAAAATGGATGGAACAACCCGTTATGCACAACACACACACACCAGCGCACATTATATATTGAGATAACAATAGGTTGAAACAACAGTGTATGAAAAAAAAAAAAAGTGAGTTTAGCTCCGGTGAGCGATTTCTCACCCGAGGATTTCTTAGTAAGAATTGTCCATAAGTTCCGATGAGGGGTGACGTGCAGACAACCTCCGTCCAACACAAGAAGACAGCTGCAGGAGTTCGTCAAAAGTTGAGACATCCACAGTCCCTGCGCCAACATTGTAGAGGAAGAGAAACTTAGTGAAAAGCAACGATTCCAAAGTGATTCCGGCAGTCCCAGAACAGGCACCAACGAATCTGCGAAACTGCCTGACGCTTGTAACATCATTAAAAATTACACCGTGGTTGGCAACGCTCGTGCGGGAGAAACTGCAAAGGAAGCTGCCGCAAACTGACAAGGGTAATGCAAACCCAAGATGGCGGTACGTCCGCACGACGCACACAGGATGGCTCAAGGCACGTTGCTGCGCTGCTGCTGCGAGACTTCTGAGGGCAGCCAAGGCAAGGGGAACAAAGAAAAACGTCATAGACGCCGCTCGTGAAGAGGTACGATGTGCGCGGCTTGTGCGCATTTTCAAATTCAAACACGAAGGGCCAGTCACACCCCCAAAGTTGTACATGCGCCCCGTGTGCACTTTCAAACAAAAAGATGCCGGCACAAGAGTGAAGGAGGGGCGGCCACTCGCACCCCAAAGCTGTACGTGTGCTCCGTGTGCACTTCCAAATTGAAGGAAGCACAAAAGTGATGGAGGGTCGGTCACTCATACCTAAGACTGCGAGAACCGCTAAAACCCAGTGGCCACAAAAACCAAATAAAAGAAAAATGTGACTTCACACACGAAGGTTGCTGTGCTTGAGAGAGTGTACTGCCAGCGCCAGGGCACCTCCATAAGAGCAAACACAAATAGTGCTCAAAATAAATGCCCACACTGTGTGAAAACACACAAAACACAGTGGTTGTAATAAAAGCAAACTGTCAATGCAAACAAGAAGGCCGGAAGGCACAACAGGGTGATCAGGCCCGCTGAAACAGTGGCTCTTGTAGCTGGAAACAGTCAGTGTCCAGATGACAGAGAAACAGCAGTTAGTTCTCTCACAACACAGACGCCCAGGGTGCAGGCTGTCCAAGATAAAAAGGACACTGGTGGGGTTTGCTGGGCGTTTCTCCGATTAGAAATGAATATAAACTTACTTCTGTTTTAATTTTGACTGGGTCCCAAAACAGTCCTTGGTTTCCTTAGTGCTAAGTTGCAGTCCTCTTTAAGCGCAGCATAGGTTAGTCCAAGAAACGTCGCCAAAATGTGGTACACAAACAAGGATGCATAGTCCAGGTGTAGAAGTAGATCCCTCTTTATTAGCAAGTAGTTAGGTGGCAGGTTACAGGATAGGAAGATACAAGGAGAAACCCCACCAGGAGAGAGCTACCTGCTCCTCAGCCTGAGATGACCAACTGACAATCTCAATACAGTGAGGCACACTAACATTCCATGATGTCACAGGACATTTTGATAAAGTGGTAGAGGGGGAAAATACATAGAAACCATTTACCACACTTTTCATGGTGATGTCCCCACCATGAAAAGGTTGGCGGAAAGGCAGGTCGTACTGTGTTCTGCGGTGCAGGAGCCGGTACCGCCTACATTGACTGCCTCTGCCTCTCCCACCACCGCTACAGTAGCAGGAATGTTGGCGGAGGTGGCGGTCCTGAGATGGTACCCCACCCTGCTCGTAAGCCGGTCGAACTGACAGGTATGTGGGCGCTCAGGCCGCCAGAAAGCGATGGCAGTTCACGGCCCGCTGTTTCATAATCAGGCCCTATGTTACTATAGAAAATAAAGCTTTAAAAAAAATTTTTTATCAGGGTTTGAATTTTTTTTAAAAGAAATTTAGTCATGACAAACAAGAAAACAAGGAGGTTTGCCCCCACCCAAAATAATATACCGTTTTAAAAAAGTGGGGTTTGGGGTTTATACCCCCGAAAAATATTTACATTTAAAAAAGAGTGCTTGGGGGATTACTCACTCCCTAAACATAAACATTAATAAATGGCTATAGTTTTACATATCAAACGGGGGAGTTTGTATTGTGTCTTCTTTTGCAGACTGTTACTGTTCTCTGTATGGGGAGAGACAGCACCCCATTCATGAGTGTTAATCTTCACTCATTGCAGACCTCCCGATGCCCCTGCCGGCCTCTTCTGATTCGAAAGATCTCGACCAGCCCCTTAAGGACATGAATCCTGGTAAAACTCCAGGACCAGATGGACACCTGGTAGAATATTACAAAAAACATTCATCAGCATTTCTCCTGCCCCTTTCAAAGATGTATCATGAAAGGAAAGACAGGGGCTGCTTCTCGCCTGACCTGGATCTGGCGACCATTATGGTACTACATAATTCGGGCTGGCAGCCAGACCACTGCGCCTCATATCGCCTAATCTCTCTCATAATCACAGAGATCAAACTGTATGCCAAGTTCCTGGAAAAAAGGGTCCTCTGAGTGCTGACAGATCTGGTCTAGCCAGATAAATACAGCTTTATTCTACATCACGGTACACAACACTGCTTATGTAGAGTTCACATGGCCCTGGAATGCTCTGAATCCCTGCAACGTCCCAGTGCCTTAATGCTTAGCGACTCTCAAAAAGCATTTGATTCTATGGGCTGGACATTCCTTGAAAGGGTACTGCTAAAACTGGCATTTGGCCCAAGGTTCATGGAATATGTCTTAGTACTATATGTACAGCCACAAGCTCAGGGCCAAATTAATTGGGCCCTCTCTCCTCTATTTCCGATTTGCAGAGGAACCAAAGAAGGTTGCCCCCTTTCACCCTCTTATTCACTCTGGCCAAAGAACTATTGGTGGACTCGGTTTAATGTGATACCCAGATATGGGACTATAACTGGAGGTGGTGATGGTGTACAGAATTGCCAATATGTTGTCTCAGTTTCCAATACTTAGGAATTCATTTTGGTGCTGTAATCCCGTTTGTCCTGGAATCTTAATCTGAGACCATTACTGCTCAAATCTCTGAATGATCTAGACAAGTGGTCCAAGTTACCTGTTTACATTCTAGGCAGAGTTGCCCAGTTCAAAATGATGGTCCTCCTGAAGTGCTATATTTGCTTCAGAACATCCCATTGCTTATTCCAAAGAATTGGTTCAGTGAATTGAAGGCCAGAATACTTGTGCACTTATTTTCAAACCAGTACCCCCAAATAGTCTTCAGTAAATGTGTGCAGTCTACATTAGATTATGGGCTAGCCATGGCAGATGTGCACTTTTTTATAGGGTGCTGCAAACCCACGTTTTCAATGGCTGGCTGAATGGAAGATGGGATAACCCTGCTTTCCAGGTGGAATTGCCACTGCTTGGCCAAGATAATATCTTGGAGCTCCTTTATGGAGCACCTCTCCCACAGGGCCTCCCAGAATCTACCAAGGTGGTCCTGTTGCATGGAAGTTTAACTTGCGGTGGATTGCATCTGACATAAAGTGAGACTGTAGACCGACCTGTGGAGAGGCAACTCGCTAGTGCATTTGGCAAGATTGTAGGGTGTTCATGGCTGAGGTCTTTCTGAATATCAAAGGTGAGGGATGGCTGGGTCCTTCCAAGAGCCCCAAGCGGAATTTGAGTTGCACAAATCTCAGTTCTATTGCTATATACAATTGTGCCATGCCCTTTCATATCACCAGGAGTTTCTCATTTCTCTGATATTACCAAATATAGTCCACTCAAAGTAAAGATAATTATGGGCCCTTTAAGGAAAGGGAGGACATCTCAGATTTATAAATAGGTGGTTATCAACCTACCTAATCTCATTTTAGGTCTGAAGACATGCTAGAAAGGGTGGCTAGGCCCACTAGACAACAGTGACTGGAGAAATGTTTGCATGGCCCATGAATCCTTGTCATTTCAGTGAGACTGCACCTTATTCACCTTAAGTGCCTCGATCTTACCTACCTTACACCTCAGTGAATGTGGCCGGTCCACAAACTACTTGTACCAAAGTGCTTCAGTTGCCCCGAAGATAATGAGGATTTCTTCCATATGGTGTGGACTACCCCGTTATATCAACTTATTGGCAGGGAACTTTTGCCAATTTGCCAGCGGTTTGGCAGATTAATAGACACTTAACCACACTCAGGTTTCCTTTAAGAAGCGGGCGGTGACCCTGATGAATGATTAGACCTTTGCGGGGATCAAAATGGTAGCTGCAAAATGAGACATTGCCAGGCACTGGAACTCTGCAGGTCCGACCTCATTAACTAAATGGCGTTCTGGGATTGACTGGTGCATGAAACAGGAACAGCCAATATATGCGTCAGGGGATGTCCTCAGAAGCATTTAAAAATCTGGGGAAAATAGAAGGCTTATTATTGCCTTAGATAAGTGGTATGGGAAATTAATGTATAACGCATACTTAGACAGCTTTATTGTGAAATCATTGTGTGGATTGTTTTGCTTTGTTTTCAAAACCAATACAACTTGATATAAAAAGGGTAATTTGTGGAGTTACATTCCCAAAATAAAAATTAATTAAAGCGGATATTGGGAGGTTTGCCCCAGCTTCATAAGCATAAAAATGAATAAATGGATATTTGCAATATGGGGCTTCATTACGATGTTGGTCAGAGTTGTCTCCAACCAACACCTTCTCGGTACTGGCTAACCTCTGGTGTCCGACCGCATGATTACGAATCGACCGAACACTAGGGTGAATTAGGATGGCAGACGGACAAAGTCCATCCGCCATCCTGTCGGGGAACGGGACTGTCCGCCACAGGGGCGGAGGTCCCGTGCCTCGAATTAGGATTCACCTGCCACAGTGGCAGGTGCATTCCGCATTTTTAACATTGCGGCGGGGGTTGCTGAAAGCACCGCCCGCCGCAATGCTAAAAATGCTTGTTGTGTGTTTCATGTTGTATTTTGAAATGCAGTACCCCCTATGTGCACCCCCACCCCCACCTTCACCCTGGGGGCCCGCAACCGCCCCCCCGAAGCAAAGACCGTATGCCTTTTTGTCGCGGCATTGCCGCAACGGAAAGGCATTGCCCACAGCACATCCTAATATTGCAGGTGGTGTCTGATAGACACCGCCACCATATTAGACCTGGTCCTCCGTGGCCGCAAGGCGATCACGGCGGAAAAGTGGCAGACGGTCTTCCAGTCCGCCGTGGTCCCCCCGCCATTGTAATATGGCGGGGGAAAAATAGGTGGCGGACGGGCACGGATGACGGATGGATCGCCACCGCCTGCATGACGGTGGCGATCTGTCTGCCATCCTAATCGGCCCCACTGTTCGGTCACATACTCCCTATTTTTTGTGGGAGCTCATATAACGTCCGTAGATCGGCCGTAACACAAGCGCCTACAGAGAAATGGGCGTGTGTGGAAAAGACTGCACCCTGTGGCAGGCAACCTATGGTGCCTGCCACACAGTGCAGGTATTTACAGGGGGGCACCCTGGGTACCACTTCGGTCACTATCTGAGGCAAGGGGTTTCTGCTAGAGGCCCTAAAGGTCACTTTCCAACAGCCTTCTCATGTCAGAAAGACCGGCACAGAAAGGCTGTTGGAATCCTAAATCGTAAACCTGAGGGCGGAAACGCCATCCATAGGGGATTACGGTGCAGTTCAGACCGGCCGGGAGACTCCGAGAGCCGGTTGGAATTGTGTTGTAATGATTGGCCGGTTTTCTCTCATCGTAATTCGGCTGTTGGGCCACAAACCGACCGTGCCGGTTGGGAAACCTCTGACCGCGGTTGGAAAGCTTCTGACCAGCAGTGGGAGGCTTTCCCACTGACATCTTAATCAGCCCTAGTTTTAAAAGTAAATATTTGAATTAAAAAATCTAATGATGTTTATGTTTTCAAGTAGTCAGAAATTCAGATAATAGATGTTAAAGGTGGGAAGTGTATTCATTTCTGTGTTAATAATAATTTATGGATTTTAGGATATTTATTTTTCTAAAATGTTGATTAAATAAAATCTGGATAATAAAAAAGCTATATCAAATATAAAAAGTTATAAGTTTTTAAGGTGTGGAATATTACGGTTATAGGAGTTAAAGGTGGGGAATGTAATAGTTGTTGGTTAATTATTAATTGACAGGATTTTATTTTAAGTAGGCAATGGTATTCATTTGTCTGAGATTATGATGTTAAGAAAACTTGGTTAATTAGAAAAAAAATGTAATTAAATTTAAAACAAAACATGGGTATTATTGTTTAGGAAGTTGGATATTAAGAATATAAGGGGGAGGGCAGTATTAATTTTGGGGTAATTAATAATTTATGGGGGTTCTAAAAAATGCTTTAGTTTGATTTAATAGACTAAAATGTTGTCTAATGAATAATGCCTAAATAGAGAGTACACATATTCCCTGACTTGCCTCTTAGTTCACTAATAGTATTGTCGTCCGGTAGGAGGCAGGAATTTCTCAGTTCATGGTTAAAAACTTTCTTTTAATACACATATTATTAATAAATGATATCATAGCTCACTGTCATTTAAAGACATCAAATTTTCCATTGAAATGGACACAAACTTCCCAGCTAACAAAGTTTTACTGATAAAATTAAATAGCATATAAACAATAATGTGTGAATTGGGTTTCAGTAAAAATATTTATCATTTGTACATCACCAAGCAAAGTGTTCGGATTTGTTTTTATCATATTAAATATTGGTTTCCATCACACAGAATAACAAAAAAAATTCTTCTCTAACTACTGAAATATATTTTTAAATATTTGTACAGTTTATTTACAAGTTATCTGAATGTTGTGTGTTAGAAAAAAAGGACATCTCACAGTCTCATTTCACACTTGTACTACAAGAGTGTGAAACAGTTCACTTTGCAAAATCCTCTAACTTAGCAGTCACAAAAAGAAAAGTAAACATCAACCTCTGGGATAAAATAAGTAGCAAATTGTAAGAAGACCTTAACTGACATTTGACCTCTGTCTTTGAAGAAGAGCAAATATGACAAGATAGAAACAAATTTAAAGGCTTCTTGATTGCTCATTCACTTTCTGAGTGAACAGAGTACCTGTTCTTTGTCAGCTCAATAGAACTGGCAAGTAGGCCCTACAAATAGCTCACCTTGACATACTCTGGCTCTCCATAGCAAGTTGCAGAGTAGATTTCATGAGGCCTTAGTGTATTAATTTCTGTGCATTTCAATGTATGATTTTTTAACTTTATGGTGTAGAGTGTATTTATTTTTCACAGATTTAAAAAAATATACGTAGTTAAAAAAAGACAACATTATGTTTTGAAAAATTATATGTAATCTTTTTAAGCAGCAGGATATAAGGGTTGTAGGGGGCAAGGGTGTGGAGGGCATTTTTTTAGAACTCTTTAAAAACATTTGAGGTATAAGAGACTAAGGGCCATTGGTATAAAAGTATTTTTGCAGTCTCCGACTGCAAAAAGGTTTTTCATATGTACAAAGCACAAATTGTGATTCAGTAACATGTTACTGAATCAGAATTTGTGTTAAACAATCGGTATTTGAAAGGGGAATGTTTAGGGTATCCCTTCCAATACCAAATTGCAGTGCTATGTATGCATGCTTTGCACCAGAATTACGTTTGCAAAGACTTCCTTTTTTACAGACACTCCAAAAGCGATGGTAACCTTCGTAAATGGGAAGTGGTCCCCATGGGGCCCCTTCCCCTTTGTGAATGTTGAAGCAAATATTTTTTAAGAGCAGGCAGTGGTCCACTGAACCATTGCTTGCTCAATAAAGATGAAAGTCACATGTTTCATTTTCTTTTTTGAAATGCATCCAGTTTTCCTTTAAGAAAAAACAGGTTGCATTAAAAAAAAATTGCTTGATTAAAAAGCATTCACCGCCCTCGTGGTAGGCTTACCCCAGCTGGCCACAATCCCTGTGAATGCTGCAATTCCTAATGCATCGCAAATTGCAACCTACTTCATTAATATTGTTGAGGTAGGTTTATTTGAGAGCCCATTAGGAATAGCTATCTGAAGTTTGTAAGCTTTCTCACGTTAGGCATTGCAATTTGTAAATTAGTTAGAATTGCAATTAGGAAATCGCAATTCGTATTTTTTGTACATACAGCCCATACTCTCAAAAATCAATCAATAAAGCGAGAGAATTCATTTTTGAGTAATTATTTTAAGGGTCTATGGGATTTTCTAAAATAGTTTATGATACAAATTTTGTAAGATTTGAAATATTTAATAAATGTTTTTAAACCTATACACACATAACAATAAATACCAAATAAAATAGTTATCTTTATCACAAAAGATAAAACACACTCATTCATGTATGTGAAATATTTGAAAATATGTATGATAATTATATATCATGCAATGTTTACATTGTTAATATAATTAAATAAAAATATTTTAATTATATACATGTCAAAAAATGTATTTAAAAGAACTATACAATCAATTTATTAATATTTATAAACTTTTCCCCATGATTTTCCATTCATTTCAATGTCAGAAATTGTCTTTCTATTGGTTTTTAAAGCGGTCTTTTTTTGACTGTCTGATTCTTTATTGATAGATATCTGCAGTCAAGATTGGGCGGATGTTGAAGCTGCAGTCTTTGATTTTTAATACTTTAGGGAATATATTTAATGCAAGGATAGAGTAAGAAAGGATTTTTATTTTTCAATTAAGCATCTTTTTTGTAAATTTTTTGTGCTTTGATTTTTCTGTGCTATTTCTTTTTAATTTTTTTACAGTTCCTCATAGTATTTTGTGGTTTTTAGAGGATTGTTAATAAGTTTATCTTCTGGAAAAAAAACTCAGGTAATGCTGATACAGTCGTACAAATTTATAGAATTATTATTTTGCTTGCATCCAAAAAAGAGATGTACAGACGTTTTTTACAGTCAAAAGTAAAGAGTATCCGATGTACAGCTTGGTGTCAGTAGACGTCTTGGCTGTACATTGAAACAGCCAGCTGTTACAGAAGCTATTATACAAATGCTCTTTGCTTTGTACATCATTAATACTGTTCCATTCTCTATCAACCTATCATAGAACGCTGTAAACTACAATTAATAATGCACATACTTTACTGCTGGTCATACTACCATATTTCCTTATGCATTATAGCAAATTTTAACAATTTCTCAATACATTATTGGAACAATTAGCCTTGAAAAAATCCACCAAATTTGAATCGGCTGCAATGTATAACTGCTTGTCTCATCGAAAAGAAAAACTATTTGTCTTATCCGAAAGAAAACGGTAAACTGTGGATATCTTTTTTGATGCGATCAAAATATTAATTCTATAAAATTGTATGACACTATCACAATACTGGATGGATCTTTTATCAAGTAATTACCTGTTTATAATACATAGAATTATCTGTTTAACTGTTCAAGTCTGTATTTCTAATCAATCCTACATTATACACTACCTATAACAAATACACTTGTTATGCACCAGACAGTTCTTACTCATAAATGGAGACATATTGTCTTTGACAATGCTTATTTCTTTTGTAGGAGGTGCTGCAACTGGTTTATCTCTCTGGGCTTGTTTGAGACATAGGAGCAGGCTTGATAGGGAGTTGTTAAATTCTAAATTTTGCTGGAAGCCACCCCTTTCTTCCTCCTCCCACGCCCTCTCAGGTGTCCCCTGAGTGGTGCATGTTTTTGTCACGTGTAAGGGTAATGCATGACCTCAGTGGAAGACATTCTCAGCTAATAGAGTACCATGAATGGATCGACTGGATTACATGAAGGTGCTCATCTCTGCAGTGTTGGTGAGTCCATGTTGAGTTGGACATTCCTGACCACTACCAGTGGGTGCACTTCTGCAAACTGTTGTGACTAGTCAGTCAGTCAGTCAGTCAAATTAACTTTATTCGATTTGATTAAAATCATACAAAGTACATAAAAACAAAACTATTTACAATTAAAAAAGGATTAAACAGTTTCTTTGTGAACAAGTTAATTTGGCATAATGCATTCATTAAAAATGTTAAAAAGCGAGTTATGTACACTGGTGTGGCAAGTTCATACATCTTCTGGATCTGGTTGCTGCCACAAGGAAATTGGCCATGGCGAAAGTAATACATATATTTCATAGGGATTTTAAATATAGCATGGCTGGTCTCACCTGGGAGAAGCCAGCTTCTCTTAAGACAGGTAGCAAGTATTTTTTTCTTTGTGCAGAGAAGAAATCACAAAACATAACAAAGTGTTGTGACTACATTTACAGCAGCTTAGCTAGTTTGCATGTGTCGGTGTGTATGGAACCTTGGAGTGCATGATGACAGCGTGGAATGTTGGTATGCCTGGGACTGGAGGAGTGACAGTTGGAATGAGTGGGTGAGCTATGAAGATCAGCTCCTGGTGGGGCCATGTACTAGCTTGGATTAACTTTGTACCATCTTGAATTGATCCTGTAATCAACATGAATGATCCTGTAACTACTTAATAAATCTCTATTTGGATCAACCTCATGACTACCATTTTACATCATTTCACAAACACTTGAAAGGACAGGTCTCTTTTAGTCCCCTGAAATGCATCAATCCACATAGTTATTAAACAAATCCTGTGTAATTATTCTATCACTCTTCTGCCCCAGAGGAGATGCTGATGGGCTTGGTGGCTCTCTAGGATCTATACTGCATTCATCATTAGAGACTTTCGAATGCTAATAGAATTACTAGTTTGTCATGATGAAGCATTGCCTGGTCATGTGGTTGTGACCAACCTGACATGCAAGTCATCCAGGATGTAGTTACCACAGCCACATAAACTTGCTACACTATTGTAGACCTGTCCTCCATGTTATAGGAGTCATAACAGCTATTATAGACTGCATGAGAAGGTAGCACCACTCTAATAATAGACATTATGGAGTTGTCATGCATGTCGAAATTATGAATATAATTTTCATGCTGATTATTACAATAGCAGTCATCCAATTTGCAAGCAAATTAGAATGTAGCTGCCATGCACTTTACATTGTGCAAGGCTTACCCTGTGAGTTAAGTAGAATGTATTGCATTTCAGTAGCATGGCAGTCCCTACACATGTGCTCCGTTTGAGGCTTTTAGGCAGCAGCTCTGCTTCTGGACCAATCGCTCCTGATGCTCTTCCTTGACGGATCAATTTTTTGGCGAATCTAGATCAAGCTCATTTACAAGCTCCTCCCTCTCTAGTGCCCTGGATTGGTTAGTGGGGCTTCCGTTTGTCCTGTGACCTCCGCTAAGAATGCTTCTGCACTCCAGGTGGTTGTCAGTTGTGCTTATCCTTTCCGGATGTGAGGTACAGAGGTGGCTCGATCCCAACATAAAGAACAAGAAACATGTGTCAACTCTTCTACCTGGAACACTTTACAGATGTGGATGGCTCCATTTTCAAACGTGGCAGTGTTAGCCTGGCACCCGGCACCCAAACAGAGAGCACGGAGGATGGAAATGCTGCTTTGACCTTGGGGTTGTTTTGCGTCAACAGTTCTAAAAGAAGCGGTTCTTTGCAGTCTTGGAGAAGCCCAAAGCCTGATGAAGACCCTCTCACTGTGGACTCTGGGAAACCTCGGCTTTCAATGTAGTGTGAGGCTGCCACCCTAATTCCTGACCTTACTGACTCAAAAAGTTGATGGACATGGCCATGGATTTGGTTTTCCTTAGATGAATCGGAAGGCTACTGATACCCGCGCTCACTCTGACAGACTACCGCAACCATAGGAACCAAGGTGTGCGAGCAGAGGGTACAGAGGTCATCTGTTCTCATATGATGGTGGCAGGGTGACTGGAAAACATATCAGGTTACAATTCCATGTTCTTTCCTACTCTTGTCCTACTCAGACTCCCAAGTGATGCTGTAATGGGTATGGATTGTTTTGGGAAACTGATTTTATTGCCCCCCTTGGTGAAGAAATATCGATACAACACCTGAAGGGGAGGAAGAGCAGCGTTTATTGCACCCTGGGCTTGTTTTCTGGTTAGGAGCTGCAGGTCTCAAGCTATTAGTAGTGTGTTTCTGCTTTATTTCACTGTATGACAGATGCCTTAATGAGTAAGCACCTGTGATGTCATCAGCATAACATTGGGGCCGAGGAGAGGAGAATGTGAGGTAGATGGAGGTGAGAGGCTGAAGAGATGCCCTTGTGTTCCTGAAGGTATTTCAGAGGACTGTCAGATGTGCCTAAAAGCAGGGCTCATGAGGAGGGTTCAGGAGGAACCTGTTTGGATATTCACCCATAAGGTCACCGCAGGCATACAGAAGTACACATGATTTTAAAGACTACTTTAAATCACTAGGATCTACTAACAGAAGCTACTTTAGTGTAAAACAGTGTGTTCAAATTAAATTTGTTTTTATATATGCAATTTAATAGTATGTCTAACAAGTGCTATGCTTATCAAAGTTATGCATGAGAGGGCGTAGCAGAGAGATGGAAAAACAGTTTGGGTGCAGCTGGGGCTGTGACTTATATGTTCAGTTGTCTGTTAAGTAGTTAATAAACAATAAACAAAAGTGTGCTTGCACTCAAGAAATGTTGTTGACAATTGTTTCTTGGCCCCTCACTGTGCGTCTTTTCAGCAATGATTTCACTGCCCATCTTGCATTGGAGGAACATGTGATCAGCAGAGTTAGTTTTGAAAAACGCGAGAGGGGCTTTTTAATCTCAATCAATCAACAGCCATACATCCCTTATCACCAAAATATAAAGGTAGAGAAGCCAACAATTAATTCTGATATAGCTGAAATCAGTCAATATATTTAAACCCAATATGCTATGTGTGAATGGTCTTGAATACCACGTACAAACTATCATTCAAATATATACATTTAAAGGTTAAAAAACTCACAATTATGCATACTTCCGGATAAACGAAAAGCATATAACATCACAATTCATTACATATGATCAAAGACAACACAGCTTCATAAAAGATAATAACAATCAAAAACAACACAGTGGGAGAACAGATCAGACAAAATATTGTGTCATTGAAGCAGCACTAGTCTGTGTCGGATCATTTGTTTCTTGTTGAAACTTCAATATCTCTAGCCTCACAAATGTCCCAGAGATCTAGCGTCCTAAGTAACAGTAACGCATCGATGCGTTTCGGTGGGCCTTGCAATATCACTGCCAACTTCTTCAGGAAAAAGATATATCACAGCCTCAGTTTGTTTACTATATAATATAATATAAAAAACATCACTATTATACAATAAATATTAATACAACGCTAATAAAACATTTATACACTGGTGATATAGTAATAGGTCAAAACATGCGTTGCCTAGCACTATACGTTTAAATCACCCAAACAGGGTTGTCAGTGCAAACAAGGTTAACCCAGAGGTGTCTTTACATCACAGCTCCTGGCCACCCAAAATCTAAATATAATCAATCATTCAGTAGGTCAAGAACTACCTTGGCATCAACTTATTAAATGAATTAATCAGAGGAAGTGACGACATAATTATACTAAAACCTACACTTATCATAGTATAAAGATTGATTTTAGGGTAGGTCAAAGCTCAATAAAAACTCAGCAAATTAAGTTATGGAATCTCCGAGCTGCATAGTGAGAAACATACCTCAATAAAAATGAGCAGCAGCTTCAGCCAAATGTTGATAGGAATAAAAAAAATCCGAATAGGGGAACTTTACTGCAGATATTATTTTTAATCGCACTCAAATCTGTAATTAAATCAAAAGGTGTACCTGGGTAAATACCCCAAAAAAGGTGAAAAACCAAACACATCCTCTCTCCCCCAAATTTAGGAATTTACCTCGTTTTAATGTCTCCTTAACAAGGATAATGATGAAAGATGGCATAAAAGCTGAGTGGAGAACTCAATAAAAAAAACACTGGTACCTAAATATAATAAGATTAAGATAAATGTCACTAATGCTCCTATAGAGAATCAGTTTAGAAGGCCAAATCATATGCCTAACTATGTTTGATACCTTATGCTCAGGTGTATGATATATCCTCCGATGGATATGCTGTCCGGGAATTTATGCAAATGTTGAAAAGAGGGCTTTTGGTCTCTTCCTAGAAGGGCCTGCTCTTGCCTCACCTTCGAATGGCTTGTTATCTGAAAGGCGAAAAAATATATATGATAATGTCTGTGGTCCTGCCTCTATTTCATTCTTTATTTAAAGACATTTTTTTTAACCTAACTGAATTTTAACGGTCTCAACAAGTAGTCTTTTTACTGTAGCCCACATGCTGGCAACGATTCGGACTACTCACTGTATCAACTATGCTTCTGATGGAGCAAGGATTCGCACGTTACGCGACTTGTTTGTACTCATGAACCTCGAATAATGTAACCTCATAACCAACCTGTTTTGTCTTATTAATATTGCACTTTTACACTACACGGGGGTGTCCCAGTGACGCTTGCCTATTTGTTTACTAATCCTAACTACGCTTGCATCTAAGATGGTCGCTGCTATGCGGGATTCTAGTCTGCGCATGCGTCGGTCATACCCATGTGATGTGACGCACTCGCAGTTCTGGAGGGAACTTTTCGCTCATGCGCAGTACAGCTAAGTATGGCCGCTTTGTTTCTAACATGCTCATCGCTTGCCGCCGCTGCTTTTGCTCAGCCGTTTCGTTCTGCTTAACTCCTAATGCTATAGATATTATAAAGTAAGGGGTGTAGTATAACCAATCATGGTATACAGTGTCTTCAATTTTTCTGTGTTTCTAAATAGTTTTCGCTTACTTTTCATGTATCGATCTTTGTGGGCCTGGGAGCGGTGGGCCACTCCATCTTTGAAGCCCATGTGGTACTAATCACGTGATGAAAGAAAAGCGAGCCTTGCAGTAGTGGAACTCAGCCAGCTGGCTGCCGAAGCTAAGATGCTCCTGAGAATCTGAACTTCAACCCAGCGAGAAGATGCTGATTCGCACCTGAAAATGTTACAATGTGATGTTTTATTCTGTACGCTATTGTTTTCTGAATTTCTATGCCATGGGAACTGGAATGTAAGGGGTGGGTTCGAAAACTGAATATTTATTATGGGAAAGTTCAAATTATAGGTGGTGTCATGACCTAACCGCCTCTCTTGTCCAATCCGAAGTTGGGGATCCTTTCACTTGCAACATTTGTGGGTGGTACACCGACCCGAAAACAGTATAACTGGCCTAGGTTTAGCTAGAGAAATTGTCCGACTTGTCCGAATAGCTGACCTGTCACTGACCCTATGAACTCTATAGGTGATTGATACAGAGAGCTGCGGAGCACTCTGTCCGTAATTTCCACAAACTCAGTCTGGGGTGGAGATCCTTAAGTGCTGGCGAAGCACTTTGATTCGAGAACCCCACCCAATCGGGGTTATTGGCAGATTCCTTGCAGAGAGGGCGTAGTGCAGGCGTTGCATCCGAAGCTGCATGCGTTGGTCTACCCTTTGGTGAGCCCAGTCCTGATCCAAATTCTGGGGTGATCCTGTCCTGACTGTCCATGAGCTGTACCTGCTCGCCTATTGGCATCCTAAGTCCTTGAGGGTCCTTTCCCGCCTTTCCCAACTGACCCGTGGCCAGGGTTAGTCTTCATTCTGTCTTAGGTAAATATAATTAATGTGGGTGTTTGTCTATCTAAAAACGTTTCTCTTCTGATTCTCCAAATAAAGCAAACTTGCCTATGTGATTTATCTCTGACATTTAACTCTCATGAAAGTATTATTCTAGCATGTTCCTTATCTTCTCCCTACCTTTACTCAAACACTGAACTGTTTGCATATCTAGTATGTTCCACTGTTACCCTCCCTATAGAAAATAAGTGCATCTTGAAAAGTATTGTTTCTTCTAAATCGTTTAGTATATTCAAATTAGCATTTAGTAGAAAGTTCCCTTATTCTTACCCACCCTTTAGTAAGGTGGTAAAAGTTTGTTAGACAAAATTAGCGTGTTCCTTTGTTTCCCATTTCCTTTATATTTTCCGAGTACTGGATGATCCTTACTTTGATTCATAGTTACACTATTTTCCTGATTTTAGTTATAGATGTTTTGATCTGTGTGAATTTCATTCTCACGGCATATGAAGAAGATGATGATTAGATAAAGCTTTGAAAACTTCTTGAGTTTGTGGTTATTACAAAAGTATAAACAAAATATAAATGTACATAGTATTGGTGTTTTTCTGCTTTAATCTTACAGCTAGCTCCTGATCCATTGTGATCTTAGGTACCTGTTCTCGAGGATTGGTAAGTCAGGTACACGGAAATAAATAGAAATGAAACTCGAATTACTGATAGCGGTGTGTAGGTTACCTGATTTATGAAATATAGTGATAAACACGTTATGGGCCCAGTAGTGTATATTTGGTAAAATAAGAGTCGGGTGACCTGCGCGCTCTATCAGTAATTTTCTGGTAGCAGAGCTATGGTTAGGACTAGTTAAGATAGGTAGATAAATTAATTGTTGATAAAATGTGAACATTTAAATGTGCTGATAAAAATATTTTTTTTTCCTTGAGATCGATCGACTGCAAAATATTGGTTTGAAATGTTATGAAATGTTTAAAATGTTTTTTATGAAATGCTGCTATATGATGTTTTTGTATTAACTATTTGTTAGTGATTGTTATATGTTGTCTGGAAATATCCCTGGGGGCAGAATAGCGGATGGTGAGGAGAATCCACTAGGCAGAGAGGTCACTTACTCTGAGGAAGATTAGTGCATGGTTAGGCAGAACTGAAAGCGCTAATTAGGGTTTTCTTTTTCCGTATGCATAATTGAATAACTGAGAGCAACAAGTTCGCTAATGAAACTTCAGTTGTGATATTACCTAGTAAGGGTCACACGAGGAAGGACTAGTAGGTTCAACAGAGCTAGAGTGATAGCAAAGGAGTTCACTGGTGAAACTTTAGACTTAGTATATATCCCGGAAAGAGTGGATGAGTAAAAGAAGTAACAGGTTCTCTAATGCTTGTGTGAAGGGTAGGCAGAAGGGTCTATCTGTAGTGTATGAAAAGTAGACAGAAGAGGTTTACTTGCAGTAAAACAAATCTTTCCTTTTAGACACTCAAGTACAGTGGCGAATGTTATACGTTGTAAACTAAACTGAGCACTTGCACTTTAAGGAAAATTCAAAGTTTCCGTTACCTTGTGAAGGAGGGAGTTGGTCGCGGAGCTGCGCTGACGTCACTCTGTGCCGCGCTGGTATTGGTTGAAACAGCGGGTGTGTAACGGAGCTTGTATTTGTAAGGGAGGGGTGAGTGCCGGAGCGTGAGACCGCGTCTCGCGAAAAGGCCGCGCACCAATTGGTCGAGAATATTTGCAATCACAGTGTTGATTGGTGGTTGAAAAAGTTAAAAGACGCGCTAGCATTGGAAGAGGATTTGTAAACAAAAGACATAGTTAACCACGGAGATCCTGGTTACGAAGTATATGTGGTATCCCGAATTCTTACCTGATCCACAACATTTAGGTTTTCGCAAGGATCAGATGATAAGAGGCAGACCTTACAATATGTACGGAAGCAAGAGGAAAATGACTTTCGCAGACAAAGTCAAGAATTATTTCAAGAAAGATAAGCCCATCAAAACTAGAGAAGGTGTAATCATTCCACCACCTAATACTCCCGCATCATTTATGATGTTTGATAAAGGTTATCATACTTGTGTATGGTTGTAAAATTGGGTAAAATATACCCAAGAAGATGGAATCTTAGCATTTCCCCTAGATGGTACCTTTAATAGTAGAATTCTGTTTAATTTGAGGACCCGAATGAATGACTTACATCCCCGACCAAGATTGACACAATATGAAGCTTTAGAAGAATGGGAAATTGAGGCTTTGGAGCGAGACAGACCCAGAATGGATAAGGGAGTAAGTAAATGGTACCCAAAATTGCAGAGAGAGACTAAAGAGAAAAAGATGAAACAGTGGAGACAGAATATGATGGTCGAGGGACTATTTCCAGTACTTCCTATAGACGAGCATGTAGGAGAAAAAAGGACAGAGAAAACCCGACACTTAATGGCTATGGGTGATTCGGAAGTGAATACCTGGAGGATTTATTTATGAAAAATCCACCCCCATATGATGAGGATTCAAGGTCTTTGAGCTCGAAAAACCCATTCTTCAGACGTCCTAGAGGTAGAAGGGCCAGTGAAACAGATACAGCAGGTCTAGGTAATAGGCATAATAGTAAAGATGGATTTTGTAGGCCTGATACAACTGTCCCAAATTATAGGCCATTCGGTGATGAGAGATCAGGTATGACAGCCCCCCCTGCCCCGAGTCTGTATCCTCCTTTAGTTCCACAAGTATTACATGACACATCAATTGAAAGGGTTTTACACGAACGAGAAAAGGAAGCCTTACCAAACAGCGAAATGAACTCATTCAGACAATAGCTCAGATAAATCCCAGTCCTGAAGCTCTGACAATTCCAGTAACTATTGGTCCAGCTGTTCCTCTTTATGGGGATAGACAGACTAGTTCAAAGACTCCAGTTACTACACCAGATGTAGCGCAGCCCAGAAAGGAGCCTCTCATAGTGGATGATCAGGCAAGTGAATGCGAATCTGTGATCTGCCTGATGGATCTGCCCATAAGGGAACCGGAAAGCAGTGTACCCCGGACGAGAACTCAGGCTAGTGCAAAGGAAATCCTGATAGAAACAGCTTCAGGTACTCGAAGCGCCACCGTAGTGACTCCAGAGGAACTAGATCGATGGACCCGAGAATTGGAAAAGGAAACTCCTCAGCCCAAACCATTAGATATTTACAAGCTAAGAATAGAGTTGGAAGAACTAATGGCTGGAAACGTGGGACTAGATAGGCTGAACACTCTTAGTGAGGAAGAGCTTCTGTTTATATGCAAAAGCCTTACCCGAAACACCAGAGTGTTCCATGAGAAATTGATGGACACCGCAGCTAATATGGGAATAGATGTTAGCAAATCCAAAGTATTACAAAAACCTTACAGAGCAGAATTTTCTGATAAGGATCTAGAAAACATGAATGTGTCAGGGAAAAAGGTACAGATAAGAGAATTGCTGAATCTATTACAGAAATGGGGATATTTAGAAAATTGGAAAGCCAGATGGGCAAAGAAAAAGGAAGACAGTAAGGCCAGACAAAGGACTTCTGAATATGTTCTAAAAGAAGTCAAAAAGGCAGAGACCTTGTATCCCATGAGAGAAGTACCAGGGCGGAAATATGTACATGTACCATGGTCCCGACAAGACATTGTGTCATTTACGAATGATTTTCCAAAACTACGAGAGAAGCCTGTAGAATGGTATAGACAGGTTGAAAGATTTGTAAAAGTTCAAAAGTGTCTTTTGAAGGATCTAGATGGATTCTTCGACATTGTAGTTCCTGTATATTTATGGACAGAATGTAAAATTGCAGTTGATTGGCCCAATGAGGAGTATGAACGAGACTCAAGAACCGGAGCTCCCTCCCCGGAGGTAATGAGAAAATATGACCAAGTAATACTGTATTTAAAAGGGAAAGGGCCAGCCAAAGAAACTGATTGGACCCGCATAGATAGACCTACCTAAGCATGGGCGAATTTTGCGAATCTCGCGTTCGCGAATTTTGCGGATTTGCGAACTCGCAATCCGCAAAATCCGCGAATTCTCGCGAATTTGCGGATTTATTTTTTTTTGTGTTTGCGCGGGTTTCTGCCAGTTCGCGAGGGTTTTGTACAATGTCGCAAATTGCGAACTTACCTGTCGGGTCGCAAGTTTCGCGAACTTGTTGTTTCTACGTGTCCAGCCTGTTTGGGACACTCTTCTTCATCACTGCCACTCTCTGTCACCACTGCCACTCTCTGACTACTCATGCCACCCTCTGGCCCACCCATGCCACCCTCTGTTTCATCACAGCACCCTCTGGTTGTCCAGTCAGTGTACATTATTGTGGCAACGCAAGCACACCTTCCCTGCCTCAAGTGACCTGAATTAATTTGGGGCTGATTAATGTGTCACAGAATATTTTTTTAGCTGGCACCTGCTTCCTTAGTGCTTCCTGATTAGTGATCTTTTGCACTTGCTAAGTGCTTTCATTGTTGCAAAATTAGTTACAACACCTGCCCTGCCCCAACTGACAATAATGAATTAGGGGCTGATTAATGGATTTGAACTGCCAGCCTGGCTCCTGCTTGTCTCCCTTAGCTGTAATTCAGGACCTTTGTGGCATATGTGTAACTATTCCGAGGTTCAGAGCAGGGTCACATAATAGTTGCAACTGGCAACTGAACTCTGGAGGGGCCCCTCAGGAAGCACTACAGGAAATGGCTACTAATGATGAGCCTGAACTTTTGAACCTGATAAGTAGTTTCAGTTTTGCTAAGATCGTATTTCTGCAATTTTGCACTTATTCGCGGGGCGCGAAGTTGTACTGGGAAGCCGCGAACTCACACGAACAGTGCGAGCAGTGCGAGCAAAATCCGCTGCTCGCGGATTTGGCGGGAGATTCGCGAATCTCGCGGATTGCGAATTTACCGAAAATCCGCAAAATCCGCGAGCGAAACGGATTTTCCGCCCATGCTTAGACCTACCCAAAATCGTGATGAAACTGTTCACTCCTATTATGAACACCTGTTACAGGTATTCAAAACCTACAGTGGAATCGATAACATTGAAATGAAGGATATGACCCATTTCATTTATCGATTCCTGTTGGTATTGAGACCTGAAATCTCACAGTGGATTAGAGATAATAAAATCTGTTGGCAGGGAAAACCCATAGATGAGGTCCTGAAGTATGCCAAGTATTGCAAAGATGAGATGGAAAACAAATGAAAAGCATTAAAGGAAAAGGTCATGTGGGCTCAAGTGAAATTGGCAGAACAGCAAGAAAAGCAGTTAGGTAAAATGAATAATAATACCGCGAACACAAGCTCTGGGGGAGGAGGGAAACCCCGAGTAAAAATGAGGAAGCCAGGAAGAAATTCCCCTACCACGGGTACGGTCAGATAGGGCACTGGAGAGACGAGTGCCCAATGCTACAGAATGGTAATGTACAAATTAATGATTTAAATCCACAGGTGCAGAAAGAGGGGCCACGAAAGACCCGGCAACAGGTAAAACAGAATCAGTTGCCTCGTGCACCTAGACCTAATTATAGGAGCAAAGCTCAGCAGAATGAGGAGGTCGAGGTATGGGAAGGAAGGGAGGATAGAAATGCAGCAACCTCGCAATTCCTGTTGAATGATACCTTTCTCAGTGATGAACCTTACTGACGGGGCCTGAGGGGGGAGGACGAGGAGTGCGTACTTGGCACCTCCTTACCGGTAGACCAGACAGGGCCATACGTTGAAGGAAAGGTTGAAGGAAATGACGTCACCTTTCTGTTGGACACTGGTGCTACCCGTTCTACTGTGAGAACAGCAGACGTTCCAAACCTACCCCTCTCGGGAGAAGCTATCCAAGTAGTGGGTGTGTTAAATCAGATAATTAGTACCCCAGTAGCTGAACCAATGGAGATTTCAATAGGGAATTTTAAAGAGATGCACAGATTTGTCGTCTGTGATTTTAGTCCTGTGAATTTATTGGGACGTGATTTGCTGTGCAAAATGAACTGTACCATCTTTTGTACACCAAAAGGCGTTGAAATTCAGACCCCAGATGAAGACGGACTGTACAAGTTAATGTTACTAAGGCCTGACTCAGAAATTAAGAAATTGGCAATACAAGACTTACCTGAAGAGCTCCAACAGACAGTGATACCAGAGGTGTGGGATTTCACTGGAAAAGATGTAGGATTAATGGCAAATGTAGACCCGATTCAAATAGCCATAAAACCAAATGCAGTTTACCCAAATACCAAGCAGTATAATATTAATGCAGAAGTAAAAGCAGGAGTTGCCATTGAAATAAAAAGATTGCTAGAAGCAAACATCATACAAGAAGTAATGAGCAGTCCTTGTAATTCACCCATAATTGGAATTAAAAAGCCTAGTGGGAAGTACAGGGTAGTGCAAGACCTGCGCAAGGATAACAAGATTGTGGTCCCTTGTTGTCCTATTGTGCCAAACCCTGCAGTGATTTTGTACCAAATTCCATGGAATGCTGGATGGTTTACCGTCATTGACTTATGTCACGCATTCTTTTCCATCCCATTGCATCCAGACAGCAAATTTCTTTTCTCATTTGAATTTGACAGTCATGTCTATGTCTGGAATCGTGTTCCTCAAGGGTACACAGAAAGACCTTCTATTTTCAATCAGATTTTGAAAAGATGCCTTGAATCTTTAGTCTTACCTGGAGAATCAGTCTTGGTCCAATACATAGACGACCTCTTGGTGGCGTCTAAGGGTCAGAACGACTGTGTTACTGATACCATTGCATTGTTGAATCATTTAGGTAAAGGAGGGCATAAGGTATCGCCAGACAAATTACAGTTCTGTAAAACTCAGTGAAATATCTGGGGCACCAGATAGAAAAAGGTATCCGGAAAGTTACTTCAGAAAGGATTAGGATAATTCGAGACATGGAATTACCACATACTCAGAAAGAAATCAGAATGTTCCTGGGAGTAGTAGGATACTGTAGACAGTGGATTGTGGGATTTGCAGTCCTAGCAAAACCATTAATAAAAATGACCAAGAAAGGAGCTAAGGATCCAGTCGAGTGGGATGATGAAAGCATGACATCCTTTGTGAAATTACGAAACTGTCTATGCTCAGCTCCTGCATTGGGAATGCCTGACTATTCAAAAGACTTTGCCCTGTTTTGTGACACACGAGACAATTGTGCACTTTCAGTCCTGACACAAATTCATGGTCTAACTAGACGTCCAGTGGCATATTTTTCTTCTACCTTAGATCCAGTGGCTGCTGGATTGCCTGGATGTCTGAAAGCAGTAGCTGCAACTTGCATGAGTCTTGAACAGAGTGAATCCATTGTCATGGGACATCCGGTAACTGTGTATGTCCCACATGCAGTAGTAATCCTACTGACCCGGACCAAGACTCAGTACCTCACACCTAGTCGGCTGACTAAGTATGAAATAATTTTAGTGGGTGCAGCAAATGTAACTATCACTAGATGTAATATACTGAATCCAGCAACTCTATTACCAGATACACTGGCTGCAGAAGTCAAAGAAGAGGTTGAGCATAATTGCATTGATCTGACTGAATTTAGCACAAAACCACGCCCAGATATCAAAGAAACTGTTTTGCCCATAGAAGACATTGAATTGTTTGTAGATGGCTCATGTTTAAGACATGAGGATGGAGGTCTAAGTGCTGCCTATGCTGTGGTCACTCTAGAAAAAACAATAGAAGCATCCTACCTATTTGAAGTAAAGTATGCACAAGTAGCCGAATTGGTTGCATTGGCAAGAGCCTGTAAAAATGGGAAAAACAAAAGAGTAACCATATACACTGATAGTCAGTATGGTTACGGGGTTGTGCATGACTTCGGCTGATTGTGGCTGCAAAGAGAATTCATGACTTCCTCGGGTACCCCTATCAGAAATGGAAAAGTGGTACAGAACCTACTGGAAGCAATCCAGTTACCAACAGAATTGGCAGTGGTCAAGTGTGCTGCTCACAAATCTGGCAATGACGATGTGACAGCCGGAAACAGATATGCTGACCAAAATGTCATTGAATATCAATTTGGGGGGAGTCGGAAACAGCTGCCAACTTATGGTGTTTGAGGATGTATCAATTTGGGAGAAATTGAAAGGGTTGCAACAGGCAGCGGAACCAGAGAAAAAGGAAAGATGGGAAAAATCTGGTTGTCAACCAAGGATCAGAGATGGTGTCATTGTTGGTAGTGATGGTATGCCTGTGTTACCAGACAGCATGATTGCTCCTATGGCTAGACTGATACATGGAGACACACACATAGGGAGAGATGCGATGGTCCGTGTTTTCAAACAAGCATGGTACAATTCGAAGTTCAGGAACATTGCAGAGGCGCTTTGCCAGAGGTGCTTAACTTGTTAGCAGTTTAATCCTGGGAAGAAAACAGTAGTGTTGCCAAGTACAATTGGAAAGGCAGAGGGTCCTTTTATCAGACCACAAGCTGACTTTATACAGTTACCCCGTTGTAAAGGAATGAAGTACGTCCTTGTCATAGTCTGCCTATTCTCAACATGGGTGGAAGCTTACCCAGCTAAGAAAAATTATGCAATTACTGTAGCCAAGTTGTTACTAAGGGAACTGATACCTAGGTTTGGTTTTCCGGTCACAATTGAATCAGACAGAGGTGGGCATTTTGCCAATGACGTAATAACTCAGCTCTGTGAAGCATTTAAAATTACCCAAAAACTGTACTGTGCATATCATCCAGAGGCTTCTGGAGGGTAGAACTGCTGAATGGCACTATAAAGTCAAGACTGGGAAAAATGTGTAACTCTACTGGATTGAATTAGATAGACGCTTTACCCCTTGTTTTGAATGGACTGAGAAGCATTCCAGACCGAAAAACAGGCCTGAGTCCCCATGAGATACTAATGGGAAGAGTGATGCGGCAGGCATGGGTACCAGGACACAAACTGCTAAGTATTTCTGATGATTTGGTACTAGAATACTGCAAGCAGCTGGGTGACCAAGTGCGTTCTATCTCTCACCAGATTGGGGAAGACGCCGTCGCCAGGCCAACAACTCCTGTCCATAATCTGAACCCAGGTGATTGGGTTGTTCTTAAGAAACACACCCGGTCGAGTTGCCGAGCACCGAAGTGGTGAAAACCGAGACAAGTGATTCTTGTCACCACAACTGTGGTGAAGTGTGCAGGTGTACCAAAGTGCATCCATGCTAGTCATACCAAGAAGGTGACAGAAGAAGAAGCAACTGAGGCTGAAGGTTGTGCAGCTGAAGGGTCTCCAGACGTTGGTCCTGAAATAGCTGATGACGAACAACCGAGCACCAGTCAAGACGAGTGGGTCCCTGCAGATGATCTGACTCTTGATCCAATAAAAACCAGAAGATACACCTACTTAGATAGAGAGTGGGATAGTGAGGACGAGACAGGACTAGGAGAAGATAATCAGATAATCGAAATCCATGTCAAATCTGATGAGGAGGAAGGTCAGATAGGGACAGGGCAGGTTATCGACACACCTCCAAGAACTCCAGTGACTGAAAAGGAACAGTTAGAGATTAGGGCTGAAGTTCATGCGGAAGAAAATCAAGGGTTCGAAGTGCATGAACAGGATCAGATAGAAATAGACGAATGTATTCAGGAAACTGAATTTGAAACTAACGAAAGTCAAAATCAGCGTACACCTGAACCAGGCCAGCTTAGAAACCAGGCGGAAGAAACTGAAGTAAGACCTGGGACTAGTCAGACAGGAAGGGAAGAAGGAAACGTTGAAAAAAATGTGCCACAACTGAATGAAAATAAAAGAGCACGTGAGGAAAGCCAGATTACAGTGCCAGTTAAAAGATTTAAAAAGAAGAAAAGTGAACCAAGATTCATAAAAAGACTGAAACTAAGATTGAAGACTGTAGAGGAAAAGCTAGAAGACAGGAAAAGGGCCTCCAGTGAAAAAGAAAAAGCTGGAGCCAAGCCTAAAAGTAGAAGTAGCAGATTAAAAAGACAAAACGAAAAATATCGGAGTCCCGAATGGACTTACCTAGTGCTAGAGGAATTTGAAGACCTCGAGATAAGTGAGGCGAGTGATGGAGAACTGATTGCTGATCAGGGTTCCGAAGAAGAAGACCCAACCTGAAAGTTAACCTGCGTAAGCCACTTGTGTAAAGTTACAAAGAGGGGTTGGAAACCTTCTTTTAAGCAACAATGTCTGATTCAAATGTGAATGGAAGACCTAGACAAAATTGCTGTAAACCATGCTGTAAAATATGTTTGTGTAGCCTAGCAATAGTACTGATATTATGGATAGGATTAACAATTTCAATACCGTTCATGATAAGTAAAGACTCTAACCTGTACCCTACTAAACTGGTGACAAAAGACTCAGAAGTTCTGCCGACGGAAGAGACACCACGAAGTGTAGAAAGACGCGAGAAAAGATCTAGTCTTAAACAGACAAAAATGGACGTAGATGCATCAGATGAGGGAGGACTACATTATCACAGACTCAAAAACAGAACACATTTAAATGTATTTGCAAACCTTTTAGTACACTATGTAGAAGCCATGGAAATAGAAGATTTTTATGTCTGTATGAAGCTACCCACTTCTGTAGCTGAAGGTGTGACCTATCACCATTTACCCCTAACCTATGGAATTTACTGTAGTATTTTAGTAAGCTTATTTTATAGAGGAACTTTACAGTATTACTATTCTAACTCTGACGTAATATTTTCTGAACTTCCTATATGTGGAAATCTGAATATTGTACATACTAGGAGCGATGTGACACGTTATATGGGAGAATACTTTCTGACAATATGGACTATAGATTTAGGTGAAGCACACAGAGATAACTTGACCTGTTCATTACATGAACAAGAGAAAATGTTTTAAACATGGCAGAGAAAAGAAGGGAAAGTTTCCAAAGAAAAGCCAATGATAAAAGACAGAAAACTCCTAAGAAAACAGAAAACATGGAAAGCACCTCAAATGGTGAAGAGAACGCTGTACTGTTACTGGATTTCGAAAGAAAGGGGAAACTTTGTCTTCATAGAGAAAAGACCAGTTATTATAATAATATATTCATTGGTTCCAGTGAATGCGAACATAATTATAAGGTAATTGGAGGTTGGGGTTTCAAAAACGGGTCAGAACCTGTGTTCCCCGGAATTTATTATATATGTGGAAACAAGGCTTATTTCAAATTGCCGGATCACTGGTATGGAAGCTGCTATTTTGGCATTGTCTTCCCGAAAATATACCATGTGAATGACGCCGCCGGAAGCAATGAAAATGCTAATGGTTTAGTACGTAGTAGAAGAGAAAGTGTAGGAGAAATAATAGGTGATATATTTAGTGCATTGATACCTGGAGTGGGAGTGGTTCTGAATACACACCAAATTAGCAAATTGTCTACAGTGGTTGATCGGTTATCTACTGACACTGCTGCTGGTTTCCTACTGGTCAATACTGAAATGGTTGCGATCTGATCAATGGTTTTACAAAATAGACTTGCTCTTGATACCTTCTTGGCAAAAGAGGGCGGAATCTGTAGAATGTTGAAAGCGCAACATTGTTGCACTTACATTCCTGACAAGAGTGTTGAAATTAAGAAATATGTAAGAAACATAACTAATTTGGAAAAAGAGCTCAAACCACTGGAGGTTGACAGCGCCTGGAAGAGACTAACTGATGGTCTCTCCTCTGTAGGTTTTCTAACATAGGTAAAAGTCTTGTGAGTAAAATACTGATGCCAATGGCAGGAATAAGTTTAATTGTGTTAATAAGAATAATTTGCTGTAAATTTCAAAAATGCAAAAAGAAGTATGCTGTGAATAAGAGAGGAGTGAAACGGAATGTTGATGAGCTTGAATTGGAAGAGCTGAATAATCAGATCTATCAAAAAATGAAGAATTACCATCCTAATAAGGATGCAGAAAAAAGGCTCAACAAAAAGTTTGTAGAAATTGAAATGGGTGAAATGTGAAAGAGAAAGTTGGCATCTGGTTCCATTAATAGTGATGATAGTATATATCATCAAAGAGGGGATTGATGGAGCAAGGATTCGCACGTTACGCGACTTGCTTGTACTCATGAACCTCGAATAATGTAACCTCATAACCAACCTGTTTTGTCTTATTAATATTGCACTTTTACACTACACGGGGGTGTCCCAGTGACGCTTGCCTATGTGTTTACTAATCCTAACTACGCTTGCATCTAAGATGGTCGCTGCTATGCGGGATTCTAGTCTGCGCATGCGTCGGTCATACCTATGTGATGTGACGCACTTGCAGTTCTGGAGGGAACGTTTCGCTCATGCGCAGTACAGCTAAGTATGGCCACTTTGTTTCTAACATGCTCTTCGCTTGCCGCCGCTGCTTTTGCTCAGCCGTTTCGTTCTGCTTAACTCCTAATGCTATAGATATTATAAAGTAAGAGGTGGAGTATAGCCAATCATGGTATACAGTGTCTTCAATTTTTCTGTGTTTCTAAATTGTTTTCGCTTACTTTTCATGTATTGATCTTTGTGGGCCTGGGAGCGGTGCGCCACTCCATCTTTGAAGCCCGTGTGGTACTAATCACGTGATGAAAGAAAAGCGAGCCTTGCAGTAGTGGAACTCAGCCAGCTGGCTGCCGAAGCTAAGATGCTCCTGGGAATCTGAACTTCAACCCAGCGAGAAGATGCTGATTCGCACCTGAAAATGTTACAATGTGATGTTTTATTCTGTATGCTATTGTTTTCTGATTTTCTATGCCATGGGAACTGGAATGTAAGGGGTGGGTTCGAAAACTGAATATTCATTATGGGAAAGTTCAAATTATAGGTGGTGTCATGACCTAACCGCCTCTCTTGTCCAATCCGAAGTTGGGGATCCTTTCACTTGCAACATTTGTGGGTGGTACACCGACCCGAAAACAGTATAACTGGCCTAGGTTTAGCTAGAGAAATTGTCCGACTTGTCCGAATAGCTGACCTGTCACTGACCCTATGAACTCTATAGGTGATTGATACAGAGAGCTGCGGAGCACTCTGTCCGTAATTTCCACAAACTCAGTCTGGGGTGGAGATCCTTAAGTGCTGGCGAAGCACTTTGATTCGAGAACCCCACCCAATCGGGGTTATTGGCAGATTCCTTGCAGAGAGGGCGTAGTGCAGGCGTTGCATCCGAAGCTGCATGTGTTGGTCTACCCTTTGGTGAGCCCAGTCCTGATCCAAATCCTGGGGTGATCCTGTCCTGACTGTCCATGAGCTGTACCTGCTCGCCTATTGGCATCCTAAGTCCTTGAGGGTCCTTTCCCGCCTTTCCCAACTGACCCGTGGCCAGGGTTAGTCTTCATTCTGTCTTAGGTAAATATAATTAATGTGGGTGTTTGTCTATCTAAAAACGTTTCTCTTCTGATTCTCCAAATAAAGCAAACTTGCCTATGTGATTTATCTCTGACATTTAACTCTCATGAAAGTATTATTCTAGCATGTTCCTTATCTTCTCCCTACCTTTACTCAAACACTGAACTGTTTGCATATCTAGTATGTTCCACTGTTACCCTCCCTATAGAAAATAAGTGCATCTTGAAAAGTATTGTTTCTTCTAAATCGTTTAGTATATTCAAATTAGCATTTAGTAGAAAGTTCCCTTATTCTTACCCACCCTTTAGTAAGGTGGTAAAAGTTTGTTAGACAAAATTAGCGTCTTCCTTTGTTTCCCATTTCCTTTATATTTTCCGAGTACTAGATGATCCTTACTTTGATTCATAGTTACACTATTTTCCTGATTTTAGTTATAGATGTTTTGATCTGTGTGAATTTCATTCTCACGGCATATGAAGAAGATGATGATTAGATAAAGCTTTGAAAACTTCTTGAGTTTGTGGTTATTACAAAAGTATAAACAAAATATAAATGTACATAGTATTGGTGTTTTTCTGCTTTAATCTTACAGCTAGCTCCTGATCCATTGTGATCTTAGGTACCTGTTCTCGAGGATTGGTAAGTCAGGTACACGGAAATAAATAGAAAGGAAACTCGAATTACTGATAGCGGTGTGTAGGTTACCTGATTTATGAAATATAGTGATAAACACGTTATGGGCCCAGTAGTGTATATTTGGTAAAATAAGAGTCGGGTGACCTGCGCGCTCTATCAGTAATTTTCAGGTAGCAGAGCTATGGTTAGGACTAGTTAAGATAGGTAGATAAATTAATTGTTGATAAAATGTGAAAATTTAAATGTGCTGATAAAAATATTTTTTTTTCCTTGAGATCGATCGACTGCAAAATATTGGTTTGAAATGTTATGAAATGTTTAAAATGTTTTTTATGAAATGCTGCTATATGATGTTTTTGTATTAACTATTTGTTAGTGATTGTTATATGTTGTCTGGAAATATCCCTGGGGGCAGAATAGCGGATGGTGAGGAGAATCCACTAGGCAGAGAGGTCACTTACTCTGAGGAAGATTAGTGCATGGTTAGGCAGAACTGAAAGCGCTAATTAGGGTTTTCTTTTTCCGTATGCATAATTGAATAACTGAGAGCAACAAGTTCGCTAATGAAACTTCAGTTGTGATATTACCTAGTAAGGGTCACACAAGGAAGGACTAGTAGGTTCAACGGAGCTAGAATGATAGCAAAGGAGTTCACTGGTGAAACTTTAGACTTAGTATATATCCCGGAAAGAGTGGATGAGTAAAAGAAGTAACAGGTTCTCTAATGCTTGTGTGAAGGGTAGGCAGAAGGGTCTATCTGTAGTGTATGAAGAGTAGACAGAAGAGGTTTACTTGCAGTAAAACAAATCTTTCCTTTTAGACACTCAAGTACAGTGGCGAATGTTATACGTTGTAAACTAAACTGAGCACTTGCACTTTAAGGAAAATTCAAAGTTTCCGTTACCTTGTGAAGGAGGGAGTTGGTCGCGGAGCTGCGCTGACGTCACTCTGTGCCGCGCTGGTATTGGTTGAAACAGCGGGTGTGTAACGGAGCTGGTATTTGTAAGGGAGGGGTGAGTGCCGGAGCTTGAGACCGCGTCTCGCGAAAAGGCCGCGCACCAATTGGTCGAGAATATTTGCAATCACAGTGTTGATTGGTTGTTGAAAAAGTTATAAGACGCGCTAGCATTGGAAGAGGATTTGTAAACAAAAGACATAGTTAACCACGGAGATCCTGGTTACGAAGTATATGTGGTATCCCGAATTCTTACCTGATCCACAACATTTAGGTTTTCGCAAGGATCAGATGATAAGAGGCAGACCTTACAATATGTACGGAAGCAAGAGGAAAATGACTTTCGCAGACAAAGTCAAGAATTATTTCAAGAAAGATAAGCCCATCAAAACTAGAGAAGGTGTAATCATTCCACCACCTAATACTCCCGCATCATTTATGATGTTTGATAAAGGTTATCATACTTGTGTATGGTTGTAAAATTGGGTAAAATATACCCAAGAAGATGGAATCTTAGCATTTCCCCTAGATGGTACCTTTAATAGTAGAATTCTGTTTAATTTGAGGACCCGAATGAATGACTTACATCCCCGACCAAGATTGACACAATATGAAGCTTTAGAAGAATGGGAAATTGAGGCTTTGGAGCGAGACAGACCCAGAATGGATAAGGGAGTAAGTAAATGGTACCCAAAATTGCAGAGAGAGACTAAAGAGAAAAAGATGAAACAGTGGAGACAGAATATGATGGTCGAGGGACTATTTCCAGTACTTCCTATAGACGAGCATGTAGGAGAAAAAAGGACAGAGAAAACCCGACACTTAATGGCTATGGGTGATTCGGAAGTGAATACCTGGAGGATTTATTTATGAAAAATCCACCCCCATATGATGAGGATTCAAGGTCTTTGAGCTCGAAAAACCCATTCTTCAGACGTCCTAGAGGTAGAAGGGCCAGTGAAACAGACACAGCAGGTCTAGGTAATAGGCATAATAGTAAAGATGGATTTTGTAGGCCTGATACAACTGTCCCAAATTATAGGCCATTCGGTGATGAGAGATCAGGTATGACAGCCCCCCCTGCCCCGAGTCTGTATCCTCCTTTAGTTCCACAAGTATTACATGACACATCAATTGAAAGGGTTTTACACGAACGAGAAAAGGAAGCCTTATCAAACAGCGAAATGAACTCATTCAGACAATAGCTCAGATAAAACCCAGTCCTGAAGCTCTGACAATTCCAGTAACTATTGGTCCAGCTGTTCCTCTTTATGGGGATAGACAGACTAGTTCAAAGACTCCAGTTACTACACCAGATGTAGCGCAGCCCAGAAAGGAGCCTCTCATAGTGGATGATCAGGCAAGTGAATGCGAATCTGTGATCTGCCTGATGGATCTGCCCATAAGGGAACCGGAAAGCAGTGTACCCCGGACGAGAACTCAGGCTAGTGCAAAGGAAATCCTGATAGAAACAGCTTCAGGTACTCGAAGCGCCACCGTAGTGACTCCAGAGGAACTAGATCGATGGACCCGAGAATTGGAAAAGGAAACTCCTCAGCCCAAACCATTAGATATTTACAAGCTAAGAATAGAGTTGGAAGAACTAATGGCTGGAAACGTGGGACTAGATAGGCTGAACACTCTTAGTGAGGAAGAGCTTCTGTTTATATGCAAAAGCCTTACCTGAAACACCAGAGTGTTCCATGAGAAATTGATGGACACCGCAGCTAATATGGGAATAGATGTTAGCAAATCCAAAGTATTACAAAAACCTTACAGAGCAGAATTTTCTGATAAGGATCTAGAAAACATGAATGTGTCAGGGAAAAAGGTACAGATAAGAGAATTGCTGAATCTATTACAGAAATGGGGATATTTAGAAAATTGGAAAGCCAGATGGGCAAAGAAAAAGGAAGACAGTAAGGCCAGACAAAGGACTTCTGAATATGTTCTAAAAGAAGTCAAAAAGGCAGAGACCTTGTATCCCATGAGAGAAGTACCAGGTGGGAAATATGTACATGTACCATGGTCCCGACAAGACATTGTGTCATTTACGAATGATTTTCCAAAACTACGAGAGAAGCCTGTAGAATGGTATAGACAGGTTGAAAGATTTGTAAAAGTTCAAAAGTGTCTTTTGAAGGATCTAGATGGATTCTTCGACATTGTAGTTCCTGTATATTTATGGACAGAATGTAAAATTGCAGTTGATTGGCCCAATGAGGAGTATGAACGAGACTCAAGAACCGGAGCTCCCTCCCCGGAGGTAATGAGAAAATATGACCAAGTAATACTGTATTTAATAGGGAAAGGGCCAGCCAAAGAAACTGATTGGACCCGCATAGATAGACCTACCTAAGCATGGGCGAATTTTGCGAATCTCGCGTTCGCGAATTTTGCGGATTTGCGAACTCGCAATCCGCAAAATCCGCGAATTCTCGCGAATTTTTTTTTTTTGTGTTTGCGCGGGTTTCTGCCAGTTCGCGAGGGTTTTGTACAATGTCGCAAATTGCGAACTTACCTGTCGGGTCGCAAGTTTCGCGAACTTGTTGTTTCTACGTGTCCAGCCTGTTTGGGACACTCTTCTTCATCACTGCCACTCTCTGTCACCACTGCCACTCTCTGACTACTCATGCCACCCTCTGGCCCACCCATGCCACCCTCTGTTTCATCACAGCACCCTCTGGTTGTCCAGTCAGTGTACATTATTGTGGCAACGCAAGCACACCTTCCCTGCCTCAAGTGACCTGAATTAATTTGGGGCTGATTAATGTGTCACAGAATATTTTTTTAGCTGGCACCTGCTTCCTTAGTGCTTCCTGATTAGTGATCTTTTGCACTTGCTAAGTGCTTTCATTGTTGCAAAATTAGTTACAACACCTGCCCTGCCCCAACTGACAATAATGAATTAGGGGCTGATTAATGGATTTGAACTGCCAGCCTGGCTCCTGCTTGTCTCCCTTAGCTGTAATTCAGGACCTTTGTGGCATATGTGTAACTATTCTGAGGTTCAGAGCAGGGTCACATAATAGTTGCAACTGGCAACTGAACTCTGGAGGGGCCCCTCAGGAAGCACTACAGGAAATGGCTACTAATGATGAGCCTGAACTTTTGAACCTGATAAGTAGTTTCAGTTTTGCTAAGATCGTATTTCTGCAATTTTGCACTTATTCGCGGGGCGCGAAGTTGTACTGGGAAGCCGCGAACTCACACGAACAGTGCGAGCAGTGCGAGCAAAATCCGCTGCTCGCGGATTTGCGGAAGATTCGCGAATCTCGCGGATTGCGAATTTACCGAAAATCCGCAAAATCCGCGAACGAAACGGATTTTCCGCCCATGCTTAGACCTACCCAAAATCGTGATGAAACTGTTCACTCCTATTATGAACACCTGTTACAGGTATTCAAAACCTACAGTGGAATCGATAACATTGAAATGAAGGATATGACCCATTTCATTTATCGATTCCTGTTGGTATTGAGACCTGAAATCTCACAGTGGATTAGAGATAATAAAATCTGTTGGCAGGGAAAACCCATAGATGAGGTCCTGAAGTACGCCAAGTATTGCAAAGATGAGATGGAAAACAAATGAAAAGCATTAAAGGAAAAGGTCATGTGGGCTCAAGTGAAATTGGCAGAACAGCAAGAAAAGCAGTTAGGTAAAATGAATAATAATACCCCGAACACAAGCTCTGGGGGAGGAGGGAAACCCCGAGTAAAAATGAGGAAGCCAGGAAGAAATTCCCCTGCCACGGGTACGGTCAGATAGGGCACTGGAGAGACGAGTGCCCAATGCTACAGAATGGTAATGTACAAATTAATGATTTAAATCCACAGGTGCAGAAAGAGGGGCCACGAAAGACCCGGCAACAGGTAAAACAGAATCAGTTGCCTCGTGCACCTAGACCTAATTATAGGAGCAACGCTCAGCAGAATGAGGAGGTCGAGGTATGGGAAGGAAGGGAGGATAGAAATGCAGCAACCTCGCAATTCCTGTTGAATGATACCTTTCTCAGTGATGAACCTTACTGACGGGGCCTGAGGGGGGAGGACGAGGAGTGCGTACTTGGCACCTCCTTACCGGTAGACCAGACAGGGCCATACATTGAAGGAAAGGTTGAAGGAAATGACGTCACCTTTCTGTTGGACACTGGTGCTACCCGTTCTACTGTGAGAACAGCAGACGTTCCAAACCTACCCCTCTCGGGAGAAGCTATCCAAGTAGTGGGTGTGTTAAATCAGATAATTAGAACCCCAGTAGCTGAACCAATGGAGATTTCAATAGGGAATTTTAAAGAGATGCACAGATTTGTCGTCTGTGATTTTAGTCCTGTGAATTTATTGGGACGTGATTTGCTGTGCAAAATGAACTGTACCATCTTTTGCACACCAAAAGGCGTTGAAATTCAGACCCCAGATGAAGACGGACTGTACAAGTTAATGTTACTAAGGCCTGACTCAGAAATTAAGAAATTGGCAATACAAGACTTACCTGAAGAGCTCCAACAGACAGTGATACCAGAGGTGTGGGATTTCACTGGAAAAGATGTAGGATTAATGGCAAATGTAGACCCGATTCAAATAGCCATAAACCCAAATGCAGTTTACCCAAATACCAAGCAGTATAATATGAATGCAGAAGTAAAAGCAGGAGTTGCCATTGAAATAAAAAGATTGCTAAAGGCAAACATCATACAAGAAGTAATGAGCAGTCCTTGTAATTCACCCATAATTGGAATTAAAAAGCCTAGTGGGAAGTACAGGGTAGTGCAAGACCTGCGCAAGGATAACAAGATTGTGGTCCCTTGTTGTCCTATTGTGCCAAACCCTGCAGTGATTTTGTACCAAATTCCATGGAATGCTGGATGGTTTACCGTCATTGACTTATGTCACGCATTCTTTTCCATCCCATTGCATCCAGACAGCAAATTTCTTTTCTCATTTGAATTTGACAGTCATGTCTATGTCTGGAATCGTGTTCCTCAAGGGTACACAGAAAGACCTTCTATTTTCAATCAGATTTTGAAAAGATGCCTTGAATCTTTAGTCTTACCTGGAGAATCAGTCTTGGTCCAATACATAGACGACCTCTTGGTGGCGTCTAAGGGTCAGAACGACTGTGTTACTGATACCATTGCATTGTTGAATCATTTAGGTAAAGGAGGGCATAAGGTATCGCCAGACAAATTACAGTTCTGTAAAACTCAGTGAAATATCTGGGGCACCAGATAGAAAAAGGTATCCGGAAAGTTACTTCAGAAAGGATTAGGATAATTCGAGACATGGAATTACCACATACTCAGAAAGAAATCAGAATGTTCCTGGGAGTAGTAGGATACTGTAGACAGTGGATTGTGGTATTTGCAGTCCTAGCAAAACCATTAATAAAAATGACCAAGAAAGGAGCTAAGGATCCAGTCGAGTGGGATGATGAAAGCATGACATCCTTTGTGAAATTACGAAACTGTCTATGCTCAGCTCCTGCATTGGGAATGCCTGACTATTCAAAAGACTTTGCCCTGTTTTGTGACACACGAGACAATTGTGCACTTTCAGTCCTGACACAAATTCATGGTCTAACTAGACGTCCAGTGGCATATTTTTCTTCTACCTTAGATCCAGTGGCTGCTGGATTGCCTGGATGTCTGAAAGCAGTAGCTGCAACTTGCATGAGTCTTGAACAGAGTGAATCCATTGTCATGGGACATCCGGTAACTGTGTATGTCCCACATGCAGTAGTAATCCTACTGACCCGGACCAAGACTCAGTACCTCACACCTAGTCGGCTGACTAAGTATGAAATAATTTTAGTGGGTGCAGCAAATGTAACTATCACTAGATGTAATATACTGAATCCAGCAACTCTATTACCAGATACACTGGCTGCAGAAGTCAAAGAAGAGGTTGAGCATAATTGCATTGATCTGACTGAATTTAGCACAAAACCACGCCCAGATATCAAAGAAACTGTTTTGCCCATAGAAGACATTGAATTGTTTGTAGATGGCTCATGTTTAAGACATGAGGATGGAGGTCTAAGTGCTGCCTATGCTGTGGTCACTCTAGAAAAAACAATAGAAGCATCCTACCTATTTGAAGTAAAGTATGCACAAGTAGCCGAATTGGTTGCATTGGCAAGAGCCTGTAAAAATGGGAAAAACAAAAGAGTAACCATATACACTGATAGTCAGTATGGTTACGGGGTTGTGCATGACTTCGGCTGATTGTGGCTGCAAAGAGAATTCATGACTTCCTCGGGTACCCCTATCAGAAATGGAAAAGTGGTACAGAACCTACTGGAAGCAATCCAGTTACCAACAGAATTGGCAGTGGTCAAGTGTGCTGCTCACAAATCTGGCAATGACGATGTGACAGCCGGAAACAGATATGCTGACCAAAATGTCATTGAATATCAATTTGGGGGGAGTCGGAAACAGCTGCCAACTTATGGTGTTTGAGGATGTATCAATTTGGGAGGAATTGAAAGGGTTGCAACAGGCAGCAGAACCAGAGAAAAAGGAAAGATGGGAAAAATCTGGTTGTCAACCAAGGATCAGAGATGGTGTCATTGTTGGTAGTGATGGTATGCCTGTGTTACCAGACAGCATGATTGCTCCTATGGCTAGACTGATACATGGAGACACACACATAGGGAGAGATGCGATGGTCCGTGTTTTCAAACAAGCATGGTACAATTCGAAGTTCAGGAACATTGCAGAGGCGCTTTGCCAGAGGTGCTTAACTTGTTAGCAGTTTAATCCTGGGAAGAAAACAGTAGTGTTGCCAAGTACAATTGGAAAGGCAGAGGGTCCTTTTATCAGACTACAAGCTGACTTTATACAGTTACCCCGTTGTAAAGGAATGAAGTACGTCCTTGTCATAGTCTGCCTATTCTCAACATGGGTGGAAGCTTACCCAGCTAAGAAAAATTATGCAATTACTGTAGCCAAGTTGTTACTAAGGGAACTGATACCTAGGTTTGGTTTTCCGGTCACAATTGAATCAGACAGAGGTGGGCATTTTGCCAATGACATAATAACTCAGCTCTGTGAAGCATTTAAAATTACCCAAAAACTGCACTGTGCATATCATCCAGAGGCTTCTGGAGGGTAGAACTGCTGAATGGCACTATAAAGTCAAGACTGGGAAAAATGTGTAACTCTACTGGATTGAATTAGATAGACGCTTTACCCCTTGTTTTGAATGGACTGAGAAGCATTCCAGACCGAAAAACAGGCCTGAGTCCCCATGAGATACTAATGGGAAGAGTGATGCGGCAGGCATGGGTACCAGGACACAAACTGCTAAGTATTTCTGATGATTTGGTACTAGAATACTGCAAGCAGCTGGGTGACCAAGTGCGTTCTATCTCTCACCAGATTGGGGAAGACGCCGTCGCCAGGCCAACAACTCCAGTCCATAATCTGAACCCAGGTGATTGGGTTGTTCTTAAGAAACACACCCGGTCGAGTTGCCGAGCACCGAAGTGGTGAAAACCGAGACAAGTGATTCTTGTCACCACAACTGTGGTGAAGTGTGCAGGTGTACCAAAGTGCATCCATGCTAGTCATACCAAGAAGGTGACAGAAGAAGAAGCAACTGAGGCTGAAGGTTGTGCAGCTGAAGGGTCTCCAGACGTTGGTCCTGAAATAGCTGATGACGAACAACCGAGCACCAGTCAAGACGAGTGGGTCCCTGCAGATGATCTGACTCTTGATCCAATAAAAACCAGAAGATACACCTACTTAGATAGAGAGTGGGATAGTGAGGACGAGACAGGACTAGGAGAAGATAATCAGATAATCGAAATCCATGTCAAATCTGATGAGGAGGAAGGTCAGATAGGGACAGGGCAGGTTATCGACACACCTCCAAGAACTCCAGTGACTGAAAAGGAACAGTTAGAGATTAGGGCTGAAGTTCATGCGGAAGAAAATCAAGGGTTCGAAGTGCATGAACAGGATCAGATAGAAATAGACGAATGTATTCAGGAAACTGAATTTGAAACTAACGAAAGTCAAAATCAGCGTACACCTGAACCAGGCCAGCTTAGAAACCAGGCGGAAGAAACTGAAGTAAGACCTGGGACTAGTCAGACAGGAAGGGAAGAAGGAAACGTTGAAAAAAATGTGCCACAACTGAATGAAAATAAAAGAGCACGTGAGGAAAGCCAGATTACAGTGCCAGTTAAAAGATTTAAAAAGAAGAAAAGTGAACCAAGATTCATAAAAAGATTGAAACTAAGATTGAAGACTGTAGAGGAAAAGCTAGAAGACAGGAAAAGGGCCTCCAGTGAAAAAGAAAAAGCTGGAGCCAAGCCTAAAAGTAGAAGTAGCAGATTAAAAAGACAAAACGAAAAATATCGGAGTCCCGAATGGACTTACCTAGTGCTAGAGGAATTTGAAGACCTCGAGATAAGTGAGGCGAGTGATGGAGAACTGATTGCTGATCAGGGTTCCGAAGAAGAAGACCCAACCTGAAAGTTAACCTGCGTAAGCCACTTGTGTAAAGTTACAAAGAGGGGTTGGAAACCTTCTTTTAAGCAACAATGTCTGATTCAAATGTGAATGGAAGACCTAGACAAAATTGCTGTAAACCATGCTGTAAAATATGTTTGTGTAGCCTAGCAATAGTACTGATATTATGGATAGGATTAACAATTTCAATACCGTTCATGATAAGTAAAGACTCTAACCTGTACCCTACTAAACTGGTGACAAAAGACTCAGAAGTTCTGCCGACGGAAGAGACACCACGAAGTGTGGAAAGACGCGAGAAAAGATCTAGTCTTAAACAGACAAAAATGGACGTAGATGCATCAGATGAGGGAGGACTACATTATCACAGACTCAAAAACAGAACACATTTAAATGTATTTGCAAACCTTTTAGTACACTATGTAGAAGCCATGGAAATAGAAGATTTTAATGTCTGTATGAAGCTACCCACTTCTGTAGCTGAAGGTGTGACCTATCACCATTTACCCCTAACCTATGGAATTTACTGTAGTATTTTAGTAAGCTTATTTTATAGAGGAACTTTACAGTATTACTATTCTAACTCTGACGTAATATTTTCTGAACTTCCTATATGTGGAAATCTGAATATTGTACATACTAAGAGCGATGTGACACGTTATATGGGAGAATACTTTCTGACAATATGGACTATAGATTTAGGTGAAGCACACAGAGATAACTTGACCTGTTCATTACATGAACAAGAGAAAATGTTTTAAACATGGCAGAGAAAAGAAGGGAAAGTTTCCAAAGAAAAGCCAATGATAAAAGACAGAAAACTCCTAAGAAAACAGAAAACATGGAAAGCACCTCAAATGGTGAAGAGAACGCTGCACTGTTACTGGATTTCGAAAGAAAATGGAAACTTTGTCTTCATAGAGAAAAGACCAGTTATTATAATAATATATTCATTGGTTCCAGTGAATGCGAACATAATTATAAGGTAATTGGAGGTTGGGGTTTCAAAAACGGGTCAGAACCTGTGTTCCCCGGAATATATTATATATGTGGAAACAAGGCTTATTTCAAATTGCCGGATCACTGGTATGGAAGCTGCTATTTTGGCATTGTCTTCCCGAAAATATACCAGGTGAATGACGCCGCCGGAAGCAATGAAAATGCTAATGGTTTAGTACGTAGTAGAAGAGAAAGTGTAGGAGAAATAATAGGTGATATATTTAGTGCATTGATACCTGGAGTGGGAGTGGTTCTGAATACACACCAAATTAGCAAATTGTCTACAGTGGTTGATCGGTTATCTACTGACACTGCTGCTGGTTTCCTACTGGTCAATACTGAAATGGTTGCGATCTGATCAATGGTTTTACAAAATAGACTTGCTCCTGATACCTTCTTGGCAAAAGAGGGCGGAATCTGTAGAATGTTGAAAGCGCAACATTGTTGCACTTACATTCCTGACAAGAGTGTTGAAATTAAGAAATATGTAAGAAACATAACTAATTTGGAAAAAGAGCTCAAACCACTGGAGGTTGACAGCGCCTGGAGGAGACTAACTGATGGTCTCTCCTCTGTAGGTTTTCTAACATAGGTAAAAGTCTTGTGAGTAAAATACTGATGCCAATAGCAGGAATAAGTTTAATTGTGTTAATAAGAATAATTTGCTGTAAATTTCAAAAATGCAAAAAGAAGTATGCTGTGAATAAGAGAGGAGTGAAACGGAATGTTGATGAGCTTGAATTGGAAGAGCCGAATAATCAGATCTATCAAAAAATGAAGAATTACCATCCTAATAAGGATGCAGAAAAAAGGCTCAACAAAAAGTTTGTAGAAATTGAAATGGGTGAAATGTGAAAGAGAAAGTTGGCATCTGGTTCCATTAATAGTGATGATAGTAAATATCATCAAAGAGGGGATTGATGGAGCAAGGATTCGCACGTTACGCGACTTGCTTGTACTCATGAACCTCGAATAATGTAACCTCATAACCAACCTGTTTTGTCTTATTAATATTGCACTTTTACACTACACGGGGGTGTCCCAGTGACGCTTGCCTATGTGTTTACTAATCCTAACTACGCTTGCATCTAAGATGGTCGCTGCTATGCGGGATTCTAGTCTGCGCATGCGTCGGTCATACCTATGTGATGTGACGCACTTGCAGTTCTGGAGGGAACGTTTCGCTCATGCGCAGTACAGCTAAGTATGGCCACTTTGTTTCTAACATGCTCTTCGCTTGCCGCCGCTGCTTTTGCTCAGCCGTTTCGTTCTGCTTAACTCCTAATGCTACAGATATTATAAAGTAAGAGGTGGAGTATAGCCAATCATGGTATACAGTGTCTTCAATTTTTCTGCGTTTCTAAATTGTTTTCGCTTACTTTTCATGTATTGATCTTTGTGGGCCTGGGAGCGGTGCGCCACTCCATCTTTGAAGCCCGTGTGGTACTAATCACGTGATGAAAGAAAAGCGAGCCTTGCAGTAGTGGAACTCAGCCAGCTGGCTGCCGAAGCTAAGATGCTCCTGGGAATCTGAACTTCAACCCAGCGAGAAGATGCTGATTCGCACCTGAAAATGTTACAATGTGATGTTTTATTCTGTACGCTATTGTTTTCTGATTTTCTATGCCATGGGAACTGGAATGTAAGGGGTGGGTTCGAAAACTGAATATTCATTATGGGAAAGTTCAAATTATAGGTGGTGTCATGACCTAACCGCCTCTCTTGTCCAATCCGAAGTTCGGGATCCTTTCACTTGCAACATTTGTGGGTGGTACACCGACCCGAAAACAGTATAACTGGCCTAGTTTAGCTACAGAAATTGTCTGACTTGTCCGAATAGCTGACCTGTCACTGACCCTATGAACTCTATAGGTGATTGATACAGAGAGCTGCGGAGCACTCTGTCCGTAATTTCCACAAACTCAGTCTGGGATGGAGAAACCTTAAGTGTTGGCGAAGCACTTTGATTCGAGAACCCAATCGGGGTTATTGGCAGATTCCTTGCAGAGAGGGCGTAGCGCAGGCGTTGCATCAGAAGCTGCAGGTGTTGGACGTACCCTTTGGTGAGCCCAGTCCTGATCCAAATCCTGGGGTGATCCTGTCCTGACTGTCCATGAGCTGTACCTGCTCGCCTACTGGCATCCTAAGTCCATGAGGGTCCTTTCCCGCCTTTCCCAACTGACCCGTGGCCAGGGTTAGTCTTCATTCTGTCTTAGGTAAATATAATTAATGTGGGTGTTTGTCTATCTAAAAACTTTTCTCTTCCGATTCTCTAAATAAAGCAAACTTGCCTATGTGATTTATCTCTGACATTTAACTCTCATGAAAGTATTATTCTAGCATGTTCCTTATCTTCTCCCTACCTTTACTCAAACACTGAACTGTTTGCATATCTAGTATGTTCCACTGTTACCCTCCCTATAGAAAATAAGTGCATCTTGAAAAGTATTGTTTCTTCTAAATCGTTTATTATATTCAAATTAGCATTTAGTAGAATGTTCCCTTGTTCTTACCCACCCTTTAGTAACATGGTAAAAGTTTGTTAGACAAAATTAGCGTGTTCCTTTGTTTCCCATATCCTTTATATTTTCCGAGTACTAGATGATCCTTACTTTGATTCATAGTTACACTATTTTCCTGATTTTAGTTATAGATGTTTTGATCTGTGTGAATTTCATTCTCATGGCATATGAAGAAGATGATGATTAGATAAAGCTTTGAAAACTTCTTGTGTTTGTGGTTATTACAAAAGTATAAACAAAATATAAATGTACATGGTATTGGTGTTTTTCTGCTTTAATCTTACAGCTAGCTCCTGATCCATTGTGATCTTAGGTACCTGTTCTCGAGGATTGGTAAGTCAGGTACACGGAAATAAATAGAAAGGAAACTCAAATTACTGATAGCGGTGTGTAGGTTACCTGATTTATGAAATATAGTGATAAACACGTTATGGGCCCAGTAGTGTATATTTGGTAAAATAAAAGTCGGGTGACCTGCGCGCTCTATCACTTCCACCCGGTAGGTCTAAGCGGAGATTTCCTGTCTCCTCCTACGTTATATTGAGGTACAGAAACCTAACATGCATACCCTTGCTTGCTCTTAAAGTAATAGCCAGTTGCTTTCTAGCTCCACAATAGACAGTGTACTGTTAACAGTGCTCAAATCACAAACCCAGGCTTACTATATTTTAAAGCCACTGTAATAGAAGACCGTAGCTCCTGAATCTACAATTTCTTTTAAATGGGACCCTATCTACATCAGCATCTCCTTACCTTCCGCATCTAGTATACTCCGGGGCTGGACCTCCGTGTTCAATAAAACCTGTGTTTCTCCTATGGCGCTCATTTAATGAGAAAGACGCTAACCATGTGATCATGTGATCTGAATCACAACAATCTGCCACCTTGGAATCGAGCGCTGATCTATCTAGTTCATATTTGAACTCGGGGGCAATAAGACGAGAGGTATATTATCAAAACTAAAATTACTATTGAATTGCCTGAAATAAATTCCGTAATATCAGTAGAACCAAAGGGATACAAGAACCATATTCACGAATGGTAACAATGATCTTTAATTCCGTTGGTGGACTCGACTGACTAAAAACAATCTCTATAAAGAGATGTCTAAGGAAAAGTGAAAAACAATGAGACATCCTCTAATATGATGTATCACTAATGTCTTACTCCATAATTTCTGTACTTGACTAATATTTGCCTAATAAATGGTAAACCACTCGAGTCTTTCATAAAGGTCAAAATATCATTGAGAATATTTACTTCTAAGCATACAGACAAAATCATTTCCTAAACACCCACTTTTCTCAAAAAGTGTCTATATAATTATCCTATTTGCTCCTTCTGATAATACAGTATAGGGAGTAATTGAATTTTCAGATTAAATACTGACAGCAATGGCCTGAATTCGAGGGAAGAATGGGAAGGACTTCTTAATGTCAATTAGGTATTCGCTTCCTATTCCTATGAAAATTCAATTACTCCCTATCCTGTATTATGAGAAGGGAAAAACAGGATAATTATATAGACAAAAATGGGTTTTTGGGAATTGATTTAGTCTGTATGCTTTTAAGTAAATATTCACGATTATATTTTGACCTTTATGAAAGACTCAACCTACTGTATGAATGATTATATTTAGATTTAGGGTGGCCAGGAGCTGTGATTGAAAGACACCTCTGTGTTAACCTTTTTTGCACCGACAACCCTGTATGGGTGATTTAAACTTGGATTGCTGGCAATGTATGTTTGTGACCTATTACTGTATCACCAGGGTATAAATGTTTTATTAGGGTTGTATTAATATTTATTGTGTAATAGTGATGTTTTTTATATTATATTATACAGTGAGCAAACTGTGCCTGGGAGATATCTTTTTCCTGAAGAAGGTGGCAGTGGTATTGTAAGGCCCACCGAAACGCGTTGATGTTTTACTGTTTCTTAGGAAGCTAGATCTCTGGGACATCTGTGAGGCAAGAGATATTGAAGTTTCAAAAAGAAACAAATGATCCGAGACAGACTAGTGCTGCTTTAATGACACAATATTTTGTCTGATCTATTCTCCCACTGTGTTGTCTTTGATTGGTAAAATTTTTAATGAAGCTGTATTGTTTTTAATCATGTGTAATGAATTGTGATGTTATATGTTTTTCGTTTATCCAGAAGGATTGCATAATTTGGGGTTTTTTAACCTTTAAATGTATATCTTTGAATTATGTTTTGTATGTGGTATTTAAGACCATTCACACATAGCATATTGGTTTTAAATAAATGGAGTGATTTCAGCAATATCAGAAATGATTGCTGGTTTCTCTACCTTTATATTTTGGTGATATGGGATGTATGGCTGTTGCTTGATTGAGATAACCAAAGAGGAATACTTTTGACTTTTATCAACAGAGTTAGTTTCAACTAGACAAAGTGGACAGATATAATGGATTGATTATACAAAGAACAAAATTCCTGCAGTACTAAAGATTGGGGGTTCTGTCGACAAGCAAGTGACTCAACGCGGCACCGCAAGCCATTTGTCTGCTCTGCACTGAGTCACTTTCAAAGCACTGGGATGTTACATATTTACAACAATATGTCACATCCCTGTGCTTTCCACTGCGCTGGCACAGATTTAGCTGGCACGTGCCAATGCAGGCACTCTTATACCACAGTGAAAGGTGCCTGTTTTGCAGGGATGATTTTTTTTGTTCAGGAAGTTGTCCTTTCCTGCACAAGAACATTCACGAGAGGTGATTTCTTCTATGTGTGCTGCAAAATGCAAAACACATAGAAAGTGCAAAAAAATGACGAAAAATAAAAACATTTCTCCTCGTTGTGCCTCCCTACGCCTCTCCTGGGGAAGCATAGTATTTTGACGCATTCCCAGGTTTACGAAAGGTTGTAAATCTGGGAATGCAGGTGAAGCCATGGGTGTTGCTTGGGAACTAAAGTCTCAGAAATGAGCAACACAACAAACTACACTTAATAAATAGATGTGCAGCCAGTGCTTTTTCTTATGAACAGAAAAATTGCTTTGTGACATACACACTTCAAAATGCAATGTTTACATTTAAAAATATACATGGTAAGTGGTAATGCCAATGGTGACACATCCTAAAGGACCTTACAAGGATCAAGGGGGCACACTTAAAACAGGTCACACAGCTCAAAGTGACCCCAGAATATAACCTGAGCTCCCTGTGCTGGAATGACCTATAATGGTGGGCACTCCTATGAGCCCTAAACCCTAAAAACAGAACACTTCCCCTTACTACAGCGACTGTGTTAATAAATGTCCGGCCTACTGGTTTTGTCCTAGTGTCAGCACAACAAAGTTACAGAGAAAGATAAAATAGCAGTGAGGTAAAAATATAGAACTTTAGATTAGTATCAACTTTATTAGAACCATATAAGTGATATCAGATTTTCAATAATGCACAGCTTAATTTTTTTTAAACTTGGGTATTGTTGTTTTTAAAATTGCAGATTTGCACATTGTCCTTTCTGGCACTCACCCTGATCGCGCAGTGCAGCTGACCACTAGCTGACACTGCCTGTCCCCAATAACGCTGCTTTCTGGGCGCCATTGGCACACCGAGGGAGACTTCTGCCACGCCCTTCCATTGCTGGCCACGCCCCCTCCACCGAATCACTTAAAACGCGCTGAGCATTAGCGTCGCTTCATTGCTGCGTTACTCCTGAGGTGGAAAGCCGGGAGTCTGTCTCTGAGCTTAATTTTTTAAAAACTTGGGTATTGTTGTTTTTAAAATTGCAGATTTGCACATTGTCCTTTCTGGCACTCACCCTGATCGCGCCGTGCAGCTGACCACTAGCTGACACTGCCTGTCCCCCATAACGCTGCTTTCTGGGCGCCATTGGCACGCCGAGGGAGACTTCTGCCACGCCCTTCCATTGCTGGCCACGCCCCCTCCTACGTCATCAGTCGCCACTATAAACCATGTGTCAATATCGGAAGTGCAGCGGACGAGCGCAGCGGGCGCGCCGGTTGCGCGCCAAAGGCGCGCTAAAGGCAAGCTCGTCTGCGCTCGTACGCGACGAAGTCGCGACCAGCGCCGCCACCTCTGGCCAAATTGACTCGCATCTCTCACGCTATACCCGAGACACACTGCTTCATTTACAAGGATCCGCACCCGAAGGTAAGCTTACCTTTGAGGACACTGCGTTTCCCCTAGCCGACTTCTCCCATAGGGGCCTGATTTCAGGAGGCCTACTGAACGTCAGATCATTACCTAAACACGCCACTGAAATCAACCTCCTTATAGAAACACACCATCTCGACGTCCTGTTTCTAACCGAGAACTGGACACAGGCCGACTGTGATATTGATCTTGCATCCGCATGTCCACTCAACTTCAATATCTTGCACCTCCCAAGACCAAAAGGCCGCGGCGGCGGAGTTGGTATTATTTTCCGTGCCTCCTGGACGATATATACTATAGACATAGACCCAGTGCCTGGGGTCGAGCTCTTCGGTCTGGCTATAAATTGCCACCTAGGAGATATCTTTACGGTGATTATCTGCTACTGGCCACCAGGACCTTTCTCCTTTCTGCAACAACAAGCACTTCTCACCACCTTCACAAATATGGCAACCTCCCATAATAAATTAGTTATTTTGGGAGATTTTAATCTTTGGCCAAATGGCAGCCTTGACACAGCACTAGACAACCTCCTGCTTTCTTGTGACAGTGTGGGGCTACACCAACTGATTAGGCAACCCACCCACTCTGCAGGCAATCGACTCGATCTTATTTTCTCGAGCTCAGACCTAATACAAGTGGGCGATATTCTGCCTATGAGTTGGACTGACCATACACTCATCAAACTTTATATCACTAGTACCACCGCAAATAAGCCCAAAAATAGTCGTCCAGCTGAATTTACTTACCGGAACTGGAAAGCTCTAGAAAAGCTCAGCTCTGCCACCACAGTCTTCGATATGGAGGATAGTTTTTCTCCCACAAGCTCGGTGGAAAACAACTACAGAACCTTCAGTAGCAGGATAATATCCATCACGGATTCCATTGTCCCTTTAAAACAAGGTAATCCTAAAGGGAGAGGGTCTGCTCCCTGGTTTACTGACTCCCTGAAAACCCTCAAGTCAGCTTGTAAGCAGGCCGAGAGGAAGTGGAGACACGGCTACTGTGACATCAATAAAACCCTCTGGAAAAATAAACTTTTTGAATATAAAGCGGCTATTAGAGTGAGCAAATCGGCCTACTATTGCTCCACAATAGTTAATGCAGCTAACAGCTCTAAAAGCATATTCCAGATCTTAGAGAATCTTATACACCCTGACTGTGCTACGAAAACTATCCCCCCATCCCAGACCCTCTGTGACAATCTCGCACAGTTTTTTCTGGATAAAATCATGACAATCATCAATAACCTGACAATCTCATCATCCCAATACCCGCCTACCTCCCCGGCAACCTGCCCCATTAACCGTCCTCCCAGTTTAGTAGGTTCGCCCAGGGAAAGTCTTCTGGCTTTCCCCCAGATTCCCGAAGCAGAATTTGAAAGATTGGCACTGGGCATCACCTCTGGGTCCCCTCTTGACTCACTGCCCCCAAAAATCTGGAAAGCATGCGGGCATGAGCTATTCTATTCCCTTCGGAGGATTTGCAACCAATCCCTCCTCCGTGGATTGGTTCCCAACCCTTGGAAGCTAGCTCTAATCACCCCGCTTCTGAAAAAACCATCCCTGAATCCAGAATGCCTTTCCAATTTCCGACCCATTTCACTCCTGCCCTTTCCGGCGAAAGTGGTGGAGCGATGGGTCAGCACCTGCCTGTCAACCCACCTCGAGCAGAATCACGTTCTGGACGACTTCCAATTCGGATTTCGTCCAGTCCATGGCACTGAAACAGCTGTACTCACGGCCATGGAAGAACTTCGAGTGCGGGCAGACAGGGGTCAAGCGGTGGCATTGATCCTTTTGGACCTGTCTGCCGCATTCGATACTGTCAACCACGTGATCCTGCTGGAGAGGTTGAGAGAGGCTGGGGTTGAGGGCACAGCCCTGCTCTGGTTCCACTCCTTTCTTAGAGATAGGAAACAGGCTGTATCCCTTCCCCCTTTTCAATCTGCTTTCTCCCCAGTCCCCCACGGTGTACCCCAGGGTTCTTCTATCAGTCCGATCCTTTTTAATGTTTACTTATTACCACTGGTCACTCTTATCAAATCCCACAAGATGACTACAGTAAACTACGCGGACGATACCCAGCTTATATTTTCGTGGGAGGGTGAAGACTCTATTACCTTAGAAGCCTTCCACAACTGCCTGAGAGATACTGCTGGCTGGCTACACCATAACTCCCTCCAATTCAATTCCTCTAAAACCGAGGTTCTGTTCTGTCCAGCAAGCCGCATACCTCGCCTTCTACCTGCTGAGTTCTGGCCCCCGGAAAATTCAGATAATCCACAACCGGTGGCCAGTGTTCGCAACTTGGGCGTCATGCTGAATAACAAACTGAGCATGGAAACACAGGTTTCAAGAACAGTCGCCACCTGCTCGGCCCTTATGCGCTCACTACATAAAATCCTGCCACTACTTCCACCACCCGCAAGAGCACAGATAGTCAGGTGCACTATTCTTAGTCGCCTTGACTATTGCAATGCCCTCCTGCTCGACTCCCCCTTGGTACTGCTGGACAGACTCCAACGTGTCCAGTCAGCAGCAGCCAAACTGGCCCTTGCATGGACCAGGAGATCCTCAACCACGGCTGCCTTAGCCGAGCTACACTGGCTTCCCTTGAAGCAACGTATTGCCTTTAAGTCTCTCTGCCTGGTCTTCAAGGCATTACACGGGCTAGGACCTAGACCTCTACAACGGATGTTTACCTGGTATACACCAACCAGAGCTCTGCGATCCGCGACTGCCCGACTTGTAATAGTACCCAGATTCAAGAGAGCCAGGATCGGGGGAAGATCGTTCCGTGTGGCGGCTGCAAAGCTCTGGAACAGTCTGCCCGCTGACATTCGTCATACCTCACAGCTCTTGCCTTTTCGGAAACTAATAAAGACTTGGCTTTTCCCCTAGATCCCCCTTCCACTTCTACTTCCTTAAATCAACTCCCACAGCTTCCAATTCAGGAGTAAGCCTCCCAGCGCCAGGATGCCTGCCAGGTGACAGCTGCGCTTTACAAGTGTTTTAAATAAATAAATAAATAAATAAGTATCAATGAAGTATTAAACATTCAACAACAATACCATGTGTCATAGCCTCTATTTTCTACCTTCATTAAACATGGCAACAACTCAACCACAAACCCCTCTAACAAACTCCAGGCAGCAGAGAGCCTGTAAGCAAAATCCCAACACTTAAGGGCCTGGTTTAGATCTTGGCGGATGGGTTACTCTATCACAGTGGTGATGGATATCCCGATCCCCGCAATATAAATCTCATAGGATATAATGGGCTTTATATTTTGGCAAACGGGATATCCGTCACCGTTGTGATGAAGTAACCTGTCCGCCAAGATCTAAATCAGGCCCTATGTGTACTTGATGCATAGTGAAACTATTCAGGATACTGATTGATGTTCCTGCTCCTGCTGGGAGCAGTATGAAAAATATGCAAACTACAGCCACAACGTGAAAGAGAACAGGAGTGAAACCCATAAACCAAACTGGGACTGGGTATAGAGGATATATAGGGTACAGTGTCCCAATAGGTATCAATGTCAAAGACAGTTTGAAAAATGCATACAATAAGTATTACAAGGAAAGAACCACAAGGAGTCTCAATACATTTGTGAGATGGTTATTAATCACCAACTTGTTAGAAATGGGAAGCACAGTTAAAAAGCAGCACTGTACATGAAAACATTCATGAAGCAACCCAAATGACACTTGGTGAAAAGGTGATAACAAAGTGAAGGTGACGACGCAAGTGAACGTGGTGAACAGCGTGGTCGGCGTAAAGTGATTGGGAATAATCAGAAACAGGCTCCACATTGAATATACATGATTACAATGTTCAATTTTAACACAGTTATGAGCCTAGAGATAATACGCCAAGAAATCGCGCTGTGTTTGTCGACGGCGTTTCGATCCTCGGTGATTTGGGAACCAGTGTTCCTTTGCGGGAAACCATCGGCACGGATTCATTCGGCTCCAGCGCCAGATTAACTCAGGCGCCGCACCGGCTCGATACGTTGAGACCTGGACCCCCCGGCCAAGATCACTGCTTCATCTCTGATCACCTGGACCCACAATCATTGTACGACTGACCCCGCCACCAATGTCAGCGTTCATTGACTTCAGCACTCCAAATCATCGTCAACCCTGTCCTGAAGAGGATCCCAAATCACCGAGGATCAAAACGCCGTCGACAAACACAGCACGATTTCTTGGCGTATTACCTCTAGGCTCATAACTGTGTTAAAATTGAACATTGTAATCATGTATATTCAATGTGGAGCCTGTTTCTGATTATTCCCAATCACTTTGCGCCGACCACGCTGTTCACCACGTTCACTTCCGTCGTCACCTTCACTTTGTTATCACCTTGTCACCAAGTGTCATTTGGGTTGCTTCATGAATGTTTTCATGTACAGTGCTGCTTTTTAACTGTGCTTCCCATTTCTAACAAGTTGGTGATTAATAACCATCTCACAAATGTATTAAGACTCCTTGTGGTTCTTTCCTTGTAATACTTATTGTATGCATTTTTCAAACTGTCTTTGACATTGATACCTATTGGGACACTGTACCCTATAACTACAGCCACAAAGCATTATGTGGTGCAATTTCAACCCGGGGAAGTATCTTCCTGGCCTTTGAAATGGATAAACTGCGGCACAGGAAAGTTTGACTTTTTTTTAAGCTTTCAGAGGAGTGCTTTTATATTTCTTAGAGTGGGAGCTGCTGCCCAGTGGTATGGAGCACCCACTTCTATGTAGTTAGTGCCTGTATAGGAGTTCAAGATGGTACCGCCAATCCTATTCTCAGCCACCACACTTTCTGAAATATTGGTGATTGAACGGGCGGGCTCTCTTCACTTCTGCTACCCACTGGTGGCAACGCAGGTAGGAGTAATGTTGCACCCTTAATCCCCCAGACACAGGCATGTGGTAGGGACCAAATCTAGCAGCCACAGGTGTTTTCCAGAGGGACTCTAGCCACACCCAGGTATGATGGCCATGATGAGAGGAGCCACATTCACCCCTCCCGGGAAACAGCGTTTACAACACTGTCAGTGCATCGCTGTACCATTACTACACGGTCGATACAACGACCACGTTGTTAGTATGCAATGCATTGACATCGCAAGTCATTACAACGACTTGCACTAGGGGGCACTGAGTTATTGGAAATTAATTCCAACACCTTCCCTACTGTTGCGCAAACTGGAGTAGGAATAGTAATTAATATTATTTCTAAGTCCAGTGCGCCCCCAGTACTAGCCCAATGCCTCTTACCCAACTGCGCAGTATGCACAGTAGCAGTTCTTACCTTAAAAGGCAGGCACTGGTGGTTAGCTCTAGTAAACTTCTAAAAGATTACAGGGGCTGAGTCTCACTCACTTATCAAAGATAAAAAAACAGGTGGCCCTCGAAGAATTTAGGTGAGATTAATCAGGGTGGAACCTCATTTCTCACAATGAACCTTTAGTACATTGGAACTTTGCTTTTTTGTGTGATAAGACCTGCAAGTTGTGCATTGCAGGATTTGAAACCACAAAAACACTCAATACACGTGGGACTTAGTCCATTTTGGTGGATCAGTGTCCTGACTTCCATAGCTTATCCATAAACCCCTGGAGTTTTCAAAGAGTGCGGTTGACTTAGCCTCATTTACATTGCTGAAAGAGTGAGACCCTGTCTCCTATTAACCCCATTACAGCGCCAATATGTAAATCAAGCACTGGTAAAGCCAAACGGTCTGCACATCTTTGTTACGAGTAGAGCAAACAGCGTGTCATTTACCCAAATATCCGCATCACACTTTCACACTTTCACACATATACACAAACACACTGTTCAATAGCCAGTAATTGCACACAAACAGACAAGAATGTTGAGTTGCTCGTAGTAGTACTCAAAGTAGTAGTGATGTTAGTGTTACAGGTGGTGACAACAGTAGTGGTACTGGTCATCCTAGTGGTAATAGTGGTGCTGGTGGTAGCAGTGGCCGTGATGGTGTTAGTAGTGGTCATGGTAGAGATAATGATGTTGTGATTATAGTAGCGGTGGTGGTGGCAGAAGTAGTAACAGTGGTACTGTGGTCGTGGTGTTAGAAATGGAGATTGTGTTACGAGTGATTATTGTGGTGATAGTGCTAGTAACGATGCTGGTGGCAGTAGTCATGATACTGAACATAGTAGTTGTGCTAATGGTGGTAATAGTGGTGGTGATAGTGGATGTGATGGTGAAGGTGGAGGTGGTGGTAATGCTGGCGATGGCAATGGTGGAGATCATCATGGTGGGAGTGGTTGTGGTGGTAATGATGGTAATGGTTGTTATGCTGTGACAGTGGTGGAGGTGTCAATGATCATGGTGGTGTTGAAGGTGATGGCAATTGTTGTGATGGTAATGTTGTTGGCAATTAGTGGGTAGTGGTGGTGGGGGGACTAACTGTAATGGCAGAATTAAGGAGGTTTTGTGGTGGTAAGGGTAGTGTTTGTAGAGCAGAAATGTATTCTGATATTGCTCAACTATGTGCAGGTAACCTTCTAGATAGATAGAACATATTTTCCAAAGTAGAAGGTTGGACTGCTGCCATTGGAGAAACACCAAAAATAATTATATGTTCCAAATAGTTCTGCTGCCAAAGGAACCAAACAGGATTTGTGTTTGCTGGCCTTGTGTGTTTACCTTTTCTGAATATGTATAGCCAGGGTGACCATCCAGAGCCAGGGAAAGGAGCTGTCTCTCAAGTGAAAGGTAATCAATTACTATACAAAATGGGTATAGGAGGTGAAAGCATGATTGAAAGGGCAAGCATGATACGGCGGCTGTTTCATCAGAGCTTGATCACAAGAATGTAGGTAGATTATTTAGGTCAGAAATGGAAAATATGTTGCCCTATCCTTGAAAATAATCCTAAAACAAGCTTAGTATCTAAACATGATAGAAGGTTTGGAAATATGTATGCCCCAAACACTTCAACCTTCAAAGTAATCAATAACCAAACTGGCATTGTACCTGCTACCTATGTGTTTTTGATGTTTCTGAAGATTTAAGGGCATTGTATCTATCCAGAGCCAGAAGAAAGGGACTCGGGCCTCATTTAGAGTTTAATGGACAGGGTTCTCTGTCGCACATGGCCGATATCCTGTCCACTGTATTACAAGAGTTTTATAGCCTTGTTAAATGCCAGACATGATGTCCTTCACGTTTTGATGGAGTATCCCGTACGCCAAACTCTATATAAGGGCCTCTGTCTCCAATTAAGTGCTATCAATTTTTATTAGCGAGGGGAATAAGACATAAGAGAATGATTAAAAATCCCAGCATAGGTTGATGACCATACCAGAACTCAGTATGGGGGTAATTTGCTCATTAAATGCTGTTATTTCATCAATGCTTGTTTACAAAAGCCCGTACACTTATGGAAGACGGGATATGCATTATCCAATTAAAAAATGATGAGAAATGCACAACTCCAGTTCAAAATAAGTCAGGAGGAGCCCTAAGCCCTAATAATGATAAAACGGTTTGACTGAAATTAAAATGCTTGTGTTAGCTTACAAAAAGCATGCATGCTGATTATCTTTCCGCTTCGGGACATGGAACCTGCTGGGTGCTGTTTAAAGTAAAGGACTCATTTTATGAGGATGCCCAAGTAATTAAGCAAGTGCTGTCACTCCCAAAACCTCAGATCCAAACATCCATTGATTGTCCAGTGGGCTGACCCAATTGTCATTACAGCCCATCACTGAATTGGGCTGACACGTTACTGTATATCTTGTCAGCGGAAGCAACATTTGAATAAGACCAATTGCTGAATAGGGCTGACCAAAAGGCCCTCTAAGTATCTATATGCATGTATGTATTGTTTTTGATTTTTATATATATAAACAATCTTTATTTCTTTTATTGCAAACATTACAACAATTTGCTCTACTGGGAGTCATAACACAAATACGGCCTGGTTCTAGCCCAGTTACCGCGTCATCGTCTCCCTGTATCAATTGTCGGCCTGAGAGCCTGCCAAATGTTCGATGCATCTTCATCCACTTAGTCCGCGTAATATTGCCACCATTTATTCCAAACCCGCTCATATTTGAGGGGACACCCCTCACAGCGTATATGGGGCCATATTATCAAGAAAGGGCGATACATTATCGCCGCTTTTATCAGCAGGAAACTGCCGCTAAAGCGGCAATAATGGGCTTGATAATATGCCCTTGTGAATTCCCATAGAAACCCAGGTTAACACCAGAACCTGGGCTTCTATGAGAATTCACAAGGGCACATTATCAAGCCCATCATCGCAACTTTAGCGGCAGTTTCCTGCCGATAAAAGCGGCGATAATGTATTGCCCTTTCTTGATAATATGTCCCCTATTCTCTGCCATCTTGGTACAGCAGTCTATGCCATTCATACATACCGATCTAGCCGGGGCCAGCATAGAGTTTCACAGCTTGGCTTTGTCTCTCTTATCTTTCAGAGTGCCCAGTTCCAACAGTGTCCTATCCCCTCGAGGGCCCCCCATGTCAACTAGGATGCCTAAAATCGCTATCCTAGGGTTCATCTTGATCCGCATTCCCACTACGCGAGCCAAAGTAGGGATATCAGTGTCCCAGTACCTTCGGCTGACAAGACACGACCACACAATGTGGGCAAGGTCACCACCAGGGTCCCTACATCTAGTACACGCAGTAGACATGCAGACTCCTGCTTTCCACAATAGGAGGAACTTAAAGTAAGCCTAGTGTAAGTACTTGACCCGTATCAGCTTGAGACTCGCTGATATTGCCGGTACCCGGGTAGCCATACATGCCTCTCACCAATCTGCGGCATCCAACTCCCCAACCTGTTCCTCCCATTTTGCCTTTAAGGGTTATATCTGGTCCATGGAGTTTGAAGCTAAGCTTTTATAAGTCTGTGAGACCCCACCGTGCCCAAAATGGCCCATGAGTAACATCCATCTAGTGCACTACATTCTGGAACCCCTTCCAGTTTCCCTTGGAATTCGTGGAGTGAATGCCAGAGCTATATTAGAAATATTGGGAACTGGGCATTAGGAAATCTGCACGGAGGTCCTGGAACTCCCAGACATCCTCCAGACGTAAAATTCCTATGTTGTTCCAGCCCTCGAATCCCTCCAGTGTCACCACTTGGTTTAGCCACCTGTCCTCCCAGAGGGAATTTTCAAGTGTGAGCTTACGGGCTCAACCTGTCCATCGCAGCACAGCCCTCCATACCCAGAGCACCACTTGAGTCAGCTTCAGAAGCGTTGCTGGTATGGGTGCTCCATATAGAATCCTGTGACATTATTAAGGCCCGGTAGGACCAGCTCTCCCTGATAAGCTGGGTCTCCCACCCCCATGCACCCAGTTGTTGATGGTGAGGAGATGGGCAGCCCAGTAGTAATGTGGTATATCCGTCATACACGGAACGGGCGCATTTGACAAGTACCACCCTCGGTGGTTTGTGAGCCCGTATAAACCGTCTTCCAATCGCTGCCATTGAGTTGAACCAGGACTGTGGGTTAGGAAGAGGATAGTTCTGGAGAACGAAGAGTAGCTGTGGGAGTATCATCATTTTAAAAATGAGCAGTTCAAACCATGTGAGTTAGGGGCAGCTTGTCCCATCGTGTCAAATCCTCCTGGGCCCTCCGTACCAGGGGACCAAGGTTAAGACTCCAGGTAAGGCCTTACTTCCAGGAAACGCAGATCCCGAGGTACAGGAAGCTAAAATGGAGGATGGAAACCGCCGCACACCAAGATTCACCTCGGCGATCCCCTCTTAGGGGGCCCAGAAAGGACTTGTCCCAGTTGTCCTTCAGGCTGGATACTGCTCCAAACGTGTGCAGATTGTGAATCAGTTGGGGCCCGTTTCAGCAGGCCAGGAACAACAACACGTTATCTGTGTACATGACTTTCTGGTCTTCTGTCGCTAGCTCCCAACTGAAGCTCCATATCTGTGCATACAGCAAAATTAAACTGCCAGGGGCTCAACACCCATTGCAAACACAAGGGAAGACAGCGGGAACCCCTCTCTGGTATCCCATCCGATGGAAAACTTGGGAGACTAACCCTATTTATACGCACTTGAGTTTTCTAACACCATTTTGGTGAGGGTTGCCTCCAGGAAGAACCAGTGCACCTTATCAAATGCTTTTCCAAAATCTATGAATACAAATATTACTGAACCTGCTAGGGACTTAAGTCGATCCAAGGCCATCTTTACCCTCTGGATGCAATGTCTTGTGCTGTGGTACGGGATAGACCCCCAGTGGTCTGGGTGGATCAGTTGTGGGTTTACCTGCACCAGGCGGTTGGCTAGGAGTTTAGCAGAGTGTTTGACTTCTATATTGAGGAGAGAGATGTGTCTGTTAGCGGCACATTGGGCTAGGGGGTGCCCCAGTTTAGGCAGGGCAACCAGATCCACTAGGTTCACATCTAGGGGGAATTGGTCCTTGCTAATTGCCTCTACAAATAGTTCCAGAGTGGGGGAAAGGGTTTGTCACCCCATTCGTACACTCTCTGAGTGGAGGTCATCCACCACTTGCGCGCTTCCTCCATGCAGACCTGTCACAGGGTCAGCCTATCAAATGCCAACCAAGAGCTGCATCAAGTCTGTCCTGTTGCCCAGTTCCACCTGTTCCTGTGTCTCAACAGAGGCCTCGAGATCTGGAATATAGCCCAGTCTTTCACGGTTTTCCCTCAGTGTGTGAGCAGGCAATGTCCCTCGTTGTGGCCTTGCATGCCCACCAAAGTGTCCCTGGCGAGTCCACAGTGCCCTTGTTAAGGTTGAGAAATACTTTCAGCTCTTCAGCTAGGTTCTCTGAGAAATGTACATCTGTGAGCAGCCAAGCGCCGAGTCACGACGCCAGTCGTTCCCTAGCTACTGGGCCCCCAAAATGAGTAACCACTGAGGCATGGTCACAGAGTCTGCGGGCCGGATCTCCAGTCCTGTAGAGTGTAGGAGTTGGGCGGCTGGGAGAAACAGGTAATCAATGCAGGACAATGTACGCAGCTGATGCATAGGTGTATTCATGATTTTAATAGGGGGTTCCCTATGCGCCAGGAGTCACTCAACCCCAACCCCCATCCTCTCCCAGTACACCAGACCCCATCTTTGTCACACGGGACCGCCCAGGAGCTTGTCCCAATCTCGCTCGTCCAGAACATCATTAAAGTCACACCCCCACCACCTTCACTCCAAGGGGAACAGTGCATAGTATCTCCATATGGGACAACAGAGTGGAACGATGAGTGGTTGGTGGGACGTATGCACTAATCAGGTTATAGGGGGTACCCTCTAGAGATCCCTCAAGAATCACACATCTACCTTATACATCCCTTGTGACCTTAGACACTACCAGTGGCAATTCCCCCCTTCGATCCCCATGTGTGTCCGCATGGTAAGCTCTTTCATAACCCCTACAGGCCAAAAATGGACAGTGGTGTCCCTGTAGATGTGTTTCCTGGACCATCAAGGATCTGCAAGCCACACGTGTGCCCAAATAATAATATTACCCCTCTTTTAATCTGATCCAAGAGCCTGTTAACATCCATGCCATTACAGATAGTGTCCCCATTGAGGGTAACAGTAACACATTTGGATGTGTGTCACCGGGTGGTGGCTGCCACCCTGCTGGATGGAAAGAGCTGTGAATGTCACATAGGCATATACATGAAACAACCCATATGAGCATATGAGGGCCATGTGTAACGTCCAGTATCGCTGAGCAATAATACAAATCATGTAACAAAACAAAACGAAAAACACAACCCCATTCTCCCAGATCCCCCCTCCCTATACTTCCCTCCCTGAAGAAGCATCTATCGCCCAAACCCAACATAAGGCCCTGTTCATCCAACTCAAGAATCGTGATTATCCCACAAGCCTGGTGCAACAAGCATGGAAAAGGGCCTCTAATAATAATCGTGAGGCCCTACTTGACCTACCAATGGCCAAACAACCCTTAGAGAGGTTGACCTTTGTGAACACATTTAGTGTATTATCCAATCAAGAACAAAGGTCAGTGCGCAGATATTGGAAGATCTTGAATGTGGCTAATGAGACCATTTTTCCTCTGCTTTTTTTATTCAAGAGAGGAACAAGTTTGCGAGATTGTCTGGTCCACACAAGACCAAGAACCCAAGTACAGGATTCAGTAAATACACTCTGGAGGCTCCCGGCTGTCAAAGGCCATTATGCGTGTGGGTCTTGCACTGCATGCCCCCAAACTCAGACAACTAAAACTGTCGATATAGGTACTGGGAGACCATGGATCTTAAAGAGGCATGCAAACTATAACTCCAAAAGGGTGATTTGCATGATCACGTGTCCATGCTCATTAAGATACATTGGCATGATGACACGTAAGATCAAACAAAGGATCAGCGAACATAAGAGCACGATCAGGTGCAGCAAACAGTTGACCTGCTTGACTAACCACTTCTTGAGTTTAAAACATAAGGCAGAAGATATGGAATGGATTGTCCTTGAGCAACCATTTGTTCCATCACATGTCAGCGACATCACCAAGTTCTTGTTCGTCAAGCAACAGAAATGGATATTTAAACTTAAATCTGACAGTCAGGATTTGAATGATGACATTCCGTGGGTTACTCTGTGAGTCGACCTTATTCCCACGAATGTCATGTACTGTCATTATCTTTATACTACTATATATCTGACTACTTCCCAATCAGGTATCCCTAACTTTCCATACATCGAATATGTTCCTCCTTGTCCTGCCCCTTAGATGCTTAAGAGGTGAAATAATAAATACACCTTACCAAATAGGGGTTTTTGTTGACACTACTTGACTATGCAAACAAATGTCCATCGAGTATTGGGTATCCATGAGTTAGCTTATTCTTAGAGAAATCTCTGCCTTGACGCTCCTTCAGTTCTAAAACGCTTATTAAAATTAGTGCATATTTCCACGACTCCATGCATAGTCTTGCCTATTTGAAAGAGTGGATACACTTCCACATTGCTGTGTAGCACACTACAGACTCTGAAAACGGAACCATGCAGCTCCCATTTATTTAAATTTTTGTGGCCACGACACAACACACTATGGTACTATTCGTATAATTAAAACTATTATAGTGGGCACTAATTTTGCAATTATTATGGAGTGATAACATTAATCAGACTTTACTTTGGTATGGAGGTTGCGAAACAATGTTTCACATGTGCGAAATGCTTGTGTTTCTAGTGAAAATGCCGCGCGGTTTTCATGTGCCCGACATGTTCTGGGACGTGACTGTAGATTGAATTACGCATCCTTGAGATTGCCAATGATATATCATTTGAGTGCTATTATAAATAGTTACGATCAATACATTCAAGTTGCATGTAAACTCTATTTTTACACCATTTGGATCATGCACTATGCCTTAGAAGTCATTGAACTACATATCCGATGAGCCATATGCTGTAATCATTAGGGGACAAGTCGCGCGATTAACGCATGCGCAGGGTGTTTCAGTAAGTAAACATAGATTTGGGTACGCGTTGCCGAGGTACCGCAGCATCTCTGTTGAGATTGCATAAGAAATGTTGACCAATGGGCATACGCAGTAGGTACTATTTATTCAGGATATCCTGGGTCTTCTAGTTACCTCTCCTTCGGCTCAGGAATACCCGGGGTACCGACGGACAGGTAGGAAAGAGCATGTCCCTTCTCTTCTAGGTTGTCTGAATCTGGGTTGTTTTTACTCAAGTGTGTCCTCAATACTGGGTATGACCGAAGCAAATATACTGTTTGTTTGCCCCTACTTGTTTGCCCCTGCCGGTTTGGATGGATATGAGTTGATATTCCGGTTAGAGGTTCACCTGGGGGTTAACTCTTACATGAGATGGGATTGAGAGGCATAATGGTTTAGACCGAAACAAACCCCAATGTGCTTGTTGACAATTCTCGCTGTGAGAAACTATTGCGTTCCACAATAAGGTCAAAGTGGAGATTGTTATAATATTTGATGGAATGATTGTGATAACACCCCTTTAAACATCACCCCAGTTATATTAAGTGAACCAGTCATGGGTCTTCGATCTCTCATGGAACGACATGGGGGTTCGACATGACACTAGACTTTAATTGTTTGACGTACACTCAGTTCAGAGGAACCTTGCAAAGAGGCCATGGATAGCATGTGGGTTTTTAAATGGAACTAGGCTTTTGATTAATATGAGAAAACTTACTCACAGAGATTTTACTCTGTTTGCGTTCTTTTCTGTTTACCCACTTTCTAGAGCGGGGCCTCATTTCCCTGAGCAGTCGCCAGGTGAGGGGATGAGTACTCCCGCATAAAGCTGGGTGAGTACACAAATTTTGTTTTGATAATTTATATTGCTGTAAACAAGTGGTAAATTGGACAATAATGCCATTTCCTAAATAAGAGATTTTGAGCAACAGTGATCTGAATGTTCTATGTCAGAGAATTGTTATAATTCACTATTACATATTGTTTTGTAGGAATGAATCCAAGTTTCCTGTATTATTCGCTCACCTGTTGGGACTCACAGGACATGGTAGGCTGTGTCTCACCAACCATTTAAGTTATTAAAAAATATTTGTTGCAATATTTCACATTTTTACAGTAGCGTTGTTGTATTGGTCCTGACGAAAGCATAGATAGAAGTAATCCACGTGGCTGAAACATGTAGACCTGCCATTTCATCGCATATGACAATTCTTTTTTCAAACTGTCAGTGCACTGTTTTTAAATTTGACACTAGGATTTATAAAAATTTCTGTAGTATCCTAGTAGCCAATTTTAACATTTGCACCATTTTTTCACTTTATTGTTCTGCAAACCTTCAGCACCACAGATTAAAACTGGCTAGTGTCTGTACCAATCACTGGGGTACAAAGCAAGCATAGTTTTTTTACATCATTTCATGCTGGCTGCATAAGTTGTGCAACCAATCACAAATCCCAGATGAAGTTTTGCCACTTATGTGGGCTGATGGGATTCTTTTCTACTTATTGAATGCACTTTCTTCTTTTTGACCTAGACATTCTAGTTTCTCTCCTAATCTATGTCTCATTGTTTTTAGACCGGTATGTTCATTGTGTTTTTTCAATCCCACTCAGATAGCATGAGCAGTTGGGCCCCACCTAGCCAGTCCACAGCCCCCTCCTTCAGCACTCTGCTACAAGCTGCGCCACCTCTCAACTGGATGCATGTCCACAGTCTTGGGTTGGGTAGGGGTACACCACCAATCGTCCACTGCCACTGCCCCTGATACCCTGACTCCAGTTCCTCCAAGGCTCACCACCACTAAGACCAAGCTGGGTACCAAAAGGAATGTCAGGGGGGGGGATAACCCCAGTGTGGGGCCCCTTGCCCCTCCTTGGTCCGCCTTCATTCTAGGGAGGAGGGGCACGCAAAATCCCGGAAGCCCATCCAGACCTCTTAATTAAGCCACCAAACCTCACAGGTGCAGTGAGGCACTCCCGCTCCCAGGACCACGGGCTGACCAGTGGGTCTTCACAGCCCAACATGCAGTACCACCTCAGACGCGTAAGGCTGCAGTCAGTGGGCCCACTACCCGTGCTCCCCTCGTGAAGCCCCCACGTGGCAGGCACACTCTCACTGGGGCTGCTGTGGGTGTCCCTCGTCAGGTGCACCAGTCTGCACCTCATGCCCAGGCCACCATTTTGTACCTCGCAGCCTTCTGGATCAACAACTTGTGACCCACTTTCCTCCAGATCACTGACACCTGCAGCCTCCAACGCCTCCCTACCCCGCCCCGTGGGGTTATGGAGCCTTGTGGGCCCAGCGATGGCCTGTCAGATTGAGCCAGCGCACAGGATGACAGTCCCACGGTAGCGACAGGCGGGAGCACTTTAGAGTGCATCCGCCAACTTTCCACCTAGCGTATGTTTTGTTTTTAGGATTTTCTTTTAAGAGACTGGCAGATACCTAAAGCTGTCAGGCCGGCCCGGTTAAGGGAATCGATAACGAATTTTAAAACCTGTTCCTTTGTGTAAAATTGATTTAATAATTTTTTAACACGCACTTACTGCGCAGTCACGATCTTTGAAGCTGCAAGGGTCATTCAGGCTCGTTTTTCCAAGTCTCTGCTCAATGTTGCAGCCTGCCCGCCCCGGTCCGACTCGGTAGCCAATACCGTTGAGCGGAGGGCGGGACAGGTAAGAGCCAGAGTGACACGCCCAGGCACTTCCTGAAAGCTCGAGTCGAGCGGTTAGCGCTCTAGCCTTCTAGGACACAGGGCTATTTAGCCACTCGTCGGCTCTAGCGCGCAGCGGTTGCGCGCAGGGTGGCGCCTAAGTCTGCGCCTAAGACGAGCCAAAGACCTGCCCGTCTGCGCCCGTCCGCGACAGGACGGGACCTGGGGCCTTGGCGGAAATCTGGCATATTATGCACAATCCACATTCCTCCAGAATAACATACTCTTCTACAACACTTCGGAATCTACAAGTAAGTCCTACACATGCCTGTAGTGTAGACACAAACTATTCGCTGGAGGGCCCTTTCGCTTGCATTCAATGCAGAGCTGTATTTACCACTCAATGTCAGGAAGCCGATGCTGAGGGAAATCCTTCAGTATGTTCCACCTTCCCTAGAGTGAACGATAAAAATGCCAACACCCCCAGTTTTACTGGAGGGAAAAATATTCTCTGCAACCTAAGATCCCTACCTAAACATACATCCGAAGTGTGGGATCTTATTTCCACCATTCAGCCAGACTTCTGCTTCTGCACTGAAACTTGGCTCAAACCCCACTCAACCCCTGCTATCGCTCTGGCCATTCCTACAGGATATAAAATTCTACGATTAGATCGCCCCATTAAAACTGGAGGGGGGATTGCGATCATTCACAAACAAGAAATCAATTGCACTACAGTAGCAGAACTAAGTACGCAGGACATTGAAATACTTATTTTTAAAACTGCCTTATCCCCTAAACACACAAGAATGGGTGCTCTGGTATATCGCCCTCCTGGACCCACTACCAATTTGTTGAATATTTTACTTGAGACTCTTGCACTTTATGTCTGTAATGACAGAGACTTCCTTCTAATTGGAGACTTCAATATACATAGTGAACTGAAAGATTGCACAGAAGCACAATCTATTCTTAACGATCTTCTCCTATTAGGACTAAAACAATGCAATGTGGGCCCAACTCACCAAGCCGGGCATACCTTAGACCTTATTTTAGCCAATTTTTCTTCAGTTATTTGTTCCCCTCCTACCCAAGTCAGCTGGACCGACCACTTTATTATTGAGTTCCATACCCCTCACCCAAAACCTGTCTTTCATGGGCCGATGTCTCTTCCCAGTGTACGAAGACAATGGCATAAAGTAAACAAAATTGCCTTTTCAGATAAATATATCGAACCATCTTTTACCACAGTGGATCAGATAGAAAATGCCCTAAATAAATTTGAAAAAGCCTCAATAGCTGCCATAGATGCTGTAGCCCCCATGAAAAAATTCAAACCACGGCCAGCAAAAAAACAGGAAGTGTGGTTCTCTGACAACCTTAGAAAACTAAAACTAACAGCTAGGAAGTTAGAGAAAAAATGGAGATGCTCTCACTTAGATACTGATAGAAGTATTTATTGGGAATCATTAAGCACATACCACAAAGCTATTCGCACTGCAAGGAAAACCCACATAACATCTCTTATTGCAGAAGCAGATAATTCCCCCAGGGTTTTGTACCAAATACTACAATCTTTTGTCAAACCAACAGCTAGCGAAAGTCCTGACATTTCATCTCAAAAGCTTTGTGATGAGATATCCCAATTCTTCTCTAACAAGATAGACTTGATCTATACAAAAATCATGCACTCTAATAAAATTATGACCTGTGATGCAGACTCCGCTTCATACGAAGTAGAGAGTAACCATAATGATCACATTTTGGATATCTTTCCCCCTATAACCCCTAAGGAGCTGTCAGCACTCACCATGCAAATTAAAAGTGGTAGTCCTAATGATATTATCCCTGCCAGACTTATGCCCTCTTTGTTGGAGGTATTAGGCCCCACTATGGAAAAACTCATTAATCTCTCTCTTAGAACAGGCTCTGTCCCAAGACAATGGAAACAGGCGTTAGTCAGGCCTATTAGAAAAAATGCCGCTATTCCATGGACTGAACTAACAAACCTTAGGCCCATCTCTCTGCTCCCTTTTTTGGGTAAGCTGACGGAAAAATATGTAAATCAACATCTTTCACATTATGTGGAAAACACTGGAGGCCTTGACTATTCCCAATCTGGGTTTAGGCCGAAACACAGCACGGAATCTGCCCTCTTGTCTGTCACCGATGACTTACATATGCTTCAAGACAAAGGCTACTCCGTGATTCTAGTGTTACTAGATCTGTCGGCAGCGTTCGACACCGTGTCACACAACATCCTTATTGACCGGTTGTCGAACGTAGGAGTTAAGAACAGAGCCCTTGATTGGATCAGGAGTTTTCTAACCGAGCGCACCCAGACTGTCACCATGGGTGCTCATCGCTCAGCAGAGGTGGAGATTTCAAAAGGGGTGCCACAGGGCTCTTGTTTGAGCCCAACACTCTTCAACATCTATGTGGCACCCCTGGCAAGAGTGATGCGAAGATTTGGTTTCATCCCCGTATCCTACGCGGATGACACGCAGCTCCTCTTCCCTTTTGAAACTCTCACTACTGAAATAAAAAACTCCTTTTCTGCTGGTATGAAGGCCGTTGCACAGTGGATGTCCACTAACTATCTGCAGTGCAACGTTAGCAAAACAGAACTTATGCTATTTGGCGAAGCCAGGCTTCTATGGGCTCCGGATTGGGGGCCTTCTGACCTTGGTGTGGTCCCAGAACCCAAACAGGTCGTGAAAAACCTGGGGATCCGCCTCGATCAGGATTTGTCTTTAAAGCAACACACTAACACTGTTGCAGGTTCATGTTTTCATATCATCAGCATGCTGCGAAAAAATTTTCCTTTGCTGCCAGACACGTTTAGGAGGACCTTAGTGCAAACCCTTGTTCTAAGTCGTATCGACTACTGTAACGGCCTGCTCCTATCTGCCAACGAGGGAGTGTTGGCCAGACTTCAGGTAGTCCAGAACACAGTGGCGCGCCTAGTTCTGAATGCCCCACCAAGAACAGCATCCAAACCTCTTTTACAACAACTTCATTGGCTCTCCATACGACAACGAGTAAAATTTAAAATTTGTTGTATAATACATAAAAACATAAATGGACAAGGCCCTTCCTACCTGCGACAGAAATGTATTCCTTACATCCCGTCTAGGCCACTTAGATCCAGCACAAGCCATCAACTGGTGGTTCCTCGTGTCAAAAAGACCAGACACGGAGGCAGAGCACTGTCCGTAGCAGGACCCAATCTATGGAATCGACTCCCCTTAAATCTCAGACTCTGCACCTCTCACATACAGTTTAGAAAACTCCTTAAAACTGTTTTATTTAAAAATGAGATCTAATCCGTATCAGTGTTCCTATCTGTATTTGTTGACTGGCCCAAAAGCGCAGAGATACTCCTGATGGAGTCGATTCCAGCGCTATATAAGCTTGTAAATAAATAAATAAATAAAGGGAAGGGTCCTGTTCACAGTGATTTTTAGAAAAGCACTACATTCAATATAGTGCTACCATGTAGTGCCTAGCTATTTGTGTAATAAAAACAGTTTGAATTCATAGGAATTGAGTGGGAGCGTGAGGGAAGGGAAGAGATAGGTTTTAATGTGCTGCTTTTATGAAATTGTGTAATGTAAGATTTAGTTTGAGTGAATAATTAGATGAAATATTTTTGAACATGTGCCCTAGAAAAACACGATGTTCTGCTGAAAAAGGTGCAAAAAAACCTTTCACTTTTATAAGACACATAATGATCCTAACAAATCACAAACGTTGTACTCCAGAATATTAAAGGTCGAGAATCCTAATGAATGAATTAATCAGTTCCTTGAGTCATTCCCTAGCTGTATTGCTTCCAGGTGCACCTACACATCTTTCACAATTTAACATATATGTGTTGATACAAATTTTCATTCGCATTAAAATAATACAACAACATTCTTGATTGAATATAAGAAAGTGTGGACACAAAAAGAGGGCTGCAAACACTTTGTATAATAATGTGCCTATCAAAAGAAATGATTTCTACGACCTTTCTAACACACACTGGCATGGTCATTTTCTGTCTTCCCCCATTGTGAGAGGTTTCATAGAGTCTCAGCGACTAACTTATAAACGACTAAATACATGGACGTTAAGCTCAAATTAAAGCTGGTTTGTGTACTTTCATATAGGTATCGATCTGCATTGAAATGTATACTGTGTACTGTATAATGTTCGATACGTTTTTGAGGAGGTGTGGTTTAGGGATAGCCGTAGTGGGAGGAGAACAGGGAAGCAGCAGGCACAAGCAATCTGACCGATGGTAGCACATGACAAAGGAAATGTATACACCACACACAATTCAGTGTCCTTCATCTCATGAGGAGAGCCTTCATGTCCCTTCTAACCCAATGAGGGTGCATACAGGATTAGCATCTGTAAAGTCTGATATACTGGTCTTACAAGAATCCCATTTGGGGCACTAGAAGTCCAAGATGTACGGTGTCAAGTTAGATACATCTGTGCCAATGAAATCTTATGTGGTAGCTTTACTAATGTCTCACTCTCTAAACTTTGTGATAATGTAAACATAAACAGGCTGGATGGAGTGGTGCCCCATTATAATGGGGAAAAGTGCAGATAAGGTTTTAACTAGGGTCAGCCTGTACGTCCCCAGTTAGGACCAGAACTCCTTTCTTGCCAAAATTCTGCATATAAAGCAAGGTTTACAGGGAGCATACTGATTATGGTAGGAATTTCAAACACGTGATGAAAGGGGACATTGAACAGGTCTATTAAATCAAAGAGCTATGCAGAAGCATTTCAGATAAAGACCCTGCCTCAAGTGAGGCCTACTCTCCAAATGGTGCCCACCCAGTCCTGGTCTCTTGGAAGTGGTACTTAAGGTGCCCAAACAGTCTAACACCAAAACGTGGGGAACTTTTCAGCCAAACAGTTCCCTGTGAACCTTGAGGAGACCAGGACCTACCTGCTCGCTTATCACCCAAAGTGCATCATTCAGAGGACTGCCTTGATGCTTAAGGCCTGCTTCATACTTCAAAGGACAGCCCTGCCGCTAGAAGCCTGCCTTGAACCCTCAGGGTACTGCCCTGCTGACGGTGAACTGCCTTGCTGCTTCAATCAAGGACTACCAGGGTGTCTCCAAGAGCTAGTAGGCTGGCCTGCTGTTGTGAGCTACAGGGACACAAAAACACTCCAACAACTCAAACCCTGCACCTGGACCCTGGCTGAAGTGAGTCCTACATGCCAAATGGTGCTCACCCAGTCCTGGTCTCTTGGAATTGGTGCTAAAGGTGCTGAAACAGTCTAATCCCAAAACTTGGGGAACTTTTTAGCCAAAGAGTGTCGTGAGAACCGAGAGGAGATTAGGACCTCCCTGCTCACCGATCCACCCCAAGTGCATTGAAGGTTTGCCTGGTATCGTGGTAGCTCTCACTACATTATTTTCCCCAGCAGCGAATCCCGTTCTTCGCAGAAGGGGTATCCGGCCTCGTGGAGCCCTCATCGACTACAACCTGTAGCTTTGTCCCTCTGGTGATTTTCAACTTCCAAAAAAAAACCTAAGGGTTGGAATACGATGTATGTGGGTCAGACATTGATGGCTCGTTGGTGTCAGACTCACCTACATCTAACCCTGCGGTGTGCCAGCCACATTACAATACAGCGGGCAGAGGCATCGGACGGAGGGTCCGTGTGCCGCGCTTCCGACGGCCTCAAGGAGTCTGTTGGTGCATCAGAAGGTCAGTAATCCCTACAATAAGTGTGGTGCCTGCTCACGCACCTCCATAGGGATTACAATGTCTCTTCCCTCCTGCCCTTTCTTGGCCATTCACCCGCCATCAAAAGGCAGGTGGAATGTAAACATTGCGGGCCCCTCTTACTTCCTGAACCTCCTCTCCTCTATGGGGTCCCCTAACCATCCCTGCACCGTGTGTCAGGCACCGCATGGTGCCTGTCACACGCTGCAGGGATGTTTTCAAAGTGTTTATTTCCCTTTTGGGGCATGTACTGCAGTCTGCAGCACATTCCGCAATAGAAAATATACATATTGCGACTGCCGTGAAGGCGGTCACATTGTAATCAGGGCAGTGGAACCACCGACTTCTAGTAGTGTGGACTGCTTCCACCACTGTCTGACTGGCATCGTAATCAGGCCCTAAGTCTTAATGTAAAATTCTTCACATCAACTTCATCCAGCAGCTCCTGTCTATGCCGCCTCATCTTCGGGCACAACTGGCTGCTTTGCTCTGCTTAACTACACTTTCAGAAATTTTTCTTAAAAAATTCTTTGGAGTCGGAAGGTAAGAGGAGACCGAGCCTCATCTACCTTGTGTATCCAAACCGCGCTATACTATGGTGGACCATAACTTTCGACTTTGCCCCAGTCTTGTGTGAATATATGTTCGCGGTTGGCACTTTGATCTTTTAACAACTTTAAAAATTCATACCTCTGGTCCTACTCATTTGATTTTTGTTGTATTTCTGTCTAATCATTTATTAAATGTCACTATTTCCTAAATTGGTGTGGGATTTTGTATTTGTGTGGTGTTTTTACCTAATTACTGTTTATTTTCTTCACAAATACTTTACTGATTGCCTCCAAGTTAAGACTGACTGCGTTTGTGCCAAGCTACCAGAAGGTTAAGCACAGCTTAATTTAATGTATGTTTGTGGTTCACCCTGACAGAGATTGTGGTTGTTGCTTGAGTAAGGTTCACACACCCCTCAAACAAAAACCCAGTTTCAAACAGAAAGGCTTCAGGATATTTTGTAATACCGAACCAAGTTTAAATATCTGTAAATGAACGGTACACATATTTCAGAATACATCAGCAGTTACAAAAACTATAATAAATCATGTTTTTGTAATTCTATATGAATGAAACAAAGATTTTATTAGGATTATAACAAATCAAGGCACTTTACTTGGTGATGTGCAAATGATACATATTCACTGAAACCCAATTTCCATACTTTATCATTTGGTTGCTATATAGTTTCACCAATAAGTGAATATCTGTGCAAATTTAGTGGTCATTTCAATGAAAAATGTGCTGTTTTTAAATGACGGTATGCTAACACAATGCTTACAGTGCTTGTCACATTTTTTTTAGAACCACAGCATTTCGAAAACATCTCTTATTACATTAAAGCATCTCCCCAGAGGGTTGCAAAAGTTTGTAACACAAAAAATTGGATTGTGGTTCTAAATGGCTTGGGAAACACTGTGCTAGCAAAAACAGGTGTAGGTTTTGAAGGTACATTTTTTAGGACTCTTCAAACTAAGGAGGAGTGAGAAGTCTTTTGGTGTGTGTTCCCTCAGCTTCACAATTTCTGTAAAGGCACTGGGGAAGTGTCAGCAGTTCCGTTCCGCCGAAGAGCCAGGTCTACAGAGTCTTCCTGAAGGTGTTATGGGAGGGGGCGTGTATGATGTCAATTGGGAGCTCGATCCAGATCTTGGCCGTGATGTAGGAGAAGCATCTTCCCTTTTTTTGGCTCTGTGGATGCGTGCGGTTTTGGCAAGGACGCAGTTGACTGATCAGAGGTTTCTTTTGGGTGCATGGAGCATGATTCTGTCATTGAGGTGTTTTGGGAGCGGGCGTGTCTGATGTCAATATGGAGCTCGATCCAGGTCTTGGCCGTGATGTAGGAGAGGGATCTTACCCCTGTTTTGGCTCTGTGGATCCGTGGGGTTTCGGCGAGGACAGGGTTGACTGATCAGAGGTTTCTTTTGGGTGCGTGGAGGATGATTCTGTCATTGAGGTATTGGGGTCCGGTGTTGTGTAGGCATTTGTAGGTGTGGGTGAGCATCTTAAATGTGACTCTCCTCTCAACGGGGAGCCAGTTGAGCTTCCGTAGGTGTTGGTTGATATGGTCGTATCGAGAGATGCAGAGGACGAGTCTGGCGGCGGTGTTCTGCATTGTCTGAGTTTGCAGAGTAGAGACTTCTTTATGCCAGCGTAGAGGGCGTTTCCATAGTCCAGCCTGCTGGTGAAGAGTGCGGGGGTGACTGTCTTTCTTGACTATGGGGGAATCCATTTGAAAGTCTTGCTGAGGATGCGGGGGTGTTGAAGCAGCTGGAGGCGAAAACGTTGACCTGTCGGTTCATGGAGAGGGAGGAGTCTAGTACTATGCGGAGGTTCCTGATATGGTCCGTGGGGGTCGGTGGGCTGCCGAGGGCGATGGGCCACCAGGTGCTGTCCCATGCTGATGGGGTGGTTCCGAGGACTAGGTCTTATGTCTTCTCAGTGTTGAGCTTTAGGCAACTGTTGGTCATCCAGGCTGCAACGTCCTGCATTCCTTCCTGAGAAGTTGAGTCTGGTGGTGGTAGAGTCCTTGGAGAGGGAGTTGTTGAGCTGGGTGTTGTCGGTGTAGTATACAATGCTGAGGCCGTGTTGTCGGACGATGGCGGCAAGAGGAGCCATGTAGATTTTGAAGAGGGTTAGGCTGAGTGATGACCCCTGTGGGACTCCGCAGTTGATTTCCGTGGGTTCAGAGAGGAAAGGCGGCAGTCTGGTCCTTTGGCCTCTGCCGGTGAGGAATGACCGGATCCAGTTGAAGGCGGTTCCTTGTATGCTGGCATCGTGTAATCTGGAGTGTGCGATGGGAGACGGTGTTGAATGCTGCCGATAGATTGAGTAAAATCAGGACTGCGGTGTGGCCTTGGTCAAGGAGGGTGCCGATGTCATGTGTGGCAGCGAGTAGGGCGGTCTTGGCGCTGTGGTTGCTTTGGAATCCGGATTGAGACAGGTAGAGGACGGCGTTGTCTTTGATGAACCATGTCAGTTCTGAGTTGACCATTTTCTCTTTGACTTTCGCCGCAAAGTGAAGGAGCGAGATGGGCCGGTAGTTCTTGAGGTCCATGGGATCAGCTGAGGGCTTCTTGAGCAGGGGCCTGACTTCTTTGTGTTTCCAGTCGTTGGGGAAGGTGCTGGTTTCGACGGTGGTGTTGATGGTGATTCTGGTGCGATGGCGGCTCTGTGGTAGATGTGTGGTGGGTAGGGGTGGGTGGGGGCCCGTGAGTGGATGCCTTTCATGGTTGAGGCGGTCTCTTCGGCTGTGATCGGAGTCCAGGAGGAGATGGTGGGCTGGCTGGTGTAGCCGAAGGGTGGGCTGGCTGCGGAGTCAGGCGTCTGGTTGTTTAAGTTGTCATAGAGGTTTTTGATCTTCAGGTGGAAGTAGGTTACAAGCTTGTCGCAGAGGTCTCGGGAGGAGGTTATGTCCGTGGCTTCGCTGTGGGGATTGGTGAATTCCTGGAGGACGCTGAAGATTTCCTTGGAGTTGCTGGAGTAGGCGAGGATTTTGTTGTAGATGAAGGTTCATTTGGTGGTCTAATGCATTGATGATAGTCTGTCTGGCTTCTTGGAGATTGATGGTGGACTAGGCGGCTTTCCTGGGGTGCTGTTTGTTGGGATTGCGTAGCGGGTCGAGCTTGGCTGCGCAGTTGGCGGTTTGGGTGCCTTGGGTTTGTTGACGATGAAGTGTACGCAGTGGTGGTCTGTGCATCGGGGTTGCGTGGTGTGGCTGAAGTGGTCGCTGTTTCCTCCTAGGAAGATGGGGTCGAGGGTGTTTCCTGCCTTGGGGGTCAGTGTGAAGACGAGTTGTTTTAGTCCTATGTTGGCGAGGTTGTCACGGAGGGTGGTGGAGTTGGGGTCGCTGGGGTTGTCAAGGTGGAAGTTCAGGTCTCCGAGGAGTATGTAGTTCATTGCGGCAATGGTGTGGGGTACGATGAGGTCGGTGATGGTGTCAGCGAAGGGGGCCTGGGAGACCGGGCGGTCTGTAAGCGATGGTGCCGCAGAGTGTGGAGTTGGGGCTGGTCTGGACCTAGAAGTGCAGGTGTTCGGCGGCGGGGAAGGTTTCGATGGAGGTGGTGAGGCGGAGGAGCTCTTGTGAATGATGACGACTCCTCATCCCGGGTGGTTGGGGCAGTCCTTCTTCTGCATCTTGTACCCGTACGGGATGGCGATGGCAATGTCAGAGGCAGAGGAGATGTTGGTCCAGGTTTCTGTGAGAAGGCGACATTGGGCAGGATATACCAAACTAAAAGTGCATCATATAGATCTATCACACTTTTAAACATGGACATTAAGATCTGTATGAAAATCTTAGTAAACAGGCTGTGGCTGTTGTTACCCTCTAATCAAAGAAGGCTAATTCGGGTTCATCCGGTGACACAGTCCTTTAACAATATCTACAGACTAACGCACCATGACGGAAAAACGAAACACACAATGATCATATCAACTTTTTGGCCTTCAAGGCCGAGAAGACTTTTGACAAGGTGAGCTGGTGCTTCATTACTGAGGTGATATGCAGATTTGGTCTAGGGCGTTGGTTTATGGTAAAGTATTGGCAAAGCCATTGTAGGTTCTTTGGTCTCTAAGCCGAGACAGCTACTAAGAGGCATTAGGACAGGCTTTGTCTTGTTAGCTCTGCTGTTTTTGTTCTAGCGATTGAACCCCTAGCCATAAGAATATGTTTGAATATAGTCATCAGATGCATTTCCTTTGGAGGGGTAGTGCATAAGATGTCATTATTTTCCCTGAAAGACTTTGAGACATCATTCCCCTTGTTGCTGGCAAAGCTAGAAGAATGTGTGTGGGGGAGGGTGCAGTGAGTTACAATATAAATATTAACAAATCCAAATTATGACCTTGTAAGTTATCAAAAAGATGATGTTTTGTGCTTTAAGCAGCTACACTCTTTGCAACCACAACTAGATCAATAAAATATCTTGGCATATGGCTGACCTCATCTTTAAGTATGTATTGGTAAATGCACCTGTTCTGAAATCCGATGGAGGATGTGAGAAAATGCAAAGATATGTATATATCCAGGCTGGGTCAGGTGGCAGCACTCAAGATGAATGTCATTGCCAGACTACTATATGTCTTTTAGGCCTAAAAGACAGGAACGAGGGTGCAAATGTCCTCCATATAGTAGTATAACAGTTTATTTGGCAAAGGAAAGCCTAGAGAGGGCCAAGCAAGATATTAAAATCTCCATGAGATGAGCAAGGACTAGGTCTTCCCGACATAGATGACTACTACAAAGCAGCATAGTTTAAGTATAGTAAAGGGAATTGTTTAAGAGAGAGACTAGCAACTAATGGGTGCGTATGGACCAGGCATTGTGGGTTCTGCTGTGACTATCAAACAGAAGTAGTCCTTAGAGCAGCAGCAGCTTCTCCACTAAGTCGGAGTAGTGCCACTCCACAGAAAAATAAAATGATAATAACACCTTGTTATTCTCATTTTCTTTTTAGATTCTGGCTCTGAAGGTGCTAGCTGCCTACGGAGCAGGGGGAGTGGTGAGCACTTTCTAAGCGTCCATGACTTTTTGGCCGGCATGCATACTTAGCATGTTCTCCACTAGGCTGTAATGCACAGCCGGATGGAACACATGCACAGGCTCCCACTTTCTGTCTGAGCTCTGAACGAGGCTGTTCAGACCAATCACAACACTACTGTCATGCTGATGACAGCAGTGCTCTGATTGGCTTAGGGGAGTCTGCTTCCTGCATCGAATGAAGAGGATGGAGGAGAAGCGGCATCCGGCAGGTAAGTGAAACTTTCTTTTTTCTTAATCCCCCCATGCTTCACCCCCCACGCCACGCTCACTACTGCCCCATAAGAAACCGCTACTGCCTCTGAATGCTTATTGGTCTCACTTTACAAGCACACTGCGGGAGACATCAAACAGACTGGCAATACAACACAAAATTACGATCTTTCCATCTCCCCTTGATGCCTATGAAAAATAATCTCGACTTCAAGCCCGCCAAAGAAAACCTACCTTTTCAGAAATTACCCAATGGAGATTACAGGCTAGTCCAGGACATACTCAAAGGCCGACAGATAAGGCCCTCTGAGGACTATCAAAAGAGGTATGGCCTGCAGGAGCCTGAGGGATATTGATACCTAAGACAAGGCACTGGGTATTGCAACCAGAGTTTAAGATGGTTGCCAGTAGGCCATTACAAAGAGCGAGAAACAACCAATAACATACCTGTGAACAAAGGTTTGCGTCTCGGGCTTCTACAAGTAACATAATGAGCCCTTCAGTTAGACATATTGAAATCATGAAAGAAGTGGGGCAGAGTTGGTTTGTCAGCGTTGAAACTAATCACAGGGAAGTAAGTAACGCCTGGCAGGTTGTCTACAATGTTCCTGATAACCTCAGAGAAATTTTGATTGGATGCGGAAGGGAGGTTTCACTACTACACTTATGATGGGTGTGCCCCTCAAGGGGTTAACCTCCATAACAACATAATGGCTTTCCTGATAGATCTTGATTCAGGCACCACAATTTTAGGTGTCCGCCCAGGAGGGTGGGAGGTGGTCATTCGCCCCCACCACCCCATAGCATGGAATTTGTTATTTCAGCAATTTTTAATGCCAAGGATAAAAAACATGCTAGCCTAGCCTGGCATACATGGCGCTAGAGTATGATGAAAAAGATGGCAAGCGAGAGGCTTTCAGCCATATCTCCAAAAAAGGAAATCTTTTTTGGCTATATGAGTGTCTTTTTATTGCAATCCACTGAGAAGAATAATCTGGAACTAACAAGTTAGCTGTCTATGGATGTGGGTGCTTGGGGTAACAATCTTATCTTAAGTGTGTACAACACTTAACCTCTGCGCACTGTTGCTACTTGCGGAAAACCGCTACTCTTTTTATAAATACAACAACACTTATAAAGTTTCAACTGTAAATATATTTATAACTTGTTTCCACAGCAAATAAACTCTTTTGTTTTACAATGATAAACACAAAGTATGTTATTACATTTCAACACACAATATATACAATATAACATAAGTAGATGTCGAATCGTTCATTTCTGGTGACTTTTTCTTTGTTATGCCCAATGCATTTCGAGCTCAAAGGAGCTCTTCGTCGGGGGCCTGTGAAACTAAATATAATTTGCAATTAGTAAATTTATTAAACTCATCGTTATCAACACAACTCCTAAAGTTGTTACAGAGCAAAAATATATGGTAACATTCCCTTATAAACTACTCTTCACCAACACCATAGTGTATGTGAAAAAAAATCCAAAAAACCAAACTCACTGAAGTCGCAATAAACCAGAAATCTCCTCTCCTGAAAGAAAACGAAACACTGAAACTACCTCCACCTATTCTTGCATAATAAAGTCCATAGCTCGACAACCAAATCACAAGAACGCTACCACAATGTCTTACCTTGAGCACTCAAAGCACTGTGCTCGAACAAAAATCTCCAACACACCCAGTCGTCCCTCTCCCCAAACATTGGCCAAACACTGGAATGAAAACAATCATAGCATTGCCCAGATCAGGTTTTCGATTCTAGAGGTAGTAAGAACATACGAGGGGGTTGATCTATCCAGATCCCTCCTCCAAAGAGAAATCCACTGGATAAAATATCTAGTTACACAAGAACCCAAAGGTCTTAATGAGAAAATTGATTTATCATGTTTTCTATGATTCCTCTTACGCCTTAAATACTGTACGAGATTGATGTCTGCATCTAATTATATTCATCTGTATATTGCTGTTTCATTATTTCACTGAATGGTAACATGTTCATGTTCACTCTATTATTTTATTTCATTTTAAACACGCGTTGTGTTTTTATCTTTGGTTTTTCGGTAAACTGGGGTTACTTTTGATCTTTAAATATGGCACCCGTGGTTTAGTAGACAGGCGTTAGTTTTTTAGTCCGTTTTCATTGTCGAAGATTAGTCACCACTTTAAATAATTGGGTGTGGTTGATCCAAGCTGTCAGCGGTTCCCATAGCGAGAGCGTTTGAACGAGAGAGGGAAACGGTTCGCATACTCAGGAGTTGTTAGCAAGGTGAGCTTCTGGAATACTGGGGGTCGAGCTGATAAGTATTTCAGGAATTGGATCCCGGAGTAGAGCTGATATTTTGTATATATTCACAGGAGGAGAGGGACGACTGGGTGTGTTGGAGATTTTTGTTCGAGCACAGTGCTTTGAGTGCTCAAGGTAAGACATTGTGCTAGCGTTCTTGTGATTTGGTTGTCGAGCTATGGACTTTATTATGCAAGAATAGGTGGAGGTAGTTTCAGTGTTTCGTTTTCTTTCAGGAGAGGAGATTTCTGGTTTATTGGCACTTCAGTGAGTTTGGTTTTTTGAATTTTTTTTCACATACACTATGGTGTTGGTGAAGGGTAGTTTATAAGGGAATGTTACCATATATTTTTGCTCTGTAACAACTTTAGGAGTTGTGTTGATAAAGATGAGTTGCATAAATTTACTAATTGCAAATTATATTTAGTTTCACAGGCCCCCGACGAAGAGCTCCATTGAGCTCGAAATGCATTGGGCATAACAGAGAAAAAGTCACCAGAAATGAAAGATTCGACATCTACTTATGTTATATTGTATATATTGTGTGTTGAAATGTAATAACATACTTTGTGTTTATCATTGTAAAACAAAAGAGTTTATTTGCTGTGGAAACAAGTTATAAATATCTTTACAGTTGAAACTTTATAAGTGTTGTTGTATTTATAAAAAGAGTAGCGGTTTTCCGCAAGTAGCAACAGTGCGCAGAGGTTAAGTGTTGTACACACTTAAGATAAGATTGTTGTAGTCAGGCACGGAACAGGACAGACGTGCTACCTCAGCTGCACGCTTGGTTTAGATTGAATAGATTAAAAAAGAGAGATTACTAGAGCTTAAAAGTAGAGTGCTCCTCCTACCCCAATTCATGCTTGGGGTAACAGTCACGGGGAGGGGTGTGGGAGTTAATTGGGGTTTGTTGTTTTTTCATGTATGCATGTGTGTATAAATGTATGTGGTGTTCCTATAGTACGAACATAGCTGAAAGGCAGCAGAGTGCTGTACATGGCCAAAGTCCAGCAAAAAGTCAATGATGTACATACATTCATACCTACCTACGTACATGCATACATCATGTGTTTGAAAAGTCTTGCAATGCATTATGTATACTTAGGTAGTGATCCATCTCGTCTTACGTCATCATATCAAATGCATCGTTATCATCATGTCAAATGCATCATGTCAATATCATGTCAATGTCAATGTCATCATGTCAAATCCATCGGGCCCGATTCATAAAAATAATCTGAGACCAAATCCTAACTTTACGACTTATGGTATTCACAAAAGGCATTTAGGAGTACTAAAGTTAGGATTTTGTCTCAGTTAAACTTAAGTTTTGGTCTGAAGTTAAACTTAAGACAAACTTAAGTTTAGCTGTCGTAAAGTTAGGATTTGTTCTCAGTTAAACTTAAGTTTGTCTTAATTGTAATTTAAGACTGAAATTTAAGATTGACTGAGACAAAATCTTAACTTTAGTACTCTCTATGCCTTCTACAAAGGCAAACTAACCGGCAGAAGCGTTCTGGAAGCCGTGAGGGCAACTTCCGGACTATGCAGCTCCTTTCCCAAGCCGTGAGGGCAACGGCCAGCAACTATAATACCCAGAAGCCCCGGGGACCACAGGCGCACTTGTGACGCTCCCGCCTGCGCCCGGAGGCGCTAGAAAACCGCAGAACGCCTCCCGCAATGCGGGAGGCGTGCGGGCGCGCCAGGAGAAGCCTGGGACAATGGCGGGGCCATCTTAGGCCGTTCGGGGCCGGAAGAGGCCGGGCTGGGCCACCCCTCTAAAGTCTTCAGCATTATTGGCTTTGGTAATTAGAGAACTGCGGAAAGGTACTGTCCCTGTTTATACATGCAAAATTGTACTGGGAAGCATAGAAGTCTTGTATAACACAAAAAAACAGGGGAGTCTACCAGCTTAGTTATGTGGCTGCACTGTCAATCCGAGTTAACAGAATCTCGGGGTGGATGAGTCACATCAAGACAGCTTATTTCAAAACAAGGTGAACACTATATGTATAGGAAAGACCAACACGGTACAAATCATTCATACACTGTTGACAAATCCAAAACAATTAGCAAAGGGTTACCATCAAATTGACTCAATGATCAGTCCTATCATATGGCCAAACCCCGGTGCAAATCAGGCTAGTCCCTGATCATTGGGACTTAAAGTGCCGCACCATTAGTTGCTGCTCAAGGATTTGGTCCACCCATACAAACAGACCAACAATGATGGCTGATCTTTGATGGTCAAGTGAGAAATCGTGCAAGAGAAAAAATAGTGGCTTTAAAATAGGATGGAGTGTCCTCCTATTTCTAACTTTATTCTACGGACGAACCACACCTCCTAATTAAAAACATGTTCCAATTTTACTATATGCAGATGATGCGGTTTTATTGTCACGTACCCCAAATGGCCTCCAGCGTCTTATTAATAATTTTATATTATTTATTAATGGCAGAAAACTTTTAATAAACCAATCTAAGACTGTTGTAATGACATGTGGGAAAATAACACATAAATCTAACAAGGCTTTTTTTCTTGAGAAAACAAAAATGCATATGGTCAAAGCATTTTGTTATCTTGGAATAACATTTGCAGGAAATGGGGAATGGACAGCTGAATATGATAACATTCAACATAAAATGAGTAGGAGTACAAATAGTATATTTAAATTGTCATCAAAAGTGGGAGCCCGAAGAATTAAAGATATGGTGGCCATTTATAACACCAGGTGCGTATCATCTGCACTTTATGGCGCAGGAATCTGGGGCCACCACTTAGAAAAGACATTACAGATAGATGAAAATAGCTTTCTTAAGCGTTTATTGAGTGTTCTACCATCAGCCTCTATAGAACTGATCCACCAGGAAGTGGGTCTTAATTACATTTCAGATTTAGCTGCCTTACGACCTTTGGGGCATATTATCAAGGGGGTTTATCTCCGCTTTTTTGGCTTTAAAAGCCAAGAAAGCGGAGATAAAATTATCTCCCTATTACCTAGCTGTCGCTAACACCAGTTAGCGACAGCTAGTAGGAGATAGCGACCATCTTGGGCCCCACTTTGCATGTCAGTGATATTTATCACTAATGACATGCAAAGTGGGCGTGCCAAGATGTTAGCGACTGAAAACAGTCGCTAACATCGCTATCTCCTATTACCAACTTTTGGAGATATTCGCGCTAAGCGCGAATATCTCCAAAAGCTAACACCTGCCCTGAGCAGTTCTTAGCCATGTTATCCAATGGGAGGTGGATAACATGGCTAAGAGCATTAGCTCGGTAATGCATGAATATCGCTGACTTTTCAGCGATATTCATGCATTGCGGCGATTTTTATCGCATTTGCGATAAACCTTGGTAATACCAAGGTTTATTTGCGGTAAAAATCGCCGCAGCTCAGAGGTACATTTTTGTCTCTAACCAAGCAATAGCGATAATTATCGCTATTGCTTGGTAATATGCCCCAAAGGTTATTATGGCCATCCATTTGGTCGAAAGAGGAAACTCTACTCACTCAAAGTATTATTAAAGACTGTTTAAAGCTCGATCATTGTATGCGTATCCCCTGGTTAAATTTTATCCATTACTGGTACAATCTTTTGTTTAAATGTAACATCCATACAGATCCGGTTCACGCAGCTCTAATTCCCAAAAAATAGCTCAAAGCCACCTTTTTGGCCCACAAAAGGGAGGCACGAGGGAGACGTATTGGTGAACAACCGACCCTTGTATACTACCAATAACTAAACCTTAAAGCTGGTTTTCAGGCATACTTGACCAACGTGACAAAAACTTCCCATCTGTTTGTCCTGACACGCCTGAGGTTAGGGATTGTTCACCATCTCGTGGCCTTCCCGATCATGAAAAAAGTGCCAATTCTACTTGCCCATGTGACAATATCTCTAAACAAAGTTGCTGCCATTTCTTACTGTTTTTTAAATTGTATCTTTTTATTAGGAAATTTTATCTGAAACCTTTGTTTTTAAAATACAATGTTCGATCCACAAAAAATGCTATGAGGATCGTATCTGCCATGGAAAGCCCAGATGTTTGCTATTATGTGGCATCTTATATTCTAAAATGCATTGCTATCAGAAAATCCATCATATTTTAAATTGTGTATAGTACTGTTGGAAATTAGGGCACTTTGCACTTTTGCATAAATTGCACAAGAAGGAATACTGTTGGCATGCGACACTTTATAGTGTAATTTGCATATATTGTACAATGCTTGCACTTGTCACTTTGCGAAGTTTGTACATTAGGAAGATAAGTACAGTAGTTACCTTAATGTGGAATCTCTGCACTAGGAAAAACCTAGGGCCTCATTTATGAGAAATGACGCATCGCTGAGTGAAAGCAGGTATGCGTCACTTCTCAGTGCGCACTCCTTGCGACATTCCTGATGCGCCATATTTAATGTATGACGCATCATGTCGCAAGGAGTTACAGATACGTCAGTATTTCTGACCTATCTGTAAGCGCAAAAGTGACGCATTGCTGGAGTGTGTCACAAAAGTGACGCAACTCCAGCAATGCGTCCTTTCACATGGGGCAAGCCCCATGTGAAAGGGCCTGCGTCAGTCTTACGCCTGCTGTGAGGCAGGCGCAAGATTTTGACGCAACAACGTCCTAAAAGTGACGCAGTGAAATCTCATAGATTTCACTGCGTCACTTCTACGACCCTTCCTTGCGTCAATACGCCCCCCTTGCATACATTATACCTGGCGCAGGTATAATGTGGCGCAGGGGTTTACAAAGTGACGCATCTACCTAGATGCGTCACTTTGTAAATATGGCGCAACAAGGCGCATTTTTTACGCCACTGGTGCGTCACAAAAAGTGACGCACCGGCGGCGTAAAAGTGACGCACAGCCTCATAAATGAGGCCCCTAGGGTATATTAAGCACATATCACTTTATTGCATAACTTGCACATACTGTACAATATCTGTTGGACTTTTATGAAATGTATGCATTTGCACAGTATCGGACATATATTTGCGTATTTGCACAAATGTATAATGTTTACCTTGTCCATATAGTCGTTCTCGTTAAGTATTGATTATCCTGAGAATGTTATTATGGTTGTTACTATTTTGTTTTTATATGTGCTTATATGGTTGCTGTCCCAAACCGAATAAAGCTTATTGATTCTGACTCATGCCTTCTATTACCGAAAGTCCTAAAGTTAGGATTTTGTCTCAGATTACTTTTGTGAATCTGGCCCATCATCTTTGAAATCAGTAAAAACAATTTTCAAAAATTAATGGTGTGGTCAAATATTCAGAGAGGACAGAAGGAATACACTTTTTTTCCTGGATCCAGGAGACAAAAGAAAGGACATCAGGCATTGATTTGTTGTTTCCGGCCATGGTGACGTCTTTGGATGGATGTGCTCTCTAATGCAGCATGATGAAGACTTGAAGCACAATTGCAGAATTCTCAATCCATTTCATTTGTGTCAAGGAGTTCGGAGAACACAGGACAGGACACTCGGAGCCTCAGCTTGGCAAAAACAAAGTGCATAATCTGATCTGGTAAACATTTGTCAACACAAGAGAGGGACAAGGGACTTCATAAGACAACAGGGTGAGAAGCAGGAGCACAGGGTTCCAGGGGATGCTCAAGAAAGAAGGAAATTGCACAGGAGTCAAGGAGTGCATGCAGCTGAAATAAAGAGAAGCAAGCTCCTTTGACACACACAGAACAGGCCGTGCCCTCTGTGCAGCAGTATTGGCCCCCGGGCAAAGCAGTGCACTGGGCCCTGTCTACACAACCACTCACAGGGACAAAAATGTTTAACAGAAAATTGGTGTTAAATTCTGGTATGCATGACGCCCCTATGCTCGTGGGGCCCCCGGGCAACTGCCCAGCATGCCGATGATGCATTAGGATGGCGCAGAGAACAGATACAACACAAGCACCAGTGTATGCTTCTCACACCACAAGCAGAGAAAAAACAGGCGTCAACTGGGCTTACCTGCCCCGCAGTACGGGTATATCCGAGGTACCTGCATTATCAGCATCCCGCACTCACAGAACAGGTATTATTTGATTATCAGGATTGCAAACATCCCACGTAACACAGAACCCACATTGGCTTTATTACATAAGCTTCCCTCGCACACACACAAAGGGCAGGTATAGAACAGACAGCAGCAGCGTGAGCACCCGCCACCCCCACACACAGAAGAGGTATCAACATCATCAGTAATTGACACTAATAATGCACACGTGCGTGAATGGGTGGGGTTGAATGCTGAACTGTAAACATTCCTCACGAAGAAGGTTGCTGCTTTCCCAACTTTAGCTCAGTAGTGCTGCCATCTCCCACATATTTACTGTCTCAACTGTGGCACCTGTATGTAACAGCTCTTTATATCTCATTGGGTTGCTAGTCGCACTCCGGTGCTATCATGACGTGTACTATCTGCCCAAATCACTCCGCCTCACACATTCTCTCTCTCTCCAGCCAAAATAAAGCCATTTCTGGCCTCAGAAATCAGGAGTCTCCCTCCTGAACCTGCTCTATTGGCATGTACGAGTGTGTGCTGCTCTCTAGCTTCCATCCACCTTTTTTGGTCTTGCTGAGCCAGCGTATGCGCTGCTCCAAGACATTTAGTATCGGGGTTTTAAAAGTGCTGCCACAGCAGGCTTTTGGTGGCCTAGCTCTTGCATTCACGCGAGCGTGCACGTGCGCAGCCGCCATCTGCCGCCCTTCCAGCGTGATCACTTTTACTTTTTAGTGCACCACTCGTGTGTTTGTCAGCGCGCGCACGCGTGCACTCCCCCACCCCTTCCACTTATTTACTTTTTCACCTACGCGCAGCGTGATTTGAAAGGTCCAGAAATGACAATTCAGAGAATAAAAATCGTTTCTGGGAGTAAAAAACATAGTGGATTACTTCTTTACACGATTGTAGCAACGTCACAGCTGACTTCTTCACTTCCGATTGTACAAATAGCTATACTGTAACTATAAGAATGTAATGGGGAAAAAACTAGAAGATGAACGTGCTGGACCTCTGCCTACATTTTTTCGCTGTGGGTTGTATTTCTTCTGAACAATGAAACCATAATTGTTTCCTTTACAAGTAAGCATATTATATAATACACGGGATAGAGCCTGCAATCCATGTATTAGAAGCTACACCTGATTCCTATTTCAGACCATTTGTGATGTCAATAGTCACCTGTAATAACAAAATGATGAATCTGCCCAATTGTATAGCTTATTTCATTTGAACAGTGACATCATAATGCCTTCTAAGGAAAAAAACACGAGGCCTGGCTTTTCCTTCTTATGATCTGTGTTTGTAAAAAGAACAGTGATCAGCAAGAAGGGTATGTTTATGTTTCTTTTCTTTTTTTGCATGCTGTAGTTTGTTACAGGAAAGAAAGATTCGTCCTGCATAGCAATACTTATGCTGAGCTAAGACCTTTTCTTTAAAAAATAATCTTAATTTCATTAAACTGATTCTAATATGTTTTTGCTACAAATTATTAACTGTGTTTCATGTTTGCAACTTGTTTGTTTAGCTTTTCAATGTATGTTGGCGCCTGCTGGTGCACACTCTTTTTCTTTGGCGGACAACTGTGCTGGGCAAAGGTATTGCGCGGGAGCCCAATACTGCGTGACTTGGACAGCTCCCAACAAGAGCAGCAATCCTCTGTGGCACGGGTCGGTGTTGGCTTTCTCTTTCATGTTGCCCACGTGCACTCTGCTCTGCTGATACCTCTGTCACACTCATTTCAGAACGGTTCCCTCACCTTCTGTCACAGACACGAATAGCAATGTAAGCAATTTCAAAATTATTTGAAATTCAATCCGAAATTTTCTAAAGTAGAACTTTTCTACTTCCATAAAAAGTTGCTTAAGGAAAGCGTTGGTTAATCTACCCAGAGCTATCTGTTCCTCCTACTCTCGCCAGAGTTCACTCACTGACTGCTCCTCCCTGCTGTAACAAGGAATAATAAAGTATGACTTTTTTTAACATAATCATTCCTGCATCAGTGCCTGACTCTCACTGAGTGACTCTCTCACTCTCTCGCTCACTGACTACTCTCTCATTCTCTCTCTCACTGACTGACTCTCTCAATCTCTCTCTCACTGACTCACTGACTGACTCACTGACTGACTGACTCTCACTGACTGACTCTCTCTCTCACTGACTGACTAACTTCCTGGCTCTCTCACTGACTGTTATCCAGGTACTATTTCCCAACCTTCACCCTCCCATTATTCATGTCCCCATAACAAAAAAAAACATAACAAGCAACCATTGGGACAGGCCAATAGAAGTTGCCAGCATTGAAACGACAGAAAAACTCAAGACATTATTTATTGTTAATACTTTTTTAATATGGTTGTTCAGTTGTACATAATGCTTTCTTGGTCATATATAAGGTAACAAAAATGCTTCAGACACTTCTTTATTATAACTTTTCAGCATGCTGCAGACTTTGGTACAGCACAGCTTGAAGACATAGGCAAAGACAATATCTCTGGCTAAAGACTTATAAGCTCCCAAAGGCGAGACCTATTGGCTATGCCAATGCTTGTTGCTTTCTGCTATCACAGCATACCGCACTCCTCTTCCTAAACACAAAGGAAGGACTAACCCTAGTACTTCAGCAGCCATCTTGGAATGTGACTGAGGCACACTATACAAAGAAAATATCCACAGAACGCTGGTAGTGGCTAACAAATGTCTTCCAGCCAAGTCAAAAATGATAACTTGAGTGGTGTCAGATGAAAAACAATTCAATTAAGAATGTTTTAGATAAGAAGAAAGCGTTCAATCCTTACCATTTAAAACTATTGATGATTATGATCATGATTGTGGAATCCTCGGACTGAGAAGACAATAAAACGCTTTCCGGCACCTGTTCTCAGGAAAGAGGTTTATTCAAGACAAAAAGGCAGGTTCACAACCACCTAACTTCCAACCGATTCCCACTACAAACACCTCCCCAAATATTCTAGCTTCTACATAGAGCCTGTCACACATCTCCCCCACTTTTCTTTTTCTTTTTTTACAAAAAACTATTTCTCACCCGAAAATAACACAATAAACTACACAAAACGACAATACAAGAAACATCAAAGTAACATAGCAACATACATATATAATCAATTAATTACATAGTACTTGTACTTTTCAAGATATTTTAAACTCCATTGAGTAACATCAAAGTAACATAGCAATGTACATATAATCAATTCATTACATAGTCCTTGAACTTTTTCAGGATATTTCAAACTCTACTGGTTTCTTTGATGAGTAGAATCAAACCCACTTTGCCCATCCTCATATCAAAAGTCCCCTTTTTTCGATCTACAAGGTACATTTCCTCTTTCCGCATTGTCATTCATAAAAGAATCATGGACATCACCTGAGAAGCCATTATCAGTAACATTGTTCTCAAAATAAAGAAATAGCACTCTCACTTTCAGTGGACACACACTCGGCTTCCTTTTCTAGATTACCTGTAAATACCGAGAGTCTTCTCAAATTGCAAATCTTTCCATCTTCTACAAGAACCGCCTTACTGAATACTTCTACCATTCTCATGGGTTCAGACCACTTGGGCAATCCTTTACCTATCAAATTTGATACTTTTACTCTCACACAATCATGAACATTCAATTCAGTGCTCAATTTGGGACTTGAACGGCAATTAAATTCCTTCCTCATTTTACCCATCCTTATTTCATGCTCCTTTAGTCTACTCCTGATAGATGTACAATTCACCATGAAATCACTTTTTTCTTCCCTCTAAGCCAGCAAGGAAACAGTTTAAATCTTGGTTTCCTACCATGCAATGATTGAAATTAAGAGATTTCTGTAACTGAATTGGAAGCAAACTTATTTGTTAAAATTGTTGCCTGTGATGCCTTCCTCCATGGCATTCTACTCCTAACAGCCAACTGAATAGATTCCTTTACCACTCTATTAAACCTTTCCACTTGACCATTGGCTAGGGGTGTCAGTTAGATACTCTTTTATGGACTAATCCGCACCTCGACAAAAACAATTCAAGCTCTCTTGAAATTGAGGACCATTGTCTGACACCAGCTCCTCAAGTAACCCTTCTCTACAAAATATTTCATCCAGAATTCAATCCCACAACTAGAATCCACTTTCTACACCATCCTTACTTCTGACCATTTCAAAAAATACTCAATTAACACACCAGATAAAGCTGATTTCCTTGAGACAACTGCAAAGGATCACATTATATCAATGCTATGTTTTCCCCAGGGACCTTCAGGTAACTCATTGGGTTCATTCTCCACCACATATGCTTTAAAAGACATCACTAGTCTCACAAGGACCACACTCCCTTGCCCACTTGTCAACAATATCATCCATTTTTGCCCACCAAATAGAATTCCCAAATCCTCCTTTTAGTAGAAGACATCCCTGGAAGACCTTCATGTTCTAAATTAAAAACCAAATTCTCATAAAGCCTGGGGAGGAATCACCTAGTCACCCCTCATGATAATGTCCTCATCAAACATTAATTCATTTCTGAGTTTGTGAAATGATGCCAATTACCCATCTAATGGCCTTTCGTCTGCCACTCTTTACCCAGATAATCACTCACCTATTTAACATTTCCATCACATTGCACAGATTCCTTCCACACAACTTCAGAGATGTCGCACAAGATCTCACCATCCATACACCCTTCCTTCAAATTCTCCACCGTATATACCACATCAAAGTCAAGTTCATCATCAAGGTCACCAACACACTCTAAAAGAAAACTGTTATGAATCCCCCCGCACCCCTATCGCTCGTGGAAAGCAGCGCGAGAGAGTCACAAGAACGTCAGGAGCAACCGGCACACAAAGACTGCAGGCACCAGCATGGCTAGCACGTTAGCGCGTAGTCAAGAAACGCCCATAAAAAGAGGTAACGAATGACAGAAGATATTCTGATCCTTGCCGGCCTTCTTGTTCCTGATTCCTATGGACCCAAGCCCGTTGTAGACTGTCACTGATCTGTTTCCAGTGTCATCATCGTTACGGAGGTGAGAGAAGCGGCTGCTCTCTTCACCACCCCCTTGTGGGTCACTCGGCAGAGACGCACACCACGGAGGTGTTTGCCGCGACTCTGTTTGTCTCATTAAAGAAATGTCAGTCTCAGCGGAGACGCACACCACGCAGGTGTTTGCCGCGTCTTCGCCTGAATTTGCTAATACTCTTGGCCAGTGCATAACGGCGCGAGGGGCGCAGGTAGCCTTGCCATTCTGCAGTGGCGTGGGGTACACAGAGGTCGAGCGGCTGCTCCCTTGGTCAACGGCCCTATCACACGGGCATTCCCGAACTTACTTCCACTGTAGAGAGCATCCTCAAACGAGGTACTTTGATCACAGGGCCAAAGCCACATTAGCAACAGCCATCCAACAGCATTTGTGGCCATTACTTAGCACAGTGCCGTCCGTTGGGGAATACCGGCTGGCTGCTAATGGGTATCGTTGACATAACTTTATTGTGTATAGTATATCGTACTGAAGGCTGTGCACCTACCGCGAAGTAGCGGAATTACATTGTTTTTCTTCCTCGTTTCTTCTATATAGGAAACCATTAAAACTATATTTGAAAGCACCGTAGTGAAGCCTTCCTTTTGTGTTCTGTTCTGTCCTTCCCCGATCCCGAGACTCTTGGTTGATTACAAAAGCGTGCCATACAGCCAGCGTGGACATTTTCACAGCTAGGAACATACTATATGGAACATTGGTATTCCTGCAGTTTAGCTGCTAAGCGAGCCAACTGTGCAGCCAATGTCCTCCCATCATCAGCTGACAGCATATTATTCAAAGGCTTGTGGTCAGTTCTGAGAAAAAATCTCGTTCCCCACAAAAATTGTAGCAAATGCTGTATGGCCCAAGTACACGCTAATAGTTCTTTTTCAATCACACCATAATTTCTTTCCAAAAACATCAGTGTGTGAGAGGCAAATGCCACAATTCAATCCCTTCTTTTGTCTTTCTGCATGAGTGCCATACCCAGACCTACACTGCTGGCATTCACCAGCAGTGAGGCCTCAAACAAAGTGCATGCGCAATTTCCTTCTTAAAAAGTCTGAAAACTTCTTGTTTTTTCCACATGCAAATTTCACATTCTCCTTCAATGGAGCTCTCAATGTGTCAACTTTTGAGACATAATCTTGTACAAACTTAGCATCGAACTCCATTAAGTCTAAAAATTATAATATGTGTTCCTTGGTGGTGAAAGCAGCATCATCAACAATTGCTCCCACATGGTATTGTTGGATGTAATACCCTCCTCCAAAATGTCATGCCCCAAATACCCAAGTTCTTTTCTCTGGCAACAACATTTATTCATTCTTACTGTTAAGCCTTTCTCCTTTAACCTTACCAAAATCACATGTAATTTCATATCATGCTCTTCATACTTTCTTCTACATATTTGAATGTCATCCTGGAATGCAACTGCTCTTGTAACATCCTCAAGTGTAGCTGCACTAGGCATAGGAACACAGAGGCAACACTTGCTAACCCAAAGGGCATTCTCAAAAATTGGTACATTCCTTCTAGAGTTACAAACATAGTAAGGTATCTTGACACCTCCTCCAACTCAACTTGATGGTACGCTCTTTCTAAATCAATGATTGAAAAAACCTCTGCACCCGAAAGTGTAGGAAGCATTTCATGCAAGTTTGGTAAGGGGTGTCTATGAATCCAGATCTCATTGTTTAGACTGCGTAAATCAACACATAAGCACAGCTCGCCTGAATGCTTTACAGAAATCATCACAGGTTCCCACAGCGAAGTTTCTGTTGGCTCAATAATTTTTTTAAGACACAAATCATGTAATATCCCTTTCAATTTGTCTCCGTATGCCAAAGGTACCTCCCTGACCTTTTGTCTGACAGGAACAGCATCCTCTTTCAAAATAATCTAATTTTTAAACGTTTCAAATTTTCCTATCCTATTTAGGAAAAACTAAAAATTAGAGTGACTCAGTTTTAGACACAAAGTTAGACCTATGTATTTCAGATGTAACAACAGACACTGGTGGAAACAAATTGTGATCTAACTTCATTCCCAACTCTTGACCAGCCCCGAATAGCATCACCCTTCTTAGCCACATATATCTTCCCTCTTGTTCTTCTACCATTAAATGCTATGTCAGACCAAAAATACGCCCTCTAAATTGATTTTATGTCCTGAGTATCCCGCCAGTTGTACATCAGGTGGACATAACTCACGCTCCATAAGTCACAAAACATTGATTTCTGATTGTACTGTACAATGTACAAGAATTCACGATTAACAAAATAGGTTCCCCATCCAATTTTAGGGGACACTTCAGAATTACTTAGCATTGTTTGTCAGAAACACAAAGCACAGAACCTGCACCCAGTGCTTCCCTTACAAATTGGTCATACGTAACACAGTTGACCTTATTAGCCATGTTAGGCCTACACACCCTTCCAAGTGTCCTTTCTTTTTACATTTTATTAAAACTTTATCTAAAGCATATGGTAAGGACTACCACATCTATAACACAACATGCCTTTGCTTCTCCTGTCTAACCTATCTATTCCTAGTCTTCCCTTGACTTCACATTAGATTTAGTTTTAATTACATTAACCTCAGTACTTATTTTGACAGGTTTTTTTTAGGTTGGCCTCTAATCTTGCTCAAATGTTTCCCACAATGCTCAATTTCCTTTGCAATATTTAAAATGGCCCTCAGGGAAGTCTCTGTGCCAGCCCATAACCTCTCTTGGATTTTTTTACTCTTCGTTTTCATCATAATTTGGTCATTGGAAAATTGGTCTTTTGTAATAGTCTCAAATTTGGAAAAGCCAGCCAAAGTCCCTAATGCTGAAACATACTCCTCAATGGAGTCTTCCTTTTTTGGGCAAGAGAATAAAACTGTTATCTTTCCATCACTGTATTGTTTTTTTCTTCCAAATCTGTGTTTTTATATCTTCATGCTTGCTCAAATGCATTCAAATCTCCCGTAGTTTCCAGGGAGAGGTAGGTCATACAACTCCTTCAAACCCTTTCCTCCCAGACAGTGTTTCAACAGAGCCAGTTTCCATTGAGGAGGACAGTCTTCATCTTCTAATACATCCACATATGCTTGAAACAAAATAAACCACAGTTCCCATCAACTCGCCTGACTTACAACCGATTTTCCCTATAAACGTCTCCCCAATACGGTCTAACTTCTACATAGAATGTTCTCATCACATCATTCTAGTTAACCTACTACAATGGTGATAATTATATGGACTTACAAATGCACTGCTACCCAAAAGCGTGTTGTGGCGCTGAGAGAAGAAAGCAACTAAAATAATACTCTGAAAAACACCCGACATCGCCATAGCCATCCCGGACGGCTACAAGATCACCCGCAGGGATCTCGCCAATGGAACCGGAGGAGGAATAGCCATCGTCCACAAATCCACCCTCAAGGTCGCCACCCACGCAGACGACACCCTCAACACCGCCGAACAACTGCACTTCCTGATCCACACTGACCCCATCACCACGGAATACATCCTCCTCGGGGACCTGAACTTCCACCTTGAGAACAACAACAATGCCAACTCCGCCACCATGATCGACAACCTCGCCAACCATGGCCTCATACAACTCGTCACCGCACCCACCCACGCCGCCGGTCCCACGCTGGACCCCATCTTCTCCACAGGCACCCACGTCACCTTCGACCACACCACCAAACTCCACTGGACTGACCACCGTTGCATCCATTTCACCTTCAAGCAACCATCCACGTACCACCGCACCCAACAGCTGCCTCGCCGCTGCTGAAGCAAAGTCACTGAAGACTGTCTGACCACCACCCTCGCCCAGAACCCACCCACCGACCCCACCAACCCAGACGCCGCAGCCCGCATCCTCAGACGGTGGATCGACGACTGCGCCAACACCCTCGCCCGCTCAAGAAACCCTCCAACAACTACGCCAGCAAGAGAGCCACCTGGTTCACCGACAAGCTCCAGACCTCCAAACGCGCATGCCGGAAACTGAAGAAAATATGCCTCCAAAAACACACACCGGACAACCACGCAGCCCACAAGGACGCCACCTGCAGACACCACCACCTCATCAGATTAGCCAAGAGATCCTCCTTCAAAGACTGCCTGGATAAAAAACGCACACAATAGCAAAGAGCTCTTCAATCAATCAATCAATCAGTCATTTTTTAAGCGCACTACATACCCGCGAGGGTCTCAAGGTGCTGGGGGGAAGTGGGGGCCGCTACTGATCAAACAGCCAGGCCTTTAGTATCCTCCTGAAGGTCAGCAGGTCTTGGGTCTGTCGTAGGCTCAGTGGGAGGGTGTTCCATGTCTTAGCAGCGAGGTGGGAGACGGTGGTTGTTCTTCGGATGCGCAGGATGGTGGACATTGAGAGGTCCGCGGAGCGTAGCTGGCGGTGTAGCAGGAGAGCCGTCTGTTGAGGTAGGCTGGGCCGGACTTGTGGAGTGCCTTGTGTGCGTGGATGAGGAGCACGAAGGATATCCTCTTGTTGATGGGGAGCCAGTGTAGGTTTCTCAGGTGGGGGGTGATGTGGCCATGTCGTGGTACATCGAGTCTCAGTCGTGCCGAGGCGTTTTGGATGCGTTGTAGTCGATTGAGGAGCTTGGTCGGGGCTCCCGCGTAGAGGGCATTTCCGTAGTCTAGTCTGCTGCTGACGAGGGCCTGGGTGACTGTCTTTCTTGTATCTGTTGGGATCCATCTGTAGATCTTGCGGAGCATGCAGAGGATGTTGAAGCAGGAGGAGGAGACGGCATTGACTTGCTTGGTCATTGAGAGCGTTGAGTCGAGGATGATTCCCAGATTGCGTGCCTGGTTGGTGGGGGTCGGGGCTGCCCCCAGTGTTGACCACCAGGAGTCGTCCCAGGCTGACGGGTTGGAGCCGAGGATGAGGACTGCCATCTTGTCCTAGTTCAGCTTCAGACGGCTGATCTTCATCCAGTCAGCAACAGCCTTCTTTCCTTCATGGAGGTTGGCTTTGGCGGTGATGGGATCCTTGGTGAGAGAGAGGATCAGTTGACGGTCGTCGGAGATTATGTTGAGGTCGTGCTGTCGGGTGACGTGTGTGAGCGGGCCATGTAAATGTTGAACAGTGTCAGGCTGAGGGAGGATCCTTGAGGTACGCCGCAGATGATCTCGGAGGCTTTGGAACAGAACGGGGGAGGCGAACACTCTGGATGCTCTTCAGCATCGTAAAGAAACTCTCCAACCCCAGCGCCAATGCCAATGACATTCCGCCCTCACAAAAACTGTGCCACTCACTAGCCATCTTCTTCCACTGCAAGATCGCTGACATCCACGACAGCGTCAACACCACAACCGCCCGACTACGTCAGACTCCACCTTCCCTGTGAACACCACCAGCGCCATCCGCCTGACCTCCTGGTCCAACATCAATGCCGACGAGACACGCAAGGTCATGACCTCCATCCACTCAGGATCTCCATCAGACTTGTGCCCACACCACGTATTCAACAAAGCAGATGCAGCCATCGCACCCCAACCACGGAAGGTCATTAATATCTCCTTCGAAACAGCAACATTCCCGGAAAGCTGGAAGCACGCCGAAATCAACGCCCTCATCAAGAAGACCAAGGTGGACTCAAAGGACCTCAACTTCCGACCCATCTCCCTGCTCCCGTTCCCGGCAAAGGTCATCGGGAAAATCATCAACAGACAATTGGCCCGCCACTTGGAAGACAACAACATCTTGGACCCGTCGGGATTCAGGCGAAACCACAGCACCGAGACAGCCCTCATCGCAGCCACACACAACATCAGGCGCCAACTAGACAATGGCAAAACATCAGCCCTCATCCTCCTGGACTGTTGGCCGACTTCGAAGCGGTCTGCCATCGCACTCTAAGGACACGCCTCCTAGAAGCCGGAATCCAAGAGAAGGCCCTTGACTGGACCACATCCTTCCTTTCCGGAAGAACCCAGAGCGTCCGCCTCCCACCCTTCTGATCCAAAGCCACCAACATCATCTGCTGCGTCCCCCAGGGCTCATCCCTCAGCCCGACGCTGTTCAACATCTACATGGCCCCCCTCGTACAAGTGGCCCACCATCACGACCTCAACATCATCTCCTACGCTGACGACACCCAGCTCATCCTCTCCCTCACCAAGGACCGACACACCGCCAAAACCAACCTCCACGAGGGAATGAAGGCCGTCGCCGACTGGATGAGGAGCAGCCGTTTGAAGCTGAACTCGGACGAGACGGAGGTACTCATCCTCGGACCCACCCCCTCAGCCTGGGGTGACTCCTGGTGGCCGTCCACACTGGGATCAGCACCAACACCCACCGACCATGCACGCAACCTAGGATTCTTCCTCGACTCCCCCCTCTCCATATCTGAGCAAGTCAACGCCATCTCCTCCTCCTGCTACAACACCCTTTGCATGCTCCGCAGGATCTACAAGTGGATCCCGACAGAAACAAGAATAACAGTGAGAAAGGTCCTCGTCAGCAGCAGACTGGACTATGGCAACGCACTCTACGCAGGAATCCTAGCCAAACCATAAGATGACTACAACGCATCCAAAACACCTCCGCCTGACTGATCGTCAACGTCCCCCGCCACAGCCACATCACCCCCCACCTGAGAGACCTACACTGGCTCCCCGTCGACAAGAGGATCACCTTCAAGCTCCTCACACACGCACACAAGCACTCCACAACGCCGGACCAGCCTACCTAAACAGCGGACTCAGCTTCTACACGCCCATCCGCCAGCTCCGCTCCACCAGCCTGGCCCTCGCTGCTGTCCCCTGCGTCCAACGAACGATCTCCGATGGCAGATCCTTCTCCTACCTTGCCGCCACGACCTGGAACACCCTCTCTACCCACATACGGCAGACCCAAGACCTTCTCGCCTTCAGAAGGCTCCTCATGACCTGGCTCTTCGAGCAGTAGCAGCACCCCCCTCCCCTCAGCGCCTTGGGACCCTCACGGATAAGTAGAGCGCTCTACAAGTACTCCGACTAATTGATAAAAGAAGAAAGAAGGAGAGTTATGAGTTGTTTGCAGAAGTAAAAATGATTGGATTCAAAAAGGAGCAAGATAGGGAGGAGATTTCAGCACCTTAATGCTAGAATATAATCCTTTTATCGAGTAAAAAAGAACTGAAAAATAATAATGAATGGACACATATTGACATGGAACCAAAAAATGATTTTACGCTGTTTCAACTGACAGATAAAATATTTTCTCAGATTGAGGTAGCATAAGCATAATAAGCATACCCTCGCCAAAACAGTTTCTTTTATAATTCGCAGGTGTCCCCAACAAAGTAGAGACAACTGCATAGTGCACAATGTCGCTGCTCCCCCTAGCTGGGAGTGGGGGTCTGCCGTAGTGGCAGGGAGATCTCAGTCAATATCTTAGTGTCTCGGTATTACTCCCGGCCTTGCAGCGATGCATAAGTCTCAGCTCTTTTCTTGAGAAATATAACATTTCAGAGCCATTCAGTTGCAGGGATGGGGCCCTTCAAACAGGCCACATAACACCAATCCAGTACCTCATGTTATACTGATCTTCGGCTGTAAATAGTTTCTTGCCCTATGACATTTCTGTACCTTTATATTGGCATTTGGCCTATGTATTGCTTGAATCATTTGTGTTAGACCACAGGAACCGCTGTTTCCTTTGTATACCCAGTACCCTGGTTCAGTTGTGAGTAGGGTTCCCCTGTTCTTTCCCTAGACCAATCCAGTACCAGCCAGTGCCATCTGAAGTGCTATGAACTTTCTTCTAGAGCGAAGATTATCCAAAATATGGCCCAAGAGCAAGGAAGCAGCATACAGGTTAGCTGAGTATTTGCCATTTGATTAATTGAGAGTACAACCGCAGACCAAAAGGAATTGATTGGGGACAGTTAACCAATCAAGCAGTTAACAAAGCAAGGTGAATAAAGTTGGCCGGGTTTGTGGAGCATCTATTACATTCCTGGGAGTGTGCCGGATCTGTCTGGTATTGGCTGCTAGGGGTGTAAAACACTCTATTTATGAAATTGGTGTGTATAAGTCGATGCCTTTGGATTATAGACACTTGCTTTATCTGTTCAAAAAAATATCCCTGAATCTTATTGAGAAGGCCCACCCCCAGGGCCACCTCCCATCGCTCCTTGATGGGATCAGTAGTCGTAGGGAGCATGCCCTCCATCATCCTATGTAATCGTGGCACCCAGCCCCTAGTGCATGCAGACAGGTACTTCTGTGTCAGAGAGGAAAACTGCGGCTTTTGATGGAAACTATTCCATTGTGTTGAGGATGCTTGGTGCAATCTGGAGTAAGCGAAGAAAACAATTGCCCTGAATTTCTTTAGGTTTGGAAAGCTACTGCCTGAAAATAAATGGCCCTATTTAGTGTGGCTTGCACTGATTTATCAACTGTGGGAGATAAGGTCAGGTTATATAGAAGAATGGGTATAGCAGAGGGGGAAACTGTGGAAAGACCAGCACATCTCACCAATGACCACATCATCTGGTCTGTACAATGGACCGTTTCAATATATTTACCTAGTCTGGGCAACTTGGTGGCTAGCAGCATACACAGCGTCCTTACATTGAGCTGGTCTTCCTTAACTGGGAGATGTGGGGCAGAGCAATGTGGTTTTGTCCAGTAAATAGTGCAGTGAGCCTGTGCTGCTTTCAGGGTCAGGTTCAGCAAGCCCTCTGAGCTCATATGATCGTGTGAGTCTCTCCCAACTCACCTGCCACTTTTCAAGACCCCATATAGTCTTGTCCGTAATTTAATTTGGAGGGCTTAATTCGCTTGCCTGGAAGAATGGGAATGGGAATAATAATATAAAGTTATAAAAACGTAAGTAGGATTATCATTTATTTATCTATTTTTTTATTTATTCCATTTATAGAGTGCATGGTTATACCAACGGTGTGTTGAGGTAATATGAATTTTTATGGTCAGTTGTGTCCCCTAACGTAGACCCCAACGGCTCCATGTACGTGCTTCAAGTACATGTATGTTCCCTCCACAACCCGCTATGAAGACGCAAATACATTTGCGTCCAACGTTAACATGTCCTCTTTCAGATGCACCATGAATGGATCGATAATTCAGTTCCTAAGTATGCCTTGCCACCGTCTTTACATGGTGCACTTTCACGTTTTCCTGGCTCTGGCGAGCTAGGCCCTGATTCCTGCCATCGAGCCCTTTCTGCCTTCTGCCTCTGAAAGCTGCAGCCTGCCGCTTCCATGACCCTTGCCTTACTCCCTGTGCGGCGAGCGGTGCCCGGCTCGGCCTGCTTGCCTGCCAAGACTGTATTTTGCCTTCAAGTTATCTGCTCCGCTCCTCGAAAATACATTCCTGTCTAGTGATTTAGGAAAACATCTTCCCAGCTGCAGAGCAAAGGGCCCGGCCTTTCTGTCTCAGTGCAAGTAATTCATTGCTCCTGTTACCATGGTAGGCCCATGGCCCCTCGCACTACACGCAGACACGTAGGCGCATATACACGCATTAGCAGTCAGTATAGAATAGCCTCTGCCCGAGAGACCTTTCCTTCTAGATAATATAGTTCCTCAAACACAAGATATCAGATATGATTTGGGTTTAGATTGTCCTGACACGCCAGACTTCTGTCGCCTTATGTAGAGCTAAATGTCAAGTCCCCTTCACCCTCCAGTTCCACGTCAATCACACATCATGCTGCTGCGCGCGCATCTCTGCCATATATTTCTGCTGACACTGCAGGATTCCTCTATGGATCCACCCACCTGTGACACTTTCATGTGACGTTGTCTAGCACACACCTCCGTGTACGCCCTCGTGCACGCCTTCTGTTACGTACATGTGTTCTTATCTCTTTTCTCTCAGCTGTTACGCCTTCTGTATCCATCACCATTATGTGCATTTACTATATATATTGTATTCTGTTAATAAAGCATTGTCTATCCCTTCCTGAACCTTCGTGGTGATGGAACACGATACCTGGTTCGAACCAATTCCATTTTATGGAATAAAACCCTTATAAACTCAGATGCCACGGACTCTGCCTCTCATTTTCGATTGAGTTATTTTATTGAACTTTACCGCATAGAAATTCAGCATAGGTAATTTTTATTTACCACAGTGTCCCCGCGCTGAGACTCTGAGCAAGGTTCTGGGGTGAGAAGGGACGTCAGCTGCTATACAGTTGATCTATGTATGTATGGTGGGTTTTCCTATTCGTCCTTTTTTTCAAACAGCCATGTTTTTAGTTGTTTGCAGAATCTGATTTCACATGTCTCTGTTCTCAGAGTTATTGGAAGGATGTTCCAGGTCTTGGCTGCTAGGTATCTAAATGAACGACCCCCCATCCTGGCTCTGTGAATTCTTGGTACAGTGACCATAGATTTGTCCCTAGATCTTAAATTCCGTACAGGGGTGTGATGGGTTAGTAGTGGTCGCAAGTATTTAGGGCTGTTTAATGTCAAAATGCGGTGGCAATAACACATTGCCTTGAAAAGCACTCTTTTTTCTATTGGTAGCCAGTGAAGTCCTACCAGTGCTTTCTTCATACTCGCTTTTTTTGGTAGTCTAAGCACCAGCCGGGCTGCCGCGTTTTGAAATCTCTGTAATTTTGCTAGTCCTTTCTTTGTGGCCCCAAGGTATAGTATGTTGCCGTAGTCCAGTTGGGAGGTGACTACGGCACGTACTATTGTTTTTCTAGCTACGGCTGGGAGGAGATCAATGATCTTCCTCAGGGTTTTTATGGCTCCATAGCATTTTCTGGCCACTTTCCTGATCTGGTGTACTTTTACGTTACTACTTTTAATTCCGACTTGTTGCTTACTTTCTATTGTTTTAAAGATGAAAATGTTGACCGCATGGTGGTAAGTTCCACCCTTTTATGATTTTTATAAATCAAATAAAAGTATTATAAACCTTTGGTTGTCAAATGTCATCTTGTCATCAAACCAGATCCCTAGGTTTTTAACCTCTGCCTTGGGGGTGGGTACCACACCTAGAGATTTGGGCCACCATGCGGAGGACCAGATGGTAGATGCCTTATCCACAATCATTACTTCTGTTTTACTTCTGTTTAATCTAAGGCAGTGGTTGGACATCCACTCTGCCACCTGCGCTAGACATTCGAAGAAGCGGATTGCATCCTGCTCTTTATTTTGGGATAGCAGTACAATAAACTGCATGTCGTCCGCATAGGATACGATTGACACATTATATTGCTCTACTTGTCCTGCCAGCAGAGCCACATAAAGATTAAAAAGAGTTGGGCTCAGGATTGAGCCTTGTGGTACTCCCTGTGCTAGTGGAAAGCTCTTCGATAAGTGTGTTAGTTGTGACACTTGAAAACTCCTTCCGGAAAGGAACGATGTCATCCATTCCAGTGCCCTACATCTGATAATCTTTATCAGTGCTATCCTGCCGGCCATAGAGAGCGAGAAAGATATCCGGAGTCCCACTTAGGTCAAAAGAACAGGATCCTGTTTATCATAAAATATTGATTTCTTCTGACTGCTAATTCAAATACCCAGATATCGCACCAAGTTCTTTCTCCACATCAGCGGGAATTCAGAGTGAATCTATGGCAATCAGTGAGGGCAGAAACACAAACCGATAGGGGACGGTCCTAGGGCATATTTATAGACCTAGCATGGACAAAACCCCCAATAATCAACATAATATACAAAGAGTGTCCACTGGTCTGTCAACAGCAAATCTACCTTAATGAGACCGAGACCAACAAATTAAATGTGTAAATGCATCAGAAGGTCACCTTATAAATAAGGATACCCGTCAGTCACCATTCGATACCGCCCTAGTCATGATCTGGGCTTCCTTACAACCTTCCCATCATGAATCATAAAATATGTTTACTAGAACTAGATAGACACGTCCTGCATCTAATTATGAAGCACGGGATCACTTTAAAGATGTTAAGTAATGGTGTCAAATGATGGGTAAAAAATGAAAAAATTGCAGTGCGTGAAAATTGTGAAGTGATTGGTGAGGTAAAATTGGGTAAGCGAGAGAAACATGAGTTTAATATTATCGCTCAATTGCCCACGATTAAAAACAGTGCAAAAGAATGACTGCTCTAACAAATGTGTGCCACTATGATGATATGGTCAACATGTTTCAGCAGTAAATCAGGACACTACTATCCTTTGCCTTCGTCAGGACCTTTATCAATAATTGCTACTGCAATAGAACAGTTCAATGTGAAAAAATAATAATATAAAATCAATTAACTGTTTCACCTGGACTCCTAGGTGTCTAGTCACTCCTCCTGTATGTGGATTACTCAGCCACCTTGGGATGCACAATTAATGTTGGTTCCTTGTCAAAAAAAAAGGGAAAGACAAAAGGAGAAAAGTGGTGTCTCTATATATAGACATTCTAATCTGGCATCATTACCATCTGTAGATGTTGCATCAAGGTCAACAAAAGGCAGTATAAATATATTTTATATATAGTATATAGCTATTCCTGCTTACCTAGTTTGCAGGAGGGTACAGCCTCACCTCACCTGGCTGCGGCTCAGGGAGAAGAAGCACCGCTCTGTTAAAATCAAAGAAGGCATAGACATAACCAATGTCACATGACCTGCTTCTTACAATGAGTCTGTGCATTTCATAAAAAATATATACCATCCCTGACATAAATCAGATATCTCACAAGTGAGTCTAGGTGATCCTTATGTTGTCATAAGGGATCAGATTTTCCTAATCACAAGTAGTCGATATGATTGCAGAGAATATACTTGTCGAATGAACAATTGGAATTTCCATTGAAGTAGTACCTTCTAATAATTGAGTATAGCCTTATCACACGTTGAGCGCTATTGTTTTGCCAGATTCTCAGTATATCCGCACTCGGGGATAAAATGACTCTCACACCCGACAACATCCATCTAGCAGAGCACGCCACGCACTCCACAAGGTGTTCATAAATAGTATGTTAGATAATGTAACACACCTTGCCCAAGTCCATACTTGGATGAAAATACATGTAAGACCTTGCGGTTAAGATCTAAAGGCAACCTTACCAGTACTTTGACCAATCCTTGCTGTTAAAGTTAAAGTTAAAAGTCCCAAAGAGCCTGTCCGACAAGCTCATCATCGGAGCCCGTATCCAATCAGCCACCATGCACCGTTACATAGACTAGCGCTAAAACAACACAATTACCCAAAGCCAGCTCACCTCTCCGTTGATACTCCAAACGGTCTGCCGAGCCGTCTCGGGGAGGTGATTGTAGCGTACAACCACCATCTTTGTCTTCAGTCTGTTTGCTATAGGAGCATGTGATACAGAAAGGTGATCACGTAATCATAACAGGAGTGCCTGGGAATCATGGGAAATGAAGTTTCCTATCCACATTGCACACCAAAGGACACTTATGATAACTCTTGTCCCCTATAAACCACAGAAAATCGATCAACTTCTGATATGATCTATTTTTACCAGTGATAATACATTTAAATCATTCACTGTGTAATGATACCAGTCCTATTTATAAAACGAATGAAAATTATGGGGGTCTTCACCCATCAACAAAACTTTATTGACAATTTTGTTTTTGGTTATACATGAGCTTGCTATGTGATAGTAAGGTCTCCTATACATTGGCTGTTATAGTCAATGTTTTTTTTCTATTGGAACGAATAACACACTTACATGATTACGTGTTTATTGCCCACATTGCAGTGAGTTTTAGAAGACAGGGTACCCTTATCCAGGTTTATTTATTTATTTATTTATTTGCATGTTTATATGGCGCTGCGAATCGACTCCCGGAGGAGTATCTCCGCGCCTTTGGCAGCAACTAAAGAACAGCAACTCGTCATGATTTAATTCAAAGCCCTAAACCAGCTAATAATTAAAAAGGAACGTTTTGAGTTTCTTCCTAAAAGGGAAATGTTCCCTGCATACTCTGATTTCCTTCGGGAGTTGGTTCCACAACTTAGGGCCGGCTACAGAAAGGGCCCTACCCCCCTTTCTAGCTTTCATGGCCCTAGGAACACATAACAATTCCTGATCTCCTGATCTCAAGGATCTAGATGGGACATAAGGGATGAATTTTTCAGTGAGGTAGCCAGGACCCTTACCCATAAGGCATTTATGGATGACACAGCAGATCTTAAACTTCACCCTCTGCCTTACCGGGAGCCAGTGCAGTTTGGCCAACAATGGTTTTGAGGGAGTACGAGGCGGGACGTTTAAAACTAGTCGTGCAGCAGTGTTTTGCACAACTTGCAATCTAGCCAAGGTACCCTCATTGGCACCCAGCAACAGACCATTGCAGTAGTCCAGCCTACTTAACACTAGTGACTGGACCAACGTTCTCCTGGTGAAATCCGGTAGCAGAGGGAATACTCTCCTGAGAAGACCGATAACATGAAAACATGAACCCACCACTTGATTAGTTTGTTGTGTTAGGGTGAGCTCATGATCCAGTTTCACTCCCAGATCTTTTACCACCGTCTTGGGCTCAGGGACGGGGCCAAGATCTTGGGGCCACCAGTCCGGAGTCCATAAACGTTTGGCCTCTCCGAAGAGCATCACCTCGGTCTTGGAGACGGTCCACTGCAGGAAGTTGGCTGCCATCCAGCGTGCCACCTTCTTCATCCCCCGAGCAAAGGAGTCACGCACCTCGGGAGTCATGATTTTAAAAGGGAAGAGGAGTTGGGTATCATCTGCGTATGATACTGGAATGAACCCGTGGGATCTCATGATGTTATCTAGGGGTGCCACGTAGATATTAAATAGCGTAGGGCTCAAACACGAGCCCTTTGGCACCCCCTTTGAGATCGCCACCACCTCTGATTGGTATGGTCCCAAAATGACTCTCTGGGTGCGTTCACTGAAGAAACTCCTTAGCCAGGCCAGAGCCTTGCCTTCCAGACCGATGTCAACTAGTCTGGAGGTCATGATGTCATGTGACACAGTGTCAAACGCCGCTGACAAATCCAGAAGCACCAGGACGATGGAGTAACCCTTGTCCTGTAGCATCTGAAGATTGTCAGCGACGGACAGCAAGGCGGTCTCCGTACTGTGCCTGGGCCTAAAACCCGACTGAGAGGGGTCGAGTCCACCCGTTTGTTCAATAAATTTTGACAAATACTGATTCACATATCTCTCAGCAAGCTTCCCTATAAAAGGGAGAAGAGAGATCGGTCTCAGATTTGACAAATCCGACCAGGGGATTGAATTGTTTTTACGAAGAGGTCTCACCTGAGCCTGTTTCCAGGCTGAAGGGACTTCCCCCGTACACAAAGATAAATTGACTATATGTCGCATTCCAGCCCCCAGATCATCTAGCAGAAGTGGCATAATACGTGCTGGGATGATATCTGTCGGGCACCCACTCTTTGTTTGCATGACAAGAGCAATCAGCTCTTCAGTGGAGATGGGTGGGAAAGCGGCAAGCTTTTTGGCCTCATTATCTGGGGTCATAGTATGCAGCCGGACTCCACAGTCAGTTGCAACTGGATTGTTAGAGATGGAATTTGACGCAAGTATTTTATTATATATGGCGTCGATTTTCCTGACAAAAAACTGTGAAATGTTCTCACAGAGTTCTTGGGATTCGATCCCCTCAGTGTCACAGGCAGTGGGTTTGGTGAACGTCTGTAGAATGTTATACGGGGTTTTTGCGTTAGAACCCGCAGCTGATAATTGAACTGCTATATGTTGTTTCCTAGCAGCGCGGATTGCTTTATGGTAGTTTTTAAACGACCTCATAAAGTCCTCCTTATCATCTGCCTTGTGTGTAGCTCTCCATTTTTTCTCCAACTTTCTCATGGTCTGTTTTAGTTGTCTGAGATCCCCAGTATACCAAACTTCTTGTTTTGGGGCCGGGCGGGGTTTATAAGTTTTCAGCTGGACCACACGATTTATGGTTCTTAACGCAGCTTCACTAAATGCGCTTAAGGCTAAGGTAGCGTTTTCTCCACAATCTTCCCAATTGGGCTCAGAGTAGTTTTCCCTAAAGTCTGCAGGGACTAGTTTGTTCCAGGGCCTTCTGACATTGGCCATCGGCCTAGGAAAGGCTTTGACTTTATAGTTAGTACGAGTGTAAAACATAATAACCGAGTGGTCTGTCCAATCAACTTGGTAGGGATTGAGACAGTTAATGGCTGTTGAATTACATAGCACTAGATCAAGAGTATGCCCGCAGAGTGAGTTGGCCCCTGATTCATTTTATTAAGTCCAAGTGTGGCCAAATCTGTTAGCACAGTCTGTGCGTCAGTGCATATGGTGATCTCACTGTGGATTTTGAAATCCCAGCAATGCACAGCAATGGGTAAAGGGGGGTTCATCATAGTCTAATTTTGTTGAGAGCAGCACACTATATCTTCGCTGTGCAATATTAACATTCCCATTACTAAAAACGAAAGTAGATAAGATGACAATCGTCACAAGCCCACCTATGTAAAAAATCTTTATTGACAATATTGTTAATCGTGCATGGACCTGCTTCATTTAAATATGGACTACTTTATGTCCAAAGGTACAGCGTATTGGCTCATTACTCTAGCAAAAAAAGGTGTGATTACAGAGTGGTGCGTTTGCTTTTAACATGCCGGCCTTATAGTGACATCCAAGGAATCTCTTCGTTCAGACCCTCTTTATCAGTCCCTAGTCTGATCACCCATTTCTGTTCCCTAACTAACAGATATTTATAAATATCTGTCACATGGTCTGGGATGAAGGGTTGTTCTAAAACCGACCATTCAAAATCAATTGGACCATGTTTTGCTTCCAGAAAGTGGCTTGTCCGTTTTGTTGCTTGTTTTCTACAGGGTACTGTGCTTTTGTGTTCAGAAATTTGTAACTTAACTTTATGTGTCGTGATGCCTACGTATCTTAACTGGCATGGGCAAGTGATCATATATATTAATTTTTCACTGTTACAGTTGGTGAACTTTTTCTGTTGCCAAGGACGACTTGTACCTATGTCTATAGTGACTGATTTATGTGCCTGAGGGCAGGCTGCGCACGTCCCACATGGATGATGGCCTTCTACAGCTGGTAGGTCCCACATTGGGCCAACATCATGTTGTACTCTACTTCTAAGTCTTGTATGCACCAACTGATCTTTCAAATTTGGACCTTGTTTATGAGCAAAGAGAGGGGGCTGTATGGATTATTGTCCCGTGTTTAAAACCGACCAGTGCTTTCTGATGACTTTCTGAATGTCATTCGACATTGTACTGTAAGTGTTAACAAAGGTCAGTCTTTGTGTGTTCTCTTTTGGTATTGCAGGTTCGAGCAATGCTTCTCGGTTATTATTAGCTGCACATTTCCGCGAATGCCGCACCAATTTCTGTGGGTACTTCCTTGATTTCAACTGCTCAGCTAAAGCAGAGGAATGTTGTGTAAATCCATCCTTTGTGGAACAGATCCTTTGGATTCTCAAGAACTGTCCATATGGAAGGTTATTCCTCAGGGACTTGGGATGAAAGCTATCATAACATAGCAATAAATTACGTGCCATGGGTTTTCTGTATAGTTCTGTTTCAAGACCCAAAGGGGTGGCTGCTATTAATAGATCCAAAAAGGCCAACTGGTTTTTGTCATGCTCAACTGTGAACCGTAAAAACCATTCCTGCTGCTAAGCCATTGTAGAAACATATGAAGATTGTCAATATTTCCTCGCCTTATGACAAAAATATCGTCAACATAGCGTTTCCAAACTCGTATTGAGTCACGAAAGGGATTTGTGAAGGTTAAAATGTGTTCCTGCTCAAAACTGTGGACATACAAATTCGCTAAACTTGGAGCGAAAACACTTCCCATACTTGTGCCGAAGTCTGCAAGTAAATGGTGTCCTCAAATCGAAAAAAGTTTTCCTTCATGCCAAAACTGGCACATGCCATAATAAACTGGACCGGAGTAATAGAATCAAGATTTCTCTCCATCAGTAGAGTGGTAATCACCTACAAGGTTTCATCTTGAGGGATAGAGCTGTATAACAATAATACGTCGAACAACACCAGATGGTCTGTCATGATATCAAATTTAATCTCAGATAAAAACCGGAGAACATCTTTGGTGTCTTGTAGGAAGGTCGGCATCTCCTTAACCATAGGGCGCAATAAATAGTCTACGAAAGTAGACAGAGGTTCTAAAATAGAACCTATTCCTGAGATGATAGGGTTCCCCAGTTGAGGTCTCTGTACCTTATGCACTTTTGGCAACACGTAGAAATATGGCATGATAGGATGCTCAGTGCGCAGGAATCTTGCCTCTTGTGATGTAATCCAACTTTCTGCCATGGCTTCTTCTACCATGTTGGTAATGGTAGTTCCAATTCTTTCTGTTGGATCTACAGTAAGAGGAGGGTATGCTTTTCTGTCTTCCAATTGCCTCAGACACTCTGCCCGATAGGTGGCAGTGTCTAGTAGGACAATCGCCCCACCTTTATCGGCTTGTTTGATTGTCAAGTCTTCATCAGACATAAGACTGATTTTTCCAAATTAACCCTTAAACCTGCAAAGATGTCAAAGGTCACATATAACGGGGCTCAGATTTTAATAAACAAAAATTCATCGTCTGCATATAACGAAAGTAAAGAAATCTTTCTGTGATGAATCCTTGTTCCCAAATTCCATGCTGCTCATGCAGCAGGAATTGAGGGGCTCCATAGCCAGAGCCAATAACAATGCGACAGAGGGCAACAGTTTTGCATACCTCTACTTACACTGACAAACAGGAGCTAGGTAGCCATTCATATGAACTTTGGCCATAGGGCCAGTAAATAGCAATTATGTCCATCCTATAAAATAGTACCCCAGGTTCATTTGATGCAAATCAGTGAGTAGAAATGGCCATTGTAGAGCATTAAAGGCTTTGTGTTGAGAAACAATGAAACCACCTGTATATCCGGTCTGACATGACGGATCATCACATGCAACATGCAAAGGTAGTTTGAGGTGCTTTACTGGGAATGAAGCCAGATTGATCTGAACAAAAGATCTAGCCATTATCGGGCTTAATATATTGGCAAATTCCTACATCACTATTTTATTGTCCGCATTCAGTACAGATAATTGCCTAACAGATCCTGCATCTCTGGAGACCTTGACAGGTTTCAAAATAATAGACATCAGAGCATCTTTTGTGGTGGGGGAAGCCCCTGTTTTGAAGGTCTCCTGATATAATTATAATAACCCAGCTAGGGTTTCTTTGAACTTTTTAAAAAATCAATTAGTCGGCCATCAGGACCAGGGGTCTTACCATCGGTAAAACTATCTATGGCTTCGCTGGATCTCGATAGGTCTGATTGGAGCCAATGAAGGACAACAGTCTGCCATTTATGTATTTCTCCTGTACTTGGGGAATTTGGAGGAGCATGGAAGACGAGCAACGAGTGTGGGAAAGCACACATGGGAAACATTTAGTCCAAAAGGAGACTGGACCTTGCTAGTAAATTTCTCTACGACAAAATCAGACATTCTTAAATAAACAGTGCTTCTCAATAGGAAGCCAGCTAAGTTTAGCTAGCGTAGCTCCAAAAAAACAATTGAGGAAGTATAGAGGCAGTGGTGATAGAATCACCCTCCTAAATGATATACATAACTAATGGGATTCTATCAATGTGAGAGGAGTGAATATTTTATTGTTTTTTTCAATTTTTTGATGAAGATCTAATATCTAAAGGTGGTGAGAAAGGCTCTCTTTGCAAATGGCAAATGGAGAGCACTATGTGCTTTTAAAATACCCCTCACATACTACGAATCCCTTAGTGTCATGCTTCATCATAGGGATCTTCCCGTCCCTCTACGGGGCGGGCGTGCTGCGACCAAACGAACTACGCAGGAGCACTTCATTTTTGACGATAGGCTATGTGTATTGTGAGGACAGTGAATAGTGATTGGGGTGTAGGGACCTATATAAGTGAAAGGTCATTAAAAAATTAAAATAAAAAATGACCTGGCTAGTAGAAAAAAATAATTTAATGACTTCTCTGGCTGGGAACAGTAAAAAAAGGGGTTTTGAGTAGGGCAAAATACGCTATCTACTTGGTCGACATGACATGTTTCGTAAGCAGTCCCCTCCTGCTTACTCCTCAGGACCTCTGTTGGTCCCTACTAACAATACTCAATTCTAATTAGATGTATTATGCCTAAAGTCCTAAAACCTAGTAGCAAAAATCGGCTACTTGGTTTAGCTTCTGGGCTTGAGTGGGCCCTTAGTGAAGCGCAAAAAATGGTTGAACTATTGTGGTCCAGTAACTTCACATGTTGAGTGCCCCATTGTGTAATGTAACTGGTGAGCATTTAAAGCACTCAAATACCATAGGTTGGTGTTAGCCCTATGGCAAGATGGAGGATGGAACATACACTCCAATACCATTGGATCATGCAAAATAAATAAATGCTGTTCGTGTTTTAACAACTTTTTAAGAAGTGCATTTGTTTATGTACATGCACATGTATTTTAGTGGTATGTGTGTATATGTACAAGGGAGTTGGCCCTAAAACACAAGTACTCCTATGCAATGCAAGAAAATAAAGGGAAAAAAAGCTCTGCAAGCTGGAAGATATGTACTTGGTCCATGTGCGATGGGAAGGCCTAACACAAGAAGAGGGCATGACGCCAGCATGCAATGACAAATGGCATTAAAGAAATTAAGAGTGATACTGAAGTTTACAAATGGTAGATGGGCAGCCTTTGAATCCTCCGATAGAACACAACACGTCTCTTCCTGAGCTGTCTAGGCGAGATCTAAAAAGGGTCAGACTCACAGAAGAACCTTGAGGTGCGCCACATTGAATCTTGCACGGAGTAGTCTAGTAAAGTGGCATGAGAACTGCCTGACTATGATTCACAAGAATTTACATCCATTACAGAGCATTGCCTTGTTTATAGTCCGTCAGACCGTCAATTAATATGGAGTCGTTCAGAGTGTCGAATGCTGCTGACAGATCAGGAAGAATGAAGGCGGAAGCACCACATTGATACAGAATCACCCTAAGATTGTCTATACTGGTCAATAGCACTGATTATATATTATAAGATGACCTGAAACCAGATTTCATAGGATGAAGGGTGTTGATTTCAAGATACGAAGAGTCACATGTTTTTCTAAAAGATTAGAAGCGAGAGGTGGAGGAGAGATCGGACCGGATTTATATAACAAACACAAAGGTATCAATCGAAGACTTTCAATAATGAAACAACAAAGCCTGCTTCCTTTGAGACAGGACCACAGCAGCAGTTAAGGGGGCATTGTATAGATTGGCCATCAACAGGATCACTTGCAAGACATAGGGGCAGATTTACAAGCCCCTTACGCCGCTTTTACGTGCCGCGCGTCACTTTTGTGACGCAGCGATGGCGCAAAACATGCGCCATGGTGAGGGGTACTTACAACGTGACGCATCTGGGAGATGCGTCACGTTGTAAAGCCCTGCACCAGAAGAGGCGTACCATCGCAGGGGGAGGCGTTCCGGCGCAGGAACGCCTCCCAAAAGTGGCTGAGTGAAATCTACAAGATTTCACTCAGTCACTTTTGGGCCCATGCTGCGTCAAAACCCTGTGCCTGCTTGAAGCAGGCGTAAGGATTGACGCAGCATTGTGCACATAGGGCACCCCTGATCATTTCTGGGGCTGCGTCACGCTTTTACGGCACAGATGCGTGACGCATCTGTGCCGTTTTTGCCCCATTGTAAATGCGGCGCATCAAGGGTTGCGGAGCTGCGGCGCACAATTACTGGCGCATCCCTGCCGATATGCAGGGATGCGCCAGTAATTGTAAATCTGCCCCATAGAATGTAAGTCAATCAGGGATCGGATGGAGCTCTCGATTAAGAGAAATAAATAATGTTATAGTGGAGTTCAGAGTGAGAGGTGCAGATTCAGAAAGTGAACAGTTGGAGGCTGGTTCATGTGAGACCAGCCCTCATGCAGAAGTGTGCTTCATCACTGCATACCTGTGTATACATGTTGTGTGATTGTTTGGCCTTGTGTCTTTAGCACGTGTGTGGATATGGGGAAACTCTTTCGCAGCGCGGTATTCTAGCCAGCTTTGCAAAGCTGCGCACTGGCCAATCGCCAAGCAGCATACAGTTGAGCGCTGCACGCTGCAAGACGATGGTTTCAGGATCCGATACTACGTTGCCAAACTTGCTGCATCCGCTTGCCCTGTCACATAACATACTGTCAGAAGAAAGTGTAATTTGCGATGTGCCCTATTTAACATCGTTGGTTTAATTATTGCATTGTGCATTTGCACATTGCATTAAGAGCTGTTGTCGAACTCTTGCCACTCAAAGTGACTGCAACGGGACCACTTCCCGAGACCATCCACTATTCATACATCCCTTTCAAGGACTTTTACAGATTTCACTCTCAAAACACACTTAACTCTTGCTCTGTTTAAAACAAAATTTTCACCCGCAGTGGCTCTCGCGTTGCAGTACCCACTTTGTTCCACTGGGGGATGCACCGTCACAGCAAACCCTATGCATCTCCTACTTAGCCACGCGGTCTAGTTTGAGGCTCACCGTAAACACAAAGGCCACACCCACACCCGATGCACTGGCAACATGGGATTCCTGTCAGCAATCACATCAACAGAGAACAAACCAATAATGTACGTTTAGTCCCGATGTCCATAATCCATGCGGTGTAGAAAGTGAAACGTTCCTTCACTTTGCACACATTTCAAGGAACAAGCACTAAGCGCCATCATCACTCGACTTTTCTTGGGCAATTTCCTAGCAAGTGCCACGTTTGTACAGGCACGGCACAGGGATTAGGGGAAGACTGCGTAAACCAATACATCTCACGTTTCTAGGTGTGCAAAAAGCTGCATTTATGAGACAGGTGCGTGCTAACAATAAATGCAGTCCTTGTGGTAGCATACAAAAACAAATACAACCCACACGGAGCTCGCAACTGACGTCTTAATTCACCAGTGTACAACAGTCAACTGAACTTCTTATTGTCTCCGAAGAGTTAATCACCACACCGTAACGCCTCCCCAAATGGTTACGTAATTCTCAGTGGCGGCTCCTCCGCTAAGGGGAGGAGTGTCGTCTCACTACTATTTTTCAGCAGTATAAGTAATAATAATATGATAATAACTCAGTTAATTATTTTATATTTTCCTTTTTGTGCGCAGCAGCTTTGCAAGGCAGGGCGTGGCTGACAGGCAGCCAAGGAGTGGTTTGACTCCACTCCTAAGTGCACAGGACTGTATGGGCTGACCAATGCAGTCATGCGCACTTTGCATGTTCTGCACCCAGGCTGCATTACAGCCTGGGTGCAGAACATGCCCTGACCCCCATTCCCTGTCTGAGCACCGAGCCACGGCGCTCAGGCCAATCACAATGCTGCATTGCAGCATGGGGATTGGCTCAGGGAAGATTGGGTGCTTCCAGGCTCTTTCCTGTTCCTGCCGGCGGGAGGAGAGATGCGACTAGGAGGAGCAGCAAGGAAGACATGGCAAGCAGGTACATTGGATTTATTGTTTTTTTAATCTCCCGCCCCCCTCCCCCACCCCCAATCGATGCTGGCCAGCGCTGGTAATTCTCTCATTGAGTAAACCTAGAACCACAGGGTCCTTGTGTTCATCTTCTTAAAACACTGCAACCCCCCCTTGTTAAATATTATGTTGTAAACAATAGCAGCATTTTATATTTCTTCAATACGTCGTCTAGGTGCTCGCACTGTTCAGCCAGATCGCCTAGTTGAGGTAGTTGAGAGTCACCCTGTGTGGACACCGTGGGTACAGGAGCTGATGCTTGATCTGGGCCGTCAGGTGAGGCAGCCCCATCTGGGATGACAGGGGCAGATGAATGGCGAGTTTGATGTCTAAAATGTGATGAATCCCTTGTGATGGATTTTACGGGCAATGCGCCATGAGCTTATGCCCTTTGCGCGTCTCAGAGGTTCAGCTGCAAACGTATAATCTGTTTTCTTCTTATGTTTTTGTTTGACAAGAAGCCAGTCACCTTCATCGAAGACGAGTTCCTGAGTTCTCCGACGTTCATCAACATATGTCTTCATTTGACATTTTCAAGCAGTGTCCGGGGCACAAACTTCGTCAGCACTTCGAGTTCATTCATTCTTCCACTGTGGTATCTTGATTTTTACAGCTCTCCCAAACAGCAAGGTGGCACGGTTCTTCTCATCAGTGATGGAGTTTGGAGTCAAACAATAGGCATGGAGGGCTTGACATAAGGTCTTACTCGGCTCAATACCCTTCACAGATGCACATTGGATCACTTTCTTTAGGGTGCCCATATATCACTCCACAACCATTGGCTCGGGCCACAAGGGTGTACTCTTTTGGTGCTTGACATTGAGTCAAGTTAAAAAATCCTTGAACTCCTTTCTATTGAACAGTGGGCCATTGTCAGATTTAAGGATATCTGGGCTGCCCCATTCGACAAAGATGTCGTCTAACCACTCGATAATCTTGTCATGTGTTGTTGATGACATTTCCTCCGCTATAGGAAAATGTAGCTGCTCGTCAATGACTACCATGAGATGATTTGCCTCAGATAGGGACCCAGAGAAATCAAGAGCTACTCTTGCCAAAGCGCATGCAGGAAGATCAGGCATGGTTAGTGGATGCTGGGTCACTTTAAGGAAAAGACAAATACATAGGTGATTGGGGGTGCTCCTTCTTTATGGCGGAAGAGTGTCGCCCTACTGCTGAACGGTAGGAAGTGAAAAACAAATGATAATAAAACTATTTTATGATCATTTTATTTTTCACTTACTCTGTCGAGTCCGTTGAGTCTAGGGAGGGGTGGGGCCATGCTCTGTGTTAGCAGCTTTGTGGCCCAGGGAGGAGGAGTGGTATTTGCACTGTAAGTGTGCATGTCGGTTTGGCCTGCCGTCTTAGGACGGCCAAACCGACATGTGCACTTATATTTCTCCAATCCAGCTGTCTGGCACAGCTGGCCGTAAGAAAAGGCTGTCCTTAACTTAGTGGCATTTCAGCCTACTCAGCCCAATCCCGGTGCTTCTCTCATGCTGGTTAACCCTTTCCATGCGGCCGCGATTCCCCTGGTGTGCTGTAAACAGCACGAACAGGGGCGGGCCGTGACGAACCCCAGCCGTTATCAGCACACGAGCACCATAGTGCATGACGGCTAGGTTTCGTCATCAGCATGGAAGGGGTTAATAGTACGAGAACAGCATCTGGATTGAGTGGGAAGGAAAGCATAGGAGCACTGAAGCGGCTGGAGCAGAGAAGCATTGAGGAGGCGCCTGGGAGTGACAGATACGTTCTTTTTATTTATTATCCCCCCCTGACCCCCCCACAGCTCTCACACTATTTCACCAAGATTTAGTGGCAGCAGCAGCCACTGTAGGTAACATTCCTTTAGTTCCCTTCCAAATTGCTCGTCCAAGCGTGGGAACCAAACTCGATCTCTCAGGGCTCTTTTGGTGGCGGCAATGCTATGATGTCCTTCAGGAGTTAGTACAATGGCTTGCTGTCGGACACTTTCTGGTATGACAATCCATAAGCCTCTCCACACAATGTATTCTTCAGTGATAGACAGTTCATCATGTACATTCTTGAACTTTTGGAATTCAGCATCATCACTTAGAGGTCGAATACTTTGTCTCCATGACTGTGCTGAAATGTCTGTACGGGCAAGCATGTCTTTATCGGCACTTGTAGCAGCAGCGATCTGTTCAATGTATAAGGCCACTGGCGTGCTGGACCTGACAATGAAGCTGATGTACTCTTCAGTTTTTTTCAATGTTGATTCACGCCGATGAAAGGGTACTTGTGAGAAGTAATCTGCTGGGTTTTGGTTCTTGCCCGGCTTATGTACAATTGTATAGTTGTAATCCTAAAAAACGCAAACCCCCACCTCTCAATGGGAGGGGGTATCTTAGATTTTGGGTTGCCAAATATGGTGACCAGTGCTTGGTGGTCTGTCACAATTGTGAAATGCTTTCCATAAAGAAACACATAAAAGGTTTTTGCAGGCCTACTCCACAGCTCTCCTTTTCTGGCTGGGAACAGACACATCCTGTGTCAGATAGACTTTGGCTAGAATATGCCACAATGTGCCTCTGAGCATTTGGATGTCCATTATGCTGAGAAAGTATTGCTCCCAGTTTTACTGAGCTCACATCAACAGTAATCTCAGTGTGCAATTTAGGATCAAAGTAAGCCATCTCAGTGTCATTTTCAATAGAATGCTTTTTCCTTTTGTAGGTTTGGGCAAATTCAGAGAACCATTGGAATAAGAACATTCGTTACACCAGGTCTCTCAATGAGGCACTCCTTGTGGCACATTTAGAAATGTACCTTGAACAATACATGGACATTCTTAAGAAGGATCATAGCACGGTGACATCTTGTGGGGTTTGGATGACTGACAGTGCTTTTAATTTATCTTGGTTAGGAGTCATTCCCCCATCACAGACTATGTGCCCAAAGAACTTGAGTTTTGTTTTGTGTAATTCACACATTGTGCATTTAAAGTGAGACCGGCATCTGTAAGTAACTGGCATACTTGTTTTGGAACCTTATCATACTCCTTCTGTGTTGTCCCAAATACCAATGTATCACCACTTTAATTGAAAGCACGTGTAACAGGTAGAATTATTCTACGTATGACATCTTGGAATATTTCTGCATTAGATGACACTCCAAAACTCAACCTTTTGTATCTGAACAAACCAACATTAGTCAAAAAAGTGGTAATGTACCTACAGTTTTCTTTCAATTCGAGTTGATGATATCTCTTGCTTAAGTCAAGATGGGACAAAACTTTGGCTCGGTTCAGCTGCATGATCATGTCTGCAATGTGCGGACCCAGAAGTCTTTCTCTCTCAGTTGCTATATTGGCCTGGTGTATATCCACAGAAATGTGCACAGCACCTCCACTGTCCCTTTTTGGCACTACCACCATGAGCGATGACCATGGTGTGGGACCAGTAGAGCACCCAGTTATGTTGTTCTTCAACTGCGTTTCTAGTTCCTTTTCGACTGCTGCTTGCAGGTGTCACTGTGCAACAATCTGGATGTCTTAATTGATGTAAAGTTGCATATTCATTGTCTTGAGCTTTCGTAGGACATGAAATTATGATGGGAAGTGACGCACAATTTCAGATTTTGTATGCAGCTTATAATTGATAGATATGAGTCCCATGTCAGCAGCAGTTGCAAAACTGAGTATACATGCATTGGATGAAGTACCTTGAAGGACATGAATTGGGGCTTGAATAGATGTCTTTTTATGTTGTAAGGTCTCCATAAATGATTCTTGACTCTTCAACGGTTTCGAAGCCGGCCATGTGTACACTTCTGTGGTTCACGAGTTGAATCACAGTAAGGGTGACAAATTGTTAAACTGTTAGACTAACATATTGTTGATTGATGCACCACTGTCAATTACAAAGGTTATGGGGAAACTGTTGACCTTCAGTGTGATATTGGGGCAATATTCATATGAATTCTTTTGTTTCATTGGCTCACTTGTTTTTGTCATTCGTTTGTCTTCTTTGCAAGCAGCAAGACCTACGTGTGCATGTTGCTTTTTGGCGGATATGATCATCTCACATTCATGCTTCTGGAACTTTCTGGCATCCATTTTCTAATCTCGCCATGATGCACGTGTTTCCCTTTTGCCTTGCAAACTGCTAAGAAGTGTTTTTTCTTTCTGCAACCTCTGCACGTCTGTCAGATGGCTTAACATTTGTTCTCATGTGGAAATGAAAATCCACATGTGAAACACAGCTTTCCTTTCTTTCAGGATGTCGACTTACGTGCATCTACTTTGTGCTTGTGTTTTTCTTCATGATTAGTGCAGATTCAATCTTTGCAGTTCCAGCTTGCTGATCTGCTCTTTCTTTGGCTCTTGCAGCCATTAGCCCTTCTGTTTTTCTCAGCATGCGACTTCTGAATGAGTCTGAAAGTCAACCATCAATGACTCTGAGGTGCTTGGTTTCATCATCATTAAAGTCACTAACTTTACAATGTTTACTAGCACATGAAGTATGTCAACAAACTCATATATCATTTCAGCAACTTTGTGTCTTGCTTAATTGAAAATGTACCTTTCATAGTTGATGTTTGGCATTGGATTGAACTTGGATACTAATGCTTCTTTGATTTGACAGTCCGAGAATGTCCCAGTCTGTGAGATATTCTTTATCACTACTTTTACTCCATCACCAGCAAGATTCTTTAAATATTTAATCATTTTCTCATTAGTTACTTCTTACAGGGCATCTATGAAGCCATCAAATTCCTCCATCCATGTGGTCCATCTGTCGCCAATATTCAGTTTTGTGGTGGTATAGAATGGTGGCAGAGGGTTAAAAAAAATGCAGTAGCATCGTAATCCATGTCTCTTGCAGTGCCTTCTGGGAGCCTTTGCTATCTTGAAGACTTTTTGAGTTGTGCTGAGGTCCATCGGCTGCCGAATTCCCCTGTCTAAGGCAGCTTCTCTGGTAGGACCAACAACATTATGAGCGCAACACCAGTGTTTGATTGCAAGTCACCTCACTCGCTTTCTGAAGTCATCAGCCTGGTGAGCAAGTTTCACTGGTTGTACCTAGTTATTGCTGCCATTTATGTTGTACCTTCTGATAACTGCCTTTAGCTTTTTCACTTTGTAGCGATGATGGCTCTGGATTAGGCTGTGGCTCAGTATATCTTCTTTCAGTCTTAACAATGAGTTTCTGTAAAGCTTTTGAGGATACCCCTCTACAGGGCATCTGAATTGTTTGAGGGCCATATATGGGCTGGTGCATGGCTTCAATTCCATACACACCAACTTAGAACTGCTTCGCATTGAAGAGGCACACGTGGCAGAGACAAGCAATTTGCTGCAAACTCTCAGGGGGGGCAGTCTTGTTTCTTTGGGGCACAGGTCCCACACTTGTCGCCAGTTGCATTGTCCTACTCAGCCCTTTAGCATTAAAAAATGAATACACTAAGACGGAGCTCGTAACGTATTCACCAGCGTACAACATTCAACTAAATTTATCATGATCTCCTAACCTTTAACGACCACACCTTAACACCTCTCTAAATGGTTACGTTATTCTCTCATTGAGTCCACTCAGAACAGCATAGACCTCATGATCATAGTCTCAACACTTCAGACTGGATAAAACTGCACCCCTAAAACAATAAAGCTCTACCCCAAAGGAACTTGCCAAAACCAACTATAAATGACCTAGTGTTGCAAATACTTCTCTGGGAAAACCTGCAGGCCAGTAACACTTTACCTTGAACATCTGCTACTTCATAATGCCTTCCCCCTCCAATCTCCCCTCCACCAGCTCACCTGCACAACCTTCAGCATGACCAACCATGACATCACTACGCTAAAAGACAACGAGAAATCTACCATCCAACCCCATACCTTTTAAACAGAACCTATCATCTAACAGCAGTGCAAACGATAAATCCAACAAACAGAGCTCCATGCCCATGAAGGACAAATGTAGACCTCCATCCCTAAACAAGCACTGGCAAAGCCAACAGGGCTCGCCTATGCAAAATCTATTTGCTTTGTCAATACCATGATGCACAGCAGCATGGCTGCTTCACTACATGGTTGAAAGTATAAAAAAAGCGATATGACGCAGCCAGCATTGACCGGGTCATAGAGCTTTTTTTTAGCAGCCACGCTTCTGTACAACATGGCTTGAAAGTACATTGACAAAGTCAAATAAAAGAACTAAAACAGGAGGGTGAGTGAAACAAGCAACAATGACAGAGGGGGCAAACAACAGCAATGGCAGGAGAGGGGAAAATACAGCAGGTGGGCAGGTGCAAGCATTAACAACAAAGAAGTAACAACTATAAGGGAAGCAAAAACGGAGAAACAAAAGTACTTTAAGCCGATCATGAGCAGCAGAAGGATGTTAATATAGTCACAATATAGACATTAATTAGTATCTGGTCCATGTTCCATCAAAGAGACAAATACACAAAGAGAGAAAGTGAAAACTGGCACACACTGACCAATAAGAAGCAAGGAAATGACAGTGACAATGAAGCCAGCCAATGGTAAGTAAAGGGTGGGCTCTAAGCCCTATTATTGTTTTTAAGTAACAAAATATTTCTCAAGCGACTATCTCAGACGAGACCTAAAAAGCAAGCTAATGTGGCGGGAGCATCCTCCAGCATCAGTACTACCTCTTGATTCAAATCTGACATAGTAACTGTGATCTCTCACAATATTTGTCCCTTCTCTGTCTCGGTGCTATTCCATTGAAAGTGCTACAGTCCTGTTAGCAAGGGCCTGTATGGAAATGCCGCTACCCATGGATTTAACAGAGCCAACCCATCAAAAGCCCTGTTTTTCCTGAAGGAATTCAAATGTTGACCGATGGAAACTTTTCAAATAATCTCTGTTTTTGCAGAAAAACTAAAATCAGTTTAAAACATGCAGTAGCGCACTGGGTGGGCAATGGGCCATAGCAAATGTGCTATGGGCCCTAATGCAAGCAAAGAAAACAGCCCTTAGTCCAGGGCCAAAGTGTCAACCCAAAGCAGCCCTGGCAATTCTGTTGGACCAGCCCCTGGGAAAGCACTGCCTGACCCTGGCAGGCTGGACACGCTTGCTTGAAGCTTTTGTTACTGGGGGGGGGGGGGGGGGGGGGGGGGTGGTCGATATTGCAGCACCGCAGCAAAACCGGCCCCCGGTAGCAAAACTACCCCCAGCCACAGCAAAACCAGCCCCAACCCTTCCAGTCTCCCAGGGAAATGCCCAATGCCCACTACAGCCAGTTCAGCCCTGCCTGCGTGATTTCTTTGGCAGTAAACACCAGCTGTAATTGGGGGGCAGTGGGTAATAAAAGCGCTCAAACTGGAGGATGTTGAAGAGCTAGCTTTAATGTACAACCATCAACAGCAAAAGATGCTGTAACTGAATCCAGCAATTGGAATGTAATCATTCCATTAATGATGTAATCAACAGTGTGTTCTTTAAAGTGACAGTAAACATAACACATCCCCTATACACAGTAAAAGAAGGAAAAATGAAGCTTAAGAAAAGGATGTAAAAAGAATCAGAATAAAAATAAAATTAATACATAAAAAATTAATACATAACACAATCATGAACCTCCTAGGAAGCTATTTGGATCTACCATGAATGTTACTCGGGTTGCGACTAGAAGAAACATCAGTGGAATTGTCAGAAAACCAAGAACCCTTATTAAAATGATTCTTGAAATCTGTGCACTTTGCTAATTTAGACATATTCCAAGTGCAACCGTTATCTAAAGTCCCAACATTTTTTTAATAGCAATAATGGAGAAAGGACCACTGAAACTGGAAACACCCTTGTGACCAAACTTCGTTTTTTTCACCAGAACACTGTCACCCATATTCCATTTCCTAAATTTTACAGCCATCTTGTCATCATAACGTTGTTTACATTTTTGTTGATATTTAGTCAACACATCTCTTCTTCTCACCTCGCTCTCCACACTATCATCACTGACCTTTTACGGGAGCCAAGCTGGGTTGAGTTTTGAACTCGCCAATCTACCCCTCAAGGCTTTAAAAGGAGATCTCTGCATGATAGCATTGGGAGTCATGCGATACGCCCACCATGTCTCCCTTAAAACACTGTAAAATGAAACCTTAGATTCCAAAGCCCTTTGTGCACAACTCTTCTCAATCCTATTCATTCTCTCAGTGAGACCATTCGCTTGCGGAGAATAAAGGGCTGTTTTCTGGTGAACAATTCCAAGACCTTTAGGGAAAACATCCATCTCATTGGAGGTGAATTGTACCCCATTATGCTAAGACCATCACCACAGTTGAAGTTCAAAACACCAGCGTTGTAAACCCTCTCTGCAGCTAACAGTTGAACCACGATTGTGTCATCGATCTACTCCCCAGAACCCTGATTGGGTTATCGAATTTTCTGACAGAGTGCTCCACCAGCAACTCTGCTCCCGATCGCCTATGAGTGCGTTGGGTCAGTGACAGGTCAGCTATTTGTACAAGTCGGACAATCTAGCTAGCTAAGCCTACCCTAGTTATACTATTTAGCTGGTCAGTGTACCACCCCCAAATTTTGCAAAATGTGTTTTTCCCACAATTTTATTGGACAAGAACGAGGAGTAGCCATCACACCATATTTTTCTAGAGGCAATTTGTCAATCATGTATTCATGACATCCCCTTCCATAACTTTATCAACCCATGTTCTTTTTATTCCTCCGGTAATAAAATGTATCAAATGTTTTTATTTAATAAACAATTTTATCAATCCAGCTTCCTCTGTCAAGGCAAGAAGTTCATTTTTCTCCGCCTTCCATGTCCATCTTTGCCATGATTCAAGGCTACAACTTCTGTGGCTTCAGGACATTTGTCGCACAGCCACAGTCTCTCCAAAGATGGAGTTCAGCAAAGCATTTTAGGCCCATTCAGTTTATCATGTAAAAATAGAAAAGAACAGTTTTAGAGACACAGAATAAAGGAATACACTGTATACCACTTAATCCTATTCTACTACCATTATTTTATTTTATATTATTTCGTTAGAGATTATGCGAAACAGACAGCTTAGCAAGGCAGCGGTGCAAGCTTCTTGCACGTTAGGACACATAACGGCCATCTTAGTTCTATTGCCATGAAGCAGAAGTTTTCCTTCCAAGCATATCACCTGGGCATGACAGATGCATGCGCAGTAGAAAATCCAGCGTAGCAGCAGCCATTTTAGTGCAAGCGGATTATTGTTAGTAAAAGCACATTGACAAGCTTCCCTTAGATACCTATTATGCCGTGTAATGCAATATTAATAAGACAAAAACATGTTAATTAGTACATTAATATTATTACGAGAGGGTTGAATACAAGCAAGTCACTTTACGTGTAAAGCCTTGCTCCATCAATTCCCTCTTTGATGATATTTATATCATCACTAATTAATGAAACAGATGCCAACTTTACATTTCACCCATTTCAATTTCTTCAAACTTTTTATTATTATTCTTTTCATGCTTCATATGAAAGTCTTTCATCTTTTTGTATAAATGTCCATTATATTCATCTAATTCTATTTCATTGATATTTCTTTTCTTTTCTTTTTTATTTACTGCATATGTCTACTTATGTTTACGACATTTACAACAAATTATTATTCCTAAAATCATTAGGGCTATTCCCACCATTGGCATCAGTATTTTACCTGCAAAACTTTACCCTATATTAGTAAACCAACTACCTATGGACAATAGACCATCCGTTAATCTCGTCCATGCACTATCAACCTCCAGTGGTTTAAGTTCTTTTTCTAAATATGTAATATTCCTTACATACCTTTTCAGTTCTACACTTTTGTCAGGTATGTAAGTGCAACAACGTTGCGCCCTTATCATTCTGCAGACTCCGCCCTCTTTTGCCAACAATGTATCAAGAGCAAGTCGATTTTGTAAAACCATTGATCCTACTGCAACTAATTCAGTATTGATCATCAGAAATCCTCCAGCAGTGTCAGTTGAAAAACGATCCACTACTGTTGACAATTTGCAAATTCTTTCAGTATTTAAAACCCCTCCCACTGAAAGTATCAATGCACTAAATATATCACTCACAATTTCTTCTATACTAGCTCTTTTACTATGTATTAGTCCATTAGTATCTTCATTCCTTCCAGTGATTCTATTTATGTGGTATACCTTTGGAAATACTATTCCAAAATAGCAACTCCCATACCAATGATAAGGCAATTTGTAATATGCTTTGTTCCCACAAATGTAATAAATTCCAGGAAATACCGGTTCAGTTCCATCTTTGAAACCCCAACCCCCAATTACTTTATAATTGTGTTCACATTCACTAGAACCAATAAATATATTGTTATAATAACTTGTTTTCTCCCTGTGGAGACAGAGTTTCCCTTTCTTTTCAAAGTCCAGTAACATAGCAGCATGAGTTTTGCCATTCAAGGTGTACTCTTTATTTTCTGCCCATTTAGGAATCTTTTGTTTCTGTTCTGTAGTTTTTCTTTGAAAATCCTCTCTCCTTTTCTCAACTAAATTCAAAAATATGTTCTCTTCTTCATGTAAAATGCATGTTAAATTACTCTTGTGTGCCTCAGCTATATCTTTTGTACCTTTTGTTAGAAAATATTCTCCCATATGACGAGCTATGTTACCTTTACTATATACAGAATTCAGGTTATTATGAATAGGAAGTTCAGAGAAAATCACATCTAGATTAGAATAATACTATTATAAGGGCCCTCTATTATAAAATAAGCTACCTAAAATACTACATGAAATACCATAAGTCAGGGGCAAATGATGATAAGTGACGCCTTCCGCTACAGACATACGTAGCAATTGCTTATTTCCATTGTCTCTACATAGTGTACTAATAGATTTGCGAATACATTCAAATGTGTTTTATTTCTAACTTTATCGTAATGCAATCCTTCCTCATCTGATGCTTCTACTTCTTTTCTTTGCTGCCTAACATTGTCTACATTTCCATATGTGTCTAATTTCTGAGGGCATCTACCTTCTCATGAATAATAGTATCATTCTTTTCACTTTTACTCATTAGATAAGGAATAGCTACTAACCATACTATGAGTATTATTACTACACTACATGTGCATATTCTACAGCATGTTTTTAAGCAATTTCTTTACAGTTACTATTAACAGTATGATCAGCCATTTTTCGATTAAGGAGACTAAGCCCCTCTTTGAGACTTTTTCACAGAATTTCAACATGTGAAATTTTCAAGTTGGTCTTACTTCTTCGTCTGTTGGTTCATCAATTAGTTCATCATTATCTTCATCGCTCAGTTCTAATTTTTCAAGATTTTCAAGAATGACATAAGTCCATTCAGGGCCTCTGAACTTATTATTCAGTCTTTTCAAACGCGGACTTCTTTTTTTGGTTGTTCTGTGGAAAACCTAGTTTAACTTGATATTTTGTTTACTTGTTCTGGTTCTTCATTTATTGATTCGAGACTACATTTTAATTTCTTAACAAAACCTGGCCAATTATCTCCATTTCCGAGTCTTTTAGCTGGCACTAGGCTTTGTTTTTCTTCAATTGTTCCTTTTTTTTTATTCAGTTGTGGCACAATTTGTTAATCTTCGTCATCTGTATCCCTCTCTATCTGACTTGGTCCAGGTCTTTCTTATGTTTCCTCTGCCTGGATACTAATCTGGCCTTGTTCAGGTATATGCTGCAATTGACTTTTATCTGGTTTGTTTTCTTCTTCCTGAACACATTTGTCTACATCTATCTGATCCTGCTCAGGTATCTCGATCTCTTGCTTTTCTAATTCCTGAGCTCTCGCCCTTTTACCTATCTGTCCCCTCTCAGACTCTGGAACTGTGACAGGTATTTGGAATGTCTGAGTATTTTGATATTTCCTTATCTGTTCCTCCTCAGAATTACTTTTGGCTTTGATTATTGTAATCTGCGTACGTTCTTTTATTCCTGACTCATCTTCACTATCATTCTGTCTATCTAAGTATGTTTGGCTTCTGGTTCTCACAACATCTACATGAATGTAAATTACTGTAATCCATTCATCCTGACTGGTGCTCGGTTGTTCATCATCAACTACTTCGGAATCACTTTCTCGAGACCCCTCAGTTTCACAACCTTCAGCTTCAGTTTCATCAGGTTCAGCCTCTCTTTTTGTATGGCTCGCATGGATCCAATTCGGAACTACTTTAGGACTCAAGCCTGGTTTTCTGTCTGGAATGTTTCTGAGTCCCATCAGAACAAGAGGTAAAGCATCTGGCCATTCTAATCGAGTTGATTCATAAATCTTTCCCAATCTTGATTTAATTGTGCCATTCAGTTGTTTTACCACTCCACAAGCCTCTGAGTGGTATGCACAATGCAACTTTTGCTCAATTTTAAATGCTTCACAGATTAGACCAATTATTTCATTATTGAAATGTCTTCCTTGGTCTGATTCAATCATTACTGGAAAACCGAAACATGGTATGAGCTCTCTAATTAGTCATTTTGCTACTGTGATGCTATCATTCCTACGTGTAGGGTAAGCCTCCACCCATTTTGAAAATAGGCAGATAATGACAAGAATGTACTTCATTCCTCTGCAAGGGGGTAACTGAATGAAATCAATCTGAAGTCAAATAAAAGGACCTTCTGCCTTACCAATCTTTCCTGACAACACTACAGTTCTTTTCCCAGGATTCATTTGTTGGCACACCAAATACCTATGGCAAAGATTCTCTGCAATTTTCCTGAACCTTGCATTGAACCAAGTTTGTCTAAATAGTGTTAGCATAGCACCTCACCCTAGATGAGAATCACCATGATACATCCTAGCCATAGGAACAAGCATACGGTTTGGCAACAGGCCTCCCATCAAGGAAAACAATGACACCATCTTCAGCCCTTCTCTGACATCATATTTTTGCCCACTCTTCCTTTTCTTCCTGGTCTGCATCATTTTGCAAATCTTTCACTTCTTCCCACGTTTTCACTCTCTCAAGCAACATAAGTTGGCAGCTGTTTCTCTTTGGTTCAATTTTGGTATTTATTGCCATTTTCTTTTTGGCAAAATATTGAGCTAGTTGGTCAGCATATTGATTACCTGCTGTCACTTTGTCATTGCCAGATTGGTGAGCAGCACACTTGACCACAGCTACAGTTTCTGGTAATTGGATTGCTTTTAGCAAATCTTTCACAAATTTTCCATTTTTTATAGGAGTACCTGATGAAGTCAGAAACTCTCTTTGCATCTCGAATTGGCCAAAATCATGTACAACTCCATAGCAATACTGACTATCAGTAATTTACAAGCTTTTGTCAACACAATTAATTCTGCTACCTGTGCAGATTTTACTCCAGGTAAATATGATGCTTCAACTGGACTCCATAAAGTGCAAACTGCATAAGAAGTACTCAAACCTCCTTCCTCATGTCGCATACATGAACCATCTACAAATAGCTCATGTTCTGAATTTATTAGTGGCTCCTCTCATATATCTGGTTGTGGTTTAGTACAATATTCTGTAAGATCAATAAAATTATGTTCGATTTCATTTTTGACTTCTGCAAATTGTGATTCAGGTAACAATGTTGCTGGGTTCAGAATATTACATCTAGCAAATGTCACATTTTCTGCACCTACAAGAATTCGTTCATATTTAGTCAGCCGACTATGTGTTAGGTACTGAGTTTTTGTCCTGGTCAATAAAATCACAACTGCATGTGGAACATACACTGTTACTGGATGCCCCATGATAATAGACTCACTTTGCTCAAGACTTGCACAAGTTGCTGCTACTGCTTTCAGACATCCTGGCAATGCTGCTGCCACTGGATCCAGAGTAGAGGAAAAATATGCAACAGGGCGTCTCATCAGACCATGAGTCTGAGTCAAAACTGAAAGTGCACAATTGTCTCGTGTATCGCAAAATAATGCAAAATCTTTTGAGTAGTCAGGCATCCCTAATGCTGGTGCTGAACACAGACAATCTCGTAACTTTAAGAAAGATGACATGCTTTTTCATCCCATTCTACTGCGTCCTTCGCTCTTTTTCTTGTCATTTGTATCAATGGTTTTGCTAAAACTGCAAATCCCACAATCCATTGCCTACAATAACCTAACACTCCAAGAAACATTCTGATTTCTTTCTGTGTTTGAGGTAGATTCATGTGTTGAATTATTCTGATTCTTTCAGATGTAACCCTTCTGACGCCTCTCTCTATCTGGTGGTCCAGATATTTTACTGATGTAGAAGAATATTGCAATTTTTCAGGTGATACTTTGTGTCCACCTTTACCTAAGTGATTCAGCAAAGCAATTGTATCAGTAACACAGTCTTTTCGAATCTTAGATGCCACTAGTAGGACATCTATATACTGTACCAAAACTGACTGTCCGGGCAATATTAGAGATTCAAGACATTTTTTCAAGATCTGATTAAAGATCGATGGACTTTCTGTGTACCCCTTAGGGACGCGATTCCAAATGTAGATATGATCAACGAATTTGAACGAGAAAAGATATTTACTATCCGGGTGCAGTGATATTGAGAAAAATGTGTGACAAAGGTCAATTACGGTGAACCAGCCTGATGCCCATGGTATTTGTTATAAAATCACAGCAGGGTTTGGTAAAACTGGACAACATGTGACAACAATTTTATTTATTTTTCGGAGGTCCTGTACGACACTGTATTTTCCGCTTGGTTTCTTGATGCCAATTATTGGTGATTTACGTGGACTGCTCATTATTTCCTGCAAAATTTCTGCTTCCACTAGACGTTTTATTTCTAATGCAACTCCTACATTTATTTCTGGGCTCATTTTGTACTGTTGAATATTTGGATAAACTGCACCTTCTTTAACTGTGACTTTAACTGGGTCAACATTTGCCATTAATCCTACATCTTTTTCTGTGAAATCCCACACTTTAGGATGTACTATATGTTGTAATTCTTTTGGCAAGTCTTCAATAGTAAACTTTGGTTTTTCAGTTGTTTCTTGTTTTGCTAACATGATTTTATAAATTCTGTCTTCATCTGGGGTTTGAATTTCAACACTATTTGGTGTACAAAAGATAGTGCAATTCATTTTGCACAGCAACTCCCTACCTAACAGATTTACAGGACGAGAGTCCCATACGACAAATTCATGCATTTCAATAAAATTGCCTAGTTTGACTTCCATTGGTTCTGTAACTGGGGTACTAATTTGTTTATTAGAAATGCCCACTACTTGAATCGCTTCTTCCGAGAGGGATAGGTATGGAATGTCTGCTGTTCTTACAGTAGAATGGTTAGCTCCAGTATCCAACAGGAAAGTAACATCATTTCCTTCAACCTTTCCCTCAATGTATGGACCTGACTGATCTACCTGCAAGGATGCACCAAGTACGTACTCCTCGTCCTCCCCCCTCAGGCAGCGTCAGAAACTGTCTTCATCAAAGTAAGAATCGCTCAAAAGAAATTGGGGTGTCACTGTGTCCTTTTTACCACTTCCTTCCCAACTGGTGGTATCTATACTGTATGCTGGTTGACTCCCAGGGTTTGGCATAGGCGCTAATGGTAACGGATTTTTTATTACCTGTTTTTGCTGCTTTTTCGATACCTCATTCTGCATCTGTGAATTCAAATTATTATTATTATTTAGCACAGCCTTACACTCGTTCTTCCAATGCCCCAACTTGCTGCACCCATGACAAGGACATTTTTTCTTAGCTTCTTCTCGATTAAATTTAGGTCTAGGTTTATTATCATTTCAATCTCCTTGACTCTGCATATTTTTCAATTGTTGTTCTTGTTGTTCTACTAATTTTATCTGTGCACACATTACTTTTACTTCCAATTTCTTTCGTTTATTGTTCAATTCATCTTCACAATATTTTGCATATTTCAGTATTTCATCTACAGGTTTGGCCTGCCAACAGATTTTATTATGCTTAATCCATTGTGAAATTTCTGGTCTTAATCCAGACACAAACCGATAGATAAAATGCATCATATCTTTGGTGTCAATATTTTCTAAACCACTATACTGTTTAAAAACCTGTAAAAGACGTTCATAATATGCATGCACAGATTGAGCTTTGCTCTGGGTAGTTCTGTCTATTCTAGTCCAATCTGTCTCTTTTGATGGTTCTTTCCTTTTCAATTACAGTATAACCTGATTATACTTTCTCATCACCTCATCTGATGGTGCTCCTGTTTTCAGGTCTCCAGGATACTCATCATTTGGCCAGTTTACTGCAAATGTACATTCTGTCCAAAAATCGACAGGAACATGTTAGGGTTTGTGCACTGCAAAGAGCATGTCCCCTCTCATTGCACTAGTGGTCTCTGTAATAGCTCTCTTTAAACTTACTACTGAAAGCCTTTCTTGTTATCTCAGCCCCTCCCTAGGACATCTGTGTATGTTGCTCAATGTATTTCACAAGTTTGGACATTTCTGTCTTGTTTGCACATGGGACCTTGCTTTTACCAAGGCTTATTTAGAAAACATTGGACCTTGCTTTTACCGAGGCTTATTTAGAACACTCCTCCCTAGGCCATGTGTTACTTCAACTCATTAGCATAATAACTGAAGCTCTGCACACCTGCTTGTGAGAACCACACCAAGTTCTTCGAACCACACCCAGCTCTTCGAACCACACCCAGCCCTGTCTATAAAAGGGAGCCCCTGAGCCCCACCCAGTGCTTGTGCTCGTCTACCTCCCACTTACCTGAGAACAGATCCTTCGGCACTGGCACTCCTGCTCTCTCCAGACCTTCATTGACTTCAACGGGCGCGGCTTCTGGCTCTTCCTTCTTCTGGTTTCCAGCTACTTCTTGCCTCAGTCCCTCTTCTGTCCATTGCAATCGACCTGCAAAAGAGAAAGAGGTCAAGGTTAGACGGATCAGTATCCATTTTCAGCAACAAGTAAGTGCAAAACCTTTTATTACCTGAAAGAACTTTATCGGCAATTTCTGGATTTATGTAAAGACAACTTGGAACAAGATATCTCCCACGAACTTTGTGGTTCAAACCCTTTGTTACAAGAATACTTTGTGGAATTTTGTGAAATAAGCGTTGTTTTACATGGAACTTTTTTAAGAATCGAACAGAGGAAACCATTGACAGCAAGGCAAACAGTGAATCAAGGACTTGCACAAATTACCTGCTGTATTTTGATGTAAAAGTACAGTATTTGTTTTATAAAAAGTCTGGAAATGTGTGAAAAGTGAGTTTGCTATTAAGAATTTAGGCTTTATTTATATTAAGGTGAATGTTAGACGTTGGTAATTCTGGTAATGGTATTCATTTGATTTTACAGAAGTTTTACAGTAATAGAAAGCACATCCCAGAACAGTAACACATTCCAAACCTGGAAGCTTGAGACCAGGATCCAAGAGGAACACATTTAGGGATAGGTTGCACTTATCTGTTCTTTGTTTATGTTTCATTAGGCACCAGTTTCTACAGAAGTCAGAGAGGGCCACAGATTTTAGCAACTCTTTTTTTATTTTTTCCACTTCCCCCTTCCCTTGAGCTTCTGGTTCTTAGTGCACTGTTTCAAAACTAGTGTGCTGGAACAAGCAGTTTCAGGGTGGGGTTGGACTGTCTTCAACCTCCATCAGAACTGAACAGAAACTCAGGTGAGCTGGGCTTTGACAGAAGCACAAGCCTTTAAAATATTCAGTTCTGTTGGATGATTAATGCCGGGGAAGAAACAGAGGGCATTGACGCCACGGATATGGCGTAGGCCCTAAACGAGGACTTGGCCCATAATGAATCAGTGTCTGGCATCTTGCAACATATGCAAGAGGAAATAGGGAAAGTAAAGTTTGAAAACACCTTTTTAAAACAGGATTTAAGCAGGTATAAACCTAGGGAATCTCAGTGGAACACAGCTTTTACGCCTTTTTTAAAACCTCTTCAGAGACAGGGTCGCAAGCAAAACATGCAACTTCCCCCCCCCCCAGTTGAGGTTATTGTTAATGTTCCTAATGCTGTGCATTTAGCAGCACCTGAACGTTTTCATGGAGATAGTAACAAATTCCATGTTTTTATCAATGAATGTCAATTACACTTCGTTTGTAAACCACAACAGTTCCCTACTGATGCTACGAAAGTGGCATTCGTCTTGTCTTATTTGGGTGGTACAGCAGCCAATTGGTCAATTCCTTTCATGTATATAGATGATCCCATCCTCCATAATTGGAATAAATCGATAATGTGCTTTTAAATCTTAAACAAGGTAACAAGGATTTATTGACCTATCTCACTAGTTGTAATCAATTACTCACCGAGACACGTTGGCCAGAAGAAAAGCGTGTCTCCCTTTTTCATAAAGGTTTGAGAGACGAGTTAAAAGACGCGCTGGCTCATATCGTTGATTTGCCAGAAGACTATTCTGACTTTGTAGATTTAGTCGTGAAATTGCAACACAGACTAGGAGAAAGAAAGGGAGATAAATCCAAACTGGAATCGCGGTTAACTTTTATTAGACATGAGAAGAAAGACACAGCGATAGTTTATAGAGATAATCTTACATGTCGGACACAAGAGGGAGGAATTGCGGACTGCGAAAGCGTCTATTTTTGCTTTCAAATTACGCCAAACAAATCCCTCTCAGGTTTTCTTATATAACGCCCGCCCCGAAGCCTAGGAGATTTTGCAGGCTCATTGCTAGAGACCACTATTACTTCCTGTACTGAGACATCCAACTTAATTTTACTAGGAGATCTAAATCTTCATTTTGATGATCACGCTGATAAAATTGCAAGTGACCTTATATCAGAATTGAAGGCATTCGACCTCTATTTAAAAAACTCTGAGGCGACGCACGTTAAAGGACATCTTTTAGACCCAGTTTTCACCAACATCTCTAAAATAGAAATTTCACCCCCACTCCCACTACCATGGACTGATCACTCTCTCATCCAGTTCACATGGCAAACCAATTCAGTCACTCCCCAAGTTCAAGTACTTCGAACCCAGGAGAGAATATGTTCCAAACTCTCATTCGAGAACTGGACTCGGGAATTAAAACAATCTGCCCTCTCGCGGACCCTGACCCCGTGAAAGCAGACGCAAACTTTACCAGGTGGCTAACCACCACTCTTGATTCAGTTGCACCCAAGAAAACTTTGAAGAAAAAAAGTAAAATCTTTAAATCCCCATGGTACTCCCAAGAATTAAGGAACCTAAGAAAAATGTGCAAAACCCTGGAGCCGAAATGGAGGAAGGGCTGGGACCCCCTCAACAAAGAGAAATACAAAATAGCCATGAGGACCTATAAGTCAGCTCGGAAAACAGCCCAAGCCTCTTTCTTTGAAGAGAAAATTAAATCTGCCTCCAACTCGTCCCGGGAGACCTATAAAATAGTAAGAGAGTTACTTAAAATACCCAATTCCCCTCAATACAGATGTAATCAAGTAGCAGCTTTCTTTGAGAGCAAAATAACAAATATTCTACAATCCCTTCCGCCAAAATCTGACAGCAATACTCCTGCGGCTCTTACTGCCACAACTATAGGCCCCACCCTCGACAGTGTTAACCAGATATCCAATGAAGACTTCCTGAAGGCTCTTACAAGCATGAAAAGTGGATCCCCGAATGACCCAGCCCCTATTCACATCATTCAGCAGGTGGGACCTACCATCTCGCACCTGGCCACTGACCTTATTAATGCCTCATTTAACCAAGGAGTGGTTCCCCCTAATTGGAAACACGCAGTAGTTAAAGCCCTGCAGAAGAAACCAGGACTTGACCCACAAGATTTCGCAAACCTTCGAACATTCTCCCTTTTGCCAGGTTTGAGTAAGATTGCAGAGAAGTCGGTTAATCAACAACTCTCGGCCTTCCTAGAAACTAACAATCTACTTCGCCCCTCACAAACAGGATTTCGCCCGGGTCAAGGGACTGAGACTGCTCTTTTGACAGTGGTCGAAGAAGCTAGGTGCATCTTGGATTCAGGAGGATCGGCTTTACCGATCCTCCTGGATCTAAGCGCTGCATTTGACACTGTAGATCACGAGATCTTGATCCAGCGTCTCCTTAACTTAGGGGTAAGAGACACCGCATTATGTTGGCTCACATCCTTCCTGAAGGACAGAACCTTCCAGGTTTGAGAAGGGAATGTGCGATCCAAGTCCTTCCCCCTCCAGTGCGGGGTTCCTCAGGGCTCTTCATTGAGCCCGACATTATTTAACATTTATATGGCCCTCCTGGAGGATGTGGTCACTCCCTTTGGGATAAAAGCCGTCACATACGCTGACGACACCCAAATGGTTGTCTCACTCTCACTGGAAACAGATAAACTTAGAAACCTGCATGACTGTCTTGAGGGAATCCATAATTGGATGTGTGACTCGAGACTTAAATTAAACGGCTCAAAAACAGAGCTCATGCTTCTGAGTCATCGAATAACATCCCTTCCCACCTCTAGGGGGCCATCATGTCTAGGAGCTCTTCCACAACCTAAGACAGAACTCAAAAGCCTGGGGTTCTGGTTGGAGCAAGACCTCTCTTTGAAAACTCAGGCCAAAAAGACGGCTGGTACCTGCGTGGGCCTACTTCGCTCAGCTCGGAAGATTCTCCCCCTACTCCCGACACAGTCCCAAAAATTGCTCATTCAAGGCCTCATCCTATCGAGATTAGATTACAGCAACGCCCTTTTCATGGCTGCCCCAGAATCCACTATTAACATCCTTCAGCGAACCCAAAACGCAGCAGCGAGGCTATTGACAGGCACCGCTCTGGGAGCATCAGCAAAAGCAGCGCTTAGAGCTCTCCACTGGTTGCCGATCCGAGAAAGGATCAAATTTAAGGCTCTGTGTATCACTCACAGATCCCTGCAGGGTAAAGGGCCCCCTATGCTGAGGACTATGCTCTTCCCCTACAAACTGGCCAGATCCCTGCGCTCATCTCAAGGTAACTTGGCCACTGTTCACAGAGCCAAGAAGGCCCGCACCGGAGGGCGACGTTTCTCGGTCACAACAGCAACCCTGTGGTATTCTCTGCCAAACCGGATGCGATCTGAACCGAACTATATTAAGTTTCGCAAACTGCTAAAGACATACCTTTTCCCACAATAATTTTAAAATTCATTTCCTTCACTCCTCCGTTTTCTCCTCAGTTTTTCCATTGCACTCTCAGCGCTGGGACGCTCTTGGGCAGCCATGCGCTCTATAAATCCTTTTTCGTTTCATTTCATTTCATTCATAATAAACTCCCTGAACCTGAGCCTATGCAAATAGGGACACTCAGAGGTCCACTCACGTCAGAGGAAAAAGAAAGAAGGAGAAAACTTCAATTATGTTTATATTGTGGCAAGGCAGGACATTTTGACAGAGAATGTCCAGTAAAACCTAATACTTCACGAAAGGGTACTGTTTCCTCTATCTCCTCAACTTAGTCGGGAAACAATTAAGCTTGACAAGGGGGGAAGTTACTTGTTCGAGAAAACATCTTAATCAAACCTCTAATTCTGCAGCCTTCATGGTACCGCACATACCTAGACATTTCATAATTCTTTTTAATTGTTACTACCCAAGTTAGACATTCTCTCCCTGTCCTACTGGACTCAGGAGCAACAGGAAATGTTGTGGATAATAAGTTAGCTAACACATTAGGTCTTCCTATTTGCCTAAAGCCTTGTCCAGAAGCAGTATGTGCAGTGGATGGGTCAGAATTGACCTCTGGATTAATCACAAAACAAACAAGTCCCCTTGTCATGATCTGTCAAAACGGGCACACAGAGATGATTAGCTTTGATCTGATAGATACCCCTAATTTTGGCTTGTTTCTCTGGATACCCTGGTTAACAACTCATAACCCAAAAATTGATTGGGTGAACAGAACAGTTACTTTGGATTCCTCATTCTGTAGAACCAATTGCTATCAAGAAGTAGGTACAGAACAGGGCTCAGTAATACACTGTGCTAGTGTTACACAAGATGAACCAAGTCTCCCTCCTGAATATTCTGACTTTAACCCCTTCGATGCTGATGACGAGCTCAGCTCGTCATCAGCTACGGCGCTCGTATGCTGATGACGAGCTGAGCTCGTCATGTAACGTGGGTTTTCGAAAAACCCAGCACACAGCGGAAAAAACCGCTAGCGCGCAAGGGGTTAAAGACGTTTTTGATCCAGTGAAGGCTAGTGTGTTACCCCCACATCGGTCATATGACTGCCGTATAGATCTCATCCCAGGGGCCCCTTTACCTAATAACAGAGTATATGCTTTGACTGACGAAGAGACCAAATACTTAAGAACCTACCTAGACGACCTACTACAGTCTGGGTTCATCCGACATTCCACATCTCCGGTGTCATCTCCACTTTTTTTATCCCGAAGCCGGATAAATCTCTGTGCGCGTGTATCAACTATAGAGGACTAAATAAGGCTACAATAAAAAAGAAATATCCTCTTCCTCTAATACCTGTGTTGTTGGATCAATTAAGACATTCTACTGTATACACTAAACTAGATATGTGGGGAACTTACCACCTGGTCCGAATAAAAGAGGGGGATGAGTGGAAGACAGCTTTCAAGACAAAGTTTGATCTATTTGAGTACACAGTAATGCCCTTTGGGTTGTGTAATGCCCCTGCGGCCTTTCAATTCTTTATAAATGAGGTCCTTCACGAATTCCTGGACGTTTGTGTCATAGTATACATAGACGACATCCTCATTTACTCTAAGAACCCGGAAGAACATACCCAACATGTTCGTGCAGTATTATCAAAGTTAAAAGAAAATCATCTCTTTTCTAAATTAGAAAAATGTACTTTTAATGTCAGCAAACTGGACTTTTTAGGATACTGCCTGTCACCTCAAGAAATAATTATGGATGAAAAGAAAATTAGTGCTATTACTGATTGGCCAGAACCATCATCTGTGAATGATGTTCAGAAATTTCTGGGTTTCGCCAATTTTTATACAAGGTTTATTTCTCATTTTGCAGATATTGCGGCCCCAATAACCACCTTGTTGCGGAAAGGGCAACGATTTCTTTGGTCTGATGAGGCGGCTCATGCCTTTCAACTCCTGAAACAAAAGTTCACTTCATCCCCAATTCTGAAACATTCTGATCCTGATTGCCATTTTTTGTCGAAGCGGATGCTTCACAAGTAGCTTTAGGAGGAGTTCTCTCTCAACGAGATGCAATAGATGGCCAATTACATCCTATAGCCTTCTATTTCAAAAAGTTATTAGCAGCTGAACAAAATTACACTGTGGCTAAAAGAGAACTATTAGCTATCAAAGTAGCCTTTTCTGAATGGAGGCACCATTTAATGGGAGGCAAGTACCCTGTTACCATCTTTTCTGACCATAGGAACCTACAGTTCTTTGGATCACTAAAAGCATTAACTCCACGTCAGATGCGCTGGTTAAATTTTTTTAGTACATTTGACTTCATTATAACCTATAGACCAGGTGCACGACAAATTCAATCTGATGTGTTATCTAGATACGGACATACCTCAGACATGAAACAAGACAAAATAGGAGAACCCATTATTCCTCCCCAAAAACCTTTGGCACCAGTACAACAGAAGGATTTCATCACAGATCTATATAATGCACACATGCAAATGGCACCTCAAGATTGGTTAAAGGATTCCCATAACTCAATACAACGAGGTTTATTGTATCACGACAACATGCTGTTAGTGCCCACCACAGAAATACAAACACAGGTGATAATTTGGCATCACGCCTCACCGTTGGCAGGTCATCCTGGCTGGGTAAAAACCCTGGAAAATGTGCGAAAACACTTTTGGTGGGACAATATGAGTAAGGACATTAAGCAATTTGTCACTACCTGTCCAGTTTGTGCAAGACATAAATCTTCTCATAAGGCCCCTGACGGTTTGTTAATACCAATGCCATCACCCAAACAACCTTGGCACACTGTGAGTGTAGACTTAATTGTAGGTTTACCACCAGTAAAATCCTTCACAACAGTATTAGTGATAGTGGATTTTTTGTCTAAAATGGCACATTATGTACCATTACGGAAATTGCAAACTGCAGCATAATTTGCCGATATTTTTATAAGAGTAATTGTGCGTTTACATGGTTTGCCAAGTAAAGTGGTGTCAGACCGAGGTAGCCAGTTCAACCCTAGATTTTGGAAAAAATTATGCGAAAAACTGAAAATAGATGTGGCATTATCCACTGCTTTCCATCCAGAAACAGATGGACAAACTGAACGACTGAACCAAACCTTACTTCAAACGCTACGTTGTTTATTGGCTGATTATTCTAGTGAATGGTTGGAAGCTCTCCCTGTAGCAGAGTTTGTTTATAATAATAATACTGAGCATGCAGCTTTACTTTGCTCACCATTCTATTTCATGCAGGGGTATCATCTGAGAGCTAAACCCATTTTATTAGAAGATTCCCTGTTGCCTACAGTAACAGATAGACTAACGAGTTTAGGTGACAGACAAGACAAGGCCAGGAAACATTTATTAAAGTACAAAGAAAGCATGAAAAGACAAGCATACAAACACGGATCTGAGGCCCCATTGTATAAAATCGGTGACAAAGTATGGCTCTCCACAAAGAACCTAAATATAGAGGGATCCCGAAAGCTACAACCATGTTTCATTGGACCCTTTAGTATAACTGCCATACTAAACCCGGTAACAGTAAAATTGGACTTACCAAAAACATACCCAGTACATGCTACATTCCATGTGTCCTTGCTTAAGCCGTACAACCCAAATACCCGACCCGAACCACCACCTCCACCCATACCAATTAAGGGAAATCTAGAATGTGAAGTGAAAAGCATAAAAGACGCAAAAAGAATTCACGGACGTCTGTTTTATTTAGTCGAATGGAAAGGATATGACAAAACTGAGAATTCATGGGAACCAGCGTCCTATGTACATGCCCCACGATTGATTCGACAGTTTTATCTAAAAACTCCAGGGAAACCCCGTCCAGTAGGATGGCCTTTGAGGGGGGCGACTGTTAGGGTTTGTGCACAGCAAAGAGCATGTCCCCTCTCATTGAATAGTGGCCTCTGTAATAGCTCTCTTTAAACATACTACTGAAAGCCTTTCTTGTTATCTCAGCCCCTCTCTAAGACTTCTGTGTATGTTGCTCAATGTATTCACAAATTTGGACATTGCTGTCTTGTTTGCACATTGGACCTTGCTTTTACCAAGGCTTATTTAGAAAACATTGAACCTTGCTTTTACCAAGGCTTATTTAGAACACTCCTCCCTAGGCCATGTGTTACTTCAACTCATTAGCATAATAACTGAAGCTCTGCACACCTGCTTGTGAAAACCACCCCCAGTTCTTCGAACCACACCCAGCTCTTCGAACCACACCAAGCCCTGTCTATAAAAAGCAGCCCCTGAGCCTCACCCAGTGCTTGTGCTCGCCTACCTCCCACTTACCTGAGAACAGATCCTTTGGCGCTGGCACTCATGCTCTCTCCAGACCTTCATTGATTTCAACGGGCCCTTCTGGCTCTTCCTTCTTCTGGTTTCCGGCTACTTCTTGCCTCAGTCCCTCTTCTGTCCACTGCAATCGACCTGCAAAAGAGAAAGAGGTCAAGGTTGGACTGATCAGTATTCCTTTTCAGCAACAAGTAAGTGCAAAACCTTTTATTACCTGAAAGAACTTTATCTGCGATTTCTGGATTCATGTAAAGACAATTTGGAACAAGATATCTCCCACGAACTTTGTGGTTCAAACCCTTTGTCACAAGAATACTTTGTGGAACTTTGTGAAATAAACATTGTTTAACATGGAACTTTTTTAAGAATCAAACAGAGGAAACCATTGACAGCAAGGCAATCAGTAAATCAAGGACTTGCACAAATTACCTGCTGTTTTTTGATGTAAAAGTACAGTATTTGTTTTATAAAAAGTCTGGAAATGTGTGAAAAGTGAGTTTGCTATTAAGAATTTAGGCTTTTTAAGGGGGCGGAGCCAGGTCGGCGACCAAGATGGTCACCCGGGCTCCCGGCTCCGTCGACCTTCTCCCCCTACTGCCGGATCCAGCTGTCGAGGCGGCACTGCCGATGTATTCTTGGACGTCGGAGAGGGACCTGACCCGCCGAGAGTGACTCCGGAGGCTCTTCGAGCTCTGGGGACGGAGCTATGTCCTCCCGGTCGGTGTGGCCTACGCGAGTCCCGGAGCCGGGACCTCGCGTGATACTGCTGCCGGCTGCTAGTGGAATGACAACGGCCAGGAAGACCCGGAAAATGCCGGTCACCCGCCGAGGCGTTCTGCCCTACCCCGAACGTGAACCTAGCTTTCGCTGCTGTGTGCCGTCCCCCCATGCCGGACGGAGCCCCCCATCCCCTGACTGCTGCCTTGCAGAACGAGGACAAGCGACGCCGCTCTTTGTCTCCCTGATGGAGCTTTGCGCGACCCGCTTACAGCTGACTGTATCCCGCACTTCAGGTGATCGGAGCCGGTTGATACATGGCGATTTGGCATCGCTCGGATGTACTGGGTGGCATGGATGGGACCATCGGTGGGGAAGTGGAGATGGCTACCACATCGTGTGCAACCGGGGGGACGCTCGGACAATGCACAAGATGGCGGCTCTGGTGTGGGCTCCGGCGGCACTTATGCCGTGAGCCCCGTTTGGAAGCATCGTCCTCATGGAGCCCTACCCACCCGTGGTGATGGCGACGCGCATTTCAACCGGAGCGCGGAGATCGTATGCCCCCCCCCCCCCCCCGTGTACTGACAGCACAAAGTGTGGATTGGGTTAACATGGCGATCAGACCCCGGCGCATGTGGAAGTACGAGAGAGCCTGATTCCGGTATTTTCTCCATGTGAGTTTGGTTAGTGACTCCCTCTACAATTTCTGGTGAGACCCGGATGGGTGTATCTACACGACCCTACATGTTGCTGATAAGTGAGAGTTTTGTGCTTGGGGACTCCTGGGTCGTTACAAAGCGAATCGTCGGAATGGCGCCTGGTCCATGGGTACATGTAGTGGTCGGGGATTCCATCGGATGTGAGGCTCGTGGGGTCTCATCTGTTGCCCTTTCCCCGATGGCTGATGTCATCATGCAACCCGGACAAAGCAAACTGCACACTCTTTCTGAACCGGACTTTGTCTTGCTGCTCGGGAAATGGTCGTTGGCTGTGAACGGCTTTGGAGCGTGTCGTGTCCTGGTGTACTGCAAGATTTCCTGCCTTCCTCCGGGCATCCCTGCCTATTGTACTTCTGGTACTTTGATTGTTTGGATATGCATTGAACTGACTGGGACACGTCTCTGATTATGGCCGAGTGGGTCTGGGTTGCAAAATGGTGATTGTCTTCTTCAGTTGCTGAAAGGGGGGGCCCTTATCGAGGTTGGGTGACTGGGTGAGCTGGCGTGGCGACTGCTGTCCTGTTTCGGTTGGTGTCCTGGATATTTTGCAACAGCGCTGTTATAATTGTAAGCTACGCGAGGGGCCAGGGGCCTGTACTGGGGACCCCCGATATATCTTTTTCTTTTATTCTTCCTCTCTCTTCTATATTTCGGGTTCCACACACTGGGCGACAGGCACGCTGCTAAGGGGGAGGCCGTAGCCGTAGGCAGGGGTGCAGGGTGGGGGGTTAGGGGAGGGGTACTACTGTTTTTTCCTTTGTCTGTTTCTAGGGCCTCTTTTTTGTCTTTTGTTTCTCTCGGCTTTCCCTTTACTTTTCCTCTTCTTCTTCTCTTTCTGGGAACCGAGTAATAGGTTGCTCTCCGTACGTTCTAGTGGTTCAAATTACAAGGGTGGATGTCTTTGTAAAGTTTTACGTTACAGCGGGCGTACACTGTATTGGTGGGCGAAATGTACAGCTTATTGTTTATCCTGATTAATGTGCACTAGCGCCAACGTCCTGCCTGTAGTAGTCCTGACTGTGAATATCCTGATCTATGATAACCCCTTGCTTTGGTATTATTTGATTGTGCGGCACCAGATCCTGCTCCTTCCTAAAATTTAAAAGAAACCTCTTTAATCCTGGTACCAATATGGTACAGACATTATCCTGAGCTACAACGGGGCATTTGGGAGGCGGACTGTTGCATTCTTATGGCTTGATTGATTTGCTTTGACCGTCTCTGAACTAATGGCCGGCCGTGATGGTTGTAGGCCCATGATTGTAACTGCTATACGTAACAATAAAGGTTTACCAAAAATTAAAAAAATGAATTTAGGCTTTAGTTATATTAAGGTGAATGTTAGACGTTGGTAATTTTGATAATGATATTCGTTTGATTTTACAGAATTTTTACAGTAAGAGAAAGCACATCCCAGAACAGTAACACATTCCAAACCTGGAAGCTTGAGACCAGGATCCAAGAGGTACTTTTAGAAGAGAATTTCTAATAAGATTAAGGTTTAGTCAGGAACACATTTAGGGATAGGTTGCATTTATGTGTTCTTTGTTTTTGTTTCATAAGGCACCAGTTTCTACAGAAGTCAGAGAGGGCCGCAGATTTTAGCAACTCTTCTACAGTGGAAACGCAATAACGGTGTTGTCTCTCTTTTTTTATTTTTTCTTCCCCCTTCCCTTGAGCTTCTGGTTCTTAGTGCACTGTTTTAAAACTAGTGTGCTGGAACAAGCAGTTTCAGGGTGGGGTCGGACTGTCTTCAACCTCCATCAGAACTGAACAGAAACTCAGGTGAGCTGGGCTTTGACAGAACAACAATGTCGAATAATCCATCTAAACCTTTAATAGCACTTTTGAAACCAAATCTCTCGACCTGTCTGTACAAATCTGCAGGTTTCTCTCTGAGTTTTGGGAATTCATTTGTAAATGAGAATATATCTTGTCAGGACCATGGAACATGCACATAACCTCCACCTGGTATTTCTCTCATTGGACACAACCTTTCCACTTTTTCTGTTTCTTTCAACATATATTCTGATACAGTGCTTTTCCCTTGAGCTTTTTCCTTTTTCTTTAACCACCTAGCTTTCCATCTGTCTTCGTCACCCCATTTTTGCAACAATGTTAGCAGTTCTTTGATTTGTAATTTACAAATTGACACATTCATATTTTCTAAATCTTTGTCTGAAAATTCAGCTCGATATGGTTTCTGTAACACTTTTGATTTACCAATGTCAATTCCCATTTCACTTGCCAGACTCATTAATTTTTTATGAAATGTTTTTGTATTCCGGGTAATACTTCGACATATAAATAACAATTCATCTTCATTTAATGCACTCAATCGATCTAATCCCACATTTCCAGCAATCATTTCTTCTAGTTAAACTCTTAATTTAAAAATATCCAATGTCCTTGACTGTGATTTTGGTTTACCTATTTCTCGAGACCATCTTTCAATTTCTTCTGGAGTAACTACTGTTGCACTTCTCGTACCTGAAGAGCTTTCTATTTGTACTTCTCTAGTATTTACAGGTGTAGTTTTCCTAGCTGAGTTACCTACTGGTTCTCTTATAGGTAAATCCCTCGAAGAAATTTCTGACCCACATTCACTTGATTGGTCATCCAGTATTAATGTTTCTTTTCTTGATTGTACTACAGGTGTAGTTAGAACAGGAGATCGGGGACTGGGACTAGTCTGTTTTTCTCCATATAAAGGAGCAACTGGACCTATAGTTACTGGAATTGTCAAGGCTTCAGGACTGACATTTAACTGTGTAATTTTCTGAATTAATTAATTCCTTTGCTTAATTATTGCTTCTCGTTCCTTTTCCTGGAATGTTTGTTCTAATGATGCCTCATGTAATACTTATTTATTTATTTATTTGGACATTTTTAAAGCGCCTGGTGACGCCAGAAGGCGTGTCCCCGCGCTATGATAAGTGAGCAATTGCCATCCCCCCCTCCCCCAGGAACTACCTGCTAAAAAGGAAAGTTTTTAATTTTTTCCTAAACAGGGCCTCTGATGGCTCAAGACGCAAGTCTGGGGGCAAGACATTCCAGCACTTGGGAGCAAGGTATCTGAAAGATCTCCCCCCCATCCGCGCCTTCCTAACTCTGGGCACCACAAGTAGTCCCGTCTGAGAGGACCGTAAATTGCGGGTGGGCTCATAGTGGGACACCAAACTCTGAAGTGGCACAGGGGCTTTGCCGCTCAGAATGCGATGGCACGTTGAGAGGGCCTTAAACTCAACTCTCTTCTCCATCGGAAGCCAATGGAGAGCTTGGAGAGCGGGTTTAGAGGGAGACCTTCTCGGGAGTCTTAGCACGAGCCGTGCTGCGGCATTTTGGAGCACCTGAAGGCGCCCCATGACCTTGCCTGAGGCCCCCAAATAGAGCAGGTTACCATAGTCTAGGCGCGAGGTGACCAGGGCGTGCACCAGCGTCCTACGAGCCGAGATGGGAAGCAGATCAAGAACCTTCCTCAAAGTTCTCAAGACACCGAAACACACCCCTGTCACCCGGCCAACCTGCGGGCCAAAGGCGAGGTCCTTATCAAGCCACATGCCAAGATTCTTGGCCTCCAGGCTGGGAGTGGGGGCTTCACCTAGGCAGGGTGGCCACCACGCAGGCGACCACGCAGAAGGCCCGCCCCCCACCACGATCACCTCGGTCTTGCTACTGTTCAGTTTTAAACAGTGTGCGGACATCCAGGCTGCAAGATCTTGCATGCAGTTCCTGAAGATGTCCGCCGCAAGGCCGGGGGAACGAGACAGGGAGACGACCAACTGCGTGTCGTCGGCGTAGGACACCAGGTGGAGACCGTGGCCCTCCGCGATGGCTGCTAACGGGGAGACGTAGATATTGAATAAAGTCGGGCTCAGGGACGAACCCTGAGGTACGCCCTGGCCCAACTCGATCTCCCTCGAATAGCATTCTCCCATCCTGACTTGGAAGCATCTATCAGACAGGAAGGACTTAATCCAACCAAGCGCAGCACATGTGACCCCTCCTTCACTCAGACACTGTAGCAGGGTGGTATGTGCTACAGTGTCGAAAGCTGCACTTAAGTCGAGTAGGATCAGAGCCATAGTCTGGCCCTCATCCACACCCTGTCGGAGTGCCTCCACCGCCGCCAGAAGTGCAGATTCCGTTGAGTGACGGGGACGGAAGCCAAATTGTGAGTCGTGGAGTAGCGATGCCTCCTCCACGAACTGCATCAGTTGCGTGTTAGCAATTTTCTCCGCTATTTTGGCCATGTAGGGCAGAAGGGAAATGGGGCGGAGATTGTCGAATTTCTCGAAATTCACATTGGCCTTTTTTTGCAGGGGGAGTACAACTGCCCGCTTCCAAGCCCTGGGGACACTCTGGGACTGAAAAGAGGAATCGAGTAGATTGCGAACATAAGGTTCAAGCACCTGCAAGCTGCCCTTAAGCCGACTAGGGGTCGTCGGGTCTCTTGGAGAGCCAGATTTAATTGACCCGCAAATGCGGATTAGCTCTTCTGTGGGCGGGGTGAGGAAGGAGGTAAGCTTTCGTACTCCCGTCTTTTTGACACCCTTCCCCCATGTGGGAGCGTTTATTGCCTGCCGAGGAAAGGAATTGTAAAGGTGAACTAAAGAACTAAAGGTGTTTTTTTAGAATGGGGCACTAACATTTGTTTGATTCTGCTCTTCATTATAAGGTGGCAGATTTCTCATTAATAAATCCTCCAAGTAATCATCTTCTGGATCAGTACTTGACATTACATTTTTTGTTTTCTCAGTACTTTTACTCCCTGTTTGTTCCTCTAGAGCTCGGACAGGATATAATCCTTCATCTAACATGGACTGTCTCCATTGTTTCATCTGCTTATCTCTTGTCTCTTTTGGAAAGTTAGGATAAAATTTATTAATACTTTTATCACTTCTTAATCTGTCTAGTTCAAAAAGCCTCTATTTCCCATTCCTCCAATGCCTCATATTGGGTTAATCTAGGTCTTGGATCTAACTCATTCATGCGCGTTCTTAAATTATACAAAACTCTGCCATTAAAGGTACAATTTTCTGGAAATGCCAAACTACCATCATCTTTTGTATATTCTATCCAATTTTCCAAGCATATACAAGTATTGTGGCCCCTTTCGACCATCATGTATGATGATGGCGTGTTCTGTGGTGGAATAATAATCCCTTTTCTGATTTTAATCGGTTAATCCTTTTTAAAGACATTTTTAATTTTCTTGACAAATGACATTTTTCTTTTGTCTCCGTACATGATATAAGGTCGCCCTCTTATCATCGTCCTTTATCAACACCTAGATTTTTTCTATCTGGTCTATTTCCTATGAATTCTGGATCTAAATGGCACATATATTTTATGCCGCTTTACTTCGTAATGACACTCAGTTTGTTTACGAGAAACCTCCAATACCAAAATGTTTCTTATTTTCAATGACCAATCAACAATTAGAATCCAAAATATTTTCAACCAATGGTTGCGCTGCCTCACAGAGTTGTACATAGACATTCACCACAGTAACATAGTCCTTTGACTATGTTCATGAAGCAGGAATTACATGACTACACTCAGCAGACCGTCCGTGTATCCAACTCACATCGGCAGGAGCACACACCGCTAGGCCTGAAGAACCACCTTCATAGAGTAAGTCACATGAGAAGTGCGTTTAATGCATGCCTCGTATAATCGGTAACGATCATCAGCCCAGTACAAATCGCGGCATGGAGTTTATGAATATGCACCGTTAAGAACACTCACTATGCCGCACTGCTGAACTTAATTTCTTAGACACGATTCACCTAGATTCGCCTACGATCGCGTATGGCGGTACAGAGTTAATGAATAAAGAATGAGAGGTAGGTTCGCAACACAGGACTCCTGTAATCATAATCCGAACGGCAAGCACACCACCAAACGGCACTGATCATGTTTCGACACAAACCACACAAAGCGGTCGATTCCTATAACGCACATATATCAGGTTACTCACCATAGCCATTGTGTAGATATAGAATGTCAGGTTTTTAGACACATATGCTCCTCAAACAATAAGCAGTCTGCTCGATTTAAAGAAGTAGGCACCACGTACACACAGATGTAGATTAGCTACGTAGAAGTATAATCACACACCACCACACTACAAGGATTGCCAACCATCACCTGCATGATCATATTATGTTGTATTTACTTTGCATCCTCGTATATTGAACATGAAACTTTGATTTATAGATGAACATTTCCCTGATAAAGGCTAAATCCAGCCGAAATGCATTGGAAGGTGTATTAACATGGATTTAATCATAACAATGAACCCTCTTCAACGTCTACATGAGCCCCCTCGCGGCCATCGTACGCAAACACCACCTCAGCATAATCTCCTACGCCGACGACACCCAGCTGATCCTCTCCCTGACCAACGACCCCGCCGCCGCCAGAGCCAACCTGCACGAAGGGATGAAAGAGGTAGCCGAGTGGATGACGACCAGCCGCCTGAAACTGAACTCGGACAAGACGGAGGTCCTCATCCTGGGCTCCTCACCCTCCGCCTGGGACGACTCCTGGTGGCCTCCCGCCCTGGGCACCGCACCCAAACCGACAGACCATGCACGAAACCTGGGCTTCATCCTGGACTCCTCCCTCTCCATGACCAGGCAAGTCAACAGCGTCTCCTCGGCGTGCTTCAACATCCTACGCATGCTACGGAAGATCTTCTGGTGGATCCCCACAGAGACCAGGAAGACCGTCACCCAGGCCCTCGTCACCAGCCGACTGGACTACGGCAACGCCCTCTACGCCGGGACCACCGCCAAGCTCCAGAAGAGACTCCAGCGGATCCAAAACGCCTCAGCCAGACTCATCCTCGACATCCCACGATCCAGCCACATCTCCGGACATCTGAGAGACCTTCACTGGCTCCCCGTCAACAAGAGAATCACCTTCCGCCTCCTCACCCACGCACACAAAGCCCTACACGACCAAGGCCCGAGCTACCTCAACAGCCGAGTCAACTTCTACGCTCCCAAACGCCACCTCCGATCAGCCAACCACGCCCTCGCCGCCGTCCCCCGCATCCGAAGAGCGACTACAGGAGGAAGGTCCTTCTCCTACCTGGCCGCCAAGACCTGGAACTCCCTCCCGTCCGACCTGCGCCTGACCCAAGACCACCTCTCCTTCAGGAAGAAGCTGAAGACCTGGCTGTTCGAGCAGTAGCGGCACCCCCCCCCCCCCCCCCCAGCGCCTTGAGACCCTACGGGTATGTAGCGCGCTTTATAAGTGTCACTGATTGATTGATTGATTGACAAAAAGAGTGAATAATAACTCCATAACAAAGATATCCAAGGAATGAATAAAAATAGTAACTGAGTTAACAAATTGGATAAGTCTCATCATTAACTGAATCATGTATTCATGACATCTCCTCCCATAACGTTATCATCCCATGTTCTTTTTATTCCTCCCGGTAATAAAATGTATCAAATGTTTTTATTTTAATAAACAATTTTATCAATACAGCTTCCTCTGTCAAGGCAAGAAGTTCATTCTTCTCTGCCTTCCATGTCCGTCTTGGCGTTGATTCAAGGCTACAGCTTCTGTGGCTTCACGACATTTGTCGCACAGGCGCAGTCTCTCCAAAGATGGAGTTCAGCAAAGCATTTTAAGCCCATTCAATTTGTCATGTAAAAATAGAAAAGAACAGTTTTAGAGACACAGAATAAATGAATACACTGTATACCACTTCTTTCTATTCTACTCCCATTATTTTATTTTATACTATTGCGTTAGAGATTATGCGAAACAGACAGCTTAGCAAGGCAGCGCTGCAAGTTTCTTGCACGTTAGGACACATAACGGCCATCTTAGTTCTATTGCACAGAAGCAGAAGTTTTCCCTCCAAGCATATCACCTGGGCATGACAGACCCATGCACAGTAGAAAATCCCGCGTAGCAGCAGCCATTTTAGTGCAAGTGGATTATTGTTAGCAAAAAGCACATTGACAAGCTTCCCTTAGATACCTATTATGTTGTGTAATGCAATACTAATAAGACAAAAACATGTTAATTAGTAAATTAATGTTATTACGAGAGGGTTGAGTACAAGCAAGTCATTTTACGTGTAAAACCTTGCTCTATCATGACTACTGGCACACACAAAACTCAACACTCACTCCATCCAGGTGAGCAGCAAGCCCCTTCCAAAATAGTGATTAATCCATCTGGTTCCTGAGATGCACTGTCAAGCAGATGCATAGCTTAGTCAGTGAGATTTGGGGGGTGAAGCTCCAATTCCTCAGCAAAAGAGCAGTGTGCTGCAGGCTGGACGGGTGAGATGACTATGGTTGGAAACAGGTCCTGTTCCTGTTTCCATGGGGAACAGGGTCAGTACGGGTTTGCATCATTTGGGCCTTTGTCAGAAGTGGCACAACAGGCGAAAAATGATGGGTTGGAATGCTACCCGAGAGATTGTCAGTGGCTAGACTATTTGCAAGCATTCATCCCATCTCCTTTTAGGTATTTTGATTGCCCATAGTATACCTGGAATCCAGGGAATGGCACAGCTTTCCAAACCTACTAATGCCAATGTTTTTGAATTTGCACCCATTGTAGGAGTCATTCTATGGGTACAGTTTAACTACTTTTTTGGTAAACCAGTTGCTATATAATTAAGTTTCCGCTCCAAAGAATGAACAAGTTAAAACCTCATAGTGAAAAGAAATAATGACACAAAAGAACACAAACATAGCAAACTTGATTCAGGCCCCCAGACCCGACTTTCAAGCCATAAATGCATTTGGGAGGTGCAACACCTTGCCTAAAACTACTTCTCTACCTATCCAAACTTGGCCTGGAAATTCTGCCTGGGAACTCATAACTTTGTTCACAAGCATCACAATGGCCTGACGTTTCACCCCTGGGGTCACTTACTGCGCCTGTGATCCCAGCTCCGCTGCTGCCAGGTTCGTAGCCCACCATAGGTCCTGCTCGTTTCCCTTCTTAATTGCATTGTGATTGTCCTGATATTGCACTGTGTTGATGTCTGCTCGTTCCCTTTCTTAATTTGGGATTCTGCAGATAATGTGTTGTGTTGTTGTCTGCTCATTTTCCCTTCTTAATTGCATTGTGATCGTGCTGATATTTCATTGTGTTGTTGTCTGATCTGTCCCCCTGTTTTTGTTTCCCCCCTATATTTGTTGTGCCCCCCTTTTGCCTCTGTTTCCCTCACAGTTTTCCCAATCCCGATCCCCGCCGCTGAGTCCCCTGTGGCCCGGCCCCCCCCGTGGTCCTTTCACCTCCCGACTCCCTGCTGCCCCTCTGTCCCACCTCCCCTTATATGGTGGCCGCTGCACGGCAGTGAGAGCGACCCTTGACCCTGCTTCCAGGCCGGTCACTCCCCAAGCCGTGCAGCTCCACCTGACTGCGCCCGTGATCCCAGATCTGCTGCTGCCGGGTTCGTAACCCGCCGTAGGTCCGGCTCGTTTTCCTTCCTAATTGCATTGTGATTGTCCTGACATTGCGCTGTGTTGTTTTCTGCTTGCTTTCCCTTCTTAATTACATTGTGATCGTGCCGATATCGCGTTGTGTTGTGTTGTAGTCTGATCTGTTCCCTTGTTTTTGTTTCCCCCCTATATTTGTTGTGCTCCCTTTTGCCTCTGTTTCCCTCGCTGTTTTTCCCATTCCCGATCCCCCCACTGGGTCCCCTCCGGGCCCACCCCCCGTGGTCCATTCACCTCCCGCCTCCCAGCTGCTCCTCCCTTCCACCTCCCCTTATATGCGGCCGCTGCATGGCCGCGCAGCAGACGCACGCAGCAGGTGCGCTGCTGGCACGCCTAAGGCAAACCCATCTGCGCCCGTCCGTGCCTGGACCGCGCCCAGCGCCAGGACCCCTGGCCCCCGCGAATGCCACATTGCCCACCTCTGCTACGGCTCCAGCTCCCTCCACGCACTCAACGCCGGACGATCACGCACCTGCTGCCTGGCCGCCCCAAAGCGCACCAAAGGACCATTCGCCTGCCGGAACTGCAGCTTCACCGGCTTCCAGACCGCCAACCCCCCTACGAAAGAGCCCAACCACCTCAGATGCATCCTCAACACCTGCTCCGCACATAAACACGCTGTGGAACTCTGGGACCTACTGGGCTCCAACACCCCGGATGTCACCTTCCTCACAGAGACCTGGCTGAACCCCTCCTCGGCACCCGACATCGCCATAGCCATCCCGGAAGGCTATAAGATCACCCGCAGGGACCTACCAATGGAGTAGGAGGAGGAATCTCCATCGTCCACAGGAACACTCTCAAAGTATCAACCAACACCAATGACCCTCTCAGTACACCGACTCCAACAACACCCTCAGAGGAACCCTTGTCTACAGACCCCCCGGACCCCGAGCACAGTTCAACGACTCCATCACCGACCTCGCCAGCACTCATGCCCTCGCCTTCGTGGACTACATCCTCCTAGGGGACCTGAGCTTCCAACTTGAGAACAACAACAACACCAACTCCTCCACCCTGATCGCCAACCTCGCCAACCTCGACTCAGACAACTCGTCACAATACCCACCCACTCCGCCAGCCACACGCTTGACCCCATCTTCTCAGCAAGCTCCCATGTCTCCTTCAACCACACCACTGAACTCCACTGGACCGATCACCACTGCATCCACTTCACCTTCCGGAAACCTACCACGCACCATCGCCCCCAACACAGGCCGCACCGCTGCTGGAGCAAGGTCACTGAAGACTAGTTTTCCACCACCCTCGCCCAGAAACCACCCACAGACCCAACGGACCCCGACGCCACCGCTAACAACCTCAGACAGTGGACTGCGCCAGCACCCTCGCCTAGCTCAAGAAGCCCTCCAACACCCACACCAGCAAGAAAGCCTGCTGGTTCACCGAAGACATCCAGGCCTCCAAACGAGCATGCTGAAACTTGAAAAAACTGGATCCGCGAACGAACACCGGAAAGCTACACAGCACACAAGAATGCCACCGCCAGACACCACCACCTCATCAGATCCGTCAAAAGAACCTCCTTCAAAAACTGCCTAGACAACAAGGCACACAACAACAAAGAGCTCTTCAGCATCGTGAAGGAACTCTTCAACCCCAGCTCCAACACCAACGCCATACCACCTTCACAAGACCTGTGCGACTCGCTGGCCACCTTCTTCCATCGCAAGATCGCAAACATACACGACAGCTTCTGCGCCGTGACCACCCAGGCAACCACCGAGACCCCCGCTCCCACGACCACCACCCACACCAACCGCCTACTCTCCTGGTCCAACATCACTGATGATGATACCATCAAGATCATGAACACCGTCCACTCCGGATCCCCGACAGACCCTTGCCCACACCACATCTTCAACAAAGCCAGAAGCACCATCGCACCCCATCTCCAGAAAACCATCAACATCTCCTTTGACACAGCGACCTTCCCGGAGAGTTGGAAGCACGCAGAGATCAACACCTTACTCAATAAACCCAATGGTGGACCCCCAGGACCTCAAGAACTTCCGGCCCATCTCCCTGCTTCCGTTCCCGGCAAAGGTCATCGAAAAGGCTGTCAACAAACAACTGACCTGCTTTTTCGAGGAGAACAGCACCCTGGACCCGTCCCAGTCCGGGTTCCGCAGCAACCACAACACCAAAACTGCTCTCATCGCGGCCACCGACGATATCAGGACCATGCTAGACAACGGAGAAACTGCCGCCCTCATCTTTCTGGACCTGTCAGCCGCCTTTGACACAGTCTGCCACTGCACCCTATGAACACGCCTCTACGATGCCGGAATCCAATAGAAGGCCCTAGACTGGACATCCTCCTTCCTCTCCGGCAGAACACAGAGCGTTCGCTTCCCCCCTCCGCTCTGAAGCGACCGAGATCATCTGCGGCGTCCCCCAGGGCTCATCCCTCACCCAACGCTGTTCAATGTCTACATGGCACTGCTCGCCCACGTCGCATGACGACACAACCTCAACATCATCTCCTATGCCGAAGACACCCAGCTGATCCTCTCCCTCACCAAGGACACCATAACCAAAACCAACCTCCACAAAGGAATGAAGTCTGTCACCGATTGAATGAGGAACAGACGACTGAAGCTGAACTTAGACAAGACAGAGGTCCTCATCCTCGGACGCAACCCCTCAGCCTGGGGCGACTCCTGGTGGCCGACTGCACTAGTAACAACCCCAACACCCACCAACCATGCACGCAACCAAGGGGTCATCCTCGACTCTACCCTCTCCATGACGAAGCAGGTCAATGCCGTCTCCTCCTCTGCTTCAGCACCCTCTGCATGCTCCGCAGGATCTTCAAGTGGATCCCCACCGAAACAAGAAGGACAGTCACCCAGGCCCTTGTCAGCAGTAGACTGGACTACGGGAACGCCCTCTATGCAGGAGCCTCGGCCAAACTCCTGAGATGGCTCCAACGCATCCAGAACACCTCTGCACGCCAGATCCTCGACATCCCTCGCCACACCCACATCACACCCCACCTGAGAGACCTGCACTGGCTCCCTGCCCACAAGAGGATACCCTTCAAACTCCTCACCCACGCACACAAGGCACTCCACAACGCCAGACCAGCATACTTCAACAGCCGACTCAGCCTCTACACCCCCACCTGCCAGCTCCGCTCCACTGACCGCGCCCTCGCCACCCTGCATCCGAAGAGTGACCGCTGGTGGCAGATCATTCTCCCACCTCGCCGCTAAGACATGGAACATCCTCCCCATCCGCCTACGGCAGACCGAAGACCTTCTGACCTTCAGAAAACTTCTCAAGACCTGGCTCTTTGACCAGTAATAGCCCCCCTCCCCTTGTGCCTTGAGAACCTCACAGGTATGTAGTGCACTGTACAAATGCTTTGATAGATCGATTGATTGATTGATTGATTGATTGGTTTGTCATCTCTGCTACCAGAAGCCTTGATGGAGAGTGTTGTCAAATTGGTGCATAGGCAGGCCTCTATGTTTCCAGTCTGCACCTTTTAAAAACCTTTTTATCAAATGAGTGACGGCTTCATGTACTAAGCCGAGTCGCAAATAAAGGTGGCCAAGCTAGCAAATAATAGGGCAAGCCAAGCCAAAGCCAAGCCAATATTCTGGATTGGCTCTAAGAGCCTGTGCACGAGCCAAGTGATGAAAACCTTTGCCATGTATATCCTGTAACAAACATAATGTAAAAATACGATGAGGACTCTTCAAAATTCAAAAAAGAAGTTTATTTCTTTAAAATGTGGAACTGTTTCACCTTAGTACATCAGAATATATCATTGCATAGACACTTTTTAAAAGAAGCAGTTTTTAAACATGAACTTAGAAACCTCAATGGCTCGCACACCCTCACAACGACAATGCCATTAGAGAACTAAGAGGCATATGTCAGTAGACGTGTAAATCCAAATGGGACCTAGATTCTTATTGTAGATGAACCAACAGTGGAGTCTATTAAATCAAACATATGAGGTACTTGTAATGCACATCCTGAACTCTAGTATTTTAAAGTGCGCTCATATGTGATAATAACGAAAAAAGAAGCTCTGTGAAATAAAACGTTTGTCTAGTTTCACACATTGGTTATCTGGTTTCACATTTTGGCCACCAGCTGCATATCTCTGTCTCTCACTCTCTCTCTCTCTCTAGTTTTACATCAAAGCTCGTTGGTTTGTCTTTATTCTTGATGCACAGGTAGAAAAACCAATGCAGACAGCAGACCCGACTCAATGTCCCCAGACCCAACTACCAAGCCTAAAATGCATTTATTGTGGGGGTTTTCAAACCCCAAATACCCTCCCTGAAGCTGTCCCTGCAGTCTAGCCCACAGACTACTGTATGCTTTTACAACTGTGGGGTGGATTAAGATGTCGGTTGGAAAGCCTCCGACCGCTAGTCGGAGCCTCTCTGACCGTGGTCGGAGGCCTTCTGACCAACTCGGTCGGTTTGTGTTGCGACCGACCGATTACGATGTCGGCAGTCAGAATGTAAACCGGCTGGTTATTCCGATTCGGTTATTACCGGCTCTCTGAGTATTCCTGTCAGTCGGAACTGCACAGCAATCCTGTAATGACAGCGTTTCCGCTGTCGAGATTACGATGTCGGTTTCTCACAGTCTTGTCATGCCAACCTTTCCAAAACGGAAAGGCTGTCGGAAAGTGACTTTGGGGGCCCCAAAGCCGGGCCCCCTAGCCTCCACGGTCTACTGTTGAGAGGGTACCAAGGGTACCCCCTGCAATACTCTGCACTGTGTATCAGGCACCATGGGGTGCCTGCCACAGGGTGCAGGGTTTTACACCCTCCCCCATTTCTCTATTGGAGCCTGTATTTGGGCAGGTTTATTGTCAACACAAGCCCCCATAGAGAAATAGAGAACAGTGGGAATACGGCCGAACAGTGCTCGAGCTCATCATAATCAGACAGTCAGAACTTCCGATCTCAGGTCGGTCGTCCCTAGTCCAAGACGTTGTCAGTCTGACCAACATCGTAAGAGCCCCTAAGTGTGCTTGCGTCAGTCATAGTGAGTACTCTCTCGTCTCACCAAGTGTTATTAAGGCGGGGTCATCATCTCAGGTACCTTTCTAGTAGGATGAGGCACCACACGCTCGAATGAAGATAGAATGCAGAACTGCCCTTCAGACAGAGAGTGCATGAGTGAGAGTCAGGAGACTTTAGGCTGCCCCATACTGGGTCTGACATCACAGAGTCAGGCTGGAGACAGTCCCCCTGCTCCCCATGCCCTCTCCCCCTGCCAAAGGGGCATAGCATAGGCTTACTGTGGCTCCACAACAATGGAGTGAGGCAGGCACTTCAACTCTTAGCTAGAAGAAAACTTGGACATGAAGAATATGGACCTCAAAAACATCTGCTCAAAAATGCAGATTACCAGTTCCTCACACCTATACAGATGTCTCCCTAAAAAAGTGGTGATTAGTTTTTAATTGCCAAGGCCAAGGCCTGGATGGGACAGGTTACACCGTCACACCGGTGATGGATATCCTGTCTGTCAAAATATAAATTCCATTATATCTGATGGGAATTATATTCCGCCAGATGTAAATCAAGCTCTAAATCCAGCCAAGTTAGAAGGCTAACTCTATTCCTGGAAGTTGCAAGTGCGCTTTGGTGTGCATATTGACATTGAATCAGGAAGATGTTTTAATGAGGTCTGGATTTTAGCTATCTCTACTGAGTAGAGGTTTTTGCAGCCTGTGTGTCTTCAGTATGTGTTTCCACAAGCTACCGACAAAGCTGAAGTTGGCAACGACTATGGTACCTTGGGACACAACTGAGCCTTTTGTGATTGCAAACTCCTCTCTCTGCACAGAAAGACTAGGGGAGATACCTGTCAGGAGATTGATGCAGCGCGGCTGGTCCACGCTGCTGTCTGTGTACTGCAGAGACTGGCTCCCCTCTACTAGGAATGTGTGAACATATTCAGCCGTTGTACAAGTCGGCTTTTTCCTGCTCGCCTACCCACAACTACATTTGGTCTTGACCATTCTGCGCTGTGCAGCATGTGTGATTAATTGTATTATTTAATACAGCAATTTTTATAGCATGGTCTAGCCACAAGGTCAACGTAGTGCTATACTTGAAACACGACTACACAGAGATTGTAAACCTGGCGTGGCCGAGAGTGTTTGTTTCTACTGTAGGTTGCTTGTTACTGCCACAGCATTGAGTCTGTTTGCACAAAATATATTTGCCTGTTTGAATATTTTGCGAAGTGTGCTGTTGCTGTGTAGAGCGGAAGGGATTGCCCCGCCGAGGGAGTGAATGAATGAATGAATGGACCATTGTGGGTTTGGAAACACAGACTCGGTGTGTCTGCCGCTTATAAGATGGCTGCCACCTCGCACAGCCTCGGGTGTGAACCTCTGCAGAAGGCAGCGCCTCGCTCCCTCCTTTACACGGGCTAGGACTGGGCACTAGCCCCGTGCGCCCCCGTCCCTTCTCCCTTCTTTCACCGCGCCTAAGCCATTCAGGGACATGGCGGCTCTGCCTTCTCCCATTCAGACCTGCCTCCTCCCCCGTCTCTGTCTCATTCTGATCCAGGGCTGCTGATCAGCATGCAGGGCCGCGCGCGGATGCTGAGAGCCGGGTTCTATAAATAGCAGCCCCTCTCTGCTCCCTCTTTGCACCAGTCTGCAGTGGGCTAAATATAGAAACAGCAGAGAACTCAGTAACCTCTCCCAGCCCAGGCAACTTTCACTCTGCAGCTGAAAACTCGAGTGTACACAGCCCACACACCTGACATGTTCTGTGCACCTGCACACATCCTGAGACGCAATCTATTGTACAAAAATAATGTGTGTGCAGTTGTTGGGAGCATGGTAATTCATTCTGCACTAATGATGAATGAGCCTTGCATTGATAAAAGTGATATGGCCCTAAGTCACGTGATGCTGAACCAGTCTTGTCTTTTCTGCATGAAAAACACGATAGGACATCTATCAAGAATGGGCCTGAAACTCAAGCTAACATACTCAGTCCTTGACTGGAACTCACTCTGGTGACATAAGCCACTAAGAACATTGATCTAGGATTAGAGGGGTTGTGTGAAATGAGGTTACTGGTTGAGGGGGAGGTGAAGTCCTACTCAAGTAGCAACTGCAACCCGTGTCAGGGGGAGGCACAAGCAAATACAGATTAACAAGTACTCAACACTCTGGCACCTTGGCACGGAGCAGTCAGGCTTAACTAAGAGACAAGGTGTAGAGTTTTTATGCAGCACTTCAAACAGTAATGAAGAGGAAAACACAACACACTAAAAATCTCAGACCAATTGAGCAAAATAGAGCAAAGTTTAAAAAAAATGTATTGTGACCAAAATAGTGAAAATCTAATCAATAGACCAGGAGATATGCAATTTTGAAGATTTAAGTGGAAATGGCGCCAAAAAGTCCAAAGAGCCACTCACGGCGATCTGGTCGCGCGAGACAAGGAGAAAGTCATAAGTTCAGGCCAACTGAGATGGAGCGTGGTTCGGATTCAGGGACCAGGTAGGTCCAGCTGAAAAGTTACTTTTCAGTCCAGCGCAAAGAGTCCCATTTGCGTTGGTGGGTGCTGCTAGAAGCAGGGAAATGCTGTGAATGGTTGTCGTTGTAGTACAAAGAGCAGGCCGGGCATCATGGACGGCCATCGCTATAGTGCAAAGATCCTGTCCTGTCATTGTAGCGCAAAGATCATGTCCTCATCGTTAACGATCAGGCAAGTGCATCGCGATTGGCACTTCACTCAGACTGGGCAATGCTGTAGTTCGAAGGGTCGGGTTGACAGAGTTTTGCGTTGCCGGACAGTGCAAGAGACAAGGTTTTGGCACCAACTGACCGGTTTGTTGTCTGGGAGATGCCAACAAATTTACATAAGCTCCTCTGAGGCCATACCAAGGGTCCAAGGCTTTAGGGGCACTACTTGGGGTTCAAGGGCTTGCTCTAGCTGGATCTAGGTGCTGGTTCTGGTGATCAAGAGCCTGTTATGTCCCTGTGGCTCTGTACTGGTGGACAGCAGACTAGCCCTTGGAATACCTCAGGGAGTCCAGGTTTCAGGTGCAGGTCCAATCCCTTTGACTCAGGCAGGGGGGCAGCAGGGCAGCAGGGCAGCAGGGCAGCAGGGCAGTAATCCAACCAGACAGCAGTCCAGCAAGGCAGAGGTCCAGCTGTGCAGTAGTCGAACAGAGTGGCAGTCCTTTCAGCAGCACAGCAGTCCTTCTTCCTGACAGTCTCCACAGGTCTAAAAGTGTAATGAAGAGATGGTGTCTGAGAACTAATGTTTATCCCAAGTGCTTTCATTGACGTGGGAGAAGCTTTTAGAGGTTTCCCTTTGCAGTGCACAGATTTCCTGCCACCCTTGCCCTCGCTCCAGCCTAAACATGAACTGAAAGTTGCAGCGTACTAAATGTGATATGGTAATTCCAATGTTACCCTATGGTAGAAGTAGGCATTGCAGTAGTGGAAAATAAATTAAATAGTTTTTCAATAACAGGACATTTAAAACTATGTGGCCTACTTTTATATACACTACACCTTGCCCTCTGGTCTGTCCAGAGTCAACTTCAGAAGTGACTTATATGCAATAAAAAGAAAAGGTTGGGCCTGGCAAAAAGTTTTTTTTTTGCCAGGACGACATGCCAGTTTAAAACTGCACACACAGGTGCGGCAATTGCAGGCCTGAGATGTGTTTAAGGGCTACTTAAGTGGGTGGCACAATCAGTGCTGCAGGCCCACCAGTACCATTTAATTTACAGGCCCTGGGCAGAGATAGTTCCAATATATATATATATACATATATATATATATATATATATATATATATATATATATATATATATATATATATATATATATATATATATATATATATATATCTTCAGTATCAACGGGCAGAAGAACCACACGCTGGCGAGACTGTGTACCAGACAAATAAGTTTATTTGTCAACCCTCGGACGCGTTTTGCCTGTCCAGCAGGCTTGTTCACCCATATATATATATATACATACATATATACAATATACGAAATAGGTGCGTTACAAGGCCAAATGATTGATGATATCTAAAGTATTCAAATTGTGAATTATAGTATTTCTATTATGTCCATGCATCGTGATGTCACTGCACTTGCAATTTAAATTGCGAATGAAAATTTATGAGAGTATCATGTGATCAAGGGTGGGAGCGCCCGAAACGCGTTATGGCAGAGGTGGCTGAAATAAAATTAAATAATTGAAGCGCAACAATTTGGGACCACTCTCGTTTTTTCTGTGAGGAATCAGAATTTCCAAATCGAACAAGTGGATAGATAGATAGATAGATAGATAGATAGATAGATAGATAGATAGATAGATAGATAGATAGATAGATAGATAGATAGATAGATAGATAGATAGATAGATAGATAGATAGATAGACCAAAGTTAATTTCTACTCAGATGTCCTAAATTAATTTAATGGTGAAATCCATTTGTTGATAACATTAGTTGGAAAGTAACTTTATAGCATTGCATTGTGTGCTGCCTATACCAGTCCTGGTATAAAACGAGTTCTGCCACTCATCAACCTTCCAGTGGTCAATACACAATTGTTGCTGGCATTAAAGACCCTGGCTGCAGAGGGAAATAGCCTAGCCTTTGTATCCAGAAAGGCAAAATGGAAGAACTGAGTCCCCATTTTAGGACTTCACGGTGCCATTCACTTTGTGAAAACAATTGAAATGAGTTTGCTCGTATTAGTCTATCAGTAACCTACTTCAGCCATGTGCTCTTGCTCAGCCTCACTTTGTCCACAGGAAGTGCGATCTATGACGTTGAAGTGCTTTCCATTTTGGCTCTTCAGGGGTTAAATAGTTGAACAGCTCGATCATCTGAAAACAGTTGCATTTTTGAACTTCTGAAGTCCACTCTCCCATTCTGATGACCTCATCTAGGCATCTGACCATAACTGTGTGTGTGAAATGAATCGTGTGACTAACACTATCAACTCGTCTGTAATATAAGGAGTATTTTTACTAATCGTTTACGCAATGCAGGGCAGCAAGCAAAGTTGCTGAGCTGCACTGCATTGTGTGAACGGGAGAGAGTGGAAATACTCCATATTTACAAAGATATGGAGCATTTCTGCTCTTTCCTGGCGCTGGGGCACTGTGTGCTGCATAGGGCTAAGACAAGCATCCTGCTGCAAGGGTGCTTACATTACAGGCAGGGCTGGTATTGTGCAGGAGGGACACCTTCTTGCACAAAAACAATCCTTAGAGGCATATTCCTCATTCAATGTGTGCTGCATAATGCAACACACTTGGAAATGGGAGAGGGGATTTAGCGAGGAGAAATAAACATATGAACCCCTTGCATGCTCATGACAAGCTCAGCTCGTCATGAGCTACAGTGCTCCGGTGCTCATGACGAGCTGAGCTCCTCATGGCCTTTAGAACGCTCACTCGCTGGGCTAATTTCCCTGCTGTGCTGAGCGTTCTAAAGAAACAGGTGTGGCTGTGATGAGCTCAGCTCGAAATGAGCACAGGAGCACTGTAGCTCATGACGAGCTGAGCTCGTCATGAGCATGGGAGCGCTGTGCCCCCCCCCCAGCACAGCGAGGGAATGTAACCAGCAGGGAAGGGGTTAAAGATATTTCTGCTGTTAAGCCTCACTGGGAAGGCGTAGCATTTTGGCATATTCTTAGGTTTACTAGCTTTAGTAAATCTGGAATGCGCTACAGATCCATGGATGGATGCCTGGGAATTCCCATGCTCAACCCACGGAACGCCTTCTAAGTTGAAATGTAATGCAGCGCAGTGCAAGCAGCGCTATTGCGTGGCTTTGTAAATATTACTGATGCCTTTGCGTTGTCCTTGTGTCACCTTATGTGACCATATGTGGGTCTTGCCTGTACTCAGAGTTCATCTCTCTATATCATTTCAGGAGTATCCCCTGGTCGATTGACTCTGTGATTCAGACTATTATATTTTATCTATACATTTTGTCAGCCTCCTACTGCTTGTCAAAAACTTTCTTTGACATTGTGTGTCATGTTGACCCTAAGAACTCCTCTATAATCTCAATGGCTACATTTGTTCAGAGTTCTTTTTACTAAATGTGACTACAGGGCTTATTTCCTTTTATAAATAATAGCTGTTGCATTAACTGTCTTACATTGCTGAACTGACTACTCATTGCACTGCATTCTTTCAACAGCTGGCCTAGAGCAGCGGTTCTTAACCTTTTGACTGCTGTAGACCCCCACTGAATCTTTACAGGAGTCAGTTGACCCCCACTAAGTTATTTTTGGAAGTCAGGAACTCCCAGCCTAATCATTTTTCATTATTTGAACCTCAAAACAATACACAACAATACAATAAGATGTATACGGCAAACAAAAGCCCAGATATTGGAATATTAATTTTAACTTGCAAGCAAATTTGGAAACGTTTTCACATTTTCAATTTTGCTTCTTTATTTGAATATAATTTATCAATTTTTATTTATTAATTTTAATATTTAATTATGTAAAACAGTCACTGGCCCCATTAAGAGGCATCATGGACCTTCAGGGCTCCCTGGATCACAGGTTAGGAGCCTGTGGCCTAAAGCATTGCACCACCCACAGTTTATGGAGGGCCACTAAAAGGACATTGCTTCTCAAACATTTGCATAGAAGACAAGAAACCGGCTCTATGGTATCACATATAGTGTCCCATGAGATAACACCATTTATACCAAGTTGATTTAAAATCTATAAAGGCCAGGAAAATTCAGCATTTTCCCCTTGGCATAACTTACCGATTAGGTGTAGGCTTAAATCTTGTTGGATCGAACAAGATAGAAATTTGGGGTATGAATGATTTGAGGTAATCTGGTAATGACTAGCTCTAAACATATAATGGGGTCTCATTGTGTTTTGAGTCTGGGACCCCAGTAAATATATGTTAAATTAAAGGCAATATTTGCCAGAATCCCAGAAAAAGAGTAATTTTTTTTCAGAGATGGTAAAGATCCAAATGCTGGGTATCTTTGCACACATCACATTTGCAATCCTTGAAAGAGCTCAGTCATCAAGAGACCTAACAGTGTCACATCACACCCTTGAAAGTCCTTCATGAAAGGTCTACTAAGGTTTCAGAATGATCTTATCAAAGAACAGAAGCGCAGCATATCCGGCCCGCTCCAGTGGTGTATCCTGACACTTTTAGTATCAGGACATGAATTATAAGGGATTTAAGTCAGACATTCAGGCAGCCACTGTCAATGACAGTGGGAGACTGGAAGCGCCAGGTAGAGTTCAAATAAGCAACGATAAAGAAGAAAAAATGCTCCATTGCATGAGAAAGCACAAAATCCACCTTAGTTTTTAGGGACAGACTTTCAAGAAAGTGATGCATCTGTAGAAATGTGTCACTTTCCCTGCGCCACCATGGATGCGCCATATTTACAATATGGCGCACCATGGCGCACCATGGCGCAAGGATTGTTAGATGCATCTGTTTGCGCATAAGTCACACATTGCTGGAGTCATGGAGCAAGCATGACACAACGAAATAATGCATGATGAGGCCTATCGTCATTGTGCTGCGTCACTCCTTACCCCTGCTCCAAGCAGGCGTAAGGTTTTGACGCAGTGGCATCCTAGAAGTGGCGCAGTGAAATCTTTTAGAGTTCCCTGCGTCACTTCTATGAAGCTTTTTTGCGTGGAAACGCCCACCCTGCATGCATTGTACCTGACGCAGGTATAATGGGACGCAGGGCTTTCCAATTTGACACATCTCCCTAGATGCATCGCGTTATGAATGGGCTGCATTTTTTATGCAGCCGCTGCATCACAAAAATGACGCAACGGCGGCACAAAATGACACAAGGGGCTTGTAAATCTGCCCCATAGCTCAGAGAAAAGGGAGAGACTATGCCTGCCTGTTAGAATTGGGGGTCTCTGGTTGGCGCAAGTATTCACTTGTGACAAGCAGGGACCCTCTCCTCTAAGTCAGGGCGAAGGATGACCCCTTAGAATTACCCTTGCTCACCCTCTAGGTGCGTGGCGTGAGCAGCCAAGGCTAATCTTCAGGCGTTATTGGGTTAAGCATTTGTAATCGCACACACAGTAAATGTACCAATCCCCCCACAAATGGACACCAGGCTGTGGGTAAAAATATATCTGAGCAGGTAAGACGTATCACAAGACCAATATAACAATTTTAGCTTAGGCCACAAGATTGTGAAGATAATGGCAATTCTCTTTTAGGTCAGTTCGCTGCTTCCTTTCAGTCTCTTTTACTTCCAAATAGTTCTCTTAGTTCTCTGTGTGTTTCCTAACAGATTTCGGCAGGTTTCCACCCCTCTGGGGCCTCAGGGACTCGGTCAGGCACTCGGTAGTGCTTTGGTGCGCTTCGGATGGGTGAAATCCCGGTACCCCTTCCAATACTCATGCTACTCGCGTGAGCCGAGGTACGCCACGTATCGCTCCCGACAATGAAGCGTACGGGGCTGTCACACGGTTGCGCGCCGCTACCCAGAGGCTCTGAGGCTCTAGTGCGCTTTGGAAAGGCGCTACGAGGCACGGCAAGACTGAACCGGGCTTCGGGTGGTCACAGTGAAGCGCAGTCGTGACGGGGTGAGTCGGACCTGGACCACTGAAGCGACGCACAGGGCTATGGGGAAAGAAGAACATTGTGGGCCCGAGACAAGCCCTGTGCGGGGAAGTGGTTGGTACGGCTTACAGTGTGTTCCGGATCCCGCGGCGCACTCCACGAGTGTGCGGCAGCTACGGAGAGTGCTTTGGGGTCTGTTCAAAGGCGGACGGTCTCCGTCCGGCGGGGCGCAGCACGGGAGCCCTCAGCAGGGACTGTACTGAGAGGGGTGCCTTCAAGATGCGGTGCAGCCTCTCCTGGGACGAAAGGGCAAGCGGGGCGGACGGGTGCAGTGTCGAACACGGGCGGCCGTCCAGGCTGTAGACTGCTCTTGGGTCCTGGATTCCGGCGGGAGGGGGCGAAGATGCACTCGGGCACTCTTGTAACAGGTGGGGGCAGAGGAGCGGCCGGCCTTAGCCAGAGGGCAGAGAGCGACTCTAACTAGAGCGAGGCTCTTACGGGCAAGCAGGCAGGCGGACTCCCGGGCATCACGGCCCTAGGAGGGGCGAGAGGGCACTGACTTCACCTCCGGCGTGAGGAAATACTCGGCCTCAGATATCAGACGAACCAAAGCACAGAAGAACCCACTGGTCCTGAGGTTCAGATCAGGGGGCAAGCTTAATCAAGCCCTTGGAGAAAGTTTCAAGCACAAGTAAGCAAAGTCTTTTCAGAAAGTCTCCTCTCCTTCCTCAGCAAGGCAGACAGCAGGCCAGTCCTTTCAGCTTCTTCTTCTCCTTCTAGTTGGGCTGAGGTTCATTGTGGGAAACAGGATCTAGTTTCTTGGGAGCAGGGCTCCTTCTTTTATACAGTAATTCTTTTGTTCTTTCAGGCCAGGGGGGCCTTTGCATAGCCTAATTTAGTTTTGAAGCACTGTGTTGTGCTGTTCCTGGATTTTCCTTTCAGTGTGAGGGGCAGGCACATCAGACGCTCTGCAGGAGGTGGAGCCAGCATTCAGATGACAAGTACAGCCAGGAGTACCTTGTTGACAGTCTTCCCTCTTCCTGGGCCAGGTGTCGGGCAGAGTCATCAGTCGCTCCCCAGGGGGCGGAGCCAGCATTGTGGTGGCAGAGCACAGCCCTATTCAGAGTCCAGGGGCACTCCTACCTCCCACTAAGGTGTAATCCTTGCCTTCACCACCTGTCATCCCCCAGCCCTGTCACTCACACAACCCAGACAGTAGATACACATCCTAGCAGAGGTGGACTGAAATGGTTAGGCAAGCAAATGCTAACTTTCTAAAAGTAACATTTGCATACACAGGATATTAAAATAAACTTTACTAAAAGAAGTATTTAATTATTCTGAGTTCAGGCATACTAAACTTGACTTTCTACCATGTTCCTTGAGCCTGCTGGGATTAAAAGGGTGTAATAATTCCAGCAGCCCATCTTGGCCTAAGAGAACAGGTAGCCTTACAATAGTGAAAAACTAAATTGTAATTCACTATTAGGACATGCCACACACATCAGGGCTTGTCCTACTTTACACTTACAATGCACCCTACCCTAGGGCCTGCCATAGGGGTGACTAATATGAAGCAAAGGGAAGGTTTTGAGGATGGCAAGTGTGTGCACTTGCCCAGCCAGCATGACAGTACCAGACTGCACGCAGGTTCTGCAATGGCAGACCCTAGACACATTTTAAAAGGCTGCTTCTGTGGGTGGCGTAACCAGCGCTGCAGGCCCACTAGCAGTATTGGTATTTACAAGCCCTGGCACTTCTGGTGCACCTTACTAGGGACTGACAGTAAATTCAATGAGCCAATCATGGAAATCAATCACATACACACTTTACAATGGGAGCACTTGCACTGCGGCACAGATTGGCCGTGGCGCAGTGCCCTGAGCAGCGGATACCAGCAAAACATCTGAGGCACATCAGCAAAAAGTGGAAGGGAAACTCACACCAAGGTGCCAGGTCTAACACTGCCTAAAAAAAGAGAAATGCAGAATAATAGAGGGCTCAAAGTATAGAGATTTGGAGGATGATAGAAGCAGGTACCTCAGCAAACAAAAAAACAGAGCTTCCCCTGGCTAAGAATCTAACCATTATCTAACAGCTAGGACAAGACCTTCTTGACTGGCTATCCTTTCCCAAAGTGCACTATTCAGGCGAGGTGTCTGAATGATTTGCACAAGACAACAGCATTGATAAATAACATCCTATAGAGAACGGAGAGGTTTGCCATTCTTAACATGGCCAATCAAACTTATTCTGGGTACAATTGATAAAAACTTTACACTAAAAAGAACAGTCAAAACATGTGATAATATGTTGAAAGAAGGGATCAGCATCCGCCATGGCAGCATCAACACCAAACCGTCGGTTTGGCTCTGAAAAAAAAAATATATATACCTCATACACTGGATATTTCTCCAGCACTGATGGAACATTTCTACATACTGCCTGTTAGTGATCATCATGACTTTCATGGATGCCAACTAGAGGGTCTGTCTCAATCGCATTCTGCAGTTAGTAAAATTAGCAATAAGACAGTGGTGGCTCCTCCACTATGGCGGAGGAGCGTCGCCCACTGCTTTCAAGTGGTGCGAGAAGAGGAAACATAAAATGATAATAACTTTTAAGTTCATAACTTTAAGTTATTATCATTTTATGTTTGAGCTGCTTTGCAGGTGGGTGGTGCTGCTCGGCTCTGGGAGCAGGGAAGGAGTGGTTAGCCCACTCCTAAGTGCTCAATGACTGTTTGGTCGGCCCTCTGGGGCTGCCCAAACCAGTCAAGCGCACTTTCCTCATTCTTCAAGCAGGCTGCATTACAGCCTGCGTGAAGAACATGCCCAGTCCCCCATTCCCTGGTTGAGCGTCAAATCAGTAAGCTCAATACCAATAACAACGCTCCATTGCCGCGTTGTGATTGGTCAGGGGAGCCTGGGTTATGTCATGTTATGTTATTAAAGCACACTTTTACCCATTTAGAAAAGACATAACCACAGAGAGCTCGCTGACGAGACGAGGTACCGACTGACAGAGCGGGGCCTCCTTCCTGAGCAGCCTGTCAGATTGAGGTGAGGCAGGGCTATCCTACAGTTGAGGATACCTTGGGTATTGCCTGACAAAAAGGATAAGCAGGAATACCGGTGTTGTATATATATTTTTATTATCTTTAGTTCACTTTTTGCAGCAGCAGTATCACTATTATATCTGGTCCTGAAGAAAGCCGCTGATACAGAGCACTGATCACTAGGCTGAAACATGTTGACCACAATGTGACAGTGGTTATATATCCATACCACTGTGCTGTTTCATTTTTAATCCTGTCAGGTGGAACACATTAATAAAACGAATGTCAGTGATTCCTATCTAGACAGTTTTAAGCCACTTCTCTATTTGTTCACACAGCGCTGCATACCTCACTACACTCATCATTCTCACATATGGGAATAGTACCCATCCTTATAAAGAAAATCAAAACATCTCTGAGCTCCTTCCTTAATTACGAAGTTGTAGCTCCCAGTGGTGACTAGGCTGTCCCCACTGGTAAGGAGGGCCCATATGATGAAGCATGTCACCTTCGGGTGAGTGACGGTTCTAATCCTTAAGGGATGTTTCCCCCTTAATGATAATTACACGTAAGTTGGTTTGAGAGAGGAAGGGCCATACTTGATGTGAAGCTTCAAACACATGAGTAAGACTGGAGGTGTTTTTTGAATGTATAGTTAGCATTTAGGGAACTTACACCTGCCGGCCTTTGAACATTCCCCTTTGTACCCTAATCTACGGTAGTGGTATTATATTTGCTCTAATTGCCTGGGCTAGTTGTCATCTAAGGACTCTACACTCCTTATTGAACCAGGCTAACTGAGATCTAAACTTCAGGCGAGGTTTGCAGGGGCGCGTCTGGTCAGTAAAGCATGTGGCTAACTGCTCAAAGAGATCAGTGTGGCAATCCGGAATCTTGCCCAGCCCTCCTGATCAGTGACTTAAGCTTCGGATCTCTGCTGTGCTCGTCAGCAGGTTCTGCTTGATAGATTTGAGATTGCCTTTATCCAAACCCACCTGTGGCCATTTTAGTCGTCGGTTACCGTTGGTTGAAAGTAGCTCCGTTGTGGATAAAACTGGTTTTGGAGAGCTGAGTGAACCCCCCAGGGTGACCCCAACAAGAGTCTCAGGGGATTGTGGTCACTGTCCGTGGTGAAATCCATGGCCATGTCATTTATCTCTCAACCATAGCCTAAGGTTCACCAAAAAGTAATCATGCAGCTCGTTTTGTTGGTCCTATTGAAGGAATTGGCACCCATTTTGTCAGATTTAGTGTGGCCATTTGCTGCCCTTAATCCAAACTCCAGAGAGAGAGCTTTCGGTTGGAGTGCCGCTTGGGTCCATTTTTTAATAGTGGGTAAATCAAGGTGGGGGACATGCCACAACACGTCCTACTCGCTGGTCCCACAAATGTCCTCCGTCTCCAGCGGTTCGAAAATGAAATTGAAGTCGCCAGCTACAATCAGGGGTGACAGTGTAGCCCTATTGTCCAAAAGTACCTCTAGCTCGTCTAGCGTAGCTGACCGCCTTTCCACTCTAGTTCCTCTTGCATAAACATTATAGATGTCTGGCATGTCACCATTCTGGCCTTTGAGTTGTACAGCTAGAATGTCTGAGCTGTTGGACGGGAGGTCACTGATTATACAGTGAAATGCAATTCTGACCCAAATTATAAGACCCCCGCAGGGCGCCCTGGCTTGCTGGATGAAAGAAAGTGACGTCGCCATGGACATGGACGGGTGAGATGCTCTAGGTCTCTTGCAGTATACAGATGTCCAATGTTTCAATAAATTGTAACCAATGCGGGAGGACCACTTTCCCCGGCTATATTCCATAATATTAATTGGAGCTTGCTGGACTCTACCTGACTAATAATAGGATTAGATCATAGGATGACTAGGGTGTTCCTTGACTGCACATAGGACTGTGCTTGGTTAGTGGGGGGTACCTCCTCTAGTCAGCCTTATATAGTTAGGAGAGAGATCATTAATGTTCTGAGTACTATTGAGCAAAGGAGTTGTGGAGTAGTTTTTGGTAAGTATACTTCTGTCTGTATGTAGAGACGGGGGAGGCAGTTTTACAAGCCACTTGCAACCCTATTTCACTGCAATTGCATCACTTTTGTGAAGCAGCAGCGGCGTAAAAAATGAGGCCATTTTATAACGTGATGCATCTAGGGAGATGCATTACGTTGTAAAGCCCTGTGTCACATTATACCTGCGCCAGGAATAATGTATGCAGGGTGGACGTTTCTACGCAGGAAAGCCTCGTAAAAGTGATACTGTGAAATCTACAAGATTTCACTGCGTCACTTCAAGGACGCCACTGCATCAAAACCTTACCCCTGCTTGAAGTAGGCATAAGGAGTGATGCAGTATAGTGGAAATAGGCCTAAATATGCATTGCTGGAGTTGCATTGTGCTTGCGATACGACTCCAGCACTATGTGACTTTTGCCCCAACATATGCAGAATTTCGGACACATCTGTCAATCCTTGTGCCACGGTGCGCTGCATTGCAAATACGGCACATCCATGGTTTTCTCAGGGGGGTGCAGGGAAATTGATGCATCTCTAGAAATGTGTCAGGTTCTTGTAAAGCAGCCCCTGGTTATTTTGGAGGTTTGGCAATGGAGGCTTGAGGTATGGATATTTGCTTTGGAGTCCGAGTCAATCGTTAGCTGCTAAGTTGGAGTCTAGACCTAAAGGAGTAACTGAAGAGTGAACATTTGCTAGTGAAGTATTTTTCGGCAATCTGTATTTGAATTGAATGCATGTGGGTGTGGGAGAGCTAGATCTAGCTTCCAGAGCTATCAATCTATGGGCCACCTTCCCATCGGTGAAGCACAATTCAATACAGTCCCTAAGAATATTAAGGGGAGTGAGCCTTCTGGATCCCAAAATGTTGTCCTTTATGACTGAGCGACAGCCCCTCACGTGACAAATCCAGTGTATGGTTTTGGGACAGGACATTAGGGACGTTGATCATGTACATACATGTAGGAGGAGAAGTGTGGCTCACTGGTTAGAGCAGGCAGACCCTGAAGCAGAGGTCAGACCTGGGACCAGGGTTCGATTCCCGACGCGGCAGGGTGTTGAGCTCAAATGTCCACGGACTCGATAATTCTCGCTTCGGTGCCTGACCTAATCATGGGTTCACACTCTGCAACTCTGGGCATTAAGCTTGCTTAATCTCCACAATGGCCCCCCGCGGCGGGATGCCTGGCTTTCACCTTGGGGATGCCCTGTAGGGGCTATCTCACAGGGAAAAACCAGGACGGGTTCCCAAGGCAAGCGCGGAGATACCCCTTCGGGGGTCGATTCTGGCGCTATATAAGAAATGCAATAATAATAATAATGTAGGGGGCTCACGCTGATTTTGAGGATTACTAAAGAAGTTAGCATCTCTATGGGGTTTAGGAAGGAGTTCTTGGAAAGGAGGCAGGTCCCATTGCACAGATGGCCCCTTGTTGGTTGTAGCCGAGCTCTTTGGGCCCCAAGTGGATTTATATGTGTGATTGCATCCGTGGTGTTGTACTTAGCGATGGCAATAACAGCTTTTTCAGGAGTTTGAATTAAATCTACCTGCACTGGGGAGGTTGGATTAAGGCAGTGGCAGCAGGTCTGAGTGGAAGACTGGGTATTGCTCATACTTCTAGCTAGTGATAGATTAACCTGACCTGTAAGTTGTTTAATTGCAGATTTGAACATGCTAACTTCTGTCCTCAGGTCAGTTATAATTCTAGAGGCAGAGAGATCGAGCAAGGATAGCCCTTCGAGTGGAGCGATACTTCAGACTTCAGATCTTGCGCCCCCTCACCTGTCGCGACTCCGCCCCCCTCCTGTCTCCCTCTGACTCCTCCCTTCCCTCTTGGTCGCCACATAAGTCTTGAAGGGGTGAGAACCTATTGCTAAGGGTGAGGTCATTGTTCCGAGGGTCAAGGGCTGTATGAATCTCAAGTGGAACTGGATGCTCAGTCTATATAACAGCATCTGTAGCAGTTGGGACATATTGAGTCAGCTTACTGCCGCGCGTGGTGGGCTTCCTAAACATAGAAGGACTACGTTTTTGGGCCTTTTGTTTAGAACCAGATAAGAAACCATCCGTGGTGCGAGTTGGAGCTGACCCAGAGGAATTCAAATGTCCTTGCACTCAACTAATCATCAATGGGAACTAATACATAGTTACTTCCAGCATTCTTACAGGGCAGTTTAGCTTTATTAGATTTTGCATGTGCCTCCCCCCACAGTGTATGGATTTATTTTCTTATCCCCATGGCTAGCTTTTGTTGTGGAGGTAGGGACAAAGCCTCCTAGGATCTTTAGCCCTGCCACACGTGTTGAATAGGTGGTACCTTTGCCCCAGGATAGCCCCCCCATAAAGTTGTCACCCTCACCCTCAGTCCAAGAGACAACACAAGATATCTCAGTCAACAGTTAGTAACAATGGATGACCCAGGGGGCTGTATGATCTTCTGGGCGAGTAAACTGATGGGCTGTGGAACAATTTAAAGTCTTTCAGCACCCCACTTCAGGGTAGCGTAGCGATGAAGTGTAATGATAAAGTGCAACATAGCCCAGTCCCAAAGAGTGGAGAAATAATTGCATAGACGCAGTACCTTAAGTTGAAATCAGCAACACCCAGAGAGTTCTGGGTTTCAAAACGTAAGGGGGTTGGCCCTGCCCTGCCTCTTCCTGGCAATTACGGGTAAGGACGTCCCATGCAGGTTGAGTTGGTGACCACTTAAGAGCGCAAGCTGGAGTCAGCATCCCCTCCCTCTGGGCCTGGAGGATCCTGGGACACAGAGTACCTCCATGAAATTAAGCTGGTCAGCGTTGTGATTGGTCAGTGGGGCCTGGCTGTGCTTCCTGAATCTTGAGGAGAGCATGGGGCAGAGACGCAAGACCCGGCAGGAAGGTAAGTTAGTTTTTTGTCAGTTTTTGTTTGTTTTACGCATCCTCGTGTAACCCCCCCTGCGATGTCCCCCGCGACCCCCCACACCTGCCCCTGCCACCCACGAGCCATGCAGACCGCCACTGCCAAAACAGTAGTTGTTCTATCCCAGATGTGTACTTTATAATCGTCTAGTGAAGATACATTGTTTACTATCACCTACATTTTTGGGGGAAAGCTTAAAAACTAAACAATTTACTTAAGCAGCCACAGATGGCAAAAATGTGTGATGACAATTGCTCTGTCACTTATGGTCACATCATGAGCCATTCAAACTCCAAGGGTTTTACCCTGGAGAGGTGTTTGGCATGAGTATAAGGCAACAGGAAAAATAATTTTTAGCCAGATTTGGGAGATGTGCTCGACAGCATGATCTCAGCTCTGTTAGTGTTTAATTTTAGATGCATAATGCACATCCAGAAGTCAGTTTCAAGAAGATGTGGCGCACCAACCACTCTATGTAAAGGGCATGATTTTAATTGATAGTTTTGGGACCCACAGAGGTTTTAGAATGGACTGAAGAAATAACACCAGGGGACCGAGGGAGATGCCGAAGAGGCTTTGTGATAAATCCACCCCTTCGGAAAACTCCAAAGAAAACTAATCTATAAAATATGTTGTGAATCTTACTTCATGACTTCATTACTTCGCTTATTAAAAAAGGAAGCAAACCAGATGAGAGCTGAGTCTTGTACCCCACAATCAGCTGTTCATCCATGTACAATGAGATGTTTCACGGTGTTGAAAGCCATTGAAAAAACCCAATAAAATCAGTGCCCTGAAGCTGTCAGCAATCACACACAGGCTGCCATCAAGATCTCATTACTAAAGATGTAGATGGTTCATGATTCAAATGTAAAGGTAAAAAATGGGCAGAAGGCATTCAACATGTGCTCACGAGATTGATGTAGTAAAGAATATCAAACTGGCAGAGATGGATCAAAGTAATTAACTTGTCATTAGTAAGCATGGGCGAATTTTGCGAATTCGCGATCCGCGAATTTGCGGATTTGCGAATTCGCGATCCGCAAAATTTGCGAATTTGTGCGAATTTGCGGATTTTTGGTTTTTTGCGTGTTCGCGGGGTTTTTGCATGTTCGCTGGGTTTTTTGCGTGTTCGCAGAGCTTTTTGCGTCTTCGCGAGCCGCTTGCATAGCGAAGTTACCCATGCAGTCGTTTATGGGAGAGGGAGAGAGAGATAGATAGATAGATAGATATATAGATAGATAGATAGATAGATAGATAGATAGATAGATAGATAGATAGATAGATAGATAGATAGATAGATAGATAGATAGATAGATAGATAGATAGATAGATAGAAAGAGAGAGAAAGAGAGGGAAAGCGAGAGGGAGAGAGAGAACGAGAGAAAGAAAGAGAGGCCGGATCTCTGAAGGGTCAGATTCCTGAGTTGCCCCTACAGAACATACAGCTTTTTATTTTCAGCAAAATGCATATGAAAATTGTGCTGTAAATGTCTCTTTTAGTTTAACCCCTCCTGACAACTCAAAATGGGTGTATTTGCCATCCTCTCCCTTCTTCCTGTTTTTTATATCTGTAAGTGCTTCCTGATGAGGTTTAATTCCTTGGACAGGTGCCTCGTTGCCTACTTGTAACTATTCTCTGACCCTGCTTCAAGGGTCAGAGCAGGGTCAGAGAATAGTTGCAAATAGGCAACGAGGCGCCAGGAAGCAATTAGCAGCTGGTGTCCAAGTTGAAGTTAATTTGTTTGTAACCCTTTTGTAAAAGGTTACAAAGAAATTAGGTTCAACTTTTGCACCTGCTGCTGTAACCCTTGCTTGGCTGAAAATCTGTCCCCGCTGAGTCGCGGATTCTACCGCGATTTCGCGAGATTCGCGGATCGTGAAATCGCGGAAAATCCGCAAATTCGCCCGCTAAACGGATTTTACGCCCACCCTTAGTCATTAGCGTTTTTTGCTGCATTGCAAGGTATGTGGGGCATAATTATTTGGTCCAGTTTTAATTTAGGTCAGATTGTCTGGTTTGTTGTTTCCATATTGCTAAAGGTGACCGATTCAACAGGGTTTCAGAGACCGTCTAGTTTCTCAGCTATCATTTCCTTGTCCTTACGAGTTATCTGGCATTGGCCAGGATGTATTGTGTCCAACTAGACATCGAGGTCTCTTTCTTCTTGTGTGCTTCGTTTGCCTTGGTTAAGTCATGGAACGGGTACAGTTGATGGCCCTCCTATACAATATTTTTCTTTACCCTGTGTGTATCAGGAACCAGCATCACCTTTTGTATATAGTAAATAAATCTAAGTTTGGTATTAAAAACGTTTGTGGATTTGTCATTAAGTGTCTGAGTTCGTTCGATGTCGAGGTGAATACCACCGAGTAGGTTTCAAAATGCAGGTAGGAAGCTCTAAAAGTACTTGTACATATATTCATTTTTTGCCTTTTAATAGACTATGCAATTTGTCATGTTCACCATATCTAACTTTTCAATATATTAACTTTGTTGCCATCTTGTATTTGTGCTATCCTGGATTCTATTTCTTGTACCCAAAGAGGAGCCCATTGCATCTGAGCCAGCCTTCTTTCGCTCTCTTCTGCTTTTTCTCCAGGTAGCCAGCTTCCAATCCGTTGTTGGTGCTTTTGGTGAAGGCCATACATGGCTTTGCAGTCCTATTTGTAGTTCATAAGTGGACCTAGACCTTCTGCTTGCTTCACTGGGATTAGTGTATAGGTTTTAGGTCCCTCAAGTAAAGAGTTCAGAGCAATTAGCTGATTGCCCACGACTAAGAGCCTAGGCACGGTCATTGACTTTGGGATGTTTTCTGCTGCCAGACCCTGGACGGACAGATTGTTTTGAGTGTAGATCTCTATTTCTTCCTAGTACAAGTGTGTTGTTATGAATCAAGACCCACTGATAGACTGATAGGACTTCGGATAATATCAATGACTTTGTGTTTTGATTGCTCCTTGGTCAGGAACTGTGTTGGTGTGGGGCACCCCATCATGTTGTGAGTTGATTACACTGACAGCGTGGGGGGGATTGGAGAGAGAGTTGGAAAATACATGTACTTTCATGGAGTGCTCAAAGAAAACTCCAGTTACTTGGTGTGAGTGATACAAGTCATCCAACCAAAATTATGGGAAAACATATATGCTCCAGAGGAGTAATAATACAAAAAATGAGGATTGCATTACTGATTGAGAGGGGGTGAAACCCTACTCAAGCAGAAACCACTGTTCTTGTCAGGGCGAAACACAAGCAAACCCCAAATTAACCTGTGTGCAACCCTCTGGAAGCTAAGCACAAAGCAGTCCGGCTTAACTTAGAAGTAATGTGTAAAATATTTATGCAGCACACAAACTGAAATAATGTAGAAACAGAACACACGAAAAATCTTACACCAATTAAGAAAAATAGGGAAAATGTAATAAATTATTAAGACACCAAAATGAAAAACATTCAGTCATTAGAACCGGAGAGAAGCAATTTTGAAGATCTATATAAAAATAGTGTTTAAAAGCACAAAGCACCAACTGTGGTTGTCTGGTCGCACCAGACCAGGTATAGTCACAGATTCAGGCCAACTGTGATGGAACGTGGGCTGGGTAGAGGTACCAAGTTAGACCCGCTGCAGAAATTACCTTAAATCCTGTTTGCTGAGCTTTGCAAGATCCTGCGCTGATGATGCATTATGCAGCGGCGATTATGAGGAGCTGCAGGACGCGATGCGTAATCTTGCATCGAGATGGGTCCCACAGCAGCAGTTCCGAGGAGGTGCGGGGCTGCAATGGAAAGTCCTCGATCGAAAATGCATCATGCAGAGGTGGTTCTGAGGTGCTGCAGGCCCTCCATCTGGGATGCATCACGCAGCAGTGATTCTGATGCGACGCTGTGAGGAGATGCATCACACTGCATCAGTCCTGCTCAAGTTCACAACTGAACTGGCACCTTTAGGCCCACTTCCAAGAGTCCAGGACTGGGCGGTGGCTCCACTATGGGGGAAAGTCTCACAGCAGACAGAACTCAGGTGAAAGTTTCAAGTTGGTTGGAGCCTTTTCTGTCCCTGGAGCTCTGATCAAGGGGCCTGCCCTTTGAGTCACCATTGTGGTTCTGGGTTCAGATGCTGGTCCAGTCCTTCTGACTCAGGCAGCAAGGCAGGAGGGCGGCAGGGCAACAGGGCAGGGTAGCTGAGTAGCAGGGCAGCAGAGGAGCAGTCTTTGCAGCACAGGAGTCCTTAATAACATAACACATGTATTTGTAAAGCGCACATATCACCCAAGGGTATCAAGGTGCTGAATAATAGATGTTTATTGTTACCCAACTCAATGGTTAATAGTCTTCCAAAGGTCTAGAGTTGGGTCTGAGGCTTCTCTATTTATCCTTGGTTCCAGCTCTGAAGTAGGAGAAGCTTCTTGAGGGTTCCAACCTCATAGGTGTTAGGAATTTCCTGCCTCCATTCTCTGGGCCCAGTATGTCTGGGGCACAATAGAATGGTGTGAAACCCATTGTGACTGCGCTGAGACAGAGCCTTGGTGATGTGCAAGTGTGGTAGGTAACAGCCCCCCCTCATCAACTCAGAGTTGGCCCATCCTGTTCTCTGTTTATCTCACTTTCTGGGAGTAATACACAAAGAACAGCTACCAGTTACACCTAGTCTTGTGACCCAGGATGTATGCAGCAGGAAGCAAAGGGTTGAAACAAAAAAAATCCAACTTTCTAAAATTTTAATTTTTAGAATTGTGACTTAAAATCCAACTTTAACATTAAAGAGTGTTTTGGCTTTCAAATCTTTAGAGACAAAACTTAAGGGTCTTATCTTCTCTCAATTGGAAGTTACCACATATTAAATTTAGTAAGGTAACCTAATGTTATCGTATGGGAGGGGCAGTCCTTGTTGCAATGAAAAACAAACGTAAGAGCTTTCCATTACAAGGACCTGTAAAACATTAAAGTACATTTCCTATTACTTAAATACACTGCACCTTGCCCTCTGGGCTGTGTTGGGCTTACCCGAGAGGTGAATTATATGTATTAGAAAGGAACATGTAAGCCTGACAAGAGGTTAACCTTACCAGGTCGAATAGGCAGTTTAATACTGTACACAGAGTCTGCAATCACTAGTCTGAGACATGTTTGAAAAAGCTGCTTAGGGGTGGTGCAATAAGTTCTGTAAGCCCACTAGTAGCATTTAATTTACAGGCATTGGGGACAGGTAATACCACTTTATTAGGGAATTATATGTAAATCAAATGTGCCAATTGGGTGTATGCAATTGTTACCATCTTTTAGCGAGTGAGCCCAAGCACTTTAGCTCACTTTTAGGTCTTTAAAAACAGACCGCTAAAAGCGTTTTTTATGCAAGACCTTAAAATGGCCGAAAATAGTGCACCCAGTCAATTTCCTGGCACACCAACATAGCACGTAGTACTGGAGCTCAAGACTGAAGGAGTCAAACAGCTGGTTTAATAATGATGAGTCATATGGAAGGAAACTTGAAAAAAGGTGGTGTGTAGATGCCAAGTGTCTGAATCAGATGCAGTGAAGGTTTAGCAAGGCAATGCAAACCAGAGTCTACTAGAGGCAGCTGCTCAAGGCAGGAATGAACCCTGGTGCATGTGCCTCAAAGACACTGAGCCTCGGGCAATGCTGTGCAGATATTTCTAACAGAGTGTAGGTACCTCTAACACCTACTGCCTAATTAGGATTTTTAAGGGTTAGCATGGAGTAATCACTTTTCTCTTTCTCATGCTTCTCCTGTTCCCCTCCCCTTTTCTGACCTCTGTGGTTCAAATAAAATCACTTCCCCAACCATGACCTAGTCTACGCAGTCCACAAAAAGGGTACCTAGAAGTCTCACTTCTCTGCTATCTGAAAGGAGAAGGGGGTTTATAGAATAAATGTAGGAGCAAATGTAACCCGGACACCTCAAGTGGCACCTCCTCTCTCTCATTGTCTAGTTATATGAGAGGCCTTTGAAGTGGCTCCTGGAGAATGCACTGTAGCTAAATTTAGGAACAACACATATATTATGGTACATATTTATGGGCCCTTTTACATCTCTCATGAGCCACACAACGTGGTGCAAGAGTGATGCAACTTAAAAAATGAGATTTATGAAGCCATGCAAAGGCTCTTTGCCTGGCCCTCATTGGCTTCATAAATCTTGAGTAATGCAACGCAGAAAAAATTGCAGATTTACCAGAAGTGGTAGAGCTGGTAAATGCACCAAAAACCTACACCTGCCCAGGTGAGTCGCAATGAGGAGAAATATCTTTATTTCTCCTCATGTTTTCCTTTTTGCAGCACACATAAAAAAGGGATTGTTCATCCTGCTTAGACTACAAGGGGAATATGAAATATGTTGTTAATCACTGCTTAATTAAATATTAAGTGTTTAGTGAAGTAAAGTATCCCCAGTAACCATTGTTAGATACAGGTAATGATGTTAAAATATAATTCACACTGTTTCCAGTAACCTACCTTAACTTCAAAGGTGTAAACTACCATAGGTTTTAAGAAGGGGGTACTGTACGCAGAGGAAAGATGTAATCTGTATTTTCATATACAGCACTTTAATTCCCGTTCCTGCTTCCATGACCAACCATCTAGGAACACTGGGCCCGATTCACAAAGGTAAGCATACACTTTAGTGTAAGTTCACAATTTTTTGGTATTCACAAAGGTAAACTTAGACCAACGGTCCTGATTCATAAAGGTAAATTCCTACTAGTAAAGTTAGACTTTTGGTCTAGGTTTACCTTTGTGAATACCGACCTCAAAGCAGTAAAGTTAGACTTTTGGTCTAGGTTTACCTTTGTGAATACCGCAAAGTAGTAAAGTTAGACTTTTGGTCTAAGTTTACCTTTGTGAATACCAAAAAGTAGTAAACTTACACAAAAGTGTAAGCCTACCTTTGTGAATCGGGCCTGCTGATTCCTGTTCTTGAATTTTGCTTCTGCATTTCAATTTGAAAGATTTTTGTGTCACTCTATGACCTCTGGGGGCTCTTTGCTGTCTTGGACGTTTAGCCCTTGGGGATATCCGTTTCCGAATTTTACTCTCCACTGTTCTGTTTCCCTGGTTCATTATTCTGTCACCTTATTAGTTTAAGATGTTAGTGTTGCCCTGTGATGCTAATATGGTCTGTGAAGTTGCAGTCTTCTAGAAAATGACTTAGTGAGAAGCTGTCAACTTTTGCATGAAAATATTTTAAGAGGGAAAGGGAAAGAATCAGATTTTGCATCAGGCTGGGTATCCTGACATTGGAGATGTCAAAGTCCTTGCATCACTAGGACCTGACAAACCTCAGATATTTTCCTTGTACCCAAGGTGGACATTAAGAAAGATATTGGCATGGTCACAGCTGGCTTTTATGACCACTGTCAAGGCCTTTGCCATGTAGCACTCCTCTGGCATCAAGCTCAGTTTTTAGTGCTGAGTCTGCATCAAGATTTATCTCAATGTTCTGTGACTTGAGACTGAGAAATTCACTAGTGGACCTTTTTGGTAGTGATGGCTCATTGGAGGTCTTTGATGTTAGGACCAAATATTACCCTTAAACAAAAGATGACTATGCCTCCAACTCTCAAAGGTTGTCTTCATGATTCACAGAGATAACAGCCTCAACAAAGGAGGTCTAGTGTCATGCTTCCATTCAACTGTTAAAAGAGTTATTGTGATCTGAAGAGATATGCCTTCAGTTTCTTTCTAAACAGCAGTACAGAGGAAGTCATAGTAATTAGGCCTGGGCAGTAAATTCTGTTCCGCTCGCGGAATTTGGGTAATTTCGCATTCTGCGTAGAACGCGAAATTGCCCAAAATTCTGTGTTCCGCGACTTCGCAAAGTTTTTTACTTGTTCGCGTTCTCAAATGCGTGTTTGCGAGATTTTTCCCCCCCGAGCATGCAAACAGCAATTGCAAACAGTAAAAAAGCATCGCGAACAAGCAATTCCGCGTGTTTGTGGAATTTCTGCGTGTTCACAGACATTTTTTACCATTTCACGGAGATTTGCGTAACACGATTACGCAAATTCCGCCCAACCCTAATAGTAATGTTAATGGGATGTTGTTTCAGATCCATGATGCATTAATGCAAAAGTCTTATCATCTTCTGATCTTTTCCATCTTGTACGTTTTGCCTCAGTCTAGTGATTTCCTGGCTCATGGAGAGATGCTATCTGCCTGAGGTATTTACCTTCTTGGCCAATGACTTTCCTGCTTGCCTCCAGAAGCTGTTTTTTTCCTGGCAGCAGGTTGAGCAGAAGGTTTTGACAACTGAGGAAGTGTTGGGTGAGAAGTGAAGAATTCTCTCATTGAGTGATGGAGGAAGTGCTGTACAGCAAATGACTGTCTCAAATGATAAAGTAGACATTCAACCATAGAGTGAAATATTTGACAGTAACATTTTACTTTACTGGGAGACTTCAATGTAGATAGCGATGACCCCTTAAATATAGAGGCATCACAACTCCTCGCCGACTGGTCGCCGCTGGATCTTAAATAGATTGCCTAAGGACCCACGCATACTGCAGGCTACACTCTAAATCTGATTTTCACTAATTCTCCCTTTGTGTTCAGTGAACTTCCCTGCCCTCTGCTTTGGACAGATCATTCACTAATTGGATTTCAGGTCTCGTCCACTTGACCACCCAATAAAACCTAAACAAAATCCCATCAGGCAATGACGCAAAATCACCCAAGACACCTTCACTGAGGAGTTTATCACTCCTACAATCTGCGAGAATCAGGATGTGGATAAGGCACTAGTAGACTATCATGAGTCCCTAAAAACAGCAATAGACAACCTCGCCCCTATGAAAAACCAACGTATAGTCCAACATTATCCTCATGCCCCATGGTATTCCCCTGAACTGCACAGGGAGAAAGCCCACTGCAAAAAAATGGAGAGAAGATGGCATCAAACCCATAATTCCAGGGGTAGAGGAGCCTATAAATAAAACAGCTCTTTACCATTGCAACATAAAAAGTGCGTAAGGTTCACATCTCACTACAACTTCAAAAAGCTGGAAACTCCTCCAAGGATTAATACAAGTCCTTAAATCCTTCATAAATCCAAAGGCCTGTTTAACAGATATTCTGCCTTCACAAGCTCTAGCTGAAGCCTTTGCAAATCACTTTGAAGAAAAAGTTCATCTGATTCACAATAATTTTCCCAGAACAATTAGATTAGTTTTCATCCTTATACTTTCCAATGAGGCTAGTGTTGGGACCCTTTAGAATGTTATACCTCTTAGGCTACACTCAGTTTGTAAAGCTTTGATAGCTACGAAATCAGTTTCCCCTGCAGACATTGTTCCTACTAGAATTGCAGCAACACTGGCTAATCAGCTTGCCCTGGCCATTTGCTTTTTACTAAACCTCTCAATTAGTTTGGGAAGCATTCTGTAAGATTGGAAAGCCGCTCTGACCATTTATATACATAAGAAGGAAAACCTCCGAACCTCTGACCTGTCAAATTATCACCCTATCTCGCTTCTCCCCTTGCTGAGTAAACCTTTGAAAGGACACATTATTGGACAACTTATGGGGTTTGTAGAAACCAACAGGATTTTGGACTCCTCAAAATCTGGTTTCAGACCAATGCATAGTACCGAAACTGCCTCATAGTGGTTACAAACTATATCAGATGCTCTCAGAATGAGAATCAACCATCATTGTTACTGCTGCTTGACTTGTCTGCAGCCTTCAACACGGTATCTCATCCTAGATTACTCCAAAGATTAAAGGAGATAGGTATTCGGGGTACAGCTCTGCACTGGTTCATGAGCTTTCTAGCTCAAAGAACAGACCATCAACCTAGGTCTCTTTAAATCTCGCACCCTAGAGCTCAACAAGGGGGTGTCTCAAGGCTCATGCCTGAGGCACACATTATTCAACATAATTCAACATCTATCCAGCCTATAGATTCACACCTATCTCGTGTGCAGATGATACCCAACTTCTTATCTCCTTTAATAAAGACCCCACAATATAAAAGACTATTTTGCAAATGGGATAAAATCTATCTAGGTTTGGATGACAGAGAACTTTCTTCAATTAAATGCTAGTATAACCGGGATCATGCTCTTTGGCAGAGCCCAACTGCTATGGTCCCTGGATTGGTGGACAACAGAGTAAGGCATAGCACCTACCCCCAAATCTGCAGTAAAAATGTGGGTGTTTGCTTGGACCAGACTCTTACTAGGAAAAATAATGTAGTGGCTACCACTGGCACCTGCTTTCATATGATGAGTCTACTACACAGAGTCTTTCCACTACTTCCACTCTTGATACGCCAAACCCTAGTGGCGGCCTTAGTGATCAGCTGCCTGGACTATTGCAATGCCCTTCTAGCTGGCACAAATGAGTCCCTACGTGCCAAACTTTAGGTGGTCAAAATCATAGCGGCTCACCTGATTCATAATATGCTGGTCAGATCACCCCTTTCTCCCCTTCTATGATCGCTGCATTGGCTTCCCGCGCACATTAGAATCACTTTCAAGATCTGCTGTTTAGTGCATAACTCAATGAACGGTAAAGGTTCCAGATACTTGGCTGAGAAACTTATTCCTTACCTGGCGAGCAGACCTTTAAGGTCTGTGGTTAAAGCTCTCCTTACCATTCCTCGAATTAAAAAAACACATTCAGGGGGTAGAGCATTCTCTTACTTGGCCCCCTACTACTGGAATGAACTACCCACTCACATTCAGAAATGCACAGACCACCTTCTTTTAAGAAAGCATCTCAAAATACTAATACAGCCTTGGCCGTGATCGCTCCCGCACGGAGATACCCCTCCCAGGGTGATTCAAACACCCTACAAGATAACATAATAGTAAAGAAAATATTGGATTACAGGAGAATGGATGTGCAATAGATGGAAGGGCTGGGTGATAGATAGATGAGCTTGAGGATAAATCAAAATGTTGAGTGATGAATGGAAGGGTTGGCTGATAAAGCCAAGTGTTGTGTGATAGCTGGAAAAGAGTGATAGAAGAGTTGGTAAGGGCTGGGTAACTGATGGAAGGATTGGATGAAAGATGAAAAAAGTCAAATGATAAATGGAATGGTAAGGTGATAGAATATTTGGTGGGCTATACAGGTATAGGTTGGGTAATAGCTTAAATATATGAGTGACAGATAGAAGAGTTGGTTATAGTTGCAAGTGTTGAGTGATAGATCAAATGGTTGGATGATAGATGTAAGTGTTAGATAATAGATGGAAGGCTGGGTGGTAGATGTGAAAATTGAGTGATAAAGGTGTGGGTGATTGATGGAAGCAGTGGTCATAGATGGAAGAGTTGGAGGATTAATATAAGTTGGGTAATAGGTGATATTTTGGAGGGAAGGTTGAGAGATGCATGTGTTGGATGATAGAGCGAGTGGTTGAGTGATAGATGCAAGTGTTGGATGATATATCGAATGGTTGTGTGATATGTGTAAGCCATCTACTCGCAGCACTACATCTTCCTAGGGAAGCTTAACTTCCACATTGAACACCCCAGTGACTCCAACACAAACAACATGAGCAACATTGACCTCAAGCAACTTTTTGCAGACCCCACCCACATCGTAGGACACACATTCTACCCCATTTTATGTTCAGTGACAAAGACAATCATAGAAATTTCTCATAGCTCACCTGGACTGACCACCACAGCATCCACGTCATCATCTCAGAGTCTACCAACACGGCACCATGCCCCACAGCTCCACGCGCAGAAACTTGAAAAAGATATCTGAATACCAGTGGAGCAGTGCTCTCCGCTCCCACCTCCCAGACACAACATCCAACCCAGAGAAGGTTGCGAATAACTTCTCCTGGTGGATCACAGAATGTGCCAACACAATTGCCCCCACCAAGCCCAAAGGACCTGCAAGAAGAGTCAGCTGGTTCACCACTAAGCTGAAATCCAAAAATTACAACTGCCAGCAACTAGAAAGGAAATGAGCACCAGCTAAAAGACAGGAGACCATTTCACTTTCAAGACAACATTCAACCAGTACCACTGCCTCCTGAACGAAACAAAGAAAAACACCCCAACAGATTGCCTAGAAGTCAGTAAAAACCATAACAAGGATCTCTTTGCCCTTGTGAAGGAGTTCTCCAACCCCGCAGCCACTGAGAACCACTTGACACCTCCCATGAACTGTTTGACACCCTGACTAACTTTTTCCATGACATTATCTCAGCCATCCACAAAAATGTCTACTCCCAACCCTCCCACCGCTGACAGCATCAGTCTGCTCATACTCACGAACACAAACCCCAAACATCCGCCCACCGGTAGGACCCTCACATCTCAACCTATAATCTCCTTCATGAATTCCGTACACTTTAGAGCATACATGGACCCCTTCCCCACCACATTTTTAACCTCAGGAGCAAGACCATTGGCGAAAAACACAAAAAAGTCCTGAATGCCTCCATCACCTCAGCCTCCTTCCCAGAGGACTGATAACACACTGAAGTGAGATCCCTCCTGAAGAAGCCAATCCCGACCAAGCAGAACCAGAGAACTACTCATCAATTTCCCAGCTTTCCTTTCCAGCGAAGGTTCTCGAAAGGCAATCAACCACCAATTCATCGAACACCTGGAACACAACAACCTCTGGGACCCCTCTCAGTCCAGATTGAGATGCAACCACACCTCCCATGAACTGTTTGACACCCTGACTAACTTTTTCTATGACATTATCTCAGCCATCCACAAAAATTTCTACTCCCAACCCTCCCACCACTGACAGCATCAGTCTGCTCATACTCATGAACAGAAACCCCAAACATCCGCCCATCGGTAGGACCCTCACATCTCAACATATAATCTCCTTCATGAATTCCGTACACTTTAGAGCATACATGGACCCCTTCCCCACCACATTTTTAACCTCGGGAGCAAGACCATTGGCGAAAAACACAAAAAAGTCCTGAATGCCTCCATCACCTCAGCCTCCTTCCCAGAGGACTGATAACACACTGAAGTGAGATCCCTCCTGAAGAAGCCAATCCCCGACCAAGCAGAACCAGAAAACTACTCATCAATTTCCCAGTTTTCCTTTCCAGCGAAGGTTCTCGAAAGGCAATCAACCACCAATTCATCGAACACCTGGAACACAACAACCTCTGGGACCCCTCTCAGTCCAGATTGCGACGCAAACACAGCACTGAGACACCCCTGACCGCAGCCACCGATTAAATCAGGGACCTCCTGGACTGCGGTGAAATGACAGCCCTCATCCTCCTGGACCTGTAAGCCTCCTTCGACACGGTCTCCCATCACATCTTGATCAACAGAATCCACCACATCGGACTCCAGGGAGAAGCCCTCAAATGAATCGCCTCATACCACACTGGAAGAACCCAAAGAATCTGTCTCCCACTGTTCACTTCGGAACCCAAGAAGATTATCAGCGGCGCACCCCAAGGATCATCCCTTCGCCCCACCATCTTCAACATGTACATTACCATCCTGCCCAACACCATCAGATTGCATGTATTCAACATCATCTTCTACGCCTATGACACCCAGCTCATCCTCTTGCTGTCAGAAGACACCTCCACCCCCAGAGCCAACTTCCACAGATGTATGATGAACATCCCCGACTGAATAAAGGACAACTGTCTTAAGCTAAGCACAGACAAAACAGAAGTTCTCATCTTTGGGAACAACAAATCGCCATAAAACGGCGTGTGGTTGCCTGCTGAACTCAGCCTATCCTGTGCCCCGGCAAGTCACACCCACAACCTTAGCATCATCTTGGACAACTATCAATCTATGAAGAAACAGATAAAGGCAGTATCATCCACCTGCTTCCACATCTTACGCATGCTTCGCTAGATTTTCAGGAGGCTCCCAGTCAACACCATAAGGACCGTCATGCAGGCACTTATCACCAGCAGGCTCGACTACGGGAACCAACTCTACATAGGAATCATTGCATACCTCCTGAAGAGATTACCGACAGTACAAAACTCATTGGCAAGACTCATCCTCGACCTCCCCAGATGGACCCACATCAGACCACACCTCAAGGAGCTACACTGACTGCAGATCCAGAAAAGATGACAGTTCAAGATGTTGAGACACAGCACACATAAAGCCCAGCACAATGAAGGACCAGCATACATCAACAAACAAATGACTTTCCACCAACCAACCAGACACCTGCGATCCGCCTCTCTCTTCCTCGCAGACATGCCCCTCCCTCTGGATCTGCCAAGGCAACATGGGAGGATTCTCCTTCTCTCACCCGGTGGCCAAAGACTGGAACAACCTTGCCCTGCACCTCAGGACCGCTTTATCACTGAGCAATTTAGGTGAGAATTGACTGTTCGATGAACAGAGCACAGCAAATCCGCTAGCAACTCCAGCGCCTTGAGACCCTCATGGGTGGTTTGCCACGCTCTATCAATCCAGTTTGATTGATTGATTGATTGATAGATGCAAGTGCTAGGTGATCGATGGAAGAATTCAGTGATAGATACAAGCATTGAATGATAGATGGATCGGAAGGCCTGGGCTGTGGGGGTGGTCGCATCATTTGGTGAGTAGTACAGTCAGGAAATAGGGGAATCATTTTCTGTGAATAAAACGAAAAGCAGTGATTGCACATTTCGAGAGGTTGGCTACAGACAGGCCTTTGAAGTAGAGATGAGCAAAGAAGCGACTGAAACAGGCCAATGAGACGTTTCGTATGGACGATGCACAACCCTCTGGCCTGGGCAGCATGGTACCAAGTGTTGATGAATATTGTCTGGGTGCAGGCGTACTGACAGACAGACTGTCCACTCGATGGGGTGGCAGCCTGGCAGCCAAGCTGACAGGGCGGTACAGACAGAAGGCAGTCGTAAAGGCTAAAAAGAGAGAGAGGGCGACGGATGGTTTTCGGTCTTGCTCTGAAAATAGCTGCAGGGAATTATCCGATTCAATTGTGTTGCTATTTTTAGACGGCGGTGGCGTCCGATCTGGCGCGCTCTGCAGTGTGGGTCTCCTTCCCGGGCACTAGCCATCACTCTTGGCACCGGTGCACGGTGGGGACGGGGGCGGGGGAGTGCGGCGGAGGAGCGGCAAAGAAGAGGGGGGCGCCCACAACTAAGACCGAAATACAAGAGAAAAAAATAGTAACGCTGCTATATTGAAAAGGTACGAGGCATGTCTCTCCCTCTCTGGTCTCGTTAATCTGGCCCGTTGTGTTTGTTTTAGTTGCTACCCCGCATACTTTAAACCTTGAGTGCTTCTCGCCTCTCATTCTGTCCATGTTCTTGCTCGCCCTGATAAACAGAACATTGGTAACCCAAAAATCAGAGGCTGCAAATGTAGCCTGTGGTGCAAAAAAGTAACATATTCCCTGCACCTCCCTATGCTATAGAAAAGTGGGGCAAAGTAAAAACAAGCCTTTCACCCTGATCCCCGTCCCCCCCGCCCCTCCCCTCTCCAGGTGTTTTCCTCATCGGGAGCGAGTAACTATAACCGCATTCTATATAGGCTGGAGCCCCAACAGCTGTCACATTTCCTGTACACAGGGTGGAATCTATTCCCACTCCTCTCCCCATCCCTACCCCCCAAGGACAGCCAGAAGTCTCCAATGCCCTCCCCCGTCACACAGCAAACTCCTCAATAGAACTGCATTACTACACGGTGGCAATGGTGTCAGGCACGGAGCTGTGCCATTCTGGAATGCTGAACATCATGCACTGACTGGAAGCTCCAAAGCAGCTGTCCCTTTCTTGAGTGCTGAAACGGACGTCATCTATCACTGTCTGGAAGCTCCAAAGGAGCTGTCCCATTCTGGGGTGCTGAAACAGACGTCATCATGCACTGTCTGGAAGTACCAAAGGAGCTGTCCTATTCTTGAGTGCTGAAACGAAGGACACTACCTGGACGCTCCAAAAGAGCTGTCCCATTTTTCAGTGCTGAAACAGACGTCATCATGCACTGTCTGAAAGTACCAAAGGAGCTGTCCTATTCATGAGTGCTGAAACAGACCTCACGCACTGTCTGGAAACTCCAAAGGAGCTGCCCCATTCTGGAGTGCTGAAATAGAGGACACTGCCTGGAAGCTTCAAAGTAGCTGTCCCATTCTGGAGTGCTGAAACAGAGGACACTGCCTGGAAGCTTCAAAGTAGCTGCCCCATTCTAGAGTGCTGAAAAGATGGCCCTGCCTGGAAGGCCCAATGGAGCTGTTAATCAATCAATCACTCAGAGAATTGTGAAGCACGCTACTCGTCTCAAGGCACTGGTGGAGTGGGGGTGGTGGGGGAGGTGCAGCTCCGGGTCAGTCGAAAAGCCAGGTCTTGAGGCTCTTCTTGAAAGTGTGCAGAGTGGGGCCATGTCTGATGTTGATAGGGAGCTCATTCCAGGTCTTTGCCGCGATGTAGGAGAAGGCTCTTCCACCCGTTCTGGCATTGCAGATGTGCGGGGTTTCGGCGAGGGCGGCGGGTTGGAGATTTCTCTTGGGTACTTGGAAGGAGATTCTTTTGTTGAGATATTGGGGTCCGGTGTTGTGAAGGTATTTGTAGGCGTGGTTGAGTACCTTGAAGATTACTCTCTTCTCAACGGTGAGCCAGTGGAGGTCCCGCAGGTGTTGGGTGATGTGTTCATGTCGAGGGATGCCAAGGACAAGTCTAGCTGCGGTGTTCTGTATGGTCTGGAGCTTGCAGAGCAGGGATTTGTTGATTCCGACATAGAGGGTGTTTCCATAGTCCAGTCTGCTGGTTAGGACTGCGTGGGTGTCGGTCTTTCTGGATTCGGGGGATCCATTTGAAGGTCTTGCGAAGGATAAGGAGGGTGTTGAAGCAGGTGGAGGCAACGGCGTTGATCTGTTGGGGCATGGTGAGGGAGAAGTTGAGTATGATGCCGAGGTTGCGGGCGTCATCCATGAGGGTGTGGTGGGCTCCTGAGGGCGATGGGCCACCAGGTGTTGTCCCATGCAGAGGGGGAGGGTCCGAGGACGAGGACTTCTGTCTTCTCCAAGTTGAGCTCCAGGCAGTTGCTGTTCATCCGGGATGCAACATCATTCATTCCTTCCTGGAAACTGAGTCTGGTGGTGTGGGGGTTCTTGGTGAGGTAGAGGATGAGCTGGGTGTCGTCAGTGTAGGATACTATTCTGAGTCCATGCCATCTGACAGTGGCGGCGAGGGGCACCATGCATCTGTTGAAGAGTGTGGGGCTGAGCGACGATCCCTGTAGCACTCCGCAGTTGATCTCTGTGGGTTTGGAGAGGAAGGGTGTGAGTCTGATTCTTTGGGTTCTGCCGGTAAGGAAGGAGCGAAGCCAGTCGAGGGCGGCTCCCTGTATATGCGTCATGAAGACTGACGGTGAGAGTGAGGTGGGGGACGGTGTTAATGGCTGCAGCGAGGTCAAGCAGGATCAGGGCCACTGTGTGGCCTTGGTCGAGGAGGGTGAAGATGTCAACTGTGGTGGTGAATATGGCGGTCTTAGTGTTGTGGTTGCTGCAGAATCTGGATTGTGAGAGGTTGAGGATGGAGTTCTCTTTGATGAAGTTCGTTAGTTAGGCGTTGAGGATCTTCTCAGTGACTTTGGCCGTGAAAGGGAGGAGATAGATTGGTCGGTAGTTCTTGAGGTCCGTCTGAACTGCTGAGGTCTTATTGACGAGAGGCTTGACTTCTGCGAGTTTCCAGTCAATGAGAAATGTGACTGCTTCGAAGGTGGGGTTGATGGTGCATTGTAGCTCAGGTGCTATGGTGGCGGCAGCTCTGTGGAAGATGTGCGGACGGTAGGGGTCTGTGGGGACTCCTGAGTGAATGCCTTTCATGGTCGATGCGGTGTCTTAGGTGGTGAATCGGGTCCAGGAGGAGAAGGTAGGCTGGCTGTCGTTGCTGGGGGGGAATGGGTTTGGTGTCCGGAGTCTGTTTGTAGAAGTTGTCGTAGAGGGATCTTATTTTCAGGTGGAAGTAGGAGCCGAGTTTGTTGCAGAGGTCCTGGGATGGTGTGACATCCGTGGCTTCGCTGGGGGGCTTGGTGAATTCCTGAATGATGCTGAAGAGTCCCTTAGAGTTGCTGGCGATAGCGTGGATTTGTTTTGGATGAAGGTTCTTTTGGTGGATCTGATGAGTTGGTAGTATTCCTTTATGGTGTTCTTGTAGGTGGTACGGTCTTCTGAGGTGTGCTGTTTCTCCATAGCTTCTTGAGACGTCTGCAGGTGTTTATGGGTTCTTGAAGGTCAGCGGTGAACCAGGTGGCCTTCTTGGGACGCTGTCTGGCGGGGTTGCGGAGGGGGGCGAGCTTGTCTGAGCAGTTGATGATCCATCTGTGAAGTTCTTTGGCTGCGGAGTTTGAGTCGGTCGAGGTGGGAGGGATCGTGGATGAAGGTGGAGTTGAGGTGCTCCTTGGTGGTCTTGCTCCTGTTCCTTCATGGAGAACGTGGTGTAGGTTTGGTGGCGGTGGCTTTGTCGAAAGAGAAGTGTACACAGTGGTGGTCCACCCAGGGGGGTTGCATGGTGTGGCTGAAGTGGATGTTGTTACCTCCTGCAAAGATGGGTTTGAGGGTATGTCCTGCCTTGTGGGTAGGGGTGGTGATGAGCTGTTTCACTCCGAGGTTGATCAGGAGGTTGGCGGGGTTGGGGTCCCTGCGGTTGTCGAGGTGGAAGTTGAGGTCTCCAAGGAATATGTAGTCTATGGAGGCGATGGGGTGGGGCACGATGAGGTCAGCAATGGTAGTGGTGAATGCGGTTCGAGGTCTGGGGAGGTCTGTAGGCAAGGGTGACACTTTGCAACATTTTGGGGCTGGTCTGGATCTAGAAATGGAGGTGTTTGTGGTGGATGGTGAGTCACTCATGCTGGAGGTGATGAGTCTGAGAGAGCTCTTGTGTGCAATGGCAAGTCCTCCTCCTAGGCGATTGGGGTGGTCCTTCCTCTAGATCTTGCATCTGTCAGGGGATTGAGGGTGATCACGTCGGGGCGGAGGTGTGGTTGGTCCAGGTTTCAGTGAAGAAGGCGACGTCTGGCAAGAGGGTGTCGAGAAAAGGCCCAGATCTCTACAGCAGGTCTGTGCAGGGAGTGCATGCTGAGGAGGAGGCACCTCAGGGCTTCGGGGTGCTAGGGACCGCCGTGAGGACGGCAGACGTGGGGGTGCGGAGGATGGTGAAGGTTTGTCGGCAATGTTGGCTGGAGAACTGTCCATGGGTGGTGTTTGTCATAGACAGCTGGCAGTTTTTGTCCCTTCGGGGGTTGAGTGCGTGGAGGTTAACCCTGAACAGTAAATTTCGTTGCGCTCGCTTTACAACTCCGTGTTCCGTGAAGAATGCGGAATTACCAAAAATTCTGCGATCCCCGGCATAGCGGAATTTTTTCCGAGCTTTGAAATGCGTGTTTGCGCACGCAGTAGCAACTTACCCGGATCCCTGCGTTTGCCAATGAGTTTTCCTATCCGTTCGCGTGCGCTGCAAGAGTGTGCGATTGCGAACACGTCATTCGGACATCTGAGTTCCTGAACAAGAAACGTGCATCACGAGTGGGCGGGACAAGTGAAACAAGATGGCTGCCCCAATTGGCAACCGGAATGGGGAACGTTCGTGAGATATTTCCCCCGAGCATGCAAACAGGGTCCACGAACAGGAAAAACACATCATGAATGGGCGGAACAAGCAATTCCGCATGATCGTGGAATTCTGCGAAGCTCACAGAGATTTTTTATTGTTTCGCATAACTTTGCGTAACGCGACTATGCAAATTCCGCCCACCCTTAGTGGAGGTCAGCTGAGTCGTAGCGGTGGGTGGACACACAGCCATGGTTCATAGTTCTGGTCGTGGTCGGGTCGCAGATGGGGCTTGTCTTTGGCATGTCGTCGGTGCGCCAGCGGTGCAGCAGCACAGCTGCCGCCATTCAATAGGGAAGGGGGAGGGAAGCGCAGCTGGGGGTAGGGAAGCGCCGCTGGGAGGTGGGAGTGGAAACTGGAGGGGGAGGGGCCAAGGGGCACAGTGGAAGGAAAGGGCAGTGAAACGGGCACGGAGGACACAAACAATGGCACAGGTACAAGCAAAAAATGAAAACAGGCAAAATAAATAGAAAGATAGAAAATAACAAGTACAAAGGCACAAAGACAGACGAAAGACAGAAAACTGGCACAAACTCAAAGACAGGCAACAGCGGACCAGCAGAAGAGCAAGGCTTTCCCAATGTACCACCAGGTATGAGGTGCAGGCAGGAGCCTGTGAGTGGAGGAAGGCCTCGAACACCTACCTTCACAGAGAGGTGTAGGGAGCAGTGGCAGTGGCACAACAGTGGAGCTGCTGGGGCAGAGAGCAGAGTCCCTGACTAGGAGGTCAGAGGTCTTGCTCACATGCCTGAGCAGCGGCCTCCATTAAATAGGGAAGGGGGAGGGAAGCGCAGCTGGGAGGCGGGAGCGGTAACTGTCAGAGGGGGAGTGGCCACAGAGGCAGCAGTGGCGGGAAAGAGCGGCGAAACAGGCACGGAGGACACAAATAACGGCACAGGTACAAACAAAGAATAAAACAGGCAAAATAAACTGAAAGACAGAAAATAAGAATTACAAAGGCACAATAACAAAAAGACAGACAAAACACAGAAAACTGGCACAAACACAAAGATAGACAACAGCGGACCAGCAGAAGAGCAAGGTTCTCATGCTGGACCAACAGGGATGAGGCGCAGGCAGGAGCCTACGGCTAGAGGAGGACAGGCACAACAGCGGAGCTGCTGAGGCGGAGAGCAGAGTCCCTGACCAGGAGGTCGGAGCTGTCAGAGGTCAGGGATCAGAGCTGTCCCATTCTTGAGTGCTGAAGCAGACGGCACTGCCTGGAAGCTCCAAAAGGAGCTGACACATTCTTGAGTGCCGAAACAGAGGTCGTGCTCTGCCTGGAAGCTCCAAGGGAACTGTACCAGTTCGGAGGGCTCAAATAAACATCATAATGCGCAGCATGAAGGCTCCAAGTGATCTGTCCAGTCCTGGAGTTCTGATCTAGACGTCTTAATGCACTCCGACGGACCTCTTTCACTCTGTAGAATTGAAATAAACGTCTCAACGCAAATGCTGAGAATGTTCAAATGAGCGGTCTCATTCTGGAGATCTAAAAAATACGTCTTAATGCACAGGCTGGAAGCTCCGAGAGAGCTGCCCCATCCCAGTGGAGTGCGGAAATATACATCTCTATACAGAGACTGAAAGCTTCGAAAGAGCTGTCCCATTCTTGAGTGCTGGATTAGACCGCTCAATGACAGGCTGAAAGCTCCGATGAGCTGTCTCATTCTGAAGTGCTGAAATATGCGTCTCAATACACAGACTGGAAGCTCCACATGAGCTGTACCATTCTGGACTGCTCATACAGACTGCTCCAAAGAAGCTGCCCCCAACCTGCGGTGCTCAAACAGACGTCTCATTTGCACAGACTGAAAGCCCTAAAGGAACTGTCCGGGTCTGGAGTGCTGAAAGAGGCCGCCACGCACAGACCGGCAGCTCTGAAGTGTTCCTTCTGGGATGCTAACACGTCCCATTCACAACTAAGACAGAGTCCCAAAATCCGAATGAGTTGTACTCTGAGTGTGTTGTGAAATAGCATGTTTTCGATAAAGAAGGGTCACGTGATCCAGCACCAATTTATGGGCCTACATTTAAGCTGTATACAAAGGAACGCAGCAGCTTATAACACTCCCCGTAGAAGGGGTGCAGAAACACACCATTTTGTGGGCACCATCGCGTGAGCCATCCTTAACAAGGAATTAAACCGGAATTCTTTACAGAGATGTACAGTAGCCCGAAAAGATCTCGGCTTCAGCAGGAGTTCTGAAGCAGAACCCTTGAATATTCTTATTCTGAGTTTATTTCTTGTAAAGCGCCCTGCTGGCCATGGGCCACGTTGGCGCTATATAAAGCTTCGTAAATAAGTCAATAGGGACAGGAAGCCTCCGCGAGCTGTTAAAACGCCCTATTACAAACAACATGGAGGGACAGCTTTCGTGGCGTCCTCAGCAGGAGGGCCGAAATAGCTCGCTTTCTCACGAGGAAAGTAACGCCTTGGATATTCTGTATACCCCTTTGATACATCCGACCCCATGGCCTGCCCTCAGCTGGTTGCTGCAATTCCCCCTTGCATGTGGTATCTTGTCTTACTGAGATTGTCGAGATACCCCCTTAATACACACAGTGACCTCTCCCGTGACCTGCCCTCGGGTGGGATGCTGAAACACCCCTCTCGTACACAGTGACCCGCTCTCGTGACCTGCCCTTGGCTGGGGTGCCTAACACCCCACCCTCATTTAATCACAATCAGGGGCAATCTCTAGGTGCTGCATGGAGGTCCCGAACTACCCACTTCATACACCGGCGAGACACAGCTCCCAGAAGCTTCCATCAGAAGCAGCGCTACAATACGCACCAGGCGCACTGACACCCTCTGCTTCTCGCATAGGGCTCCTCGCACCCAGGAGCCCTGTGCTGTCCTCAGCGAGGTGCTGAAAACGGCATCCTTCGGGCACAGAGAGCGTGGCAGAGATGGAGGGTGGGGCTCAGGGGGGGAGGAGGGAGGGGCGGAGAGAGGCGGGAGAGCAGGGTGGATGCGTCGTGACTGCTGCTCGGATGCGTCACGGGCTTAGCTGGAGTTTCCCCTCACAGTTCGTGACTCGGAGATGCATTGAGCGAGCGGGCGGGGCGGCGGCAGCAGACCAGGCGGCCGGCTCTCTGCGCTCCGAGGAGACCGCCAGCGGCTGCCGGCTCCAGGTAAGGACGGACCCCGGCACACAACGTCGTGGCCCTCGCGAGCAATAATGGACCGCACCAGAGGTCTACGTGTATGTGCATGTGGGCAGAAAAAGCACGGAGCGCTGGGGCGCCTGGGGCTTATTGAAACATCAAGGTCTGTGGGAAACCAGGGAGGTGCAGGAGGCTGTACCTGCTGCGAAGGGACATGAGGTCTGCAAGACCCAGCGGTCTGTGGGGACCAGGGGGTGTGTGGGGAGCCTGGGGTCTCTGGGGAGTCTGTAGTGTAGTCCTTGGAAAGGCAGGGTCTGCAGTAGTCCATGGCATATGAATACACCGGGATCTCTGTAGCCTATAGTCTGTGGAAGGTGTGCAACAGTCTGTGGTCTGTAGGGAAACTGTGGTCGGTTGTAAGCAAGGGTTCGTGAAGCGTCCGAAGTCTGTGAGAGGAGCTGTGGTTCAGTGTGGAGACAGTGGTCTGCAGGGAGCGCGAGGGTCTGTGGTGCAACTTGTCGATGTCCAGAATCTACAGACTTGTGCAAGGAACCGGGGTGCTTTGAGACATGGGACGTGTGTGGGGAGCCTATAGTCTGTGGGGCACGTAGTCTACGAGGCGCCTGTGGTCTGTCAAGAGCAAGTAGTCTTTTGAAAACCTGTGGTCTGTGGCGAGCCTGTAAGCGAGAAGAAGCCTGTAGTCGATGGGAAGTCTGTGGTGAGGCTGTAGTCTGGGGAGCCTGTGGCGGGGGAACAGCCCCCGTGTGAGGGGAACCTGTAACGGACGAACACCCTTGACGGATGAACAGCCTCTGGTGTAAAGGGAGCCTGTGACGGGTAACAGCCTATGGTGTGAAAGGAGCTTGTGACAGGAAACAGCTCTGGTGTGGCGGGAAAACAGTCTCTCGTGTGAAGGGAGCCTGTGACGGGTAATAGCCTCTGGTGTGAATGGAGTCTGTGGCGGGAAACAGCTCTGGTGTGCAGTGAGCCTGTGACGGGAAAACAGCCTCTGGTGTGAAGGGAGCCTGTGACGGCAAAACAGCCTCTAGTGTGAAGGGAGCCTGTGACGGGAAAACAGTCTCTGGTGTGAGGGGAGCCTGTGACGGGTAACAGCTCGGGTGTGCAGTGAGCCTGTGACGGGAAACAGCCTCTGGTGTGAAGGGAGCCTGTGACGGGTAACAGCCTCTAGTGTGAAAGGAGCCTGTGACGGGGGAAACAGGCTCTGGTGTGAGGGGATGGGACACAGCCTCTGGTGTGAGGGAAGCATGTGACGGGAAACAGCCTCTGGTGTGAGGGGAGCCTGTGACGTGAAACAGCCTCTGGTGTGAAGGGAGCCTGTGACGGGTAACAGCCTCTGGTGTGAGGGAACGGGAAACAGCTTCTGGTGTGACGGGAGCCTGTAGCCTGTGAGGAGCCTGTCGTCCGCTACGGGTCTGAAATAAGCTCGAGCTTTGGAGGGAACTGTTCGGAGTCGATGGTCTGAGGGTGAAAGGGTGTGAGGGTGTGAGGGTCTGCTATATAGTCACCTTGTACTACGGGCTGCCAGGCAGACAGGAGCTTGGAATCTCCGGCGGGTATGTGGTGAGTTTGGGTCTGCTGCGACCATGGGGTCTGCTAGAGATCTGTAGACTGGCGTCTGCTAGAGGGTGTCTGAAGGCTGACAGAGGTCTGCAGGCTGGCTGAGTGCTACTACAGGACTGGAGGGTGTCTGTGGGCTGCTAGCGGTCAGGAGCTTGTCCAAGGTCTGCTAGAGGTCTGGAGGGTGCCTGAAGGTTACTATAGGTCTGGAGGGTGTCTGGGAATACTAGATGTCTGGAGGGTGTCTGGGGCTACTAGATGTATGGAGGGTGTCTGGGGCTACTAGAGGTCTGGAGGGTGTCTGGGCTACTAGATGACTTGAGGGTGTTTGTGGGCTGCTAGAGGTCTGGAGAGTGTCTGAGGGCTACTAGAGATCTGGAATATGCCTGAAGGCTACTAGAGGTCTCGAGGGTGTCTGGGGCTACTAGAGGTCTCGAGGGTGTCTGGGGCTACTAGAAGTCTGGAGGGTGGCTGGGGCTACTAGAGGTCTGGAGGGTGCCTGGGGCTGCTAGCGAACTTGGGGGATGTCTGAGAGCTCCTTGAGGTCTGGAGGGTGTTTGAGGGAGCTAGAGTTCTGAAGAGTGTCTGACGTCTACTAGAGGTCTGGAGGGTGTCTGAGAGGTACTAAGGTTTTTCAGAGCGCGTGAGGTCTACCAAGAATCTGGATGATGTTTGCTGTATGCTAAATGTGAGGCGGGTGCACGGGGTCTGTAGGGTCTATTGGTCTGGTGGGTGTTCATGGGTATACTAGAGGATAGTAAGATGTCTGGAGTCTGCTAAAGGGTTTAAAAGTCTGGAGGGTGTCTGAGGTCTGCTAGATGTATGTAAGGTGCCTGCGATCTACAAGAGGTCAGGATTATGCTAGATATGTGGAGGGTATCTGAAGTCTGCCAGATGTCTGGAAAGAGCCTGAGATCTCCTAGAGGTCTGTAATATGCTAGAGGTCTGGTGGTTTCTGCTGTTTGCTTATGGTCTGGAGGTATCTGCAGAATATTAGAGATATGGACGGCGTCTATGGCCTGCTAGAATTCTGAAGGTTGTCTGATGTCTGCTAAGACTGGAAGGTGTATGAGGTATGCTAAACGTGTGTAGGGTGTCTGTAAAATGCTAGAGTCCTAAAGGGTGTCTGCAGTATGTGGGGGTCTGTAGAGAGTCTACAGTGTGCTGGAGGTATGGAGTACGTCTGAAGTGTATTAAATGTCTGCTAGAGCTCTGTGAGGTGTCTGTCTGCTGCGGCCGAAGAGTGCTTGAAGTATGCTCGAGGGCTGGAGAGCGTGTGTTGTATGTACGTCTGGAGGGTGTCTGAGCCTGAGGTCTATTTGAGCGCCGGAGGGTGTTAGCCGTGTAGAGGATGGCTGCTAAATGCCAGAGGGTATGTGAGGTCTGCTAGAGGTCTGAGGGTGTCTGCTGTATACAGGACAGTAGTGTGTAGGATGTCTGCTGTTTGTTGGAGATGTGTGGGGTGGCTGATGGATGCCAGCGTTCTGGAGGGATGGTGATGTCTGCTAGAGGTATGTGTGGTATTTGCTCAACGCTAGAGGTCTGGGGGAGTGTGTAAGGACTACTGGTGGTCTGTAGGGTGTCTTCTATATGCTAGCGGTCTGGAGACTTTGTATGTTGGAGCTCTGTAGTACAGAGGTAATCTGCTCGTGCTAGAGGTCTGTAATGGGAGTGAGGTAGTGGTGTGTGGTAGTAGGTGTATACTGGAGGCTTGGTGTGTTTGTGAGGTGTATTGGCGGTCTGTAAAGTGTCTGATGTATGCTAAATGTCTATGGGTGTGTGGGGTCAGATACAGGTCTGGGGTTGTCTGTAATGCATTAGAGGCCTGGAAGGTGTGTGAAGTCTGATAGAGGTCTGCAGGTTGTCTGTTGTATGCTAGATCTCTGGAGGGTATGTGAGGTCTGATAGAGGTCTGCAGGGTGTCTGCTGAATGCTAGAGTTCTGGAGGGTGTGTGAAGTCTGATAGAGGTCTGCAGGGTGTCTGTCATGTGCTAGAGTTCTGGGTGGTATGTGAGGTTTGATAGAGGTCTGCAGGGTGCCTGTTGTATGCTAGAGCTCTGGAGGGTTTGTGAGGTCTGATAGAGGTCTGCAGGGTGCCTGTTGTATGCTAGAGCTCTGGAGGGTTTGTGAGGTCTGATAGAGGTCTGCAGGGTGTCTGTTGTATGCTAGAGCTCTGGTGGGTGAGGTCTGATTGAGGTCTGCAGGGTGGCTGTTGTATGCTAGAGTTCTGGGTGGTATGTGAGGTTTGATAGAGGTATGCATGTTGTCTGTTGTATGGTAGAGGTCTGGTGGGTGGGTGAAGTCTGATAGAGGTCTGCAGGGTGTCTGTTGAATGCTAGAGGTCTACTGGGTGGGTGCGGTCTGATAGTGCGCTGAGGGGTGTCTGTTGTATGCTAGAGCTCAGGAGGATATGTGAGGTCTGCTAGAGGTCTGAGGGTGTCTGCTGTATACAGGACAGGAGTGTGTAGGATGTCTGCTGTTTGTTGGAGATGTGTGGGGTGGCTGATGTATGCCAGCGTTCTGGAGGGATGGTGAAATCTGCTAGAGGTGTGTGTGGTGTTTGCTCTACGCTAGAGGTCTGGGGGAGTGTGTAAGGTCTACTGGTGGTCTGTAGGGTGACTTCTCTAGGCTAGCGGTCTGGAGACTTTGTATGTTGGACCTCTGCAGTACAGAGGTAATCGGATGTACGTTAGAGGTCTGTAATGTGTGTGAGGTAGTGGTATGAGGCATTAGGTGTATACTAGAGGCTTGGTGGATGGGTGAGGTGTGATGGTGGTCTGTAGAGTTCCTGGTGTATGCTAAATGTCTATGGGTGTGTGGGGTCTGATAAAGGTCTGGAGGTTGTCTGTAATGCATTAGAGGCCTGGACGGTGTGGGAGGTCTGATAGAGGTCTGTAGGGTGTCTGTTGTATGCTAGAGCTCTGGTGGGTGGTGTCTGATTGAGGTCTGCAGGGTGTCTGTCGTATGCTAGAGTTCTAGAGGGTGTGTGAGGTCTGATAGATGTCTACAGTGTGTCTGTTGTATGCTAGAGGTCTGGTAGGTGGGTGAGGTCTGATAGAGGTCTGCAGGGTGTATGTTGTATGCTAGAGGTCTGGTGGGTGGGTGAGGTCTTATAGTGGGCTGCTGGGTGTGTATCGTGTGCTAGAGGTCTGGTGGGTGGGTGAGCTCTGATTGAGGTCTGCAGGGTGTCTGTTGTATGCTAGAGTTCTCGAGGGTGTCTGATAGAGGTCTGCAGGGTGCCTGTTGTATGCTAGAGGTATGGGGGCCTCCAAAGTCCGCTGGAAGTCTTTAGGGTGTCTGGTGCATGGCAGAGACTGGGGGGGGGGGTCTGCCCGAGGTCTGTGGTGGTCTGTGGTGTGGTGTAGATGTACCTGTGGTCTGTAAGCATCCTGCATTTAGGGGGCGATTACAGCTTGCCTGGACACAGGGGTCTGTGAGGTGAATGCGGTCTGAGGGGAGTCTTAAAGGTGCTAACGGGGTATCGGAGGTCTGCAGAGACCGGACATGCGTGGCGGTTACCGGCAGACTCTGCACTGGGGTCTGTAGCGAGTGCGTGGTCTGTGAGTAATCTGAATCTGCTGAGTCTGCATGCAGTAGAGCCTGTGGTTGGAGCAGGGGTTTCTATGAGGGCTGCTATCCGCCAGGGTCAGGGCCGCTGGGAGCGGGAGTCTGCTTCGATGCGTGGTGTGTGGTGACCCTGAGAGCTGAGAAGAGTGTGGTCGGAGTCCGCGGGCTTCAGTCAGCAGCGGTCTGCGCGGGTGGTCTGTGGGGAGTTGCGCCAGCACACGGGCCTGTCAGGAGATTTGACCCCAGGACCGCAGAGGGCCGAGCGCGCGCCTGTGGGCAGCGGAGCTCGAATGAGACCTGTGGGCGCGAGGACCTGGGCTTGTCGAAAGGCCTCTTCCTACACGAAGACCAGAGGTGTCCCAAAACCGAAGGATAAAGGGGGACGGGGCTTGGGTGTACCCGGGGTCTGTCCGGCGCAAGGGGTTAGAATCAGTGGCTGGTCTGTACGGGGTGGGGGGTCTTGGATCTATGTCGGGACGGCAGTCCTAAGGAGGTCTGACGTTAGCAGTAGACCTGTAGGTGCCAAGGGCCCTTGAGGTCTACAAAGGGTGCAGGCTGGAGGTTCTGTCATGAGGTGCGGGACTCTCCTCATAATCTGGTGTCTGTAAGGGGCGTGACGTCGGCAGAGCGTCTGTGGTCGCAGTGGGGGCTCTGGTTTGCAGGAATCTGCATGGACCGAGGGCTCTGCGAGAAGACTACGTCTAAGGAGACGTGCAAGTACCCTGGGCTGTGCAAGGGGCACGTGGTCTGCAGACAGGATTGAGGTCTGTAGAAAGGGCCTGGCTTTAGGACGGAAGGTGGGGTGTGCATGGGTGCAAGGTCACGTGGTGGCGTACACGCGGGACTTTGTTGGACTCGAAACGGGAACAGGGTCGGTGTGGGTATGAGGTAAATGTGGAGGTAGCCCATTTCTGGACGTGCACGAGCTTGTGGTGTCTGTGTAAACTCAGGGGCCTGTGTGTCTGCTCGTTGGTAGGTACGAGGTGCAACCCGAGTGTGGTGAGAGAAAGAGACTCTTGGGACCCGTGCGGGGTGAATCGAGGGACCTGTAGGCGCTGTTACGAGGGTCTCTTCTCCATGATAGCTATAGGTGTGTGTGTGAGAGAGAGAGGGTGAGTGCGTGAGATACGGTGGGGCGTGAAAGAGAGACAGGCCAGTGAGGGCGTATTTTGGGTCCTGGTCTTTTGGCGGGAACGAGGCAGGGAGTGGCCATCCTGGGTTGAGCGGGTTGTGACTTAGGCCTTGAGGTGGCAAGAGCCTGGGGTGTGCTGTGAACCTCCGGTGTGTGCGGCATCTGGAATCAGCAGGTGGCAAAGTCGCCGAGGCACGCGGATTGAAGTCTCTCGGACCTGCACGGAAGCAGAGGCGCCGAGAGAAGGGAAGGCCTCCGAGCGCGTGAGCCTTCACCGCGCACAGAACGTCGCGACCTGTCTCTCACACACAACCTCATGCGCGGTGTGTGGGGCGCTCGGTGCCCTGATAGGAGAGAGGCCTCGCGGCTGGCGCTCGGAACCCGGGTGCTAGCCTCACCAGAGGTGTCTTGACAGGTAAGGCGGAGATATGGTCCAGCGCCGAATGAGTGCGCTGAGGAGCGCTGGCTGCAGGAAGAACCCGACCCCTGCATGACACGGGTGCAGCCTACCGGTGCAAGCTCTGGGCGCAGGGTCAGCGGGGACCCCGTGGTAGAGCGGGTGCAGGAGGACCCCGACCCCTGCCACAGCACCTGTGCAGGCCCTCGCAGCCTGCGGTGCAAGCACCGGGCGTAGGGTCAGCGGGGACGCAGCGTGGTAGAGCAGGGTGCAGGAGGACCCCGACCCCTGCCACAGCACCTGTGCAGGCCCCCGCAGCCTGCGGTGCAAGCACCGGGCGTAGGGTCAGCGGGGACGCAGCGTGGTAGAGCAGGGTGCAGGAGGACCCCGACCCCTGCCACAGCACCTGTGCAGGCCCCCGCAGCCTGCGGTGCAAGCACCGGGCGACAGGGTCACTGTGATTTAGAGCGGAGCTCGCGCGTGGCATGCCAGAGCTCGCGCGTGGCATGCCATAGGGTCGGAAACAGAAAGCACGCAGCGCTTTACTGGCGCTTTTATCATTTGCAATGGATTAAGAGGTCCCGAAAATCTTCGTGGTAGATGGGAACTGTCAAAGAGGGGTGCCGTCCTGCAGCAGGAGCGTCTTAACATAGGGGTGTGCTAGGAAGAGACGCGTGTGCGTGTGTGTGCTCCAATGCATGGCAACGCGTGTGCAGCTGACTGTGGACGTGATACATGGGACCGTGCGTGTGTTATTAACCATGTGACTCTGTATGTCGCTCTGAGTATGAGTATATATAAATTCGTATGTTTGCGTGAGAACCTGTGAGTGTTTGTGTACGTAAAACGATTTGATTTGAAGTGGGGGGTTTGTGTGTGTGCAGGTGCAGTGTTTCTGTTGCACAGAATATGCCTGTGACTTTGTGTGTGTGATTCTTGGCCCGTGAGACTGCCTGCACATGACAGCATGTATCTGATTGTGTGCAACCGTGCGACTGTCTGACACTGTGTCAATATTTGTTACTGTGTGCTAGTGTGGCTTGGTGCGTATGTGTGTGTGTATTACCACGTTTGCATGAAATTACGCGCGTCGGAGTGTTTGTGACTGTGTGTGAACACATAATTGTGTTCCTATCACTATGCGTGTAATGAGGAGTTTGCATTTGACTCAGGACACGGGACTGTCTGCGTCCAAAACAAGGGCATCCCTAAAGCGGTTTCCAAAGGAATGAAACTGACGAGCAGCTCCCGCGCCGCGAGGCTGTGGGGATTCCTGGGGGTTAACTACTGATCCAGCCATGCAAGCTGCTGTGCTCTGCAAGGCGGTGTCTGCGCCCCTACCTTTTTAATGTATTTCTTTGGCAAGTGGTAGATCTACTGCCTGTTATACATTTTACTCTCTGTATTTGTTAGCCTTGTTAGATGCACTGCTGTAGCTATTTATGACATCAACAGCACTCAGACCTGATGGCATTTAACCATAACTGAACTGACAGACCAGTGGTGGCCGAAGAGGACCTGGCCACCGGAAGTGATGCGTGCACGATGAGAGTCTGCACACCTGTGACTGTGCCTTTGTGATCAGTGTGTGACCAAATAAAAACAGACATTGGTAATGCATCGGTTTCGCCTATGTGACGAATAAAGACCTGTTTTCAATTCAATTCAAAGAAACTTTATTTGGCCCAATGGCCATAAAAGTGTACGTGCATTACAGTCACATTTCATTAAGGCAGTCCACATGGGCACGTGCCCAGACCCCATATCGTTGGGTTAAAAATTGCCATCACAAAGGCCAGCACCCCATAAAATAGATACAAATATAAAACATTAATAAAAACAAATATAAATCATATTACAACCACTAAAACGCACATAAAAAACATAAATATTAAAATTGGAAAAAAAGGACCAAATCCAGTTAAAACATTGTGGGGCTGTCAGCGTGAGTCTGAGAGTTGATATTCAAAAACGTTCTGTGTACACCCCACATAAAAAATAAAAAGCGCAAACCGGAAAAACAATAGGCATATAGGTGTTATATTTCAATAGCCTAAATGCCTCTGCACAGTGCTGGGATCCCAGGTGTCTGCATAACTGGATCAACCATCAATGGCTAGGCTTCCTATAGCCTGGACAAAAAAAGAATACACTTAGGGCTAGATGTAGGTAATTCTATTTTACCACTTCTAAAATACCGAATTTTACCAATTCGGGATTTAACCCCTTCGCTGCTGATGACGAGCTCAGCTCGTCATCAGCCACGGGTGGCGTGTGCTGATGACGAGCTGAGCTCGTCCTGTAACGCGGAAAACGGAAAACAGCCGCACAGCGCAAAAATCACAGCAGCAGCAATGCAGTTAAGAAGTGGTAAAATAGAAGGGGGCACATGTAGGTATTTCAGAATCGGTAAATACTGAATCTGTAAGATTCGGTATTTACCGATTCGGTAAATACAGAATCGGTATCCCCCATTGATTCCTATGGGCCTTGAAGCCCATAGGAATCAATGGTGAATACCGAATCGGTATTTACCGATTCGGTAAATTCCGATTTTTGCAAGGGTGCAGGGGGTGTCACTTTGACACCCTCTGGCATCCCAATTCCGGACTTGTGTGCCATGTGCCATGTGGCCCTAAGGGCATGTCTGTGTGTCACATTGCACAGGTGTGCATGCACAGATGTGCATGCACACCTGGATTCAGTATTTTACCACCCAATTGGATTGGGTGGTAAAATACCAAATCTGAAAGGCCTGAGGCACTCAAAGATGTGCTACCTACATGTGCTTTTACAGAATCGGTATTTTTACCGAGTCTGTATTTACTGATTCTGTAATTTTACAGAATCTGTAAATACAGATTCGGTAAAATACCGATTCTGTAAAGCATGCTCCTACATTAGAAAACCCTAATACCGGTCGGAAACGGCCGAAATCGGCCGTTTCCGACCAGTATTAGGGCTCCTACATCGGGCCCATAGTTCTGTCTCCTCCACATTGCTGCAAGCCAGACAGCCCAATGGGGTCGAGCCAGCCCATTTGTTTGTGAAGGCACACAGCGGGAGGACCCCATACCTAAATTGCAAGTATAGCTTCCTGGCTAGGGTGGGATGAATGTCGTCCAAAACGGGCTCAAAGCTATACTGATATTTAATTCCCAGGAATACTACGGTAAGTTAGGCAGTTGTGGGGCTCCCCAGCAGGTGTGCGAGTTTACACCCCTTATAATTCCGTGACAATTCTTTCCTGGATATTGTGGGGCAAGCTGCCTCAGCATTGTACTGTAGAGTCGGTCTACCCAAAGCCAAAAGTGTGTCCCTGATATGAACTAGCCAAAGTAGTTAGCCCACACCGTTAAGGCTCAAGACCTCCCTCAGCTCTAACCTATATTCAACCAGTTCCGGGGTGGCCCGCAGACAACGCCAGAACGCAAGGGGTCTGATAGCAATTTAGTCTTCAATAGGCCTCACTCTAAGATCCAGGTGAAGCGGTGTGAGGGGGAGCTGAAGGGAAGATCAAATAACTGCCTAGAAAAAGTGTTCTCGATCTTCGTTATGGTACAGGGGGAACAGTGTCCCCAGATTTCATTCCTGCACTCTTGGCTTGAACTTTATAGATTTTGACTAATGGACCAATGGGTTTATGGGTGGAGTTCTTGAATAATGTAGACAACCCCCTGTGGTCTCAGCTAATTTTAAGCTATTTTTTTTTATTTGAGCTCCTCAGTCCATCTTTTCTGTTAGGATGACCCTGAGATACTCGAAAACCGACACCTTCTCCAGAGGGATTCCTTGTAAGCACAGGTTTGGTCGGGTACTGCTAACTGGATTAAAGACCATGAATGTGGTCTTCTGGGTGTTGATCTCAAGTCCCGTGCATTTACAGAAGGCATTGAAGTTGTTGAGGATCCAATGTAAGCCCGTAGGTAATTTAGAGAGTATCATCGGAAAACATCATTGCAGTTTGCTTACCAGGGCGCATCGCAGTCCCTCCCCACAATAAATGAGTCTACCAGTGAATTTACAAATAAGCAGAAAAGAGTAGGAGTGAGGACACAACCTTGTCGGACTCCTCTTTCTATCTATGGGTATAGGGGTGGTAAGTTCTTCGTGTTTGTAGGACCTAATTTGGGCATAATTGCCTTCATGGAGCCGCTTTAACAGATACCAGAAACATATAAGGAGAGTAAGGGATTGCGTCCGTGGATATTGGACGGGGAATACTCCTGATCCCCTGATCAAGAATTGCAAAGAACAAATGAAGGAGTATTACCCGATGAGAGGGATGAAGGCTTTCCAAACGTGGAGTCAGTGTTCCTTGTTAGTAAACCCCTCACTCACCACCTAGTGGTGACTTGCTTCATCATCGGGGTCCACCCAAGTGGCCTAGCGTCACTTGGGTGTGCTTCGACACCTGAGTTGCAGTGGAGCAGGTTGTGAAGTGTGGATGTAAACAAAAAAAGTGGGAGTGTTAAAAATTGTCCTGGTTTATAACTTTGTATGAGAGTTTTAATAAAAAGCGACTGGACAATATTAAAATGGAGGTGAGATACTGGAAGGGGAGTTACGACCTACGTATCTCAATGAGATACGTAGGTCGTAACTCCCCTTCCAGTATCTCACCTCCATTTTAATATTGTCCAGTCGCTTTTTATTAAAACTCTCATACAAAGTTATAAACCACGACAATTTTTAACACTCCCACTTTTTTGTGGAAGGGGAGTTACGACCTACGTATCTCAATGAGACATCTTTCGGTCTGTTACCCACCTAGCTAACCCTGTGCATAAGGAGAATCTCACCTGCATCTTTATAGGGAAATTGCCTCTGCCTGGCCAGCCAGAACATACACTTATTTCTTGATTCAAGGTGAGTTTCCCTTTGCTCCCTTTTAAGCTCAGGTACGCCTGCTAAAATAATGACATACAGGGCTGGGGCAGGAGGTAAATTGATGCAGAGCAGGGCTGACCTATCTTCCCTGGCCTCTAAGCTGAATACAGGGCAACCTCCCTCCCTGCACATAAGCCCCTGATGATACATTTGATCCTACTTGATTGGCATGTTTGGGTACTCTATCTCTGTTTATTACCTCCTGGTTTGACTGGTTGGTATCAATGGTAGGAATGGGATTTTGACTGGATGGGGCTCCGGTCGTACTCTGGAGGAGGCGGATGCCATATCTACCTGACAACTAACATCCAGTCCCGCCTTAAAGTTGGTGCTGAACTGCCTGCCCTTGCCTCGAGCAGCTCAGTCAGCTTATCAACCCGTGCTACCAGGAAACTGAGCTCGTCCTTAAAAATAGACCTGAACTGGACCTGAAGATCCACCACTAAGTTTGTCACCCATACTGGATAGTCCAGGGCTGTTTGTGCCCAGCCTGCCAGTCCACTTTCCCTGACCTCGGTGGCGTCTTTAAAGTTGGGCATTCCATCGTCGCACTTCTTCCGTTTGGCCCCTGTCCTGGCTGCTAGCTTGGTTTTCCCATTTCTGGCAGGGCCTGAATTGGCAGCCCCTATGCGCTGGTGAACATTGGAAGCTACGCATGCCATTGCATGGCTCACATGCTGGGCCATGGGAGAATTGGTGACCGGGGTAGGGAGGTACGGGGAGGCAGAACCCAACGGGGAGAGATGTAGGTCAGGAGTTAGAGACAGACACCTTTCAGTTAATTATATTTCCGTTGCCATCACACCTATTGCCCTCTGCAGCATCTTATCAATGGAGATTGGGGGCAATGAAGAAGTGAGTGGTGGAGGAGGCATTTTCTTTTTGCCATTACAGGTATGTTTCCCCATTTTAGCTGCTGGTGCTCTGCCCGGGTGGAGAGCCCCTCCGGTCATGGAAGTAGCCACTTTGCAGAGTGAGGCTAATAAACTGCCCCCCTGTTGCTTGCAGGAGCTGGAAGTGAGAATTGACTGTAGAAATACAATCACCAGATATTGTGTGGGATTACTCAACGGTCAGCACCCTAAAAACACTAACTAGGTCACCAGCGTCTCGTTGGGACCGGCCTCCCTCTTAATGTATCCCGAGTCCACAATTATCCTCCTCCTTCCTGATTCAATGGCAATGATAAGGTCCACGAGGCAGTCAGGTGAGCAGCTTGCCTGGCAGGGAGTACAGCACAATGGCGTCTCCAGCGCACTCCCAACTCACTGGATCCTATCTCGGGTCACAGCTCTACGGGCCAAGAGGAATGGCCCAGCCCAGCCTCTTCCAGGCTCTGACGGGTGCAGACTGGCACGCTCTTGACCCGGTCTTCGCCCGAGCATGTGCTGGGTCAGGTCCTGCTCACGTTCCTTACAGAGGGAGCCCAAGCCCAGTTAAGTATGTGCCTCCGGGTGCACAGGGGTGGCCTTAGGCATGTGCAAGCTGTGCACCTGCACAGGGCCACCAAACCCCAGGGGCCACCACACCAATATATATCCTTAATATAATAATCCTCTGAGGATGGATACATATTTGCATGGCGGCCCCTGGGAGGGATTTGGTGGCCTACAGGTCTGTTCCACTTCCAAACACCCTAACCCCCCACCCCTCTTCACTGGCCTCGACGCTCCGCTCTGCCTGGACCCAATCTTCTGGGGCCCCCTACCTATGCTCCCTGCCCAGGGCCGCCATGAGCCTAGAGCCGCCCCTGACGGTGCAGAACAGCTGTGGCGTTTGCGGCTACAGCCGCAAGTGCTACCAGGGCATGTAGTGCAGCCCCCTCCTTCTGTAGAAAATAACACAGCGTCCCGTGCAGCGGGAGCCCAACCCTAGTTAAAAATGTGTCTCCAGGCACAGAACAGCTGTGGCGTCATTGACTGCTACAGCCGCACATGCTACCGGGAAGTGTAGTCCAGCCCCCACCTTCTGTAGAAAGCCACACAGCGTCCCCTGAAGTGGGAGCCCAAGCCCGGATAAGTACGCTCCTCCGGGCGCAGAACACCTGTGGAGTTGTTGGTCGCTATGGTCGCAAGTGCTACCGGGACGTGGAGTCCAGGCCCACCTTGAGTAGAAAACAACACAGCGTCCTCGGCAGTGGGAGCCTAGCACGGATAAGTATGCGCCTCCTGGCGCAGAACAGCTGTGGTGTCGGAGCTGTTTTTATCAATCATCGTCAGGTAGAAAGAAAGAGCTCCCTGAAAAACTTCAAGGGAGTTGATAGGATAATGGTGCAGGGCCAGAACTGCTGGCTCCAGAGCTGGGGATCCCAGTTTGAGTCTCCCTGGCACAACATCCTGTGATTCTATGCAAATCACTTAATCTCTCCAGGGTGATACATTGTTATATTAATATGGTGTATGAGTAAAAAGCAAAACTTTCTGAATCCACCAAAGTGGATGTTAACAGTATTTCGGTTACTGGAAACTGATGAGAAGCAGACGGGGAACAAACATTGGTAAATGCAGGAAAATATGTGACAGCAATAGAAATGGAGGTAAAGTAAGTAGCACACACAGGAACCAATGAGAAGCCAGGAAAGAGAGAAGGTGGGATGTAATTTCCTTTTAAGTTTATATTAAAAACAATAGATTTCTCAAGAACAGCACAAGTGTTGTGCATGCGAAAACTAAAAAGCAGTCTGGCTAGCTTTAACCAGGGCAGTCATGGTACTGACAATTAATTTATAAAACAGTGCTCCTGCCGATGACAGAATAGCAAGCAGCACTCTTTTCTATTCAAGAAATGCCACAAATGGGGAAGCATACAGAGATATTTCAGTTATCCTGTTATTAGCTTGCAGTAGAAGCGTCATTTTTCTATCACAAGTCACTTGTGAAATCACAACTAGATTGTAATAGGACAATTACAGACAAGTGTGTATACATGTATTGAAGGATTCCATGTATTACACACTTATTACAGACCTCAAAGTATTATAAAATGTGCTGTGTAATAGCCACCACACACATAAGTGTGACAACTACTGCATGTAACTAGCCATGCTGTTACTGCTCAGAGGAATGCCCAGCTGTACCTCTTTTGTGATCATAGCTCAGTGACTCACGCCAGTATATTTCCTCAGTGTCTGCAACACTTCCTTCCTTTGTTGCAGATTTTACATTCCCCACCACTCTCTGCCCTCACACATTGAAAGGAGCTCTAGGGACGAGGGATACACGCGGATCACATAGCGAAGATGCTTACGGCCCAAAGCAAGGTGGTAGCAAAAAAACATATTTAGGCTGCAAAATGGCCTCACACCCAGGGCCCTGGCACCACTTCAACGCATGAAGTAATGATAACCGTTGGCCTAGACCCGCTCTGTCCCCCCAACCCCAAACCAATCGCCCTCCTAAACTTGTAAGATAGCAGCATTTTGAGAAAGATAATTTACGCCACACATTTTGTTTTTCAGTCCTTCATCTTAACCCTGAGTTGCTTCTTGCCTGCTCTCCTTAAGTGCTTTAAACACCTCAGACAGGAATAAGGTGATATACAAATTCTCACCATCACCATGTGGCGTAGGGTTAAAGCTGCTGACTCCAGAACTGTAGATCCTGGTTCGAGTCTCAGCGGTTTCTATGCAGATCACTTAATCTCTCCAGGGTAAACAGTTGTTATATAAATATGCTGCAAGATTAGAAAGCAACACTTTATGAAAAATTAGTGCTTCTACCAAAGCGGATGTTAACAGTATTTCGGCTACCGGGAACTGATAAGACAAGCAGATGAGGAACAAGCCTTGGTGAATACAGGAAAATATGCTACAGCCAATAGACATGGCGGAAAAGTAAGTAGCACGCACGTGAACTAATGAGAAGCAGGGAAAGAGAGTAAGTACCTTTTAAGTTTTTATTAAAAACAACAGATTTCTCAAGCACAGCTCAAGCGCTGTACAGGCAAAACCTAAAAACATAGGTATGATTGTGTTTGTGAGACTGTCAGCGTGATTGTGCAAATGTTTTATTTGTTCTTATTTTTTTGTCTGTGTCACTGTGCACATGTGTGTGTGTGTTTGGGTGTTGAGTGTATATGGATGTTAGTATGTCTGTGAGTCCATCACTGTTTGCAGGCTGCTGCAGAGACACAAGACTGGTGAGTGTGTCACCATGTGGGTTTGCCTGAACTCTTGCTCTGCTGCAGGGACATGAGATTGATGAGCCTGATTCTGCGTGTGTTAGCCTGAACTCTTGCTCTGCTGTAGACACGAGACTTACAAGTGTTTCGCTGTGTGTGTTAGCCTGCTGTGGACACGAGACTGATGAGTGTGTCGCTGTGTGTGTTAGCCTGAACTCTTGCTCTGCAGTGGCGACACAAGACAGGTGAATGTGTCGCAGTGTATGTTAACCTGAACTCTTGCTCTGCTGTAGACACGACAATGACAAGAGTGTCGCTGTGTGTGTTAGCCTGAACTCTTTCTCTGCTGTAGACACAAGACTGATGAGCCTGTCCCTCTGTGTGTTAGCTTGAACTCTTGCTCTGCTGTGGATATACAAGACTGATGAATGTGTCGTTGATTGTGTTAGCCTAAACTCTTTGTCCGCTGTAGACACCAGACTGATGAGTGTATCACTGTATATGTTAGCCTGAACTCCTGCTCTGCTGTGGAGACACAAGCCAGGTGAGTGTGTCGCTGTGTGTGTTAGCCTGAACTCTTGGTCTGCTGTGGAGACTCGAGCCTGATGAGCGTGTCGCTGTGTGTGTTAGCCGAAACTCTTTCTCTGCTGTAGAGGCACACGCCTGATGAGCATGTCGCTGTGTGTGTTAGCCTGAACTCTTGCTCTGCTGTAGAGACACAAGACTGGTGGGTGTGTCTCTCTGTGTGTTAGCTTGAACTCATGTTCTGCTACAGACACACGCCTGATGAGTGAGTCGCTGTGTGTGTTAGCCTGAACTCTTGCTCTGCAGTGGAGACACAAGTCTGATGAGCGTGTTGCAGGGTGTTAGCATGAACTTCTGCCTCTACTGTGGAGACACAAGCCTGATGAGTGTGTCGCTATGTGTGTTAACACAAACTCTTGCTCTGCTTTAGAGACAAGAGATTGATGAGTGTATTGCTGTGTCTCTTAACCTGAACCCTTGCTCTGCTGTGGAGACACAAGTCTGAGGTGTGTGTTAGCCTCAAATCTTGTGCTGCTGTGGAGGCACGTGCATGAGGAGTGTGTTGCTGTGTCTCTTAACCTGAACTCTTGCTCTGATTTGGAGACAAAAGACTGATGAGCGTGTTGCTGTGTGTGTTAGCCTGAACTCTTGCTCTGCTGTAGAGACACAAGACTGGTGGGTGTGTCTCTCTGTGTGTTAGCCTGAACTCATGCTCTGCTAGAGACACAAGCCTGATGAGTGTGTCGCTGTGTGTGTTAGCCTGAACTCTTGCTCTGTTGTGGAGACACAAGCCTGATGAGTGTGTCGCTATGTGTGTTAACACAAACTCCTGCTCTGCTCTAGAGACAAGAGATTGATGAGTGTGTCGCTGTGTGTGTTAGCCTCAACTCTTGCTCTGCTGTAGAGACACAAGACTGGTGGGTGTGTCTCTCTGTGTGTTAGCCTGAACTCATGCTCTGCTACAGACACAAGCCTGATGAGCATGTTGCTGTGTGTGTTAGCCTGAACTCTTGTTCTTCTGTGGAGACACGAGACTGGTGAGTGTGTGTCGCTCTGTGTGTTAACACAAACTCCTGCTCTGCTCTAGAGACAAGAGATTGATGAGTTTGTCGCTGTGTGTGTTAGCCTCAACTCTTGTGCTGCTGTGGAGACACAAGTCCGAGGTGTGTGTTAGATGCAAATCTTGCGCTGCTGTGGAGACACGAGCAAGAGTAGCATGTTGCTGTGTCTCTTAACCTGAACCCTTGCTCTGATTTGGAGACACATGCCTGATGAGCGTGTCGCTCTGTGTGTTTGCCTTAAATCTTGCGCTGCTGTGGAGACACACGCCTGATGAGTGTGTTGCTGTGTGTGTGTCTTAACCTGAACCCTTGCTCTGCTGTGGAGACACGAGCCTGGTGAGCGTGTCGCTGTGTGTTATCCCAAACATTTGCTCTGTGGTGGAGAGACAAGAATGATGAGTGTGTCGCTGTGTGTGTTAGCCTGAACTCTTGCTCTGCTGTAGAGACGCACGCCTGATGAGTGTATCAGTGTGTGTGTTAGGTTGCACTCTTGCTCTGCTGTAGAAACACAAGCCTGATGAGTATGTTGATATATGTGTTACCCTGAACCCTTGCTCTGCTGTAGACGCACGACTGATGAGTGTGTCGCTGTGCGTGTGTTACCCTGAACCCTTGCTCTGCTGTAGACGCACGACTGATGAGTGTGTCACTGTGCGTGTGTTACCCTGAACCCTTGCTCTGCTGTAGACGCACGACTGATGAGTGTGTCGCTGTGTGTGTTAGCCTGAACCCTTGCTCTGCTGTAGACGCACGACTGATGAGTGTGTCGCTGTGTGTGTTACCCTGAACCCTTGCTCTGCTGTAGACACACGACTGATGCGTGTGTCACTGTGTGTGTTAGCCTGAACCCTTGCTCTGCTGTAGACGCACGACTGATGAGTGTGTCACTGTGTGTGTGTTAGCCTGAACTCTTGCTCTGCTGTAGACGCACGACTGATGAGTGTTTCGCTGTGTGTGTGTTAGTCTGACTCTTGCTCTGCTGAAGACGCACAACTGATGAGTGTGTCGCTGTGTGTGTTACCCTGAACCCTTGCTCTGCTGTAGACGCACGACTGATGAGTGTGTCGCTGTGTGTGTAACCCTGAACCCTTGCTCTGCTGTAGACGCACGACTGATGAGTGTGTCGCTGTGTGTGTTACCCTGAACCCTTGCTCTGCTGTAGACGCACGACTGATGAGTGTGTCGCTGTGTGTGTTACCCTGAACCCTTGCTCTGCTGTAGAAGCACGACTGATGAGTGTGTCGCTGTGTGTGTGTTAGCCTGAACTCTTGCTCTGCTGTGGACGCACGACTGATGAGTGTTTCTCTGTGTGTGTGTTAGTCTGACTCTTGCTCTGCTGAAGACGCACAACTGATGAGTATGTCGCTGTGTGTGTTACCCTGAACCCTTGCTCTGCTGTAGACGCACGACTGATGAGTGTGTCGCTGTGTGTGTAACCCTGAACCCTTGCTCCGCTGTAGACGCTCGACTGATGAGTGTGTCGCTGTGTGTGTAACCCTGAACCCTTGCTCCGCTGTAGACGCACGACTGATGAGTGTGTCGCTGTGTGTGTTACCCTGAACCCTTGCTCTGCTGTAGACGCACGACTGATGAGTGTGTCGCTGTGTGTGTTACCCTGAACCCTTGCTCCGCTGTAGACGCACGACTGATGAGTGTGTCGCTGTGTGTGTTACCCTGAACCCTTGCTCCGCTGTAGACGCACGACTGATGAGTGTGTCACTGTGTGTGTGTTACCCTGAACCCTTGCTCCGCTGTAGACGCACGACTGATGAGTGTGTCGCTGTGTGTGTTACCCTGAACCCTTGCTCTGCTGTAGACGCACGACTGATGAGTGTGTCGCTGTGTGTGTTACCCTGAGCCCTTGCTCTGCTGTAGAAGCACGACTGATGAGTGTGTCGCTGTGTGTGTTACCCTGAACCCTTGCTCTGCTGTAGACGCACGACTGATGAGTGTGTCGCTGTGTGTGTCATCCTGAACTCTTGCTCTGCTGTAGACGCACGACTGATGAGTGTGTCGCTGTGTGTGTTACCCTGAACCCTTGCTCTGCTGTAGACACACGACTGATGAGTTTATCGCTGTGTGTGTTACCCTGAACCCTTGCTCTGCTGTAGACGCACGACTGATGAGTGTGTCGCTGTGTGTGTTAGCCTGAACCCTTGCTCTGCTGTAGACACACGACTGATGAGTGTGTCGCTGTGTGTGTTACCCTGAACCCTTGCTCTGCTGTAGACACACGACTGATGAGTGTATCGCTGTGTGTGTTACCCTGAACCCTTGCTCTGCTGTAGACGCACGACTGATGAGTGTGTCGCTGTGTGTGTTAGCCTGAACCCTTGCTCTGCTGTAGACGCACGACTGATGAGTGTGTCGCTGTGTGTGTGTTAGCCTGAACCCTTGCTCTGCTGTAGACGCACGACTGATGAGTGTGTCGCTGTGTGTGTTACCCTGAACCCTTGCTCTGCTGTAGACACACGACTGATGAGTGTATCGCTGTGTGTGTTACCCTGAACCCTTGCTCTGCTGTAGACGCACGACTGATGAGTGTGTCGCTGTGTGTGTTACCCTGAACCCTTGCTCTGCTGTAGACGCACGACTGATGAGTGTGTCGCTGTGTGTGTAACCCTGAACCCTTGCTCTGCTGTAGACGCACGACTGATGAGTGTGTCGCTGTGCGTGTGTTACCCTGAACCCTTGCTCTGCTGTTGACGCACGGCTGATGAGTGTGTCGCTGTATGTGTGTTAGCCTGGCTCTTGCTCTGCTGAAGACGCACGACTGATGAGTGTGTCGCTGTGTGTGTGTTAGCCTGACTCTTGCTCTGCTGTAGACAGGCACAGGTGGGCGATTGGCTGTAAGTGGATGCCAATAGTAACGTCTGTGCACATATATCTGTGTGACTGGAAGCGTGACTCGGTGCAATAGTATTGCAGTGCAATTTATTTTGAATGTGCGTGTTACCATGTTTGAGAGGCTGTGTGCACGAGACAGCCATGCAGTTATGCACATAAGCGGATGTGAGAGTGAAAGAGAAAGTTATGCAGAGTGAACCATCGTGGGCACTTTTACTAAGCACCTAAACAAGAACAGAAAAAAACGCGGCGCCCCTGCAGAGTACTCAAGGGGGAAGGGGAGGGGGTGTGAGCTTTTTAAGTCCTGCAGAGGGCTTTAGGCCACACAATTATATCTTCAGTTTGTGCGACTGCGCAGATAGCCATGCACGTGCAGGCGCGAGCTACAGTGTTTGCATCTGCACTGTTAATGATCGTGCATGCCACTTTGTAAGTGGCATCAATCCCCAGAATACCATAGTATAAGATCAGTGACAGAATAGCGAAAGGTAAGTGCAAATAGGCATGTATTGATTTACTATTCCTAACGTCATGTCTTCGTACCTTGAAGATATAAGTACGGATAGCATATATATATGGAGTAAGATGTTGAATATCTCGACTTATATACCTCTTGATATTTTGGGATCGATATTCAGGGCGCACAACAACTCTGTATGTATGTAGTTGTTAGCAAGAACACTTGTCTAACTGCAAAATGGCAAAAATGTGTGACTGAGTGTCTACAGGAGATTCACAAAGGGCCTTGTTCAAAATGTTAAATTTACACTTCTGTGTAAGTTTATGATTGTTGGCTATTCACATACAAGTAGTATCTTTAGGATGTATGACGGTACAACGCGTACCGTTACAACGCGTACCTTTACGACGCAGGTTTAACAACGCAAGTCGTTACAAAGACTTGCGTTGGGGGGCGCTGGATAGTGAATGGTTTAATTTACTATTCCAACTCCAGTCCCCGTGGATAGTAGGGAAGGTGTTGGATAGTAAATTAAACTATCCCCTATCCTAGAGCGCCCTCCAGCGAAAGTCGTTGTAATGACTTTCGTTGTAAATCCTGCGTTGTAACGGTACCGCGTTGTAAGGGTTCCGTTGTAAAGGATGTTTCCCCTATCTTTACGACTGCAGAGTCTCCACACATAAAAAGATAACACATGTCTCTGTTTTAATGTGCAGGAACTCTAATCATTAAGATACTACTTGTAAAACACCTTTGTGAATAGCAAACAATCGTAATCGTACACAAAAGTGTACATGTACCTTTGTGAAGTGGGCTTAATATGCATACGTATATGCCTATATGTGTGCGTGTGCCTGAGCAACACTGTATAGTACATATAACATTGCGCCCCTCCATTTGTCTGTAACTAGGTGTTAAGCCAATAGTACTCGTAAGGATGTGAGGTAGGTTGTTGGACACTAGATGCCCCGACTTGAGGGTATATGAGGCAGGCTCTATGTACGCATATACATGTGTGTGAATGTTTAGTTGAATGTGTGTTTTTTGACAGACAAACAATAACCCCATCAATAATAAACCACATATATGGTCTCATAATAAAAAATATACTTCAAAAATCATACTATGTAGATAAATACACAAATAGACGCCCAAATTCAATATGTACCCTGATAGCCAAGATAACCAATATTCTTTATAAAGTTGTCGAGTGAGCCCATTACACTCTGTTTCGCCATCATCCTATAGTGCATTACATGAGGATAGTACACCCCTGATTATAAGCTGGTGGTAAATTATTACAGTCAGCCACATCCTGCTGACACATACGCAAGCCACGGCTATTAAACACAAAGACAGCAGATGCATTGCCCTTTTCACGACACAGAAGCCCCGCAGGTTTAGGATACAGAGCCACGGGACAGACCACGCCAAGGAACTAAAAAGATACACCCCACTGGTGCCTAAGCTGCGGCCATAATGCAATCATGTGCACACTAGGGGCACTGTAAAAGCAGCAGCAGGGGCTCCAGCCACAGTTACACACCCAAACAGAAATATAATAAAGCCTGGACATTCAGAAACCACTGCTTTTTCAATCAAGGCACCTCAGTGTAGAGTGCGCCAATGACATTGAGAGAAGAATTCATGTATGGATGCCTTCATAAATTTGCACCATTAAATCATTGGTTGGGATCCCTTCCAGTGTGATCCATAAGTTTTAAAACTGTAAAATTGTCCAATTGTGGAAACTATACCACGACCACACAATATTTTAAAAACAGAATGTGGCTGGTTAATCTCACTCAAAACAATTCGCCTATGTATTAATTCCTGAATCTGTAGGTATGTAAAAAAAATCATATTTAGTAAGGAAGTAACTCGAGAAAAGATCCTCAAACTAGCCCATAAAACCGTTGTTTACAAGTTGGGAAAAATACCCTACTTTGTCCATTATCCCTTGAGGTTTATCGTTATATAATTTCTAAAGTAAATGTTTATTTTAAGGAGGCATATGCCCAGGAAACTGGGAAAGATTAAGAGTATGAACCATGGGCCTGATGTACGAAATATGGGTGGAAAAAGAACAATAATTTTGTGACCAGTAAAGAATTCTAAGAACTGACCTATGTAATAGTAAGTAAGTAAGTCAGTTTGTAAAATTCTAATTCAGAGTGGGCCACAGTTCGATCTACCGCATAAATAATAGTGAAGTAGATCACAAATTGATATTCATTCTGATTGGTGGCCATCACAAGGATGGTGGCCTATAAGGGCCAGTAGACCACCATGTCTGTGATCGCCTTTAGATTAGGTAAACGTTTCTTTAAAAAAATGCACATCATTTCTATTATTTAAAACCGATTCTGTTTCGGGAAAAAACTTTTATTTCCCAAAGAGATTGTTTAAGAGTTGGCAGTGGTCTCCTAGACCTCTTCTCTTTGAGAATGGGTTTCTACTTCAACGTGGAAGTCCACCATTTTTCAATGGTTTGCAACCAATTTTCGGCCACAAAACATTGATATATGTCATAACAATTTGTTATTTGGAAGGTCTGACTACAACATGCCTCTTCTAAATAGCAAATCTGTTTGGGGTTGTAATCCCATTTCAGGAGTCAGTAAAAGTTTACCGATTCCTTGCATGTGATTGATACGTAGGAACAACCTACCGATTTTGCAGGCACAAGCATCTTGCCATATTTTGCAGTCACAAGCATCTGAACCATATTATTTCAGTTCATAATAAATGCTAGAGGTAGGAAATTTGGTTGCTGTTCGAGTGGGGTGAAACCATGCTCAAGCACTGTCTACAATCCCTGTCAGGGTGAAACACCAGCAAACCCCAAATTAACCTGTGCTTCACAACTGGTAGCTTGGCAGAAAGCAGGCAACCCTTGCTCCGCTGTAGACGCTCGACTGATGAGTGTGTCGCTGTGTGTGTAACCCTGAACCCTTGCTCCGCTGTAGACGCACGACTGATGAGTGTGTCGCTGTGTGTGTTACCCTGAACCCTTGCTCTGCTGTAGACGCACGACTGATGAGTGTGTCGCTGTGTGTGTTACCCTGAACCCTTGCTCCGCTGTAGACGCACGACTGATGAGTGTGTCGCTGTGTGTGTTACCCTGAACCCTTGCTCCGCTGTAGACGCACGACTGATGAGTGTGTCACTGTGTGTGTGTTACCCTGAACCCTTGCTCCGCTGTAGACGCACGACTGATGAGTGTGTCGCTGTGTGTGTTACCCTGAACCCTTGCTCTGCTGTAGACGCACGACTGATGAGTGTGTCGCTGTGTGTGTTACCCTGAACCCTTGCTCTGCTGTAGAAGCACGACTGATGAGTGTGTCGCTGTGTGTGTTACCCTGAACCCTTGCTCTGCTGTAGACGCACGACTGATGAGTGTGTCGCTGTGTGTGTCATCCTGAACTCTTGCTCTGCTGTAGACGCACGACTGATGAGTGTGTCGCTGTGTGTGTTACCCTGAACCCTTGCTCTGCTGTAGACACACGACTGATGAGTTTATCGCTGTGTGTGTTACCCTGAACCCTTGCTCTGCTGTAGACGCACGACTGATGAGTGTGTCGCTGTGTGTGTTAGCCTGAACCCTTGCTCTGCTGTAGACACACGACTGATGAGTGTGTCGCTGTGTGTGTTACCCTGAACCCTTGCTCTGCTGTAGACACACGACTGATGAGTGTATCGCTGTGTGTGTTACCCTGAACCCTTGCTCTGCTGTAGACGCACGACTGATGAGTGTGTCGCTGTGTGTGTTAGCCTGAACCCTTGCTCTGCTGTAGACGCACGACTGATGAGTGTGTCGCTGTGTGTGTGTTAGCCTGAACCCTTGCTCTGCTGTAGACGCACGACTGATGAGTGTGTCGCTGTGTGTGTTACCCTGAACCCTTGCTCTGCTGTAGACACACGACTGATGAGTGTATCGCTGTGTGTGTTACCCTGAACCCTTGCTCTGCTGTAGACGCACGACTGATGAGTGTGTCGCTGTGTGTGTTACCCTGAACCCTTGCTCTGCTGTAGACGCACTACTGATGAGTGTGTCGCTGTGTGTGTAACCCTGAACCCTTGCTCTGCTGTAGACGCACGACTGATGAGTGTGTCGCTGTGCGTGTGTTACCCTGAACCCTTGCTCTGCTGTTGACGCACGGCTGATGAGTGTGTCGCTGTATGTGTGTTAGCCTGGCTCTTGCTCTGCTGAAGACGCACAACTGATGAGTGTGTCGCTGTGTGTGTGTTAGCCTGACTCTTGCTCTGCTGTAGACAGGCACAGGTGGGCGATTGGCTGTAAGTGGATGCCAATAGTAACGTCTGTGCACATATGTCTGTGTGACTGGAAGCGTGACTCGGTGCAATAGTATTGCAGTGCAATTTATTTTGAATGTGCGTGTAACCATGTTTGAGAGGCTGTGTGCACGAGACAGCCATGCAGTTATGCACATAAGCGGATGTGAGAGTGAAAGAGAAAGTTATGCAGAGTGAACCATCGTGGGCACTTTTACTAAGCACCTAAACCAGAACAGAAAAACGCGGCGCCCCTGCAGAGTACTCAAGGGGGAAGGGGAGGGGGTGTGAGCTTTTTAAGTCCTGCAGAGGGCTTTAGGCCACACAATTATATCTTCAGTTTGTGCGACTGCGCAGATAGCCATGCACGTGCAGGCGCGAGCTACAGTGTTTGCATCTGCACTGTTAATGATCGTGCATGCCACTTTGTAAGTGGCATCAATCCCCAGAATACCATAGTATAAGATCAGTGACAGAATAGCGAAAGGTAAGTGCAAATAGGCATGTATTGATTTACTATTCCTAACGTCATGTCTTCGTACCTTGAAGATATAAGTACGGATAGCATATATATATGGAGTAAGATGTTGAATATCTCGACTTATATACCTCTTGATATTTTGGGATCGATATTCAGGGCGCACAACAACTCTGTATGTATGTAGTTGTTAGCAAGAACACTTGTCTAACTGCAAAATGGCAAAAATGTGTGACTGAGTGTCTACAGGAGATTCACAAAGGGCCTTGTTCAAAATGTTAAATTTACACTTCTGTGTAAGTTTATGATTGTTGGCTATTCACATACAAGTAGTATCTTTAGGATGTATGACGGTACAACGCGTACCGTTACAACGCGTACCTTTACGACGCAGGTTTAACAACGCAAGTCGTTACAAAGACTTGCGTTGGGGGGCGCTGGATAGTGAATGGTTTAATTTACTATTCCAACTCCAGTTCCCGTGGATAGTAGGGAAGGTGTTGGATAGTAAATTAAACTATCCCCTATCCTAGAGCGCCCTCCAGCGAAAGTCGTTGTAATGACTTTCGTTGTAAATCCTGCGTTGTAACGGTACCGCGTTGTAAGGGTTCCGTTGTAAAGGATGTTTCCCCTATCTTTACGACTGCAGAGTCTCCACACATAAAAAGATAACACATGTCTCTGTTTTAATGTGCAGGAACTCTAATCATTAAGATACTACTTGTAAAACACCTTTGTGAATAGCAAACAATCGTAATCGTACACAAAAGTGTGCATGTACCTTTGTGAAGTGGGCTTAATATGCATACGTATATGCCTATATGTGTGCGTGTGCCTGAGCAACACTGTATAGTACATATAACATTGCGCCCCTCCATTTGTCTGTAACTAGGTGTTAAGCCAATAGTACTCGTAAGGATGTGAGGTAGGTTGTTGGACACTAGATGCCCCGACTTGAGGGTATATGAGGCAGGCTCTATGTACGCATATACATGTGTGTGAATGTTTAGTTGAATGTGTGTTTTTTGACAGACAAACAATAACCCCATCAATAATAAACCACATATATGGTCTCATAATAAAAAATATACTTCAAAAATCATACTATGTAGATAAATACACAAATAGACGCCCAAATTCAATATGTACCCTGATAGCCAAGATAACCAATATTCTTTATAAAGTTGTCGAGTGAGCCCATTACACTCTGTTTCGCCATCATCCTATAGTGCATTACATGAGGATAGTACACCCCTGATTATAAGCTGGTGGTAAATTATTACAGTCAGCCACATCCTGCTGACACATACGCAAGCCACGGCTATTAAACACAAAGACAGCAGATGCATTGCCCTTTTCACGACACAGAAGCCCCGCAGGTTTAGGATACAGAGCCACGGGACAGACCACGCCAAGGAACTAAAAAGATACACCCCACTGGTGCCTAAGCTGCGGCCATAATGCAATCATGTGCACACTAGGGGCACTGTAAAAGCAGCAGCAGGGGCTCCAGCCACAGTTACACACCCAAACAGAAATATAATAAAGCCTGGACATTCAGAAACCACTGCTTTTTCAATCAAGGCACCTCAGTGTAGAGTGCGCCAATGACATTGAGAGAAGAATTCATGTATGGATGCCTTCATAAATTTGCACCATTAAATCATTGGTTGGGATCCCTTCCAGTGTGATCCATAAGTTTTAAAACTGTAAAATTGTCCAATTGTGGAAACTATACCACGACCACACAATATTTTAAAAACAGAATGTGGCTGGTTAATCTCACTCAAAACAATTCGCCTATGTATTAATTCCTGAATCTGTAGGTATGTAAAAAAAATCATATTTAGTAAGGAAGTAACTCGAGAAAAGATCCTCAAACTAGCCCATAAAACCGTTGTTTACAAGTTGGGAAAAATACCCTACTTTGTCCATTATCCCTTGAGGTTTATCGTTATATAATTTCTAAAGTAAATGTTTATTTTAAGGAGGCATATGCCCAGGAAACTGGGAAAGATTAAGAGTATGAACCATGGGCCTGATGTACGAAATATGGGTGGAAAAAGAACAATAATTTTGTGACCAGTAAAGAATTCTAAGAACTGACCTATGTAATAGTAAGTAAGTAAGTCAGTTTGTAAAATTCTAATTCAGAGTGGGCCACAGTTCGATCTACCGCATAAATAATAGTGAAGTAGATCACAAATTGATATTCATTCTGATTGGTGGCCATCACAAGGATGGTGGCCTATAAGGGCCAGTAGACCACCATGTCTGTGATCGCCTTTAGATTAGGTAAACGTTTCTTTAAAAAAATGCACATCATTTCTATTATTTAAAACCGATTCTGTTTCGGGAAAAAACTTTTATTTCCCAAAGAGATTGTTTAAGAGTTGGCAGTGGTCTCCTAGACCTCTTCTCTTTGAGAATGGGTTTCTACTTCAACGTGGAAGTCCACCATTTTTCAATGGTTTGCAACCAATTTTCGGCCACAAAACATTGATATATGTCATAACAATTTATTCTTTGGAAGGTCTGACTACAACATGCCTCTTCTAAATAGCAAATCTGTTTGGGGTTGTAATCCCATTTCAGGAGTCAGTAAAAGTTTACCGATTCCTTGCATGTGATTGATACGTAGGAACAACCTACCGATTTTGCAGGCACAAGCATCTTGCCATATTTTGCAGTCACAAGCATCTGAACCATATTATTTCAGTTCATAATAAATGCTAGAGGTAGGAAATTTGGTTGCTGTTCGAGTGGGGTGAAACCATGCTCAAGCACTGTCTACAATCCCTGTCAGGGTGAAACACCAGCAAACCCCAAATTAACCTGTGCTTCACAACTGGTAGCTTGGCAGAAAGCAGGCAACCCTTGCTCCGCTGTAGACGCTCGACTGATGAGTGTGTCGCTGTGTGTGTAACCCTGAACCCTTGCTCCGCTGTAGACGCACGACTGATGAGTGTGTCGCTGTGTGTGTTACCCTGAACCCTTGCTCTGCTGTAGACGCACGACTGATGAGTGTGTCGCTGTGTGTGTTACCCTGAACCCTTGCTCCGCTGTAGACGCACGACTGATGAGTGTGTCGCTGTGTGTGTTACCCTGAACCCTTGCTCCGCTGTAGACGCACGACTGATGAGTGTGTCACTGTGTGTGTGTTACCCTGAACCCTTGCTCCGCTGTAGACGCACGACTGATGAGTGTGTCGCTGTGTGTGTTACCCTGAACCCTTGCTCTGCTGTAGACGCACGACTGATGAGTGTGTCGCTGTGTGTGTTACCCTGAACCCTTGCTCTGCTGTAGAAGCACGACTGATGAGTGTGTCGCTGTGTGTGTTACCCTGAACCCTTGCTCTGCTGTAGACGCACGACTGATGAGTGTGTCGCTGTGTGTGTCATCCTGAACTCTTGCTCTGCTGTAGACGCACGACTGATGAGTGTGTCGCTGTGTGTGTTACCCTGAACCCTTGCTCTGCTGTAGACACACGACTGATGAGTTTATCGCTGTGTGTGTTACCCTGAACCCTTGCTCTGCTGTAGACGCACGACTGATGAGTGTGTCGCTGTGTGTGTTAGCCTGAACCCTTGCTCTGCTGTAGACACACGACTGATGAGTGTGTCGCTGTGTGTGTTACCCTGAACCCTTGCTCTGCTGTAGACACACGACTGATGAGTGTATCGCTGTGTGTGTTACCCTGAACCCTTGCTCTGCTGTAGACGCACGACTGATGAGTGTGTCGCTGTGTGTGTTAGCCTGAACCCTTGCTCTGCTGTAGACGCACGACTGATGAGTGTGTCGCTGTGTGTGTGTTAGCCTGAACCCTTGCTCTGCTGTAGACGCACGACTGATGAGTGTGTCGCTGTGTGTGTTACCCTGAACCCTTGCTCTGCTGTAGACACACGACTGATGAGTGTATCGCTGTGTGTGTTACCCTGAACCCTTGCTCTGCTGTAGACGCACGACTGATGAGTGTGTCGCTGTGTGTGTTACCCTGAACCCTTGCTCTGCTGTAGACGCACTACTGATGAGTGTGTCGCTGTGTGTGTAACCCTGAACCCTTGCTCTGCTGTAGACGCACGACTGATGAGTGTGTCGCTGTGCGTGTGTTACCCTGAACCCTTGCTCTGCTGTTGACGCACGGCTGATGAGTGTGTCGCTGTATGTGTGTTAGCCTGGCTCTTGCTCTGCTGAAGACGCACAACTGATGAGTGTGTCGCTGTGTGTGTGTTAGCCTGACTCTTGCTCTGCTGTAGACAGGCACAGGTGGGCGATTGGCTGTAAGTGGATGCCAATAGTAACGTCTGTGCACATATGTCTGTGTGACTGGAAGCGTGACTCGGTGCAATAGTATTGCAGTGCAATTTATTTTGAATGTGCGTGTAACCATGTTTGAGAGGCTGTGTGCACGAGACAGCCATGCAGTTATGCACATAAGCGGATGTGAGAGTGAAAGAGAAAGTTATGCAGAGTGAACCATCGTGGGCACTTTTACTAAGCACCTAAACCAGAACAGAAAAACGCGGCGCCCCTGCAGAGTACTCAAGGGGGAAGGGGAGGGGGTGTGAGCTTTTTAAGTCCTGCAGAGGGCTTTAGGCCACACAATTATATCTTCAGTTTGTGCGACTGCGCAGATAGCCATGCACGTGCAGGCGCGAGCTACAGTGTTTGCATCTGCACTGTTAATGATCGTGCATGCCACTTTGTAAGTGGCATCAATCCCCAGAATACCATAGTATAAGATCAGTGACAGAATAGCGAAAGGTAAGTGCAAATAGGCATGTATTGATTTACTATTCCTAACGTCATGTCTTCGTACCTTGAAGATATAAGTACGGATAGCATATATATATGGAGTAAGATGTTGAATATCTCGACTTATATACCTCTTGATATTTTGGGATCGATATTCAGGGCGCACAACAACTCTGTATGTATGTAGTTGTTAGCAAGAACACTTGTCTAACTGCAAAATGGCAAAAATGTGTGACTGAGTGTCTACAGGAGATTCACAAAGGGCCTTGTTCAAAATGTTAAATTTACACTTCTGTGTAAGTTTATGATTGTTGGCTATTCACATACAAGTAGTATCTTTAGGATGTATGACGGTACAACGCGTACCGTTACAACGCGTACCTTTACGACGCAGGTTTAACAACGCAAGTCGTTACAAAGACTTGCGTTGGGGGGCGCTGGATAGTGAATGGTTTAATTTACTATTCCAACTCCAGTTCCCGTGGATAGTAGGGAAGGTGTTGGATAGTAAATTAAACTATCCCCTATCCTAGAGCGCCCTCCAGCGAAAGTCGTTGTAATGACTTTCGTTGTAAATCCTGCGTTGTAACGGTACCGCGTTGTAAGGGTTCCGTTGTAAAGGATGTTTCCCCTATCTTTACGACTGCAGAGTCTCCACACATAAAAAGATAACACATGTCTCTGTTTTAATGTGCAGGAACTCTAATCATTAAGATACTACTTGTAAAACACCTTTGTGAATAGCAAACAATCGTAATCGTACACAAAAGTGTGCATGTACCTTTGTGAAGTGGGCTTAATATGCATACGTATATGCCTATATGTGTGCGTGTGCCTGAGCAACACTGTATAGTACATATAACATTGCGCCCCTCCATTTGTCTGTAACTAGGTGTTAAGCCAATAGTACTCGTAAGGATGTGAGGTAGGTTGTTGGACACTAGATGCCCCGACTTGAGGGTATATGAGGCAGGCTCTATGTACGCATATACATGTGTGTGAATGTTTAGTTGAATGTGTGTTTTTTGACAGACAAACAATAACCCCATCAATAATAAACCACATATATGGTCTCATAATAAAAAATATACTTCAAAAATCATACTATGTAGATAAATACACAAATAGACGCCCAAATTCAATATGTACCCTGATAGCCAAGATAACCAATATTCTTTATAAAGTTGTCGAGTGAGCCCATTACACTCTGTTTCGCCATCATCCTATAGTGCATTACATGAGGATAGTACACCCCTGATTATAAGCTGGTGGTAAATTATTACAGTCAGCCACATCCTGCTGACACATACGCAAGCCACGGCTATTAAACACAAAGACAGCAGATGCATTGCCCTTTTCACGACACAGAAGCCCCGCAGGTTTAGGATACAGAGCCACGGGACAGACCACGCCAAGGAACTAAAAAGATACACCCCACTGGTGCCTAAGCTGCGGCCATAATGCAATCATGTGCACACTAGGGGCACTGTAAAAGCAGCAGCAGGGGCTCCAGCCACAGTTACACACCCAAACAGAAATATAATAAAGCCTGGACATTCAGAAACCACTGCTTTTTCAATCAAGGCACCTCAGTGTAGAGTGCGCCAATGACATTGAGAGAAGAATTCATGTATGGATGCCTTCATAAATTTGCACCATTAAATCATTGGTTGGGATCCCTTCCAGTGTGATCCATAAGTTTTAAAACTGTAAAATTGTCCAATTGTGGAAACTATACCACGACCACACAATATTTTAAAAACAGAATGTGGCTGGTTAATCTCACTCAAAACAATTCGCCTATGTATTAATTCCTGAATCTGTAGGTATGTAAAAAAAATCATATTTAGTAAGGAAGTAACTCGAGAAAAGATCCTCAAACTAGCCCATAAAACCGTTGTTTACAAGTTGGGAAAAATACCCTACTTTGTCCATTATCCCTTGAGGTTTATCGTTATATAATTTCTAAAGTAAATGTTTATTTTAAGGAGGCATATGCCCAGGAAACTGGGAAAGATTAAGAGTATGAACCATGGGCCTGATGTACGAAATATGGGTGGAAAAAGAACAATAATTTTGTGACCAGTAAAGAATTCTAAGAACTGACCTATGTAATAGTAAGTAAGTAAGTCAGTTTGTAAAATTCTAATTCAGAGTGGGCCACAGTTCGATCTACCGCATAAATAATAGTGAAGTAGATCACAAATTGATATTCATTCTGATTGGTGGCCATCACAAGGATGGTGGCCTATAAGGGCCAGTAGACCACCATGTCTGTGATCGCCTTTAGATTAGGTAAACGTTTCTTTAAAAAAATGCACATCATTTCTATTATTTAAAACCGATTCTGTTTCGGGAAAAAACTTTTATTTCCCAAAGAGATTGTTTAAGAGTTGGCAGTGGTCTCCTAGACCTCTTCTCTTTGAGAATGGGTTTCTACTTCAACGTGGAAGTCCACCATTTTTCAATGGTTTGCAACCAATTTTCGGCCACAAAACATTGATATATGTCATAACAATTTATTCTTTGGAAGGTCTGACTACAACATGCCTCTTCTAAATAGCAAATCTGTTTGGGGTTGTAATCCCATTTCAGGAGTCAGTAAAAGTTTACCGATTCCTTGCATGTGATTGATACGTAGGAACAACCTACCGATTTTGCAGGCACAAGCATCTTGCCATATTTTGCAGTCACAAGCATCTGAACCATATTATTTCAGTTCATAATAAATGCTAGAGGTAGGAAATTTGGTTGCTGTTCGAGTGGGGTGAAACCATGCTCAAGCACTGTCTACAATCCCTGTCAGGGTGAAACACCAGCAAACCCCAAATTAACCTGTGCTTCACAACTGGTAGCTTGGCAGAAAGCAGGCAGGCTAAACTTAAAAGCAATGTTTAAAGTATTTGTGCAGCTAACACAGAATAATAGATTACAAATTAATAAATAATTTTAGGCAAAAATGATATTAAATCCACAGTAATGCTATTTTAAAGGTTTTAAAGAAAACAAGCGCTTAGAGTGCCGATCGTGGTTATCTGGACCGGGTCAAAGTCACAAGATCAGGCCAACTGAGATGGAGCACATGCCATATACAGGAATGAGTTCAGTCCACTCATAAAGCGCCTTGTGACTTTGGCATCAAAATGCGAAATTCTTGCGTCGATCTGCGTGGGCCTTCATCAAGGAGTCGTAATCAAGGAGCTGTGATATGAGGTCCCAAATTGGGGATGCACCGCACAGTGGCAAAGTTGATGAAACCATTGATAGGAGCTTGCGGAGACTTGTGCTGCGATGCATTGGTGTTGAGGGCAAGATGTGTCGCGCTTGACAGGTGGAGGTATTGAGCTGCATGACGCTACATCACGATGCGTAGAGTTGCATCAGTGTCAAGGAGCCTGTTATGTCCCTGTAGCTCAGAACAGAGACCAGTTAACTGACCAATGGAGCCACTCTGGAGTATCTGGGTCAGGGCAGGCAGGCTGGCCACAGCAGGGCAGTCCACAGCAGCAAAAGAGTCCTTGAGCAGCAGAGCAGGCCTTTGAGCAGCAAAGCAGTTCCTGGAACAAGAGCAGACTTCACATCTGCACAGTCCTTCTTCCTGACAGAGTTCACAGGCCCAGAAGTGATCTGAAGAGTGGGTCTGAAGGTCCCATTTTTATACCTGGTGCCTTATTTGAAGTGGGGGAAGTTTCTAGAGGCTCTCCTATAAAAAGTGTTTGGAATTTCCTGCCTAGCTTCTCTGGTCCTTCTGTCTGTAGGCACAATAGGCCATTTTGAAGTACTTTGTGGGAGTGCATGACACAGCCCATTAAAGTGAAAGTGTGGCATATGACAGCTCCACGCCTCTATCAAGTCAGAGATGTTCCTTCTACCAACACTCAGACCTTCTATTGTGATGCTGTCTCGGAGTAATACACAAAAGCCAACTGCCAAATATGCCTGGCCATGTGACCTGGGAACAGGCTGCAGGCAGCAAATGGTTAAGACAAGGAAAGGCCAACTTTCTAAAAGTGGTTTTTTTTAGAATTTTGACTTAAAATCCTACTTTTCTATAAAATAGGATTTTAAATTACAATTCCTCAGACTCCATACTTGACTTCCCTACTTACCCCCCATCAAAAGGTAGCACTTATTAAATGTAAGAACGTAACCCAATGATATCCCATGGGAGTGGCAGGCCTCACAGTAGTGAAAGACAAATTTGTGAGTTGAATCACTACCAGGAAACGTAAAACTTAAAAATAAATGTCTAACTTTTTTATTACACTGCACCCTGCCTAGGGCTGTTCAGGGCTTTGCTTAGGGGTAACTTATATGTATTAAAAAACAAGGTTTAGTCCTGCCAAAATGTTTACTTTGCCAAGTCAAAATGGCAGTTTAAAACTGCACACAGGCTGCAATGGCAGGCCTGAGACATGTTTTAAAGGGCTACTTAAGTGGGTGGCACAATAAGTGCTGCAGGCCCACTAGTAGCACTTAAGTTACAGGCCCTGGGTATATGGTATACCACTTTGATAGGGACTTACAAGTAAATTAAATATGCCCATAAGGTGTGAGCCAATTTTACCATGTTTTAGGGAATTAGCACATGCAGTGTAGCACTGGTTAGCAGTTGTAAAGTCCACAGAGTCCGAAGGACCAACAAAACGACGTCAGAAAACTAGGAGGGCTGAAGGCAAAAGGTTTGGGGGGGGGGGCCACCAGTGGTGGCCAATCCACAATGGCGGAGGAGTGTCGCCTCCTCCTGCCAGCACTTCAAAAAATCTGAAAAATAAAACAGGTTTAAAATCCATGTTATCATTGTTTTATTTTTCCTTGTGCCGAGTCTTGTGGGTGGGGCCAGGGTGGTGACAGGCTGGGTGGGAAGTGCTGCGCCCTACCTTCATTGGGCATGTGGGTTTGGCCGACTGTCCTAAGCCGGCCAAACAAACATGCTCAGAGAAGCTCTCTCCAACCCAGCTGAATTGCTGGGTTGGAGAGAGAGAAGACACAGATTCCCAGTCTGTCCTGGAGCGCAAATCCTTGATGCTCAGGCCAATCCTGAAGCCGCTCTCACATGAGAGCAGCTTCAGGATTGGATGCAGGGCAGGCTGGGAGCCTGCGCCTGCCTGCAGTCCAGACAGAGCGCAACGTGATGCCAAAGGGTAGCAGGGCAGCAGGTACGTTTTGTTTTCTTCTTTTTCTGTTTGTCTCTGTCATCACCGTCCCCACCCCCATGTCTCCCCCCTCCCTTGCCCTGTCTATTTTCCCCGATACGAGCCGCTCCTAGAGACCACCCTAAGACTGACTGGTCTAACACCCCATATATTCTTAAAGTAATCCTAATGGAAATTTTGAAGGATATTGATGAAGATAGACCTCCAGGGAATTGTGAATAGAATGGGGTAGAAACAATGTCTTCATGTATCAATTTAAACATAAGCTAGCATAACCTAGCCCAGCAATATAACTTTAGATTGGGTATAGCCTATCCATCATTTTGCAAAGGTAGGCACAGATATGTATAGTCCCGTCAAGGTTTATAAAGGCTCCATGCAAAACTACAGAATTCCGATTCCCACCTCCTAAAAAACAGCCTAGGGAATGCAGAGTGCAATTGCTCAAAATTTATATAGAAATGATGGCACTATTATCATTCAGGTGAGATTACATTCGCCAATTTACCAGGAATGCAAGGAAGTGCTACACATTGCTTCAACTGAGGATGATAATTGGCACTGTTTGTTCTCGCGACCTGTGTAGAACAAGTAACTGCAAGATAAGCACACTGATGAGCAAAGTCAGTATCTCATCCTTCATATCCGATGACCATGGACCCTGAGCCTTCGGTGGATTCAGATGTTATCTAGACACTATTGCAGTAACAGTATCTCCAATATATGCACATTCACCAGCTCAGTCTGGGATCTCAGCCCCAATATGTAATGTTTATTGGACCTGTCTCTTTTTTTATTTTTTATTTTATTTTTTATTCCACAGTATAATCAAAGAAAGCAATTAAATTCTCACTTCATACAGGTACATTCGTGTAATCAGCAAACGGCCCCCATATGTCCCTACCAATCTTGCGTTTCCTCATCCCTTTAACCGCATATAGGCTGAACTCAAGATTAAATAAACTAAACATTCTATTCCTCCATTGAAAAAAAGATGGAGGTTCCACTTGTAACCAAGCAGCCGCAATACATAATCTTGCTACAGTCATAGCAATAAATATTAAATGGCGATGTTGGACCTGTCTCTTATGTGGATTTGGATGATATCCAGACACATGGCCAACAATCTGTTCTTCTGAGTAAATCTGTAGAACAGCATGCCATGGGTTAGAAAAAGATAGGTTTGTGTCTGCTGCCCCCAAAGCTCTCTCTATAAATTCCTGCTATTTAATGATATTTCTTCAATCTCAAATAGTTTACTGGTCCAACAGCTCAGTGCCCTGGCTCACAGCACATTTGACTGCTACAGAGCTTCAACCTCGATGCACCTGACCAGCTTCAGCTGTGCACTCACACTTACATCTGGCATCAATATTTCTGTGAAATAAGTTTCTTGTTTTACTTATATTATTTATGGTTACTTTCGCAACAAAATTCAACAATAGAAAAGAAGTAGTCTTGCAAGCACTTCTTCAAGGCTTCAGCTCCTTATTTGATTTAATTGTGTATTATTTTTCAACAGGTGAATTATATTTTGAATAGTGCAATGCAAATGCCCAATGCATTTTCACCTACGTGTGCCTTTCAGAAGCGTATGGGCTAACATATAGTAAACCTCATCCATAATTTAGACTTTCCACATTGTCATACAGAGTCTGCATTTCTGCAATTAGAGAAAAAACACAAAACTGAATTTGCGAAAATGACATATGCCAGATGCAACATTGACTGCACAGCGATGTCCTGGCCTAACCTCTATTCAAGAGAATATTGGGCCATGACGACAATTTAACAGCCAGAGGTCTAAAAGTGATAGGGGAAATCTGGGTATTATCAATTTAACAGGTAAGAAAAGGGTCAAGATATAAGTGAAAAGGTGGTGGGGATAGAGGCGTCCCAGCAGAGTCACATACTGTTTCCTGATCCTGATATACAACAGTTACATAGCTGAAGTATGAACAGCTGTAGATCGGTACAATATCCATATCATTTGAATATTTTCCTATGAATAATATGTTACTATGAATACCGAAGCAAGATAAACCAACCCTAAAGATGACTATTCCACCCTATTTAATGTTTTTCCTGCACTTAGCATATTCAAATAAGGGCTTGATTCTGAGAGGCAGAAAGATCCAGTAGCCAGGAGTGTATGTGTACTCCTATTGTGGCCACCGAGAAAGCAATGTTGCTGTACAAGAGACTACCAGGGAGCAACCCAAGGAGAGAATATTTTACAGTGGAGATAACAAGTTAAAAACAGCTAAGCAATCCTCCTCACTGACACAAACCTCTTTTGTATAAATCTAGGCATAGTACTCCTTAAAAACAATCACCTCAACTTTCTCAATGAGATCAAATGGCTGTCTTTAGTGTCACCTAGGCTGACTTTGTCCTTGCAACCATGGAAGCACACAACAAATATATTAAAGACAATTGTTATCAGAGCTTTGAGTCTCTCAGTCATAAATCAGCCAATGTGGGTAGAAGTTCTTCAAAAGAACTAATGTGGCTCTTGGTTTAGCAATTCCCTTAGGCATCCTAAATGGAAACCATTGGACAGGAAGAATCTGCTTGGGGAAAGTCCAATGAGTGGCTTTTATAGGAAGTATATTTTAAAAGGCAAATAAATTGTTAAGGGTCATTACTGGGCTTGGGTGAAATTAAAATTATGCAGAAATAATTTAGGGAATTTTGGTTTACACTTGTTATGCAGTATTCTCAAAATGAGGCCATTAATCTACTTTGAGTAATTACATGCCAATCTTTGTAAACATGTACTGGTAAGGCACCATTCACAAAAAAATGTACGGCAAACGTATGGGAACAGAAGAATGAAGGCACCTTTTGTTTGCAATGTTATGTTTTTTTTGCACTACCTCTTGAGTGCAAAATGTGTCCTGTCTAATTTTACCAAATTTTTGTGTAATTACAAAAAAGTTAATTACAAAAATTTCACACACTCTTATCTATCACCCTTAAAGTTTTCACGGGTGCCAAGACGTCAGACATTATTAAGTCATAATTGATTCTCCAAATCCTCCACTTTACAATGTATATAAACAAAACAGTGACTTGTCCATCAATCCGTACCTGGGCACATGCCTGTACTTCATCTAACTCAGCTTATAACTCTTCCAGAGCTGAAACTGTCTAAGATGACTCTTTAACATGGGTACATAACATTTGCACTAATTATAAATCATGTGTTGAAACCATTATGCAAGTCTGCAGATCTGTGACGAATGTAGCAACAGTGAATGGTAGAACAGGGTAAGGAAGAGAGAGAGAGGAGAAACTGGGAGATTGTGATGTAGACTCCGAGAGATGACAAGGCGAGACATACATAGCTGATGATAAATGGAGGGACAAGGTGAGAAGGCGTGGAAATAGTGAGCCTGTGCAGAATAGGGCAATTGTGGAAATAGAGAGGGGACAGAGAGCATGTGATAATGGAGGGGCATGAAATGAAGTAGGTGTGGGACCGATAGACTCACATGTATAAATGGACAGGTGGGGTAAAACGGCAGACAAAAAGCCTGCTATGAATGGATATGAACAGAGAGACCATGTTAAGAGATAAGAGACAGAGATTTTTTTCATGAATTTAGAAACAGGGGAGTTAAGAAAGAAAGAGTACTTACAAAATGTGGAGCGACACAGAAAGAATAAGAGTCAAGACAGAGAGCATGTGATGAATAGGACAGAGAGAGGATAGGACATACCGAGTTTGTGAGAAGCTGACAGACAGAGCCTGGGATGAACATAAGGATGGGGAAGGCCCCGACTACCAGAGAGCAGATGGTGATGGAAAAACAGGATGAGAAGGAGACAAGAGACAGGTAGCCTGAAATAGAGAGCCTGCAACAAACAGAGCATCAACAGAAGAATGGAAGGTAAAGCAGAGAATGTGATGAATATAGGGAAGGTGGAGCAGAGGGCAGACAAATACCTCTTGTAAATTCGCAGCCATTATGAGAAAAGGAGAAACAGAGACAATGTGATAAATTTAGGATTAGGGAAGGAGTGGAGAGAAATAGAACCTGTGATTATTGGATGGTCAGGTTGAGGAGAGGCAGAATGTGTAAAATCAATGAAGGAAAGTGATAAAGAGAGGAGTGATTGACAGACTGTGAAGAATGAGAATTCAATGTGTTGAGACACATAGATTCTCTGATCGGAGAGCCACAGGCAAGAGAAGAATTCAGAGAACAAACGGCCAATAGAGAGAAAGAGAGGAGAGACAGAGAGCGTGTGATGAATGCATGGCCTGGGGAGGGGAGAGGAGCTGAGAGGACCCTGTGATGCATAAAGAAATGGTAAAAGACAGAGAAGAGACAGAGAGCATGTGATGAATGCATGGGCCAGGGAGGGAGAAGAGCTACAGAGCCCTGTGATGCATGAAAGGACAGGGTAAGAGGGAGAGAAGAGACAAAGACTGAGAGCTTCTGATGAATGCATGGACTGGGGAGAGGGATTAGCTCTGGAGCCCTTTGATGCACGGCGGGTCAGGGCAAGAGAGAAAGAAGAGACAGAGAACATGTGCTGAATAATGGGCCGGGAGGGAGAGAAGAAGAGGAGATCCTGTGATGCATGTAAGGACAGGGTAAGAGGAGAGAAGAGACAGGAAGCATGGGATGAATGCATGGGCCGGGAGGGAGAGAAGAAGAGGAGACCCTGTGATGCATGGAGGGACATGGTAACAGGTAGAGAAGAGACAGAGAGCATGTGATGAATGTGTGGGTTGGGGAGGGGAGAGAAGGGGACCTTGTGCTGCATGGAGGGACAAGGTAAGAGAGAGAGAAAAGACAGAGAGCATGTGATGAGTGCACTAGCCGTGGAGGGAAAGGAGCTGTGGAGACCCTTACTCCATGGAGGGACTGGGTAAGAGGGAGAGAAGAGACAGAGAGCATGTGTTGAATGCAAGGGCTGGGGAGGGTGAGGAGCTGCAGCGACCCTGTGATGCATGGAGGGACAGGGTAAGACAGAGAGAGAAGAGATAGTATATGAAGAGTGCATAGGCCAGGGAGGGAGAGGAGCCGGGGAGCCCCGTGATGCATGGGAGGACAGGGTAAGGGGGAGAGAAGAGGCAGAGAGCACGTGATGAATGCATGGGCCGGGGAGGGAGAGGAGACGAGGAGACGGTGTGAGGGAGCACAGAGTATGTGATTCATAGAAGGAGGTGCTGGAAATGAGAGAAACAGAGAACCTGTCATTAAAGGAGCCAGAGGGCAGCAGTCAAAGAATGTCTGATGAACAGAGGGAACGTAGAAACAAAGGAGAACCAAAGATTCAATGACAGATCAAGGATAGAGACAAAAACAACAGCAGAGAACTGAAGGGCAGGAGAGAAAGACAGAGAACTTGAAATCATTAGAAGGAAATGAGAGACAGGGAGAACTGATGACGGTAGAAAGAGTAGACTGAGAAGGAGGGAGAGAGAAAGAGCCAGTGATCTAAAACTACAGAGAGAGAAGGAAAGCAGAGACAGAGCAACAATTACAAATACAAGTAGAGAAAGATGGGAAGTGAATGAGGAAACAGCACAAGTGGATTAATGTGAAGATGAAGAAGATGGCATGAGGTAGCCTAGGATGAAAGGAGTGACAGACAGAAGGAGAGGATAGACAAATATCATGCAATGATGAAAGGACAGTGCAAAGAGGCA